>NC_133324.1:892817712-893422712 GCF_042186555.1 Aquarana catesbeiana | reverse complement strand
ATGCAATTGCCCATAAGTGCCGCCTATCAGTACCATCTATCAGGGCCCATCTGTCAGTGCCCATAAGTCCCACATATCAGTGCCAGCCACTTGTCAGTGCTACCTATCAGTGCCCATTAGTCAAACTGTCACATGACATCATTAAAAAAGAATCGGTATCGGCGAGTACTTGGGGGGGGGAAAAAAATTATCAGTACCTATACTCAGTCTTAAAGTGGTATCGGGACAACCCTAAATATATGCTTATTGGTGTGTTATTTTTGGTATTAAAAAAAATAAAATAAAAAAATTGTAGCAGATTACAAATTGGCGTAAATTGATGAAGAAATTGGATAATATTTTAATGTTTTTTTTATAGCGGAAAATAATTTTTATTTTTTTTTTCTACAGCGCTACATGATCGCAATTGTCACTTAAAGTAATGCAGCGCCGAATTGCAAAAAAATGGCCTGGTCATTAAAGGGGGTTAATTCTTTCCGGTCCTTAAGTGGTTAAAGGAGCAGGATCCATTTGCAAGATTTTCAAAAATCTTTAACTGATGTGGACATCCTGGCCTCCCAGTTTAAGTACAGTTCCAGCCTAAATCTTAACTAGTCTTAATACTCTCCCCTCCCTTCCTAACAGGCATCACCAGCTGTTGAGCGCTCTCTCTCCTCTCCCCTGCAGCTGCCACTTGCTGGCACAGGGGATAACATGACCGGACCAGAGCAGGCTATTATATTGATTCTCGCTGTCTTTTGGGTCTCATGCCCAGCATGCATAAGCAGTGTTGCTTGAATTTTCTCAATGAATGCAGTGTTCTCTGATTGGACAAGATGGCAGGGCTGCTATGTCACGATATTCAACTTGTCCTATCAGGAAATGCCTTGTATTAATTGAGAAAAATACAGGGCGTTTTCTGAAAGGCACCCATGCGATCCACCCACTGTGTTTACTATACAGAATGGCAGTCACTCTGCGTTGGGACTGCGATGACCACCGTTTGCTGCAGGTCATAGACCGGTATTAAAGCCACTGTGGCAGTATGACAGCCAGAGAGTCTGCATTTTCAGGAGCGGGCGGCAACAGCAGCCTAAATATTTATCTATATACAGGTTTCGTTTATGATTACTTCAGTGTGTCGCTGTATTTCTGCTGGAGACTTGTTTTATATAGTGATGTGAGGCTGGTTACAGGCCCTCTATGCTAACATGAATGTGTGTGATTGTGTTTTACATGTTGCCCAGCATCTTTTGTTTGTACCTGTGCAGTGCTGCCTCGTGTGTTCCTATGGCTGGGAGTAGGCCTCTAATGTGAATAACTAGAGATGCACTGATACCACCCCCCCCCCCCCCCCCCCTCTTCTTTTTTTTTTTTTAATTTTTTTTTTTTTTGTTTTTTCCAAGAATGAGTACCGATACTACTTTTTATCAGATATTTACCGATACCTATTTTTCTTCATGCGATTTGAGCCCATACAAAATGGTCTCAAATTGCACTGCAAACAATCGCATGTGAGTTGAAGAGGAATGCAGTGCGATTCCTGTCTAAATCACTTGCAGATTCCCCCACCACTCCTGTGTGAACCCAGGCTGAAGTCACTATGCAAAGCCTGGGTTCACACAGGAGCGGTGCAGGAAACCACAAGTGATTCGCACAGGAATCTCGCTGCATTTCTATTCAAATTGCATGTGGTTTGAGCCCATTAAAGGGGTTGTAAAGGTAACTTTATTTTTTAAAAAAAATAACTAACATGTCGTACTTACCTTCACTGTGCAGCTCGTTCTGCACAGAGTGGCCCCGAACCTGCTCTTCTGGGGTCCCTCGGCGGCTGTTTCAGCTCCTCCCCGCAAGAAATAACCACCTTAATGCGAGCTCCCTCGCATGGTGGTTAGTTGTTGCGGGCGCGCTCCCGTGATACAGCCGGCGGCTATAGCCGCTCGCTGTATCACTTGGCCCCGCCCCCGGCGTGCCGCGTCATCGGATGTGATTGACAGCAGCGCGAGCCAATGGCTGCGCTGCTTTCAATCCATCCACTGCAGCCAATCAGTGACCAGTCTGAGCTGCAATAGAGATGACGAGAACGAGCAGCGGAGATTCGAGGTGTCAGGTAAGTAAAACGGGGGGGCTGGGGGCGGCGGTATTGTCAAACGTTTTTTCACCTTAATGCATATAATGCATTAAGGTGAAAAAATTTTTACCTTTACAACCCCTTTAATTTTTGTATGGGCTCAAATCGCAACGCACGAAAAAGGTATCCGTTTTAGTTATCGGAGCATTTGCACGAGTTCACTCGTGAAAATTCTTAGCTTCAGCATTGGTGCAGCCCTATGACCCAAGGATGTGCAATCTGGGCAGGACCGCTCATCAAAGATCTATGGAGCTGGGCTTGAAAGTAGTTGTCCTTTGACTTCTGATCTTAGGTTCTGCCACCACCTCTATGTTCAGATTATGACAGCAGATGAGGGACTGTATGAAGTATGGGGTGGATTTTAGGGCATAAAGTGCATAGAAAGAGGCTGGTGGAATATTTGGTGAGTTTTTGGCATGCACTGTGCATACATAATTTTATTTGGTGACTTTGCTTTAGGCACACTTTAAAAACCAAGTAACCTCTATTGCCTGTCCAAAATGGCAGGTTTGCTAAGTACTTAATCTTGCATCTGCCAACTAAAATACAAATTCCTATTCTACTGCTAGTGTGCAGTAAGCCGCATCACAGCTGTCTGTTGCTTGATGCTTTAATGTGGTGTTCGTGTTTTATTACTGGAGATGATGGTATTACTAGTGTACTACTTTGATAAATGGCATTTTATTTTTTGGATTAGAAAATGTTTTGGGCAAGCTTTGGTACAGATAATTTTGTGAGTGTAGTCCGTGATATTTGCATATTCAAATATTGCCCGTTTGAGATGACAAGTAATTATTAGCCTATATACAGCAGGCAAAATAAGTACTGAACACGTCACCATTTTTCTAATTAAATATATTTCTAAAGGTACCATTGACATGACATTTTCACCACATGTCAGTAACAACACATACATACATACATACATACATACATACATACATACATACATACCAAAACAAATAACTTCAGAAATTATGTGAAGTATTGAACATGCTAACTGAAATCCATTTAAAACTTCGTACAAAATCCTTTGTTGGTAATGACGCTTGAAGACGCCTCCTGCAGGGTGGATTTGATTTTAAATCGAGTCGGATTAAATCACTGGTAAAAAGGCTCGATTTAAACCGACTCCTATTTAAATCATCATTTTTAAAGAGCAACTGTCATCTCTGTTCTGCAGCGGCAGCTCCTCTGACCCGCTGTTGGCTCACTGACAGTCCTATTCACTTTAATGGGACGGCTGGTGATGCAGCAGTGACACAACAAGGTGAGGGACGTGGTGGATGCCCATTAACAGGCTCTGCCATGATAGATCTGAAATAACAGGTGCTCTTTAAAGCGGAGTTCCACCCTAAAGTGGAACTTCCGCTCATCGGATTCCTCCCCCCCTCCGGTGTCACAATTGGCACCTTTCAGGGGGGAGGGGGGTGCAGATACCTGTATAATACAGGTATCTGCACCCACTTCCGAGTATAGCTAGCCGCAGACTCCCCGCCCACCCCCGTTGTGTTGTGGGAAATACACAGTTCCCACAACACAACGGGGACCAGTGTAGACGCGCAGCGCGACTCGCGCATGCGCAGTAGGGAACCGGGCAGTGAAGCCGCAACGCTTCACTTCCCAATTCCCTCAGTGAGAATGGCGGCGGCAGCACCCGAGGATCGAGGGACGGCTCGGTCTCGGGTGCCGACATCGCTGGACCCCGGGACAGGTAAGTGTCCTTATTTTAAAAGTCAGCAGCTGCAGTATTTGCAGCTGCTGACATCTAAATTTTTTTTTTTTTTAGTGAAACTCCGCTTTAAATGTAAGGAGATATAATATATATATATATATATAATTTTTTTTTTTAATTGTTCAGTGAGATAAAACTTGACAAACAGAGAAAATCTGTCAAATCCTCCCCCTTGCTGTGAGTGACAGGTGTGCTACATATCTCGTGCACTAGCCTGAGACGTGCAGTATTTTTTTTAATTCCCTCCCACTCCTTTCTTCAGCAGCTCTGCAAAGATTGGCTGTTCCACACCTCAGCATGATTGGGCTTGCTGAAGTCATGTGGTTACTTTCCTGTCTTTTCACTGGATGTTAGAGATCATAGCAGAAGTTCAGTGTAAGAAATACACAGGAGAACATGCATATTGACAATGGGAGTGTAGAGGTGGGCGGGGAGTCTACTGACATCACGACTCCACCCACCGAGCTTCAGACAACAGACCCACCCACAGAATCTGCAGTTTTTCGGGTCTCATAACAGACAGAGGGGAGACATTTGACAGGTAAAGATACATGCAGGAGGCATGTATATCCTTATAGATAACCCCTATGGCAGTAGTTTAGAAAGGATGACATTGGGTTTACATCCACTTTAATCTTTGCAAACGAAATGAAGGTTTCCTGTTTGGAATAATACGCTGTGAGGTTAGTAAAACAGCGATATCAGAACCAATTCAATCATTCAGTTTGCAGTGTACTTAGATTTGCAAAACAATGGGATAAAGGAGTATTCCTAAACGTTAGGGTTTTTTTTTTTTTTTTTTTTTTTTTTTTTTTTTTTTTTTTTTTTTACGGTTACTGTGAAAATGTGTGAATGCATCAATGCAGTGCATGTTATCTCAGCTTGGATTCTTTGAGTTTATCAAAAATGTTAATATTGCCGAATATACAGCCTCATGCGACATAACTAAGCTCCATTTCATGCTGAATAAACTATATTATTAATGTATCTTAAATAGAAAAATGGAATCGTGCTAATGAGGAAACTGGTGTCCATGCAAATGACCATCAGTCCTCCTTATAAGCGAATAACAAAAAATGTGTAAAGCATATAAATTATAATGAATGAATCAATATAAAAATGAATAACCAATAAGTAATCCATCAAAAGTGCATTCTTCATGTGCAACAGTGAAGAACATTTGTATGCAAGTCCATGTGTAAACACAAAATGAATCACCCAGGTGATTATTAAAATTCAGTTGAGCTCCTGCTGGATAAGGACAAAGTGCTTGCTCCACCACCACATATAGAGAGACTGGCCGCTTACCAGAAACTCATGACCCCCCACTACAGAGGGTCAGAGTGAGCTGTTTGAACTACTTGCTCCGGACCACCACCAAAAGACCGAACAAAGGCACTGGGATGGAACATCAGGGGCCTTGATATATGATGGAATGGTTCACAATTGCGGGACGTCAAACTCTCGGCAGAGTGGTTGTAATATAAATGGAAAAAGCTACAATAGTGTAAAATCATATGGCTTTATTAAATCGCGTCGCCCTGGAAGACGTAATTTTATTACGAAACGCCGCATAGGGCGGAGCGATGTGTTTGCGTCACCTCCCACCGCTGTTGTGTTACCAGCAGGAATGGCTGTCTGTGAACTTCTGGTCGCCGCTCCAGACTTCTTTCTAGGCGCTCAACTTTAAATTTTACATGTGAGTGTTTACTTTTTTTGATAAAGCCATATGATTTTACACTATTGGAGCTTTTTCCGTTTATATTACAACCACTCTGCCGAGAGTTTGACGTCCCGCAATTGTGAACATTTTCATCATATATCAAGGCCCCTGATGTTCCATCCCAGTGCCTTTGTTCGGTCTTTTGGTGATGGTCCAGAGGAAGTAGTTCAAACAGCTCACTCTGACCCTCTGTAGTGGGGTCATTTCTGGTAAGCGGCCAGTCTCTCTATGTGGTGGTGGACCAAGCACTTTGTCCTTATCCAGCAGGACCTCAATTGAATTTTAATCACCTGGGTGATTCATTTTGTTTACACATGGACTTGCATACAAATGTTCTTCACTGTTGCACATGAAGAATGCACTTTTTATGGATTACTTATTTGTTATTCATTTTTATGTTGATTCATTATAATTTATGTTTTACACATTTTTTTTGTTATTTACTTATAAGGAGGACTGATGGTCATTTGTATGGACACCAGTTTCCTCATTAGCGCGATTCCATTTTTCTAAGTCAATTTTATTGTGTTTGTGTTGCATACAGGAATCCGCAGCTTTTCAATCCTTTTTATTGTTTGCACAATTCACCTATGCGCAGTTACACCCCCCCTTTTTTCCGATCTTAAATAGAAAACTATCTTTTTAGATAGATTTGTGCTTAAAAAGCATTTTATCAAAATAAATTTGGAGAAACTAGTCACATTGCTCAGGTGTGATTTTTTTTTTTTTTTTTTTTTTTTTTTTTTTTTGCCCATTCAACACAGTCTTCAAATCTTGAAGGTTCAGTGGGCCTCTTCTATGAACTCTGATCTTTAGTTCTTTCCATGGATTTTCTATTGGATTCAAGTCAGGTGATTGGCTGGGCCATTCTAGCAGCTTTATTTTCTTTGAAACCAGTTGAAAGTTTCCTCGGCTTTGTTTGGGATTATTATCTTGCTGAAATGTCCACCCTTGTTTCATCTTCATCATCCCGGTAGATGGCAGCAGATTTTTGTCAAAAATGTCTTTGTACAATTTTCCATTCATCCTTCTTTCAATGACATGAATGTTGGCAGTACCGTATTCTGAAAAACAGCCCCACACCATGATGTTCCCACCTCCAAACTTCACTGTTGGTATGGGGGTGTTTTTGGGGTGATGTGCCATTTGACTTCTAAACATGGTGTGCATTATATAAGTGTTGTGCAGCAAACTTTAAAACAAGCTTCAATATGCTTTTTCTTCCATAATTGAGACTTGGGTGGTGAGCGTGCGTACAGGCCATGGCGCTTGAGTGCATTACTTTATTTTCTTTGAAACAATTGTACCTGCTAATTCCAGGTCTTTCTGAAGCTCTCCACAAGTGGTCCTTGGCTCTTGGACAACTCTTCTGATTATTTGCACTGCACTGTCAGAGTTCTTGCGAGGAGCACCTGGTTCCTGGCAGGTTTATGGTGAAATGATCTTTCCACTTCTGGATTATGGACCTAACAGTGCTCACTGGAACAGTCAAAAGTTTAGAAATCCCTCTGTAACCAATGCCATCAGTATGTTTTGTAACAATAAGGTTGCAAAGGTCTTGGGAGGGCTCTTTGCTTTTACCCATCAAGTGATGTTTCTTGTGACCTTGCTAATGAGAAACCTTTTTTTTAAAGGTCATCAGTTGAGAATCAGCTGATATGAATTTGCACTGACAAGGGGCAGGATTGCTTTCTAAATGCTGATCAGCTGGTGTCTTGGCTTTCCATGCCTTTTTGGCACCTTCCTTTCTTCATGTGTTCAATAATTTTTCTCTAAGCGTCTTCCTGGACAGCCCATGAGACCTTGGGCTCCTACCAGGACAGGAAACACGTTACCCCCACCAGATAAAAGGGCAGTCCTCCAGGCCCATGTCGGTTGTTTGTGTTTTACTCCGGACGGGGGGTAACATGTTCCTGGAACCTGCTCCCATAGGTCTCATGAGCAGGGGCTCTGTATGGCTATTTTTTGGGGCATATCTCTTACCTCTTCCTCTGCCAGAAGCAGCATCACCGCTGGGGAGGTTGACTGTGCTGCTGTTCCCTGTCCTCAGTGCCTGGAGAGGGCCAGGACCGGTGTGAGGTCGGGCTCCTAGCACAGTGCATTGCATTAATAGCTCAGCTGAGCACCGGTTCTCCTTCCCTGCCGACAGCGTGGCTGATCTGTGCAGGGAGTGGAGGAAGGACGCTCGAGGGGGCGGAGCTATTGCGCTCCAAGCTGGCCCATAGGAAGTGCCTGGAGAGGGTTACTTCCGGGGCATATGACTTCATCATCGGGCGCCGGAGACGCGGTTCCAGTCTCCATAGACTGCGCGAACAGGGAACGCTGGCTGCTGGTGTTCTCGTTGTAAACCAGCCAGGCCGTGGTGACCAGGAGGGGCAGAATGGATCCTTCAGCAGTACCTGCACAGGCAGCGGATGCGGTTCCCAACACCAGCAACTCACAGGTAAGCCTGGGGTGTTTTGTCACCACCTTGCTATCCCTGTGAGTGTTCCCTCCCCCCCCTCTGTAGTAGTGTGTGTAAGGGGACACATTTCCTCCCTCCTGCATGTGGTGTTACGGAGTGATTGGGTGGCCTTTTAATTACATTGTGGGTCATTTATTTTGTCAGACCAAGACTCAGGACAAGGCCCAGGCGCAGCCACTAAAGAGGAAATGTGCGGTTTGCGCAAACAAATTGAGCTCCTCATGGAGCAATGCTGTTTGTCGCACCTGTATAGAAGGCCTAGTAAAAGATGACCCAGTTGCCTCTTGCCAGAAGATGCTTACTTCTGTTAGGGATGAGCTTGCGTCCATCTTTAGTTCTTTTAGGACACTTATTGACAAGCTCCAGACTCCAGCAGAGAGTCCGTCTTCACAGAAGACATCGGTCAGCACTCCGCAGCTGGCAGAGAGTGAGGACTCTGAGGCTGAGGTCAGATCTACCCGTTCTTCTCCGGAAGAATCAGGGTCAGATACAGAGCCCAGGGATAGAGAATCCACTCGGGGCTCAAGATTTAAGTTATCTGTTGAGGATGTGGATGACTTATTAAAGGCTAGCTATACTACCCTTGAATTGGAAGAGGTTGTTATCCAAACATGATCTTATGTATAAAGGATTGCATAAGAAAAAAATCCAGAGTTTTTTTTCCAGTTTATAGTTCTTTTATACTATTAAACTGGAATGGGATAATCCTGAGAGAAAACCATTCTTCTCTAGTAACCTAAAAAGGTTTCCTTTTGATGAGGACACTGCGCAGCCGTGGAATAAGAATCCCAAGTTGGACGCACCTCTTTCAAAGGTTATCTTTGGCAGATAATCTGGCAGATTATCTCAGCCGTCACAGGATAGACCGAGACAACTGGTCCCTTCATCCCGAAGTCTTTGCAGACCTCACCAGGAGATGGGGTTATCCCGTAGCGGATTTGTTTGCAAACCGAAACAACCGCAAGACAGAGATACTCTTTTCCATGAACCCGGCAGACCAAGCCTTGGGGATCGATGCTCTGGCAAACCTGTGGCCTACAGGCCTATGTTATGCCTTCCCACCAATCGGACTGATTCCAGAAGTCCTCCAGAAGTTTCTGCTAGAGGGGATTGATCTCATTCTAATTGCCCCATTTTGGCCCAAGAGGCCATGGTTTTCCCTGCTACAATCTCTAGTTTCAGAGACTCTGTGGAGTCTTCCGAAAAGAGAAGACTTACTATTGCAGGGTCCAGTATCACACCCTCAGGTGGTTTCCTTAAACTTGACGGCCTGGTATCTGAAGAAAAGATACTAAGCACCCAGGGGTTCTCTGACAAGGTAGTCAAGACTCTCGTAAATTGTAGGAAGCTGGTCACTAGAGCCATATATTCCAAAGTTTGGAAAAGGTTCAACTCATGGTTATCTGAAAATGAAAGATTAGCTCATGATATTCCGTCCTATTTTGGAATTTTTCTAAGAGGGTGTCGACAAAGGTCTTTCAGTTAGTACCCTAAAGGTACAGGCGGCATCTATTAGTGTGTTCCTCCAGTTTTCTCTCCTGGAAACTCCCACTATAGCCAGATTTTTCAAATCTATATCTAGAGCCTTACCAGTACTGGTGAGAAGTTGTCCAACTTGGGACCTGTCCCTAGTACTTAAAACTGGTAGAATTTACGTTTGAGCCTCTGGGAAGTATTTCAGTTAAGTTACTTACATTAAAGACTGTTTCTTATAGCTGTTACCTCAGCTCGTAGGGTAAGTGAGTTGCAGCCCTATCAGTAAGGGAGCCCTTCCTCACGATTTTTGAGGATCGAGTTGTTTTACGAACCGATCCAAGTTTTTTGCCCAAGGTGGCCAGTACATTCCACTGATCTCAGGACATTGTACTTCCAACCTTTTGTAGTTCGCCACAGAGCGACCTAGAAAGAAAATGTAGGTTTTTTTTTTTTTTTGGCCGTAAGAAGGATTCTCTAAGTCTATCTTAAGGTCACCAAGACCTTTAGGAAAACTGATGCCTTATTTGTCCTCTTTTCTGGAGTTCACAAGGGGAATAGTGCATCTAAAGCCACATTGGCTAGATGGATAAAGCAAGCCGTCTCTGAAGCTTACAAAATTAGGGAGGTTCCTACACCTTTTGTTACTGCGCACTCAACTAGAGCCTTGTCTACGTCTTGGGCTGAGATGGCTGGTGCCTCCACCGGAACAAATTTGCAGGGCTGCCACATGGTCCAGTTACTCGACCTTCATTAAACATTATCGCCTGGACCTCCCATCAGCTCAGGAGCAGGCGTTTGGTCGTAAGGTCCTTCAGGCAGTTGTCCCTCCCTAGACTGGTAAGTTCTGGCTCATTGTCTCATGGGCTGTCCTGGAAGACGCTTAGAGAAAAGCTGAGTTAGACTTGACTATAACTCCTTTCGTGAGCGTCTTCCAGGACAGCCGGATTCCCACCCGGTATTGTCTGAAGTTATGTGTATTATGCATATGTTTTGCAGGGTCCTACGGTTCTTGAGAAGACTGACATGGGCCTGGAGGACCGCCCTTTTTATCTGGTGGGGGTAAGGTGTTTCCTGTTCTGGTAGGAGGAGCCCAAGGTCTCATGGGCTGTCCTGGAAGACTCTCAGAAAAGAAGTTACCGGTAAGTCTAACTCAGCTTTTCCCTGTGTCATACTTCTTTATTACACATAACTTAATGTCTGAACTTGTTTGTTTTGGTTTCTTTATAAGTATGGATTACATGGGTTGTTACTGACATGTGGTGAAAATGTCATGTCAATAGCACCTTTAGAAATATACCTACCTGGAAAAATAGTGACGTGTTCAATACTTATTTTACCCGCTGAATAGTCCTATTAAAAATCCTAATGTGCATGGCTGTGAAAGGTATTTTAGACAGTCTGTTTATGTGTTATTCTTCAGGAGACTGGACAAACAGTGCAGTATAACTCCTTCCACTCCCAGCATGTTTTGTTTTTTGTTTTTTTTTTGTAAACAGACCTCTGCACTGGGAGAAGCAATATTGTGCCCTTTCTAGGGCTGCACCGCTTTCAATAATGGTGCCTGGCAGCTGCTCTACTGGTCCTTTGGAAGCACTGACTAGGCTGCCCTACTGTGCATGAAGTGCACACACCCTCACTATTTCCTGCTCTTAGAACAAGAAACAACAAATTTCTCCAGTTATAATAAAAGGAATTTACCTGGTCAGTCATTGTTTACCTCCATCAAAGGGAGTTTCTGGACAATTGATGTTTACTTGCATGTCCTCAACTTCCTGGTGCATCAGTACTACCCGTGTTTTGCTATGGGCACGCAGCATTACCGTGTGGTGCCTGTCCACTGCACTACAGGTTTTACCAAAGGTGCTAGCCCCTTTTTTTTGACAGCTAGAACAGTTTCATTGCTTGGAGTAACTGGGTTTGATTCTAGAAGCGACCCTGTGCAAGGTTTTCTTTCCGCTGAATGCTTCTATGTTCAACTCAAGTATTGCTCATGGATAGTGAGTCGCAAGTTTGGTGCTGGAGTGTAGAAAACCAAAATGCTCTGATAGGTTCTCACAATGGATTCCAGCCTGGTGTGGGCTGGGGAGGAGTCTTTGATACCTAAACTGAGTTCAAGGTACTTGGTCATAGGAGGAACAATGCTATGATGGTGGCTTATACAGTAAAACATTGGTTTGAGAGTAACTTGGTTTGAGAGCGTTTTGCAACACAAGGGAAATTTTTTTGATAAATTTTGACTTGATATACAAGCGATGTCTTGATATACAAGTAACGTCATGTCGCAATCGAGTATAAAAGACAAGGGCGCCGTAGCAATATAGTTACATTTAATGAAGGTGCAACATTTAGCAACTTACATGGTTGATAAAAACAGGCATGTCTAAGTATGCAGGCATCTGGGGGTAAAGCTGTCCACCTAGGCCATCCTCCGCCTTGCCATCGACGTCATCCCTTCCATGCTGTGCTCAACGAGCGCTTCAAGCCTTTCTTTCAGATCGCTCTATTGCAGGGTAGTCGTCACAATTGCAGACTGACAGCAGTGAGAGCCGGTCGTGCCCGTTTCTAATCCTCAACAGTGTGAGTTTCTAAATGTTGTACCTTCATTACAAGTAACCATATTGCTACGCTTAGAGGCGCCTCTCTTCTCTTTTATACTCTGTAGCTCCTTCTGGATTTTGCTTTTAATCCCGTATATGGTGGCTGCCATTTGTGGATGGACATTGGTTACACAAACTATCACATTGCTATAATCTTTTTATATGGACTATAAACTGAAAGACCCATGAATAAATGGTTGTGGAACGAATTACCTGAGTTTCCATTATTTCTTATAGGGAAATTTGCTTTGATATATAAGTGCTTTGGATTACAAGCATGTTTCCAGAACAAATTCTGCTTGTAATCAAAGGTTTTACTGTATTGTCAGGGGTGATCCAGAGGTCTTGTGGCTTTGTTTTTCAGTCCCAATCTGCTGTGCATATCCCAGTGTGTGGCAAATGGACTTCAGTCTTCAAGATCTAAAAAATCTTCACCCCAAAGTGTTTCAAGCCCTATGTTGGAAGTGAGGAAGGCCAAATGTTGACACTCCTTGCTTTCAGGTTCAATGACAAACTGAGCAGTTTTATCTCCATATCCTGGCATTCTCTATCCTTAGCAGTGGATATTCTGACTCTGTGGAATAAGATTTAACCTATGTTTCCTCTATTTTTAATTTCCTTTCTAGGTAGGATTGGGATGGAAGGCATCTCAGTGATCCTTATCTCACTAAACTGGTACTGGCCTTGTCAGGCTCCTGGCAGACTTTCTGTGGGTTCACAGATTGCCCCAAAAGGCTGATTTATCACCCAGCTTCTCGGTTGTTGACTTTTATGGGTTGGCTGTTGAAGACCAAGGCTTGGGGGACAGGGAACTATCCGATTCAGTCATCCCTATGTCCCTTAAAGCTAGGAATTGACCTCTTGCAAAGTCTCATCACAACTGAAAAGCATATATCACCTAGTGAAGGCCTTCCTACGAAGATGTTGCTCCTATTGTTTCTCTTGTATGTTTTTTAGTGACTCTATGGGATCTCAGCCTGGTTCTATAATGTCTTGAAAGATCGCCCTTTGCACCAATCAGGGATATTTCTTTAGCCTTTATTTTGCAAGTTTGCTTTTGTAAGTTCAGAACTGCTTACTGGATGTTATGACCTCTAAATCATGGGAGGATCCACTGTACTTGTATCAGATTTTTTTTCTAGGCACCTGGCCAGTCCAGCTTTATGTAGGGTGCACACTCTCCATCCATATACCCATCAGAGTAAAATATACATCTTTGCCCCCTCCACACCATCTTTTCTGCTGTTAGATGGTGCCACTCTCTGCATAAATGTAAAATCTCCAATAGTGTAACCAGTAAGAAAATTTTAAGATGGTAAAAACCTACATATAGAATCCAGAAAATGAATATCCAAAGTACCACGTCTGTCCGCTTTGAATATACCAGTGGTCATCAACCCTGTCCTCAGGGACCACTAACAGGCCAGGTTTTATGTATTACCTTGGGAAGATGCAGACTAGAATACTGCAATCACTGAGCAGCAAATGATATCACCTGTGATGAATTTCAGTTATCTTGCAAACCTGGCCTGTTAGTGGGCCCTGAGGACAGGGTTGATGACCACTGGAGTATAGGATTGTGTATATGGTGATTTTTCTACTTTATTTTTTTTTCTCTCTTGCTCGAAGTAGAAGGACTTGTGGGCCTTTTTTCCAACATGATTAGTTAACTGTTAATGCTGCTGGCTCCATCCAATGTGTTTCGACCATTGTCGAGGGCTGGCAGGGAGACATACTTGACCGTTTCAAACAAACCTGAGTTTCTTTTCTTTATTCAGCTGCACCCCCTCTGACATTACTACAGCACAATGTAGAGACAAGCCTTTCAGAGCTCTTCTTTTGAGTTGTCACTATTGAGATTGGGGAAGAGAAACACACCCCTCTATAACTGAAGTGTTCTGCTAGGCATGGCTTGTTTAGCAGTACACTTGTTGTAGAGGGGTGTGTTTCTCTTCCCCCGTTCTTATCATTCTTATGATCTTCTTCTTTTGCTTTGTTGCAAAACTGAAACAGTGGGAGGGGTCATTTTAGGCTTTCCTAATAACTTTGTTTGCTAGTGTCCGATCTCCTAAATGTAATTGCATAACCCCATGTACCGGCATACGCATCCTGTGTCTCGTAATGTATTCCAAAAAACTTATTTTATTCATAGATCAAAAAGCCTATTCTTTCGAATTTTTAAAACGCAATGTATTTTTCTTTACAATAACATTTTAGTATTCAGTTTTATAATTTAATATGTGGGTGTTTTTTTGTTTTGTTATACTAATTTTTTATCCTTTTCTGTTATAGTAGTCGAAGACTGAGAATACTACTTGAAGTTCTCTGCAAAATTTTCAGCACTTGAGCAAAATGAAGCAAACTCCTCACATAATAGAAAACTCGACTGTGAAAGCCGCTAGCATTGAGATGAGTCGCGAGTGTTCTGTATACCTGAGCAGAACGCCGATTTCCACCTCTGTACAAGAGGGGGTCATACAGAAGCTAAATGGTCATGATGCACTGCCGTTTCTCCCAACTGACAAACTTAAAGACCTGACTTCACGGGTATACAATGGAGAGTCCGGTGCTCGTGAGGCAGATGTGCCTGTTGACTCCCAGGAAACTCAAGGTTCTGAGACTCCTCCCCACACAACTCCCACCAAGAACGGCTCACCAGAAATAAAGTTGAAAATTACCAAGACCTATATGAATGGGAAACCTCTCTTTGAGTCTTCCATCTGTGGTGAGCAAGGAGAAGAAGCGGCTAAACCAGAAGAAAATGAAGGCAAAAACAAGAAAGAAAGGAAGCGAAAAAGTATAAAGTTTGATACCTCTGAGGAAAAGTCCAACGAAGGAACTCAAGCAGATTCTGCTCCTGCTGAGTCGTCTGAAGAAAAGGTATGTATGCGTTCTTTTTAAAGTCCTATGCACTCTGGAATTTTTTTGCACAATCACCATTGTTCAGTAAGGAAATGGCTAGAACGCTAGTTGTCTGCAGAGAGCATAAACCTACAAATTTTAAGCTCAAACCTACCCCATTCTTGGCTTTTTTAATGTGATGTACCACCATAAGGAAGCTCAGAAGGTTGCGGGTTCAATTTAAAGCGATTTGTAAAGGTTCTTTTAAAAAATAAACATGTTGTACTTACCTGCTCTGTACAAGGGTTTTGCACAGAGCGGCCCCGATCCTCCTTTTCTGGGGTCCCCTGACGGGCTCCTCCTCCACATTGAGTGCCCCCCAAGGAGAGCTGCATTCCATGGGGGGCACTCGTGCGGGCGCGCTCCCGAGTTCTGTTGTTGGGTCCAGTCACACAGACAGTATAGTTTTGCTAGACTCCACTGCTCGGATAGTAGAGATACAGCTCTCCAACATGTCAGCTTCTCTGCTTGCTCCTCCTCTTCCCTGGCCATTCACAGGGAACTTTGGAAATTGTGAATGGGTTTGCAAATTTCAAAGTGTTTTTTGTGATTGGGCAAGGGGAGAGGAGGTGCAGGCAGCCAACTGCAAGTAATGCTGCAGCTGCTGTATAGGAAACAAATTGGTGTGTGTGTGTGTGTGTGTGTGCGTGGAGGTTGCCATACACCCTGTTGAATTTAATGCTATGTGTGTGCCAGCAGATTCCTCCACAGTAGTCACTCCAGGGAATCTGTTCCAAACTTATTATTTTTTTTTTTTGTCCACCCAACCCTCTTTTAAGCTCCTGCTTTGGGGGCTGAGGGAAAAGGTATTCTGAAGTGGCCAACAGTGCCGACTCTCCATGGGCACTACCAGACTGTCCACGCCTTTTCCAAGGTCCTGCATTCCTTCCGGTGTCATGGACTTTGGCTTCGATGGCTTGGCTGTTGAAGTCCAAGTCCTGATGCTCCGCCCTCTTCAGCCCTCTTCTTATATAGAGTTTACCACCACATGTGGAAAGCATGCTTTGCTTGATGTGAAAAGGGAAAACGTTATTGCAGAAAATGCTCCATGGCATTGACTTCTTATTTTTTATATTTTTTTTTTTTTTTTTTTTTTTTTTTTTTTATTAGCCAGGGCTAGACTAGTGTTTAGCCTTGAACTTTAAAAGGTCAGGTTTCTGCCTTGGGGGTGCACTTAGAGAGACTTCTGACTTGCTAATTCTGAGTGTGCTGAGGTTGCCGACACAGATGGCAGCAAGTTGCACACTCGTGGCTTTTTGGATGTCTACACAAGGAGGGCATATTAGCTGCACATACAATCTTATCGGAACGTTGTTTTTGAGACGAATGGTGTGGCGGCAGGGTCTGTTTAAGATTGCGTTTTCAGATCTCGTTTAGGTACAAGAGGTCTATAGAAAACTGGACACTTGGCGCTTGATCTCATTTAAAGTTCTGTAGGTTTAAAACTAGTGTAATGGCAAAAAAGTTTTCTATTTCAATGGCCTAATTTCTATGTTAAGGAATCTGCTTCTAAAAACAGAAAGTTCTCCATTGATTATAGGGCTTGCCCTTGGTAACATCCTTTTTGGTTATCTAGAGATTTAAAGATGGCACTTGTACAGTGACTATGGGCAGGTTTGCAACTTATAAATTATCTTTCTGTTCATTAAAGCGGACCTTCAGTGTTTTTTTTTTTTTAACTTTCCGTCTATTACGTTTTCTGCCCTTGTTTTAACTTTGGATAGTAAAACATTTATTTTTCTGCCAGTAAATGCCTTATACAGCCCACTTCCTGTTTTTTGTCTGGTCATTAGCCTAGGCTTATGACATCATGCACAGGAAGGGGGGGGGGGGATGAGTCGTAAGAGGGCCAATGAGAGCTGCAGAGCTGGAGGTGTGCCTGTGTCTCTGTAAATCCAGGAAGTGAACAGGTTAAATGAATGCAGCCAGTTCGTTCTGCAGCTGGTCCGGGCTCGGGAAAAATCCCACCCACTGAGAGCCTGAGCCAGCCCCTCCACAGCCCAGTGCTCCAGAGAGCCGGAGATTTGACAGTCATGGCTCTCTGCTCAGAGTGGAGGGGGGAAATGAGTGACCAGCAGTGTTGGATCACTACATTCTCTGGGTAGAGCCAGCGGGGGACAGATGCAGTTGGGACCGGTGCTTCCCACCCCAGATTCTCACAATTTTTAAAAAGGTGAATTTGGCATTTAAGCTTTGGAAAGACCATTTTCTGCCAGACATATTTTTTTTTCTTATATTTTCTGTGTTATACTAACTTTCTCCATTTTATAGTAATTTTTTTTTTTTTTTTCCCCCCAAAAGTCTGTTTCAGATCTAGACACGTCCATTGAGCAGAAAGAGCACAGTGAAATTCCGTGTAAATTCACCGTTGGAGATCTTGTGTGGTCTAAGGTGTCCGGATATCCATGGTGGCCGTGTATTGTGACATCTGATCCTGTTCTTCACAGCCACACCAAGATCAAGGGTAGGTTCTGCTTTGTTAGAGGCCGCTACAGCGGTTATACTTCAAGCTTTCTCTTAAGCGGAGGGAACGCCCTTACGTTGTTTATATTGGGGGGGGGGGGGGGGGTGACTGTAATGTTTGCATATCAGCCTTGGCTTGGAATGTTACGTTTTTCTTAATATGAGTTAATTTTTAGTTTTCAGTTTGAAAGTGATTATCTTAAGTGCCTTATTGAACTTGTGGGCCTGAAATTTAGCTTCGTGAGCAATATTTCTGAATAGAAAAATCCATGCACCTAGCATAGCCTGCAGAAGACAACTGTAGTCATAGTAGTGTAACTTGATTCGTTGTATTCGACTGCTAAATACTTGTGGATTGTGGATTCCCACCATATACAGTGGCTTGCGAAAGTATTCGGCCCCCTTGAACTTTTCAACCTTTTGCCACATTTCAGGCTTCAAACATAAAGATATAAAATTTTTATTTTTTGTGAAGAATCACCAACAAGTGGGACACAATTGTGAAGTAGAACGAAATCTATTGGATATTTTAAACTTTTTTAGCAATTAAAAAACTGAAAAGTGGTGTGTGCAAAATTATTCGGCCCCTTTACTTTCAGTGCAGCGAACTCACTCCAGAAGTTCAGTGAGGATCTCTGAATGATCCAATGTTGTCCTAAATGACTGATGGTGATAAATAGAATCCACCTGTGTGTAATCAAGTCTCTGTATAAATGCACCTGCTCTGTGATAGTCTCAGGGTTCTGTTGAAAGCGCAGAGAGCATCATGAAGACCAAGGAACACACCAGGCAGGTCCGTAATACTGTTGTGGAGAAGTTTAAAGCCGGATTTTGAATACAAAAAGATTTCCCAAGCTTTAAACATCCCAAGGAGCACTGTGCAAGCGATCATTTTGAAATGGAAGGAGTATCAGACCACTGCAAATCTACCAAGACCTGGCTGTCCCTCTAAACTTTCAGCTCAGACAAGGAGAAGACTGATCAGAGATGCAGCCAAGAGGCCCATGATCACTCTGGATGAACTGCAGAGAACTACAGCTGAGGTGGGAGAGTCTGTCCATAGGACAACAATCAGGCGTACACTGCACAAATCTGGCCTTTATGGAAGAGTGGCAAGAAGAAAGCCATTTATCAAAGATATCCATAAAAAGTCTCGTCTAAAGTTTGCCACAAGCCACCTGGGAGACACACCAAACATGTGGAAGAAGGTGCTCTGGTCCGATGAAACCAAAATCGAACTTTTTGGCCACAATGCAAAACGATATGTTTGGCGTAAAAGCAACACAGCTCCTCACACTCAACACACCATCCCCACTGTCAAACATGGTGGTGGCAGCATCATGGTTTGGGCCTGCTTTTCTTCAGCAGGGACAGGGAAGATGGTTAAAATTGAGGGGAAGATGGATGCAGCCAAATACAGGACCATTCTGGATGAAAACCTGTTGGAGTCTGCAAAAGACCTGAAACTGGGACGGAGATTTATCTTCCAACAAGACAATGATCCCAAACATACAGCAAAATCTACAAAGGAATGGTTCACAAATAAACGTATCCAGGTGTTAGAATGGCCAAGTCAAAGTCCAGACCTGAATCCAATCGAATCTGTGGAAAAAGCTGAAAACTGCTGTTCACAAACGCTCTCCATCCAAGCTCACTGAGCTCGAGCGGTTTTGCAAGGAAGAATGGGCAAGAATTTCAGTCTCTCGAATGTGCAAAACTGATAGAGACATACCCCAAGTGAGTTGCAGCTGTAATCGCAGCAAAAGGTGGCTCTACAAAGTATTAACGCAAGGGGGCCGAATAATTTTGCTCCACTTCACAATTGTGTCCCACTTGTTGGTGATTCTTCACAAAAAATAAAAATTTTATATCTTTGTTTGAAGCCTGAAATGTGGCAAAAGGTTGAAAACTGCATAACTGCATAGGTTTTGCTTCATTATGAGCTCATTACTTTCAGCAAGCCTAACTGAATCTCCTCTTTTTAGAGCCGATGCACACACTAAAAACCTGATTTCAACTCTTCAGATGCCATTTGGCAACTTTGTAAATGGATGTCAGCCAATATAGGCTAAAAGGTTGACCACTTCTAATGAAATTTATTTGCATTCCATTTTATTACAGGACAGAAAAAGAGCTTTCGCCAGTATCATGTGCAGTTTTTTGGAAATGCACCAGAAAGAGCGTGGATTTTCGAAAAGAGTATTGTGCCTTACACTGGAGAGCATGAGTATGAACAGCTCTGCCAGGAGAGCGCTAAACAGACTACAAGCAAAGCTGAAAAAGTCAAGGTGTGTACTGTTACCCTGTATTGGAATGTGCTGCTGTCTCATTTCAGAAGTGTTGGAATAGGTCTATATGTTGTGCAGCTTTAAGAAGCTCAACCAGTGTTCTTAGAGCTTGTATAACTCCTGTAGCCAAAATAATTGCACCATTTCAGTTATGTTTAACATGTAGTTTAATACATTTAAAAAAAACTTCTCTGTATTTAATTATGTGTGAGTTGGGGGAGGAGAAGTATTTGAACCCCTGCTGATTTTGTACGTTTGCCCACTGACACTAAAACGATCAGTCTATAATTGTAATGGTAGGTTTATTTTAACAGTGAGAGACAGAGTAACAACAGAAATAGCCAGAAAAAAAAGTTTTTCTAAAAAGGTATAAATTTGCATTTTAATGCGTGAAATAAGCATTTGATCCCCTATCAATCGGCAAGATTTCTGGCTCCTGGGTGTCTTCTATACAGGTAACGAGCTGAGCTTAGGAGCACTCTCTTAAAGGGAGTCTGCAGGAGTCTTGCATGGTACTAGTGATCTGCTGATCGTGGGTGCAATGCTTTACAGGCTCCCAAAACAAAAAATGGTAAAGGCCATTTTTTTTTTTCCTGCAAAAAAGTGCATTTATTGTTAAAAGGTGAACTTACCATTTTTAATTTTGTCAGATTTATTCAAACTGAATGGGCCTGTTTCTGTCCATTATGATAATCCTGCAAAAAAACTTTGCCTTGATATCCTCCAAGACCCAATTTTGTATTTGATTTTAGACTTGCTACTTTTACCATCCTTCTATCATGATTATAAATATTCTGAATATGGGCAATGAAGTGAGAGGTCCCCCACACCAGCCTCAGTAGATCTGAATGCTTCTAAATGTGGGCTTTTAGGTTGGCATCCTGATGATCTTTCCATTATATCAAAAACCACAAGAGCTCAGCATGCAGTACTGTCCTGCACGTAATTCACTCCTTAAGGCAATGAATACAACCCTCTAATTTTACCTTTTCGTTGTTAATCATATGGTGGCATACATTACAATTACCACAACAAATTGCCTGTTGGGCGCATGCCTGACATCTAAATGTCCTATTTATTTTTTTCCTTAACGTCTTTCAGGACAGCACCCGAGAGAGTGACTCCTCCCCTTGCCAATAGGAAACACCTCTTCCACCAAACTTAAAAGGAGGCTCTTTCCCACACATTGTCAGTTTTTGTGTTTCCTCCAGAGGGAACACTTCATGGGGAATCGGGGCTCTTAGGTGCTGTCCTGAAAGCCCAGGTTTCCTGCTCCACCAATATTTTTTCATACCTCTTGAGAGCTGTTCCTCCATTCCACAGCTATTGTCAGGTGCTGCTGGCTGGGCTCCTTCTCCCTCTCCATTTGGGTTCGGGGAGAGTCCAGCTGCTGTGGGCATCGCTCGTAGGCGGCGGCGAAGCACCGGTGGTCACTGTTTTTTCTCTGTCCTCCGCCTGCTTCCTGTGACACCGCTGCCATCTTGGGGATGGCATGTTGTGCTCCATCTGCCCGTAGTGAAGCACCCGGAGAGGGTGGCGCCCATGGAGCAGGCTTACAGCGTAATTTCCACCGGAAATCACAGGGTGAGAAGGGAGGAACGGGACTGGTGCTTATTTGCCGATTCCGGCGCTATTGGAGTCTGGAACCGGCATCCAGCCACTCACAGCAACGCAGCGCTCCTCGATGGAATCAATGGCGGCAGCAAGTGGCACAGGCACCAGCAAGGCCCAGGTAAGGGGCAGTTGTATCCTTTTTCCTGTGGGGTCTCCGGTGGCAGGGGCCTGTCTGGGCACATGAGGCGGCTTTGGTTCTCACTATGCACCTGTGGTGAGCCTCCTTGTAAAAAGGACAGGTTGTCTCACTGGGATGGTTCCTTTTTTTCCTTGTTTTGTCTCACGGCAGGCCAAGAGCTCTGATCCAGTGGCAAAAAGGAAAAGCCCTTCATGTAAGGCAAAATTACCTGAAGGATGGAAGAAGACTTTGTCAAACCTCTATTGATGCGCTAGTTAAAGACAAAGCTTCTTCCGCTTGCAGCGATTTCATTGCATCTGTTAAGGAACTTGATGCGATTATTCAATCATCTTGCTCTTCTCTAGCAAACCCATCCCTGAGTCAGCCAACTACCTCATAGTCCTCTCAGGGCTTATTAATAGTCCCGACGGTGGAGACTGAGGCATCTCTTACCCAAGAGGGACCGAGCCCGCAGTCATTTGGAGTCTCTGGGGTGGATAGTGAATATTCAAAAATTGAATTTCATTCCAGCTCAGCAAGTACTTTTTTTTGGGATACCTGATAAATTCAGTAGAACAAAAGCTTTTTTTTCCCAGAAGAGAAAAAGATCAAGGTTCAGAGGGTAGTAACGACACTTCAAACAAATCAACAGATTTCAGTTCGAAGGGTTATGTCGGCTTTGGGAACATTAACCTCATCTATGCCAGCCATCCAATGGGCAAGGCTGCATTTCAGGCCTCCCCAGAGGTTCCTTCTAAGAACATGGAACCACAGGACAGAGTCTAGATGCGAAGATAAAGATCACCACCTGAGTCAAACGTACACTTTGGTGGGAAAAGTCATGTAGTACTACAAAGGGGCCTTCTTTGGTCCTTTCTGACCAAAAAAGTGGTGCCAACAGACGCCAGTATGCTGGGCTCACATGGGTCAGAATTTGGCACAGGGAACATAGTCCCAGGCCGAGAGCAAAAAGGGGTTGCCCTAGCATTGGCTGTCCTCACTCCAAGCCTCCTAGGTTTCCATGTCCAGATTCTGTTGCGCAATGCCACTACCGTAGCCTTCCTGAACAAACAGGGAGACACAGAAGCAAAGTTCTTCAATTGCTGTCAGAGATTCTGGAGTGGGAGGAAAACCACTTAATAACTTTATCCACAGTCCCTCTCAAAGGCACGTTAATCGATGTAGCGGATTATCTGAGCCGACAGAAGGTTCAGGAAGCAGAGTGAAGCCTAAATGCAGAAGTGTTTGCATTGATCGCCAGGACTTCCACAAGTAGACCTGTTTGTTTCAAGGCAAAACACACAGCTCCCACAATTTTTTTCCCCCTTCAGAGAGAGCGTTCTCAGGGGATAGACGCTCTGGCATATCCATGGAATTTTCGCCTGGGGTATGCTTTTCCCCCTTTCCAATTGTTTCCACTGGTGTTGAGAAAGATGCAAAAGGAAAGAATCAATCTTGATTACTCCATTTTGGCCAAAGAGGGCTTGGTTTTCCACAGTTCTGCAGTTGGCAATCAAGCCATGTTGGCAACTTCCGCTCAGTCAGGATTTGCTGGTACAGGGGCTAGTACATCATCCAGATGTAGCCAGGTTAAAACTCACTGCCTGGTATCTGAAGAGCAATCGTTAAGAAGCAAAGGTTTTTCAGAACAGTTAATAACCACGTTATTTTCCAGTAGGAAAAAGGTAACTAGAGCTATTTACGCTAAAGTGTGGAAGGTCTGTTTCTTGCTGTCATTCAGAACATAGGGATGTAAAGGACAGTCTCAGTATTGGAGTTTTTGCAAAAAGGTGCAGACAAAGGTCTTGCAGTCAGCACTCTTAAAGTGCAAGTGGCCGCATTAGGAGTTTATCTGGAGAGATCCTTCTTTTCAGAAACTCTGATCATGAGATTTTTCAGGGCACTTTCCAGATCCAGACTGGTCTCGGTGAAGCATTTTCCGAATTGGGATCTCTCGGTTCTGCAAGCACTCACAAAAGAACCATTTGAGCCATTACAGGCCATATCTCTAAAGAATTTAACTTTGAAAACTATTTTTCTTGTTGCAATTACATCGGCAAGAAGGATTAGTGAACTGCATGTCCTATCAGTTAAAGAACCCTTTTTGTCAATTTTATCGGATAGGATTGTACTTAAAGTAGATCTGGGGTTTTTGTTGAAAATGGTAAGTTTTCGTAACAGGTCTCAGATTATCCTTCCGACCTTTTGTTCTAACCCTTTGGGGAAAAAGGAAGAGCAGTTTCACTACTTGGGCATCATTCTCACGAGGTTGATCCGCTGCCTCAGAGTCCACCTCTGTCCGCCAGCTCAGCGGGAGATCTCTCCGTTGATCTCCGCTGAGCCGGCAGATGACAGGTCCCTCTCTGCTCACTGAGCGGGGAGGGGCTTGTCGAGCGCCACTAGTTACTATGGAGAGATCAGACGAAAACTGACAGCATGCCCGTTTTCATCAGATCTCACCCGATCCGCCAGGGACGGATGCGAACGTAGGGGCATCCCTCTGATTTTAGCCGATTGGACATGCCACCGCTGACATCCGTCGCTCCATAGACTAGCATGAACGACAGTGTGAAAGGGGCCTTAGACGTGAGGGCGTACCCTATTACATTACTTGGAAGTAACGAAAGGTTTTAGATCCTCAGATTCACTATGCGTTCTTTTATTCTGGAAACAAAAAAGGTCACCAAGCATCAAAGAAATCAATGGCTGGATGGCTTAAGACAGCTGTTTCTGTAGCCTATTCTCAGATGGGTCTATCTCCCCCGCTGGGAATCGGGGCTCATTCAACAAGGACCCAGGCCACTTCATAGGCAGAAAGAGCTGGTGCCACCCCAGATCAAACTTGTAAGGCGGCTACGTGGTCAAGTTACTTAAAGGGGTTGTAAACATAATTTTTTTTTCATCTATTACCACTGTCAACTTCATACTTAATTATAAGAATTGTATGATTTCCTCCCAAAATTTTTAGTTACCAGTGAAATATGTATCTAAAAATCGTCCTCCGGCTATGCCACAGCGATTCATTCTTCTCCTTCCTGGTTTGCGGTGCGCGTGCATTACAGCAGCGTCACGGCAACAACGGAACTACATTTCCCAATGTGCTTAGCGGCACCGCGCATGCACAGTGCCATTTTTGTACATTTCTTGTAACGAGAACTAGCAACATTCTCGTTCACACGCCTCCCCCCAGCTTTCCCAGCGAGCCTCCCCATTCCTGCCTCCCCAGCCCCTGTGACGATGCAGCGTCGTAGACACGCCCACTAACCCCCAGCCCCTGTGTCTCTGATATGTAGAGAGCGTCTCCACGCAGGGCTGTAGTCCTAGGGAGGGGGTGGGCACGATCACTAACCACCAGGAACAACGGCTCGAATGACGGTGGCAAGCTCCATAAAGAACAGGAAGTGAAGATTTCAAAGAAGGATTTGTGACATTTAGCAGAGAACCAGAAGGAGCAGGTAAGTGAACTAGCACTGCATTAGCTTAAAGGAAGCTAATTGGCAAATAAAAAATTACCTTTACAACCCCTTTAACGTTTGTCTGTGATTACAGACTGGATCTACTGTCAGCAGGGGATCAGGCTTTTGGCAGAAAAGTTTTGCAGGCTGTGGTCCCTCCCTAGGGGGGAAGGTCTCTATTATCCTCTCAGGTGCTGTCCTGAAAGACGTTAAGGGAAAATTCGAGTTAGACTTACCGGTAACTTGTTTTCCAAGAGTCTTTCAGGACAGCAGCATCCCACCCTATTGTATTTTTATATAAATACTGTGACTAACCAAATCTCGATTATGTGTTCCAGTTTGGGGCCAGAGGTTCTCTACTGCTACTACTGGCAATGTGTGGGAAAGAGCCTCCCTTTTTTTTTTTTTAAATCTGGTGGAAGAGGTGTTTCCTATTGGCAAGGGGAGGAGTCAGTCTCAGGTGCTGTCCTGAAAGACTCTTTTGGAAAAACAAGTTACCGGTAAGTCTGGCTTGAATTTTTCTCCCGTTTAAACATACTTCTTACTAAATAGTCTTTTTGTTTTACATCTCCTGAATGTCTTACAATTGGACACTTTTTTTTTTTTTTTTTTTTTTTTCTTTCTGTCAGCCTTTCAACTTGCTGCACTGTTTGTTTAATCCCATGTGCCATAGGTAAGGATTTTAAAAGAGAATTAAAAGCGATCCATTCCATTACTTGCTCTAATTTTTTTAACTCTATCCCTTCTGCTTGTTTAAAGAGGACTTTGTAAAAAAAAAGTGTTTTTTTTCCCCACTGTGCATCCAGTGGTGTCCTGCTGTTTAAAGCGACCACCATGCACCTGTTTTTAAGCACCCGGTAGCCCATTCTAGAGCTATGTTCTCACTAGTAGACCCTACTCTACACTTTGCTTGGTCACTGCTGGTTATACAGCGTTTGGAGCCAGTGGTGAAGGCTTTAAACTACAGTTGTAAAGGGGATTACGGTTATATCTCCTACATGGTTCTCCTATATGGACTATTCTGCACTGCGGAACCCACATCTACGAAGAGTTGGATCTGCATGGCCTTCAAATGTTCATTTCAAAGCCACTCTATCAAGGATGCAACTGGTGGCAAGAGTACCCATCTGCCTCGGGGGAAGAAGCCTACCTCCCCTCTTCTAGAAAACACTCCCTTAAATTTTTCCACCCCTGCACCATCCATGGTTTAAGCGTGATTCCCAGTGCTCCCCCCCAAGGTTTCTCGTCTTCATCATGAGGGCATGCTCTTGCACTTACCAAAGTGCACACTTTTCTTGCATATCAGACAACTGGGTGCGAGTGGCACAAGCTGAAGTTTTGCTCCCTGCAAACGCTACGGTTTCTCACTGCCAATTATCCAGATTTGCCACACAAATTGGCAGATCTCTGTTGAGCCCTTACGAGCCTTCTGGATCGAGGTGCCATTGCCCCAGTTCTGTGGCAAAAAACATTTTCAGGGATTTTACTCCTACCTGTTGTTAAACACAGGGGCATCCAAAAGCACCCAATTTTATTTGGGCTCAGAAATTCTTCATGGAATCTACCAGGTTATTGCCTATATAATGCATACCTGTATGTTCCATCTACCCTTCTAGTTTTGTAGCCCTGCCCATTGGCCTCTTCTCTGCACCACTGATGTTCACCTAGACATTTACCTGAGTACTACTTAGACCAGCTCAAGTAGAAGGAACTGTTGTGGGCTCTCAGACAACGTCGCTTTGACTGTGCAGACATTACAGTGGTTTTGGTGGGTCTTGGACTTGGTGCAGGCCGAGTGTTTCTTCCACAGGGGAAACTTGACACTCAGTGAGGCAGTAGCGTTTGCCCAGTTTTACTTTGAACATCTACAGCACAACTTTTTTTGTTGTGGGAAGAGGCAGTCCAGTGCCTGGACAGACTAGTTTGTTTAGCACGGAAGACCAGGTTGTCTCTGGTTTGCTGGTAATTCAGCTCTGTATTCCTGTGGTAGTCCTTCATTCCGGTCTTCTTGATGCTTTCACAGTGAAAGCCGTGCTAAGGGAAGAGTACTGGGCACCTTGTCAGCGCAGAGGACTTGGTTGCTGTAGTCTCATCTCATAATCAACTTGAGCTTCAGGTAATATGGCTCTCTGCAGGGTTGGACCATCTTGGAGGGTCATCTGAGCTGGATTCAGCCTGGCAATCTGGCAGCGACGTAAATCGCCCCATCGCTGAGAAACCAAGATTCTTGTCGCTGCAAGAGCTGTAGATTGGTTATTGTCCTGGGCAGCACTTCATATTTTTTAGCCTTGTCTGCTGAATACATCCTAGGCATAGACATTCATAGCTGGCAATGTCGGGATCAAGGGAAGTAGTCCCAGTACCCAGAGGTGCATCAGGACCTGTCACAGGTGGAAGACACCGGATGTGGATCAACTGGTCTCTAGGTTCAAAAAGGTTGTACAGGTTTGTTTTCAGGTACAGAAGTTCTCTAGTGAAGCAGTGGACGCAATGAGTCTGAAGTCAGTAGACCCTTATCCAATCCTTGTGAGCTTTGCAAGATTGAGATGGTGGGGGTCATGCGATCCTTTTTTCTCTCCTGCACTTCTCCATGTGAATATGGTAGATGATCTGGTAAGGCTCCTGGTAGATCCTTCGTCGGCTTAAGCAGATGTTCCAGGCTCTCTGTCTTAACACATTTACCACAATGCTTCATAGCCCCTGGCTTTAACAGCATGAAAGACAGGGGCATCTCTGAATTAGTGATTCTTATGCTAAAATCTAGGAAGTCTGTTGTCCGCAAGAAGTATCATTTGACATGGAAGACTTCACTTAGAAGTCTTGGTGGCTTCTGCCCTCAGTTTCTCCCTAGGACAAATGCTCTCCTTTTCTAAAGTGTCTGGGTTAGCGTTTGGCTCTTTGCAATATGAAAGGTCTTAATTAAAACCTTTTGTACAGGGGTGTCATGTAACTTCCCATATTCTTTCCCCTGTGACTCTGAGGGACCTGCATCTAGTGGTCTCTGCACTTCAGAAACTGATTTGAAGCCATTAGACATTACACTTTATAATTTCACCCACACGGTTATATCTTTTGTCACCATTGCCTCTGGAAAGAACTGGTGCTTAAGGAACCTTTTCTGCTTTTGCATAGGAATAAGGCGGTGTCGAGGTTCAGGCATTTCTTCTAGCCCAAGATGGCTTCTGCCTCTTTCCCCAAATAACACTGTTATTCTGCCAAACCTATCTGGTTCCAGTTCACCAAAAGGAATTTTTCCACCATTGCTTGGGTGTGGATCGGGCTGTGAGAGCGTCTCTCAGCTACTGCTTCTTTAGGAAGAATGATCACCTTTTTGTAATCCTGTATTGACCCTGTAAGGGTGTACTGGATTTGCCTTCCACCATCTCAAGCACAGATGGCCTGCCTAAACCATCCAATGTCAATGATTAGGTCTCACCCTTTCCTGTAAAGGCACAATCTACTAGATTGGTTAATGCTTCTTGGACTTTTTGACATCAAGCAACTGTTTGTCCGGATTTTCAAGGGTTGCTAATTTGCTTTTCTGTCCACACATTGCTCTGTTCTTCAAAACGGATGTTGCACTCTCAACTGATGCCTGCTTCAGGAGTAATATCCTTCAGGTTGCTATTTGAGCTACAAGTTGTCCCCAGTTCCTGGACCTGTTGGGTTGTTTCATGTTGCCCACTTCTCAGTTTTTGGACGTCCTGAAGTTTTAAAGAATTCTGTGTGCATCAGTTGATGAGAAAGTAAATGGGATTTTTGTACTCCCTGTAAATAAAATTTAATTACTTGGAGCCCATCAAGGGGCACAACAAGTCCCACCCCAATTGTGTTTATGGTTTTGTTCTTTGCTGCTTTGTTACAAAACTGAGGAATGCTGGTTGGAGAAGTCCTGGGCTGCCCTTCAGTTTTGTCAGTGTGAAGTACTCTTGTAGGTAACACTATAACCAAACCTGAGAGACTTCCGGTGTCCCTCAATGGACTCCAAGAAAAGGATTTTTCAGTGTGTAGAAAGTCTGTTTTCATTTCAATTTAAGGCCTCGAACACACGGCTTGATTGTTGGACGACCGAGCGTCTGATTTTTGTCAAAAGCGTGGGTGCAGGATTTTGTTTAGCATACTATCTGCAAATTGACATTTGACAAACGCGAACATAGTGATGTACTATGAGAGTATAAAGAGGAAGTTCGTTTCTCAAGCGCCACCCTTTGGGCCCCTTGTGCTAATTTTGTTTAAGTAGAAGTTAGAATTTTGGTGAGCGTTGATTTACGATTTTAATTTCGTACAAAACAAATGCCTTTTTAAAATATTTGGCAAAATTACATCAGTATCACCAGCAAAGCTTCAGCTTCATTATTATCCCATTAAAAAAAGAGGAGAATGTGTGCTGTATTTCGACATTTAATCAGCTGCCGCGTCACGAATGTTAATTCTAGATTGCGAAAAGACTGACCGTTTCTGGTTTGTTCCTTGATTCCGAGCATGCTTGTTTGTACCTTTTGACTTTTGTGTGATTTCTGTACTGACCATACGAAAATCAGACGTTGAGTTCACATCAGACAAAAATTTTATAGCCTGCACATCCAGCTTTTGTCTGATGAAAAAGTCCAATCGGCTGTCGAAAGCACTGTACAAATAATCCGAAAATCCACAGACTGCTAGTCTTAAGACTTTTCCCTTCTGATTTTTGTACCATGTACAAGCCTTACTCTTTTGCCTGTAGAGCTGAGTGCGAGGTGAGATTGGCATCCTCTTCAGGCCACAGCTTTGAGGTTACTGAAGGAGGGCCTGTGACCAAAATCGTTAAGCTCCTGTCTGGCTGCCAGTTAGTCTTAAGGCAGCATATTGTAGAAATAGACTACGGAATGTCCTCCAATAGGAACATTTAATGGAGCAAATATTCTCAAACAGTTTATTTTTCAGAATTTTTTTTCTTTACAAAAACAAATTACACATTTTACAAAAGAAGTGAGTCCAATCTTTAATATCAATTATCCCGATCTTTTCCTAAGTCCTTCTCTTTATTAGCCATCACCAAACCAACTCTGACCAAGTTCCAAGATACTTAATTCATTGTTAATTTCTTGCCTCTACCACTCTTAGTATATAGCCATTTTTCACCGAATTCTAGAGTCTTAAATGTGACGTATAACAAAAATTGTAAAACAAAAAAGGGGGATAATTATTCACCCAATTAGATAACATATCCTTTACCTAAACTATATAAGGATTTCTCCATATATAGAGTCCAATGTTGATTTTCTTTGTGTTGTGTTTTTTTTTTTTTTTTTTTTTCCCCTTGTCACTTATTTTTAATAGATTTTCTAAGTAGAGCAAGTTCTTTAGATCTTTGTACCCTTTCCAAAGTTGGGGACAATGGTTAAGCCATTCTCCATGTATGCACCTTCTTGCTGATAGACAAATGTGAACCCATCCTCTTACATTTTTCTGACTGTCCCATTGGCACGGTCTTCCAGTAGCTAAAAAAAGACTAGCATTGGGTCTTCTGGAGTGCAGATCTTAGTACTTCCATTAGGGGACACTACCAAAAATAGTGTGCTAATGTGGCCTTATTTTCTCCACACTTTGGACAACTATGGTTGAGTCCTGTCTGTGAGTCATAACCTTGAATTGTTAAATGTGCTTGATTGAATAATATTAATAAGATAATGCATTATTGCATCTCTTGCCATAATTTGTTTATTATTTTACTAACCTTTCGGTATCCCTGGAGTATTTTAAATGTTATGTTTTCCACCCGAATATCCTGGAACCACTTACCTTGCTCGAAAGCTCTAAGCCTAGTCAAGTATGGATAAGTGACAGATCTAGATAAATCTGTTTCTACTAGGGTCCAAACAGGAGGTAGACCTATCCCGTACAGGATGTGATGTAATGCTCTTCCAGTAAGAAGACTTGCATAAAAATCTGATTGGAGTATGAAATTTCTGGCTTGACCACTTAAGGACCAAGCCTATTTTTCAAACTTTGTGTTTACAAGCTAATCACTTCAGCCCTGAAAAAAGGATTTACCCCCTTCCTGACTGGGCCATTTTTTGCGATACGGCACTGAGGCGCTTTAACTGACAATTGCGCGGTTCTGCAACGATCTACCCAAACAAAATTGGCATGTGTCGTCGTACACACAGCTTTCTTTTGGTAGTAGTTGATCACCTCTGCAATATATTATTTATTTTCCCCTTTTTGAGACCGTTAGTCGGAAGTGACGCTTGACGCCTCTTCCGTCATCCAATGTTATGGAGCTGAGCGGGGGCCATCTTCCCCTCACCCGCCTCCGTGTCTCAAAGGGGAGACGACCCGATCGGCTCCGCCACTACCGACTGCTCTGGTAAACGGTGGCCAGAGCGTGGGGGGTTTGGAGATGACACCTCTCCCACCCCCAATAAAAGTGATCTCGCAGAGACCACTTTTATCAGAGGACTGTCCGCTGTCTATACCGGGTTTATGGCAGCCATCTGCCATAACCCCGGTATTCTACGTCAAAGCACTGATGTATAGCGATGGCCGGCGGTCCGCAATTGGTTAAAGCCTGGAAAGTGCATGGTTTACCTGTGTCCATATCAAGCAACTATTTGATTACAACAGCTTGTATTATGTGGTGTAGATCTTTGAACACGTTTTCAACTTTCCTTTTTTTTTTTTTCTCCTGATCTTATTGTACAGCTTTTGAAACCAATAACTGGCAAATTGAAAACCCAGTGGGACATAGGTCTGCAACAAGTGAAGGAAGCCACGCAGATGACTGTCGAGGGAAGGAAAGATAAGTTTACTTTCATTTATATTAAAGACCGTCCCCATCTAAATCCTAAAGTGGCTGGGAAGGCTGTTCCTGCTGAGTCCTACAGGGATGATGAGTCCGATGAACCTTCCGAAAGCCCTAAGAGAGATGATGGAGTGCCTAGCAAAAGGAGAAGAGTGTCAAGGAATTCCTCTGCCAGTTGTCAAGAGACTGATCCTGATTGGAAAACCACTACTGAAAGCTCAGATGCTAAAGGAGCCATGTCCTCACCCATCCAGAAAAGGAAGTCAGGAGCACATAACTCAAGAGGCAGAAAGGGAGATGCTACTCAGTTCCTGGTTTTCTGCCAGAAGCACAAAGATGAGGTTTGTCTTAAATGCTAGCATTGTTAACCAAATGTATTACTTTTTTTTTTTTTTTTTTTTTTTTTTTTTTTTGTATAAAGGCTCCACTAAAAGTGGAGCACATTGGCTTGGTGCTGTCAGATTTGGTAATTATTTTGTGCAGATCTCTGCTTTCCAGTCCTTGAGAGAAATAAGGGTTGAATGCCTTTTCTTTTGCCCACATCTACAAACATCTGGCTTACAAATGACTCCTACTTACAAACGGAAGGAGACAACAGGAAGTGAGAGGAAATCTACCCCTAGGAAGGGAAATTCTCTCCTGTAAGAGTTAATATGGGAAAAGGGTACCTCCACTGATGCTTGATCACCAGTCCATGTTTCCCTAACAACCCAAAATTTTCAAAATCCAATTGTCATTGGGACAGAAAATGAGGTGAAATCTTCTGAATAGGGGCACAGACAGCAAAACAAATGTTACAGGGCTGATAACCCTTCCCTGTGCTATCCAAAAAGCTTAAGAATAGATTTTTTTTGGCTGGAGCTACACTTCAAAAATGTACCTGTTCCGACTTTAAAAACTCAACTCAAGAACAAACCTACAGTCCCTATCTTGTTTGTAACCCGGAGACTGCCTGTAAGCTTAAAGGGGTTATAAACCCTCTATTTTTATTTAAAAGAAAAAAAAGTTGCTGCATATTTTCGGTAGAAAAAAATTTCAATAAGCATATATTGGTTTGCGCAAAAGTTATAGCATCTAAAAACTATGGGATGTATTTATGGAAATTTTTTTTATTTATTTTTTTTTTTTACTAGTAATGGCGGTGGTCAGCGACATAGCGGGACTGCGATATTGCGGACATTCTGACACACTTTGTTGACCAGTGACGCTAATACAGTGATTAGTGCTAAACTTATGTACTGTCACTGTACTAATGGCAGGGTAGAGATAAACATCAGATGTGATCAAAGGGTTAAATGTGTGCCTACTAGGTGTTAGTGTAGTGTGTTGAATGCTTTTACTAGAGGAAAGTGTGGATCCATGTCCTTGTTGTGCAGGAACACCGGATCCATTTTTTCCTTACTGACAGAACAGCAATCTGCCTTGTTTACAAAATCAGACTGCCGTTCTGCCTGTGTATGGATAGGAATCGCAGCGGAAGCGAGCCGCTGGTGACGCGCACTTGCGCCCACCACCCAGAAGTGCAGGATTGTGTTTGTGTGTGCATACATAGTGTGTGTGATCCTGCACAGCGTGGCCGCCCTGTAGCAGTAAAACTGCTATAGGCCGGTCAGCAAGTGGTTAAAAATGACGACAAAGGCACCTTTTTATAATGTTCAGTAATGGCAATCGACGAAAAGATAATTGCCTTTACTTCCAGAAAGTCAGGGTCTGCCTCCTGGAACGTGGGACCATGCATATCGTCTAGCAGGCACTGATGTAGCCTTCCCAGGATGCATCTGTGCGGCCAGGGATACAGACCCCCTTACATTTTTCACTGTTATATTGCAGCCATTTGCTAAAATCATTTAAGTTCATTTTTTTTCCTCATTAATGTATACACCGCACCCCATATTGACAGAAAAACACAGAATTGTTGATATTTTTTGCAGATTTATTAAAAAAGAAATGGAAATATCACATGGTCCTAAGTATTCAGACCCTTTGCTGTGACACTCACATATTTAACTCAGGTGCTGTCCATTTCTTCTGATCATCCTTGAGATGGTTCTACACCTTCATTTGAGTCCAGCTGTGTTTGATTATACTGATTGGACTTGATTAGGAAAGCCACACACCTGTCTATATAAGACCTTACAGCTCACAGTGCATGTCAGAGCAAATGAGAATCATGAGGTCAAAGGAACTGCCTGAAGAGCTCAGACAGAATTGTGGCAAGGCACAGATCTGGCCAAGGTTACAAAAAAAAATTCTGCTGCACTTAAGGTTCCTAAGAGCACAGTGGCCTCCATAATCCTTAAATGGAAGATGTTTGGGACGACCAGAACCCTTCCTAGAGCTGGCTGTCTGGCCAAACTGAGTTATCGGGGGAGAAGAGCCTTGGTGAGAGAGGTAAAGAAGAACCAAAATAACCAAAATAAGTACCTGAAATAAATAAATAAATAAACCCAAAGATCACTGTGGCTGAGCTCCAGAGATGCAGTCGGGAGATGGGAGAAAGTTGTAGAATGTCAACTATCACTGCAGCCCTCCACCAGTCGGGGCTTTATGGCAGAGTGGCCCGACAGAAGCCTCTCCTCAGTGCAAGACACATGAAAGCCCTCATGGAATTTGCTAAAAAAAAACCTGAAGGACTCCAAAATGGTGAGAAAAAGGATTCTCTGGTCTGATGAGACCAAGATAGAACTTTTTGGCCTTAATTCTAAGCGGTATGTGTGGAGAAAACCAGGCACTGCTCATCACCTGTCCAATACAGTCCCAACAGTGAAGCATTGTGGTGGCAGCATCATGCTGTGGGGGTGTTTTTCAGCTGCAGGGACAGGACGACTGGTTGCAATCGTGGGAAAGATGAATGCGGCCAAGTACAGGGATATCCTGGATGCAAACCTTCTCCAGAGTGCTCAGGACCTCAGACTGGGCCGAAGGTTTACCTTCCAACAAGACAATGACCCTAAGCACACAGCTAAAATAACGAAGGCGTGGCTTCACAACAATTTCGTGACTGTTCTTGAATGGCCCAGCCAGAGCCCTGACTTAAACCCAATTGGGCATCTCTGGAGAGACCTGAAAATGTCTGTCCACCAACGTTTACCATCCAACCTGACAGACCTGGAGAGGATCTGCAAGGAGGAATGGCAGAGGATCCCCAAATCCAGGTGTGAAAAACTTGTTGCATTTTTCCCAAAAAGACTCATGGCTGTATTAGATCAAAAGGGTGCTTCTACTAAATACTGAGCAAAGGGTCTGAATACTTAGGACCATGTGATATTTCAGTTCCTTTTTTAATAAATCTGCAAAAATGTCAACGATTTAGTGTTTTTATGTCAATATGGGGTGCTGTGTGTACATTAATGAGGGGAAAAAAAAAGAACTTAAATGATTTTAGCAAATGGCTGCAATATAACAGAGTGAAAAATTTAAGGGGGTTTGAATACTTTTCGTCCCCACTGTACATTACCAGTGCCTCACTCAAGTAATTGTAAGATATGTATAATGAATGTAAGACTTTATATGTGCATACTTATGTGAATTTTTTTTTTTTTTTTTTTTGAAAGTGGGGAAAGGTCTTTTAAATATGTGCTCCTAAAAGAAATTGATTTTCTCGTCTTGATTTGAAAACTGTTGTCCTGAAGTGGGGGATAATCTCCCCCCGGGAGCTGATAGTGTTGTCAGCTCAAGTGGGATGCTAGGGATGCAGTAGATTTCTGGTAGATTGAGGGCTCTTTCACACGGGGCGGATCAGTGATGATCCGCCCCGTGAACACCCGCTGGCTCAGCGGGGATCGCTCCGCCGATCCCCGCTGAGCAGAAAGATGACAGGTCCATCGCTGCACGCTGTGCAGCGACGGACCTGTCAGAGCGCCGCTCTCCCCTATGGGGGATCGGATGATGACGGACCGTAGTGTCCGTCGTCATCCGATCCGAAAACAGATGGAAAAGTAGGTTTTTCCTCCGTTACACTTTTCGGATCGGAGCGGCGTCGGATGTCAGCGGACATGTCACCGCTGACATCCGACGCTCCATAGGGATACATGTATGTCCGTTTTTCATCCGAAAACGGAAGGATGAAAAACGGACATACGGATCCCCCGTGTGAAAGAGCCCTAACAGCTATTTTTCTATACTTGCAACATTTTTAAAGTCACAAAACATGGCAAAATGGATATACACTTTCAGAACTATACAGCAGCACCAAGCAGAAAAAAACAGTATTAAAAGAACCAAGACACTCTGCAATCAAATATAATAGTAACAGACTAAAGGCATAATTTAACCACGTCTGTGTAGGTTTAACGACAGTTGCTAACACCAACCATTAATGGGTGTGTTCCTCTGAATTCAAGCAGCATATGGCAAAAAGACAATTGAATTCACTTTCCCTCTTGTCTTTTTGCCATATACAGCAGCACCAGACCAAACTGAACATTTTTTTTTTTTTTGGATTTTTACCCTACCTGGTTATGGATGGAAGGTACAGGACTGTCTAATTTCAGTCCATGCTGACGTTCCTCAAAAGCTGGTGCAGTTGAAGCAGACCTTTTATTTAAATGTTGAAACTTTGGGTACATTCTTGGTCAGATGGATAATGGGTAATAAACACTCTGCTGCTGTCTTGGGCTCTGTTCAGTGATGGCCATAGGCACTTGGTCATTTCATCTTTTGAAGGAGATCAACGAAACCCTGATCTTCCTCATCATAAGCCCAAATGCCTAGCTTTATACGTTGGTGTTAAAGGGAACCTGGGACTGTGTGTTGTGTCAAGATTTGTACTTCCCATTCCATTATTGGCACATGGGGCTGTTCTGTAATGTATCCAGTCGGGAGCGTTTTGCTCTTGATTGCATTTTATATTGTGTTCACTTTAATTTTTGGGACACATTTGGAAGGACACGTTTTCTCTGAAAATTTATATTTAGTGTGTCAGTGTGAGTTTTCTACAGTTTTTTTTTTAAGAACTTCAGGTGTAGATCAGCATTTGCTGTGATGGGTCCAGTCCTAGGGCACTTTTTATGTTTCTGTATGGTAACGTACAACTTTTTGCCATTTTATTTTTAATATGAAGCTGGAGCACGTGTTAATGCCTTTTTTTAATAGATGCTGCTCATTCATGCTCTCGGATTGCCCTTGTAGGGATTAAGTGGTCACATAAGACCAGGGATCCTCAAACTACGGCCCTCCAGCTGTTGCAGAACTACACATCCCATGAGGCATTGTAAAACTCTGACATTCACAGACATGACTAGGCATGATGGGAATTGTAGTTCCTGAACACCTGAAGGGCCGCAGTTTGAAGACCCCTGCATAAGACAGTCTCAAAATATTGACACTAGGGCTGCAACTAATGATGATTTTCATAATCGATTAGTTGGCTGATTTGTTTCGGTTAATAACCTTAAAAACTGTGGTGTATAAATTAGTTAATATGTAAAGTTTAAAAAAAAGGCAATTTTATTCTTTAACTCTATGTAGTGGTTAATATAAATAACCATTGGGTTAGGGAGCAAAATATCTAATCTACTCTGAGAATAACAGAGGAGATGTATACTTTATATACTATTAGAGGAGAGATTTACTGTATATACTAGTAAAGGGTGAATCTGGTAAATCTAATCAGACTCGGAGATAAAATTATTATTTTTTTATTTTTTTTATTTTTTTTTTTCTTGTGTCGTCTTCCTTCAAAAAAAGTAATTTTAAGAACATTCATTTGACTTTCTAATCGTTAGTGGGGTCAAATCGACGTTCCTTTTCAACCACAGTGATGGTAACATTTGGAAATAGAAAACTTCTTGGTCAAAGGAATTTTCAGACAGTGTATGTGGTTTTCATTCAGAAATTACAATTATTTTAAAAACCAGAACGTTAAAAACAAATTTCAAACCACATTCTTTCAGCGAATGTACAAAGATTTTTCGTCTGAATGTTCTCATCTGAAAATTGATCTGTGTGGCCAGCATAAGGCTCAGTACACACCTATGCAGTTTTTCTTTTGATCTGTTTCTGCAGTGCTTTTTGCTGTGCATTTTTTGATTTTTGTGCACATGATTTTTCCTTTTTGCTGCAAAAACGCATTACATACTTTTCTGCAGCTTCTCCATTGAAGTATATTGAACCCAAAAAGCACCGTTTTGCGTCCAAGTCCCTGACCCTTTCCAAATATGCAGCGGCTGAAAAAAGTATAGATGTGAACGTGTCCCATAGGAATTCGTATAAATGAACTGTAGTGCATTTCTGCAAAAAACACATAGATGTGAACCAGGTCTAAGACGTTTAGTAAAATAATGGAGTTAAAGCGGAGGTTCACACAAAAATTGAACCTCCGCTTTTCGGAACCCTCCCCCCCTCCGGTGTCACGTTTGGCACCTTTCAGGGGGGAGGGGGGTGCAGATACCTGTCTAAGACAGGTATTTGCACCCACTTCCGGCATAGACTCCCATGGGCATCTATGCCTCTTCCCGTCCCCACCGTGCTGTCTGCTGGGACATGCACACCGGTCCCAGAGACAGCGGGGACCAGTTAGGAAGCGCGGCACGACTCGCGCATGCGTAGTAGGGAACCGGGAAGTGAAGCCGCAGCGCTTCACTTCCTGATTTCCTTACAGAGAATGGCGGCGGCAGCACCCGAGGGACGATTCGGTCTCAGGTACTGACATCGCTGGACCCTGGGACAGGTGAGTGTCCTTATTTTAAAAGTCAGCAGCTGCAGTATTTGTAGCTGCTGACTTTTAAAAAAAAATATTTTTCGCGGGACTCCCTCTTTAAAAAAAACTAAAATTAGCCCTTTATAGTACAAAGAGCAGATAATCACTACTGTAAGGGGTTTATTTTTATTTTTTTACTGTTGAACTGTGAAAGTAATATTTACAGTAGCGATTTGCTCTTTTTGTACTATAAAGGGCTCATTTTAGTGTTTTTTTACCCCCATTATGTTACTGGGCCAATTAATAGTTTATGAAAATGGTAATCGATTAATTTCATAATCTATTAGTTGTCGACTAATCATTTTAGTTGTTTCAGCCCTAATTGACACTAGTGCAATAATTGCTTTGTGTCTTGGTAAGCATAGGATCTGTTATAGTTTTGATCAATTCTTTATGTAGCTAATACAGGAGACATATAATCTATACTGGTTTCGAGTAATGTCTTAGTCTCGATTCAAATATGGGCAGCGCGACTTTGCAAGGCGACTTCAGTGTGGCACCTTCATTTTAAGAGGGAAGTTTCAGGGGAAAAAATGTATTTTTTTTAAATCTCTTTGAAGCAAAATAATGGTCAGTGCCCATCTGCAGCCTTAATGCAGCCTGATTAGTGCCCATCTGTAGCCTCGCCTTCTCTCATTAATGCAGTGCAGGAAATCAGAGCCGTCATCTGTTTACTCGGCTCTGTCGGCAGTCGCATACACAGTCCTGCCTCCACCATCGGCATTGGACCAGCTTTTGTGATGGGCAGAACACTGGTCCAATGGCGGTGGTGGAGGCAGGACTGTGTGTGTAAGTGAGAGCCGAGTAAACAGGAGATGACGGCTCTGAATTTTGGCGACAGTCATCTTCCATCCCCTCTGAGGTACACTATATCGGCGTATAACACGCACCCGTGATTTTCCCCCTATTTTCAGGGGGATAAAGTTATTTGCCGATTTTATATAAGGTACTTACTTTTGCATTAAAGTAGTTGTAAAGCCCATTCATAAAATTTTACCTAAGCACATATATCTGTAGTGTTTATCTCTCCAAAGCTCTAAGTGTCTTGTCTGTCTACTGTCAAGTTCACCTCCTACAAAGGAGACAACAGCAGCTGAAAATTTGTGTCGGGGAGGGATCTCAGAGGTAGATAAGCAGAGAGCTTGTCTATTCACAGTACAGCTCTGCAAGTTCCTTCATTCCTCTGCCTATGTGGGGGTATTTATTTTCCTGCTCGTCTGGTATTTACCAAGGTGTTGCCCTCAGTATTGGTCCTCTTGTGTTTCTGAGGTTATTTAGTGGGCTATGTGGCTTTCTCTTGAGGGATTAGTTGGCGAGGGCTCTGGAGGACAATGCACCTCTATGGCAGGCCATACGTTAACCAATTTTCTTTCAACCACGGGTTTAGGGAAAGAAATTTGCTCTTCACCAACACATTAAGGCTGCATTCACACCTAAGCGTTTCAAAGTCGTGCGATTTTACCGCAATTTTGTTTAGGTCACTAATGTAAAAGGCAGAAAAAAACGCCTGTAATTGCCCCAAAGAAGCTCATGTTTTTTGACATGTTTTGCTTCAGGTGACAAAACGCTCAGATGTGAACAGGTGCCATTAAAATGAATGGGATTTTGCTTGTTAGGCTTTTTTCTTTTTTCCAAGCATTTCATGAGCTGAAAACACTCAGGTGTGAATGCAGCCTGAGTGTTGATAAGGGAATCCCTCCAGCGGAGCTGTGGTTTTCTGACAGTGGGAGGTTACCCAGCCATCGAAATATAATGATCGCTGCTTGCGGTTATAGCCACTGGCAGTGATCGAATGGGGAAAAAAAAAAAAAAATCCAACAGGCAGTACTGATTGTCAACCTGCCCATTCATTAATTGAAAGAACTGGCTGCACTTTGCTTCGCCTCAGCAGCTTAACTTTTAAGATGTTACAGACATTTGGATAGATCTTGACCCTTCAGAAGTCATTGGTTCTGATCCATGACTTGGTGTTTTTCAGGGTGGTTACTGAACCAAAATTTGCTTTTCGCCAGAAAAACACTTTACTCCCTAGGCTTAGCCATTTCAATACTGGGCACTTTCACCCCCTTCCTGCCCAGGCCTATTTTCAGCCTTCAGAGCTGTCGCACGTTTAATGACAATTGCGCGGTCATACAACACTCCCATAGGAAATCTGTATCTTGTGTATCCGCTTGCTCCATACGAAGATGCTGATGCATTCTAACAGGAAGATTCGATGAGCTACCTCGGCGCTCTGCCCAAGACAGTATTCGCTCTAACCGCTTTAGACCCCTGCTGTGGACAATTGGCGGGTATGTTTTCTCAGCTGGTAGTGTCTGGGCAAAGAGTGGTCACTGAATCCGGAGAGGTTTTAAGACTTTCTCAGGTTCGGGTGGAGGATGCTGGATGTGAACCTTTTAAAAAAGAAAAATGAACAAAGCATATTCTCAGATGTACTTGACCTCAGTTCATAGTTCGTATTATTTATCCAGGCAGCATTCTTGCCCCTGCAATCTGCATCTATTGCTTGTGACGGTTTTCCCCCACACCAGGCAATCCTTGGTGATGACCCCACCCCCTTTTAGTACACAGGTTAGATGTGCATGTTTCCTTGTGAGACTGTGTAAGGGGTGGGGGTGTCCATTCCCTCTGCTACTTTAACCAGGAAATTGTCTTTCCATCCTTATCTGGCTCCAGATCACCAGACGTCTCTCCATTGTCATCATGCGGTCCAGATTGTACCAGTTTGTCAGCTATGTCGTATTAGGTAGACATATTCCAAATCTGTATTAGGAAGACAAATTTATTTACCCCATATAGGTCCCAAAAGGGTGCCGCTGATTCTCATTCTAGCATTTCTGATAGCTTTAGACCACATGTGTCAAACACAAGGCCCACGACCGAATCCAGCCCTTCAGGCCATTTCATGTGGCCCTTGTACCCTGGGAGAGGAGTGGAAGTGAGGTGTGAACTGCCTGTGAAAGAGAGCCGATGCCTGCACACTATGCATAGCGCACCCCTGAACTCTGTGGTCTAAGTAGCGCACTCCTGGTATTTATTGCCCCTTTTAAGTTCCTCTCACTGTTGGTGCAATTTGGCCACACCCATTGTTTGATGCGATTCAGTAGAAAATGCGGGAGCAGAGCCAGGTGGAATGCAAACAAACTGCCAACATCCCAAATATGGAAAGAATACAAAAACTGCATGCAAGTAGCAGCAAGGAAGGGAACCCCTCAGACTTTGAGGCAGTTAAGAGGCAAGTAGTAAAGTTAAAAGGCTAACGCCAATTTTATTAGTATGTAATCATAACCACTATTGTGGGTACTCTTCCTTTGTACATGTATATATAATTTTCATTATGTTTTTTTATAATATATGTGATTTTATGATTACTTACCAATAAAATTGGCGTTCGCCTTCTTAACTTTACTAGTTGCCTCTTAACTGCCTCCAAGTCTCGGAGGGGTTACCTTCCTTGCCGCTGTTTATGCAATTTTTGGATGCGATTCAGTAGGGGGCATGGTTGAGGTCCTGCACATGTTCTCTGAGAAAAAAGTGGGCATAAATTTATGTTGGCTGCCTGATTCATTTCCTTCCAGCGTCCCCCCCCCCCCCCCCTCCATAAATGTGTTTAGTCTTAATATACAACCAGCCCTTTGAGGACAACCATAATACTCATGTGGCCCACAGCAAAAGGCATTGTTTTGCTTGCGTCTATCTAGCAAGGTTACTCTGTGGTATAAGCAAGGAAGCTGAGATTTCTGCAGTGTGTAAATGTGCTTTACTATACAAAGATGCTGTACATACAAAAAAAACTATTACAATATTAGGAATACAATACAAGACTGACTGATATCTATAACAAGCAAAATGCCTAGCAAACTGAACAGCCTATGGTCTATAATAGTACAAATACACTTAAAGGTTACTTATCTTATGTTGCTCTATGTTCGTGATCTCCATTGGCAACGTCTTCTGGAGCATCAGGCACTGTTCTATCATGGGTGGCTTCTGATGTTACAGCATGATGGTGTGTGTCTTATGCCTGAATCCCCCTTTTATGTGCCAGGCTGTTTACCATGGTTACCAAACAGAAAACATACCTGCTTACAGTAGCTATGTAGACAATGGACTGTTGAAAACTGTATCTACGTACTCATTGTCTAATCAAGCCAACACCTGACAAATCTCTTGTGTACTGTAGCTATAGAGACAATAGCCTGTTCAAACTGTAATACAACAATGGTGTCTAACCCCATTCTATGAACCCAGCATTTGTTTGAGAAATCTACTCAAGCCAAAAAACTGACAATATCTCTATGACCAACCACTATTGTTATGTCCCATGTATCTTATGTCTGATTAATAAAAAAAAAAAATCATATTGTAACAAACGCAACACAGGCATATGGTCTTAAGGAGACAGCTTACCCCCTTTCCATTTAGGGCTTACTGGACCAGCACTGTGCTGGTGCATCATAACTGGTCTTTAGTTCACATGTTCTCCAGGTGGATATTTCTGCCAGATTACGACACAAGGTCTTTCAGGTGGCTCTTTTAATTGGATTTCAACTATGTATATGTGGCGTGTAGAGAAAGTTGTGGGCAGGTGGCTTTGGAGGGGCGGGTGCAACTGAAATCTGGGGATGAAGGGCTCTGCAAAAAATGGAATTTAGAATTCTAATTTTAGGAACACACATTGTAGTGAACAGGGACCCAAAACCGAGAGGTTCAAAGTAATTAATACATGTTTCTTTACAAGCAATGGAGCAGCTGCAGGGAATAGAATTACATAGGCAGAAGAGGAGGGGGGTGGGAAGGAGATCGGCTCACACTGACTACAGAACTGACCGGGAGATGGCAGGAAGACAGAGGCATGTAAACTGACCACGGTATTGGAGATCAGCAGACATGATTGACATGGTTAGTTTACAGAGGGGAAGGCAGGTCCAGGTATTGTACAACATGGAGAGGGACAATTAACATGGCAAAAGCACTGTACTTTTTTTGTTTTGGATTACAATCACTTTAACAGCTGAACATGGAGCAAATAAGTCCCTTGTGGGTGGTTAAATGCACTTTTTAAGCTCTTTTATCTGACCTTGTTGGTTTGCGTGATCCGCTAGGGGTTTACTGTATATTATGGAAAGAGTACAGTACATATGGATACAGTGTTAATGCTTACCTGAATCTGAGAGATCTTCCATTGTTTTCCTAGGTGATCAGTGAACACACAGATGCTTCCAGTGAAGAGATTGAAGAACTGCTCGAGTCACAGTGGAACCTGCTCAGTGATAAACAAAAAGCTCGTTATAATACAAAGTTTGCCATTCTCACCTCTCCTAAATCTGAAGAAGACTCTGGTAAACATCATAGCCACAATGTACTCTAGGCCATTTTAAAGATCACTTGTGGTTTTAAAGGGGGAAATAATGACCCATTTTTTTTTTTTTTTATTTCTGTTAACCAGTTAACCCATATTTATATACTTATTAGCCCAGTCTGTGATTACTGTGGTTCCTCTCCCTTTTTATCCTTAAACACGTGAAGAATAGGTTTCTATTAACAAAGCCATTCTGGAAAGACTTGTTTTTTTCCCCTACCCCTATGTTTACTCTGCTTTTACCTCAACGTGCATTAAGCTGAGCTACCAGACTGGGTATAGGAGCAGTCCATAATCGCAGCTGGTAATCCTTGCCAGATGGCACGACAATGCAGTGTGTAACATGCTCAAGTTAGGAATATTGAGGCATAGGTTGCATAGAACTCCTCAAGCCCCTTTTTGTGAAGTTTTGTTATCCGTTTGTTATACACTAAAGTCGAACTCCAGGCAGATATACAAAAACACTTTAGTGCAGCTATACATTTTAGGCTCCACTCATATTAGCGCATCTCCAAAGTCGCATGATTTCCACTGAGACTTTAGAGCTACTTTTGTGGTGACTTGTATCCGACTTTATATTCTCTGGTCCAAAGTCTCACTAAAGTAGCCCGGGCACCTTTCAAAGTCAGACTTTAAGCTGCACCAGTTTTGAACGGGTGCTATTGAAATTATTAGGCTGCGACTCGTCGTGTGAATGATGTCCAAAATCACATGACAAGTAGCACAAGTGTGAATGGACCCCTAAAGTGGAACTTTGGGGGTGTAACATGCAAAAACCGGCGTGTTTACATGCTGCATCATATGTTTGTTTTGTTTTTTTGTCCATAGTTCCACTTTAAAAATCGGAGTGTATTTTCGTATAATGCAAGTATAATTAACTAAAAAAATTTAATATAAAGTGTACATTGGAAATCCCATTATGTTTTTGCTTCTGAAAACTGGCCTCGCTATTGTGGGCATTTCAATGCCCCAAATAACTTATGTTGTGCAGTTTAAAATCTGGAAATGTACCATGCATCCAAAACTTACAGGTTTGTACAAGAAGATATTTTATTTATATCCTTTGATTACATTATATTAGTTTTCTCACCTAAAATTTTTATATTTTACATACCTAAACCCCAGTTCTTTGTGAAATGGATATTTAAAGTGCTATTGCTTGATGAATCCATAGGACACCTAGAGTCACTGACAGAGTGGTACGGCTTAAGGTTTTTTAGGAAAAAAAAACCTATTGCATGCTGCTCTCTCCCCTCAGCCCTCCCTCTGCTGTCTCAGCCAATGAGGAGAGGGAAAGGCTGTTGTGCACATCGCTTGATTAAGCGGGGGCTCAGGTCCGTATTGGTGGGGGGAGAGCTGTGCTCAGGGCAGCACACAAAGTTTGTTTTTTTATAAAAAAAAAAAACCTTAAGCCTTTACAACCACTTTATTTAAAGCTTATAATGCTCACAAATCAGTATGTAATCTCTACTGGACTGCCTATGGATTGGGTCATTCATAACCCTTTTTTTTTTTTTTTTGTGTTTTAACTTTAAGAAAAAACACATCACTTTCCACATAAACATGACATGTAAATATGCTGTCAAACTTATAAATAAGATCATGGTAATACAGTCAGTTCAAAAATGTAATGTGGTTAATGTTTGGTGCTTGGGTATAATGTGTCGAAATCTTCATGGCACTGGAGCTCAAGCATGGGCGTGCCAACAATGGGAGCCACTTGGGTTGCATGACATAGTGCTTTAATCACCTGTTTAGTGCACTGGGTGCTAGAAAGGGGTCTTTAGATGGGGTTACGGAATGATCTCAGCGGGGGTCAGCTAAACAGATTGACAAGTTCTGCAGGAGGCTATACAGTTTACATAAATGCATAATTGGCATGGTAGATGAGATTCTAATGAGGTGCATGATTTTGACATTGGTTTAGCAGCTCAAGAAGTATCCTTTTTTTACTTTAACCTCCAAGCCCTTATACTAGGACACCTAAGAGCACTTTTCCATGAAAAATAATTTACCCTGTGATAGTCCAGTACCCTTTACAAACCTAAACAGTATAAAGTGAAATACCACGCTAAAGTGTAAAGATAAATTAACTAAAAACCAGCAACGACAAACCATGTGCTATAATCGTAGCATACAGAAATAAAAACAAAATTGTCACGCTTAACCAAATGAAAAAACAAAATTCTATATAGTGAGAATAATTGCATAATAAAATATGATTATGTAGAATGAGGTGAAAAAATTGAACTGTAAATATAACAAAGTATATTGATAAAGTTCTAAAAAAATAAAATAATTGAAAGTTCCCGAGGTAAATAGAAGAAGGAATCCACTCCAGTAAGATCTTTGAATCCTAGAAGTTCCACTACCAATAAGCATACAGATCCTCCTGTGACAATCACTCGAAGTGAAAACTCTCACCAGATGGTGTGGACCTCCCATCACTAGCAAGGTCACATGTGCATGCAGATATAACCCTCTGTGGGGTAAGGTGATCCACCACACCTCTGGAACTAGCGGAGATTCAGGGAGATTGGTCCAAGAAATGCCACGGTGTGTCCTGCCCCTTTGATGTCACTTCCCAGCTTCTGCGTTCCACGTGGTTTCCATGCGCCCTTCCACTGACGTTACTTCCAGGTCCAGCGTTCTACGCTGGTTACCACAGCGTGGATGCCTTTCCTGGTCTTCTCCCTCTGCGGGATCCCTGTCTTCCAGCTGCAGACCAGACCATCCCAGGGTTAATCACAGCTGGATTTGTGGACATATCTAATGAGCCTTATGCCCCGTGGCATTTGGCGGATCGAGACTCCCAGATGTGAGTTGGATATCTTGGACCATTATCTCTGATCCTCGGCTAGTTCTAGAGGCATGGTGGATCACCTTACCCTAATATACCATTGGGCATGTGACCTCGCTAGTGATGGGAGGTCCACACCATCCGATGCGAGTTTTCACTTAGAGTGATTGTCACAGGAGGAATCTGTATGCTTCTTGGTGGTGGAACTCTGGATTCAAACATCTCACTGGATTCCTTCTATTTACCTCGGGAACTTTCAAATTTTTTTTTTTTCAGAACTTTATCAATATACTTTTTTTTTATATTTACAGTTTTACATTTTTTCACCACATTCTACATAATTATATTAAGCAATTTGATTATTATCCTCTATAATTTTTAGTTTTTTTTTATTTGGTTAAGCGTGACCATTTTGTGTTTTACTTTACAAACCTCACTCTAAGAAGCTTCTTAAGGCTCACTGCACCCCATGCAATATCTGCTTGGGATTACACAGACCGGATTAGATCTCTCTCTCTCTCTCTCTCTCTCTCTCCTCTCTCTCCTCTCTCTCCTCTCTCTCCTCTCTCTCCTCTCTCTCCTCTCTCTCCTCTCTCTCCTCTCTCTCCTCTCTCTCCTCTCTCTCCTCTCTCTCCTCTCTCTCCTCTCTCTCCTCTCTCTCCTCTCTCTCCTCTCTCTCCTCTCTCTCCTCTCTCTCCTCTCTCTCCATCTCTCGAGTTTAGGACCGATTTGACCTGTAGCATTCTCTCAGCCCTTTGCTGCCTACTACTAGTGTGTACTTGGAATATGGAGAGAGGCAGTCTGTGCTTATTGCCAAGAATATTCAGTATACCAGGCTCCTATCATGTTACTGATTACTACTGGCATGCTGTTCTAATTTGATACTTTGCTCGCTTACTTATTGTTCACCTGCTTAAGGCGACCATCCTCACATGTGAGTTCAGTAAACCTACAATATATAGTATAATAGTGTGGAGTAATCTATAACAAAGGGCTAAAAATAAATAATTCCGGGGTACATGAAGGAAAAAAAATGGCAGCTGGACCTTTTCCTTTTGGTAAACCAAAGGACTGAGGTACTGAATAGATATATTTGGGGAAGCTTATTTCTATAAAGGCTGCAGAAACGGTAGTGCTTTTAGTTTCATGTACACCAAAGTTAAACTCCAAACAGCTAAATGTGTATCCATTAAAATTTAAATGAAATCTAAAGCTTTTCTATACATAATATCCTCGATTACACACCTCCCCTACTGGGTGCCAGCCTGAATGTATAGCATTGCACAGGGATGTCGGACATGTTTTAAAGGATAAGCTCATCTTTGGGAACATGTTCCAGTTTTTAGGGTGAAGCATGCAACATGTTCCCAATGTAGCGGCAGCTGCCTAATTTCCCCCAACCCAATGCTGCCCCTGTGTTAGCGGTCAGTTTTTGGAATAAGCGCTGCCGTGCAGGACTCAGCCCACCCAGTGGGGCATCATTCATTCAGCTTTGTGTGTGAATGAACTACAAGCCCTGACATTCTTTGTGGCTGTAGCTCTCAATGAACTACCATGGTGCTTTTCATTGATACTTCCTGTCAGTATATCTGCTTTATGGGATTTACGTGCACACACACAGATCTGCAGGAAACCTGCATGTTGCCAGCGATCTGCTGATCACTGGTGCGATGCTTTACAGGCCCCAAAAATAAATAAATGAATAAATGCACTTTTTTTTTTTTTTTTTTTTCTCCTGCAAAAATTAGCATTTTATTTTTTTAAGTTAAGTTGTCCTTTTTAAAAAGGTGGCTGATTCGAACAGTAGGGGAGAGGTTGGTTTGGATCTGTAGGTGGGCAATGCCAATGTTATCGTGCTTGTCCAAGGTTCTGGATTGAACACACAGGCAAAAAACACAACTCCCCGAACAAAATTAACAATATTTTTGATAGCCAAGGCTGTACACCTAATGAATATTTTAAGTGTGTTTTTAGATTCTTGCTTGGAGTTCCAGTTTAGTGTCTCAGGTCATTTTGTAGGGAAGGGATATTGTGGTTAATTTAGAAAACTTCCAGTCCAGGCCTGGTTCCCCTGAAAAATGTCCCCCCCCCTTCTCTTTTTTTTTTTTTTTTTTTTTAAAGGGAATATGTTGTTAAACAGAGAATCTATTCCCAAGACCTACAGCAAATACAATTGCCTGAGTTTGGCACTGCATGCAAGATGTTGATTTAAGTTGTGAAGCTGTGCAGATCCAGATTCAATTTCTCTGAACTGAAGTTTCTTATGACCTATCATAACAGCTTTGTTAACCTAATTTTTACAGTGTAAATATTACAGCATTTCAGGTCCACAGCCACTGTTGAGAATTTCAGTCCCTATAGAAGGTGGTTTCCCCCCCCCCCCCCAGTATTCTAGGCTATTCTAAATAAAATTTTAAAAAGTAAAAAAAAAAAAAAGTTGCTCATCTGCTAAAAAAAAAAAAAAAAATCATTATTTGGATTCTACTCAGCTTTGCCAAGCAAATCCTGAAAGCATCGGGGAGCTGCAGACCGATTTTTTTTTTTTATTTATTTTTTATTTTTTCTGTATCGCACATGTCTTGTGTACGGTACTGCAAACTTTAATAGTCGGCTCTCCCTTCATTGGCACAGCGACAATCCTGTGTATAAGAATTTATTGTGGAATAATTGGATACCGATTTTTGAATGGGGAACAGTAAATAAAAAAACAAAACCAACCCTTCTGTATCCCTCAAGGTTCAACTCCGAAGGACGCAGGGGTAATCAAGAGGAACATAATTCAAGAGTCGCCAAAGAGGAGATCAAGATCAAGAAGTAAATGAAATTCCTGTTGTCCACTTTTTTTTTTTTTTTTTTTTTTCTTTTTTCTTTTCATTTTTTTTTTTTTTTTTTTTTTAATATTTGGTACAGAATAAGTTCATGTAAAAGAAACCTCCTTTGTGGGAATAATGGCTTCTTGAATACATATAGGTGTAGTGGTGATAATTTTGTCCTTTTTTTTTTAATTTTTCTGGGAAGACGAAGTACTGCATGTAATGTTAATCAAGGATCTCATGTGTTCAGTTCCATGTGCTTTTGTTGTGCAGCCTTTAGATCAGATTCTCTTTCCTGCCAGTTAAAGCTAGACTTGTTAGCTTGTCTCTAGTACTGTTAATTGTTTGAACACCCTTTTAGCTTGTAATTCTAACAGTGCAGACCTCTAATACATGTGATTACAAGAAGAACATGCTCGTAATCCTAAGCGTCATACCTCATTAGTTTCTCAAGAAGAGAACTTCATTTCAGTGACAACTTTTGTAAATACTTTTTTGTTTTTACAGCGTCCACTCGGAACTGGTAAATTTTTGGGTGGATGTTGCTTTGAGTCACCAGGTGTCTCCCAATGTTTCTGCAGGAGATTGGTGTCTCTGGAGTTCCCGATTCTAAACTCTTGACACGTTTTTCTTGCCTATCCTTACATTCGGGTGGGGAACAAAGCGTTCCGGCATGTCGGTGTGTGATTTTTTTCATGGCAGTATCCATCCAAAACAAGAAAGTTCTGTGTGGGCCTAATTTTTAAAATGTGCAGTCCTGTTGTAATTGCGAGAAACAGCACAGTGGTTACCAGGACATTTACAGTCTTATGTACAGGCAAATCCATCCAGACTGCATCATTTCAACGTAATAAACTATCCATTTCATTTGTTTTGTACATGGAGTTAAAACAGTGGTGTTGCACGGTGTTCGGGAGGGGTGGGGGGGAGACAAAGTGACACAAGCAGAGGTACCAACCTCAAGTGTCTTAGCGCAGTCACATTCACCTGAATTATAGTAATACAAGAAGGAAAAATGTGATTCATTGTACGCTGTGCATCATATATTTACAAATGTTATGTTTTCATAAAGTTAATGGTTAATATGAGCCAGCAATAAATAAAAGAATTGACCTTTTACTCTGTGTTGGTAAAGTGCTTGTCTATGCATGCTATACAAAGGAGTGTTTTTTTTTTTTTTTAAGGCATCATATGTAAAGCACAGTAACCAGTAGCAGCCAGTAAATAAAACAAAATGTCACTTTGTGGATGACAGGAACCAATGAAGGCAAACATCCAGCTATTTCTTATTGTTCAATTGATTCCAATTAAGCTCATGTCCTCTCCACTAATGGTTTGCCAATAGCGTGTTATGGAAGAGAAGGGTGTAGGGATGTATGGTTTAGATATTAACCCCGATTAGGGTAGCAACAGTATTCCTGGGTCTTTTCACACACGTTTCACACCCTCCCCCCTAAAGGTAGATTGCATGGAAATACAGGAAACCACACAAAGATGGACAGCAAGCTTACTGACGATGAAGACGGCCCCAGGAAGAGGCTCAGGACCCACAGTCAGAAGGTAAAGAAATCCATGTTTGCTTCATTATCTGCTATACTAACATCGTAGCCAAGGCCAGCTCTAACTCTTCCTGCCAGCCTGTACACAGATTTCATTGTGGTCAGTTTTCCCTTCTGGAAAAAAAAAAACATAATTTTGCAGTGCAATATCTCTTATGCCTGCAAATGAACCAGTGTAGTAGACAGATTGTATTTCTTTGCAGGGAAGGCACACATTGTATACACTCTTTGAAGTAAATGCTTCAAAACATGCTTCTTGTATCTGTGTTTGTCACTCATAGTTGCTAGTCTCATTCCTGCTTTACTTTTAGAAGTATTGGATGGAGAATAAAAAAACATCTGACTGGAAAAGGACACCTCTTTTCCATATTGAAGTGCTTTATGCATCTAAAGACTGGTACACACTGGGCGAATATTGGCTGGTTCAACAGAAACCGGGTGACATTTGGCCAGTGTGTACAGCAACCTGTCCAACAGAAGTTGGCCTAACATCCGGCTTCTGTTGAACAGGCATACTGGAAAGGCGCATCCGATCAGTGCTGGCAGCTTAATTGGTGTGCTCTGGGGGGGGAGATCGCAGTACCAACCTCACAGCTTATACAGCTACCTCCTCCTGCACTACTCAGGTGTGTGGTGTGTATTTTGTGTTTTTTTGTTTTTTTCAGCTCCCAGTTCGCTGGGTTGAAAAAAAACAAAAAATAAAAACAGCGTGTACCAACCTTAGGACACTATGGGGTTGATTTACTAAAACTGGAGAGTTTTAAATCTGGTGCAGCTCTGCATGGTAGCCAATCTGCTTCTAACTTCAGCTTGTTCAGTTTAACATAAGTGGATAAAGACTCGCCGCTCCAGGTGAGGAAATAAAGCCTAATGAAAACTGCACGTGGGTGCCCACCTCAGCTCGCCACCGTGTACAATGATGAATAAAGAAATGGCTGCACACCACGGCTAGTTCCGAAGTCCTTTTATTGGAAATCCTAAAAGTGACACTACAGGGCACCATCCGACTGCATTGTAGATGCGTTTCACACAGTGCAAATGTGTTTAATCAAGTTGGTGTTGGTGTCCTGTAGTGTCCCATAAAAGGACTTTGGAACTAGACGTGGCGTGCAGCCATTTCTTCATCATTGTTAGGTTTAATCTTTGGCATTAAAACCTGGAAGCTGATTGGTTTCTATGCTTCACCAGATTTTGCACTCTCCAGTTTTAGTAAATCAACCCATATGAACTGCTTGTAAATGAAGAACAGTCTTCAAGGCTACTACAAGCAGTGTGGTGTATTATCAGATGTACAGCGTCTTCAGTATGAAACATGTTCTAAAGTGAGAAAAATACAAAAAAGTCAGTATTTCTTCATAACTGAACTCTAAGCAAGCCAGTACATATATTTCAAATATTTCAGCTTCTCAGCAGCAGCGTTGTGTCAAGGTTGGGCATTCATCCATGTGAACATTAAAATATATATCTATTCTATCTCTCTCTCATATTTGGTCTTTTTGATTTGTGTTGACCAAAGGAACCAGCATTTTTCCTTGCAGGTCTGCATTGCAAAACAATTACACCTATAATCTGTTTTCTATGAGCAACACAGAACTACCATAACTGATTTCCCCCGTCCAAACATTTCATTCTTTGTGGCAGTAGTGAATGAGCAAGAGCTGCTCTGTTTCTGGCCTCATGTAGTTAATAATTGGACTTTGAAACCCCCCCCTTGCATAATTCCTAGAAAGCACAGGTGTTGCATTCCATTGACTAACTTCAAAACACACCATGAATTGAGATTCAATGGTATCATGTAAAGAGCTTTCCTAATTCGCATCAAGATTATTTGTATTAAAAAGTTAAACCTGAAGCTATATGGTGAGTATTGAACAAAGCAGTTGGTCTACGGGCTCCCTGTGTCGCAACCATGTTATGGAGTTATGAATAGATACTCAAAGTTTCAGCTGGAAAATGTATGCATCATTTTTGTCCAGTGTGATGAAGGAAGGGCAGCAGCGATACGTCATCTCCTGTACATGTGACCAGCATTGCAGCTATTCTACCATGCATAAGGGAATCTGCAAATTATCTGCCTGCTATACAAGTGTATTTGAACAGATCTACTGCCTCTCACACATTCCTTCTGTGTTTAGTGAGGTCAGAATATTAAAGCCGAATAAAACCTCTCAATTCCTAATGAGGTGCCTTCCTTGTTACTGTTCCAAAGCCTATACAGCACTTAACTGGTTCATTAGGGACAACAAAATTGCCATCATTCGGTTTGAGGGCATCCCTCATTGGTTTTTAGTCGTATGTCCCACCCCCCACCCCCCCCCCCCTTTTGCTTTCCTCACGTTCATCCATCTAAATCACCCTGCAGACGTGCAGCGTCATAGCACTTCCTGCTTTTAGATGGCATGCAGTTCTTTTGGAAGTGTTATTCGGCTTTGCAAGTCTTCCACTAGATGGCAGCCAAGGATTTGTTTTTGTACATGCTTGGAACTGGAAGGCGCTTTTGTCTAAATTATTCATATCATTTTTATTTTTTAATCTCCAGCTTTTGTTAAATATGAGAGTATGGCACGCAAATATATTACCAACCACGCCATTTTTGTTCTTAATTGTCAGTTGCCAGCATTTTTGTTTTTTGTGTTTGCATACACTTGGTGATCACTAACAGCATATTATCATTATCTGCGTCATTTTTGTTTTCTTTTTCCCCTCTTTAGCAAGTGGAAAGCAGTAATGAGAAGTCTTCAAAATCATGTAGAGGCAGAGAACGTGCCCCTGTAAAGGCCCAGCCAGGTAATATAAATGCTCATGCTATGCACCAAATATAGAACGTGCCAAGCTAAAGTGGAATTCCATTACTTGTTTATCTGAATTTTTGGGCTGGCTTTATGTGTAGAGGTAGGATTTGGTCTTTGATTGTTTTTAATAGGGGAAAAAAAACCCTCTAGTGAAGGATAAATGTTCAGCGTTGGGGGCGCTTCTTTCCTGACCTCAGCCGGGGCAAATGTCTGGTTTCTCTGTCAAAGAGCCTGCTTTTATCTTCCTTGGAAATTACAGGGGTTATTAAAAACGCTGCCCCCACCCCCATCAATGCTGCATTGCCTGCATAAAAAAGTGCTTGAATACGTTTTAATTATCTGCTCCAGGGGGCAGTTACGTGATTCAGCATCTGCAGCTCTCCTCTGTAAGGAAGTCCTTGAGACCGGCTGTGAATTTCCAAAGCCGTGACGTCACCCACTGGTACCTTTGCCCATCTGTTGTCAGCGTTCCTTAATCTCTCCTCCCACAGCTGCTTTCTGACCCAGGGGAAAGATCACGTGTGGCCTTATTTCTTTGGAAAGAAAACATTTTTATTACATTTTTTTTAATTTTTTTTTTTTTTTTTGTGCATCAAGGGTTTATTATTATTTTTTTGAATTTTTTTTTTTTTTTTTTTTTTTTTTTTGAATGTATATGACCTGCTACCATACACATTCTTATGTAAGGAGAAGTGGCTTTTGGGTAAACTTGACCTCTAAAATCGGTGCATAATTTGTCCCCATCTGTAGCATCAGCTGTTTTGCATTGCACTTAAAGCAGCGCTCGAGTCAAAACTTTCGGTCTGTTTAAATAGCGGGTTAGGCATCTTGTGAACTATCTGGATGGGAAGTGAGTCAATCTCTCCAACTGTATTCCCAGATAGCAGTAGAAACCTGACTGAAATCCTAATATTTGGTCTGAAAGGATTTTGTGAGGTTTTTTGGTGGAATCACAGCAGTAAAACTACAGACGTAATACTTCCTGTTATCCAAAACAAAAAAAATCTGGCGATTTAAGTGCCGGTTCACACTAGAGTAACTTGGGATCCGACTTGTAAGTCCTCAAGTCCCCCCAAGTCACTGGACATAAAAAATGCCATAGAAGTGAGTGAGAGCCGTCTTCATGTACACTACTGAAGTCGCTCCAACTTCCGAAAAGGTTCCTGTACTACTTAAAGGCAACTTGTTTTCAATGGAAGTTGCCTCAAAGTTGGATCATCTATATTGAAGCACTTTACAAGAAAAATAAAATAGTTTACCCAGGCAACTCCCTCCCACAGAGCTGATTATTCTGTGATTGGCCACAGCCAAAGTCGCCTGTCCTGGAGGCGACTTTAAGTCGCGTTGTAAGTTGCTCAAAGTCGTGCTGAAGTCACCTCCAAATCGCCTTGCAAAGTCACTGTAAGTCAGGTTGCCCCATGTGTGAATCGCACTTAATCATCTTATATGCATATAATCCAATTTATTTTTTAAAAAAGCAGAGAGAAGTGCTCCAAACCGTAGCAATCATTATGAGGGGTGGGACTTTTGAAGCTGTATGTTATTACGCTTTGCACATCATCTGTGCTCTTCGCTTTGTGTTTTTTAAAGCAACATTTTTGGGGTTGATTTACTAAAGCTCCATGCACACCAGCATTTTTTTTTTTTTTGTTTTTTTGTTTTTTTTTTTAAGCTCCTAGAAGGTGTTGGCTTTTTTTTTTTTTTTCTGTTTCTAGAAACGAAATGGTGTTCTATCCATGCACACTACTTTAGGCTATTTTTTTAGGCCATTTTTTTGTAGTCTGCTCAAACGCTACTAATAGGATTTTTTTTTTTTTTTTAAGGAACTGCCAAAAAACTCAAACGCTGCTACGATAAGCTATTACCAGCATTTTTTTTTTTTTAGCGTAAAAAAAAAAAAGTGTTCATGGAGCCTTAAACTGATTAGTGCATTGTAGCCAATCAGCTTTAACTTCAACTTGTTCCGTTAGGTGTTGACTAAAAAAACCTGGAAGCTGATTGGTTACTATGCAGAGCTGCACCAGATTTTGCACTCTTCAGTTTTAGTAAATCAACCCCAGTGTTATCCAAAAATTTTCAAAGTAATTGCCTGACTTAGAATAGGTTTTACGCTTCCCTGCTGGTATGTATCTTGCATCTTTTTCTCTCCATGAAAGTGCTGCAGCCTCTGTCATTATTATCTTCAGCATACAATTTCCGGAAATTCAGTTGCCTGTGGTCCCATCCTCTGGTCTCCATGTCATTCTAGCGCACAGCAGTGTGACATTCGATTTTTGGAAAAATTTACTTTGGGACACAGGCATCAGACACTCATTGAAGTTCCAAATGCGGAAAACTCTGATAGAGGTTGCAGCTCTTAAAGTTGAGAGTAGATGTGGTCCGCCCAAAAGGAAATGCCTTTCATATCAGGGGAACTGCTTTGGGGTATTTTTTAGGTCAATGACCATGTTTTAATATATATCTGAAGGTAGAAATGTAACTGTGTTCATTTTGCAGCAGCTAGCAACCTATCCGATGCTTGTAAACCATTGAAGAAGAGGACCCGCAATTCAGATTTGGGCTCAGTCGCACGTGGTGCCCGTAAGAGCCTGTCTCCCTTATCTCTGGCAGATAATGAGGTACATGGTGTATACAAGCTGCGTTCAAATAAGGAGCCAGCTAACGTATCAGATTGTTTTTAAAGAACAACACTCTCATTGTAGGTGTCTGACGAGAGGTCTGAATCCCAATCAGAGAGTGCAGATGAGTCGGTCTTGTCAAAAAAGTCTGAAAAAGGAAGTTCAAAGAAGGAGCTTGTCTGTCAGGTAACTTTACACCACCCTACAACACACCATTGATTGCTTAGACCTGACGTACAAGGAAACACAATGCTATGAACTGCTTTTATTAGCCTTGAAAAAGAGTAAAATGACAATCTTCTTGCCTTTGTCAGGCATTTCATGCAGTAAAATTGTTCTCTGTCTGATGCAATAGCACATGCATTTAAACGGGGCTTTTTATGTTTATAAGATGCTATCATTGCTTGTTACTACTTTGTAACTTGAACTTAGCAACTTATCAGGATCCTGCACCTCCCGTCCTTTAGTCTAAGCAAAATTGTAGTGGTACTTCAAGTAGCTAAAATTTGATATCTTGAAGGATAAGTTCACTTTTCTTAAAAATAAATGCACGTTTTTTGCAGGTAAAAACATGTGCATTTAATTTTTTTATTTATTTTTTTTTCCCAGGAGCCTGGAAAGAATTGCACCAGCGATCAGCAAATCGCTGATGCCATGCCGGTTCTCTGCACACTTTCAGTGTGAGCTGTCTGCCTGTACGTTGTACGGCCAGGCAGTTTTACACTAACAGGAAGACTCCATGAACTACCAGAGTGCTCAACAGTGCCGTGGTAGCTTGAGAACTACAAGCCAACAGCCACAAAGGATGTTGGGTCTTGTAGTTCATACACAAAGCTCTGTGAATGAATGATGTGGGCGGAGCCCTGTGTGACTGCTAGTAAGGGGAAACTTCTCCCTGTGCTGCTGTCACAAGGAGAAAAGGCAGTGGCTGCAGCAGTGGGAATATGTTACGTTCCATGCTAAACGGGTGTAACGTGTTGCCTAAGGTGAACTTCTCCTTTAATCGTGTAGAACGCGGAAAATTGCTCCTTTTATGCTGGGTTATATAGGCTCGTACTTTCAGATTGGATGAACCTCTTCTCTTTCAAAGAGCTTAAAATAACTAGTTATCTTCAAATTCTTCACTGCCTTCCAATGCCAGAAATGGAAGCAGTGCATCAGGATCGGCGCAACCTTGGTAAAATTTGGAAGCCATGCCCAGACCACACAATGTGGGCATGGCCTGTAATGTTTCAGGCACTGGATCCTGCATTTGTGCTCACCTTGGCGCAAGTACAGGTTCGGGGTCTATCCCTATCAAACTCGCTCCCTGAAGACATCTTCAGGAGTAAGCCCAACAAGAACAGGAAAGTCTGGGCTTTATATGCAGTTCAGCATTGTGGAAGGTAAGAATGTCACCCTGTAAACGTCTGAACGTGACTGTTAAAGACCACAGCGATATTTGAATTCTATTCACCGCCGTGTAAACTTTCAAATTTGGCACTAGGCCACTCCAGAACATAGTCTGGGATGGATGACCAGATTGCTGCATTCTCCTTCTGGACTTGCTTACGCTTTATTCTGCACCTTACTCTATGCATACCCCCACAAGGGCATACAGTCAGATGTAATTATGGCAAGGACCAAGCCAAAGGGAACCATTGCAAAATTGCAGGTAAACATTCACACTGCTGAAGACCTGTACAACACTGTCTCAGAGTGATGCATCCCTTGCACAGGAGCAGGAACATTCTCTTAACATTGGTTTCTGCATTCGATTATAGCTCTATTTCAGGAACACAAGGGGCATTTTTGACATAAGGAGACATTTCTGCATCTATGTCACAGTTCCTCTGACAAAAGCCTTGTTGTTGGCCCCGAACATCCTCTTCTGGGGTCCCCCAGCGGCTCTCTCGTCTCCTTCCCACATTAGATAACCCCCTAGGAGAAGCGCTCTCCCGAGGGGGTTACCTTGCTTACAGGGAGTATTGAAGGAATCTGTGGAAGGTTTTCCCCAGATTGATACTAAACGGAAGAGGGAGCTTTACACAACGTTCTTGCTAATGTGGAAAAGCTCACTGCCTTCTGCAGAAGCCTTGGCATTGTACAGCTTGATTCTTTCTCACCATGCCCCTTTGTTTACAAAGAGACCTGCAATATCTTTTAAAAACATTTCCTGTTTAGGAACAGAGAATATGTGATTATGACAATTTGGATTACTCTTGACAGAATTTTCACTCCCAGCCCCAAATCTTTACCAAACCTTATCCAGTTCATTCCTCCCAATACTAGTTTCAGAATGACCTTGAATAATAAACAACTTGGTTATAAAGTGGGCTCCCCCAGGTTCCTGCCAACTTAATGCTATAACCATCCTTGTGGAAGATGTGCTTTTATCAAAGGGACTTCCTTGACAAAGGGTTGGGGGCCCTTTCTAAAAATCCTTGTTCTCTCTGGTAGAACTCGGCCTTGCAAACTGCCTTTTTTTTACCAAACTTAAGCTAATTCTGTAAGGTCCTTAGGAAGTGATCTGGTTACTATTCAGTCTGATCATGGAGCATCTGGAGCTTATGCCTGCAGTCTCAAGCTTCTGTGTGCTTGGGTGGTTTGATGTCTTCGTACTCCTTTCTCGGGTGAGTCTCCTGTCTATCAACATGAGAAGAACTCTATGGATCAAGTGCTTGACTGCAGAACCAGCACGTAAAAGGTGCCTGCTTCACATACTGAGGGATAGCATCTCTTCGGAGCTACTCTGGACACCATAATCAATGATGCTGGGGCAGGAGTACCCATCTTCCATAATGGAAGTGTAGGGCTCAGCCTGGGAGAACTCATATCTTAATACTAAAAATGCCTTTTAATCTTGTCAGAAATGGTGTCCTCTATTTAATTAGAAGCAACAAATATATCTTTGTGTGTAAACTACTAAACCCGTCACCCCCATATAATGGAGATTAACAAAGGCAGACATGTTTGAAAGCCCATGAGAAATAAATTAGCGCCAAAGGAAATATATAAAAATAAATAATAAAATATAAATGTGCAATTTCAAATATAAATATACCGTATATACTCGAGTATAAGTCGACCCGAATATAAGCCGAGGCGACTAATTTTACCTCAAAAAACTGGGAAAACGTATTGACTCGAGTATAGGCTTAGGGTGAGAAATGTGCAGCTACTGTAAGTGGAAAAGGGGGTCAACAATGCCCATTTGCAGCCTCACTGTGCCCATTTGGAGCCATAGGTCCCCCGAACTTCAAACTCAGTAGTTAAGGGTTCCTAGATGCCCCCTAGCTGTAGCCAAAATTTGAGGTCTATGGACCCAAAGGGTCCTGAAATGACATTGCTGCAGATGGACACAGTTGACTGATTTGGGGCCCCGTATCTCGTGGCCACTTGGTGCTAGAACCCCAAATTTGGTGTGCAAACCCAGTGGAACTAGCACTACAACATATCCAAAGCTGGGGTTCCTAGCGCTAAGTGACCCCGAGATACAGGGTCCCAGAGTAGGTTCGGAAAATGTCAAGCACCTTTCTGCAGCAGAGAAGACATTTTCAGAACCGACTTTGGGGCCCCAGCTTTGGATATGTTGTAGTGCTAGTTCCACTGGGTTTGCACACCAAATTTGGGGTTCCTAGCACCAAGTGGCCCCGAGATACGGGTCCCCAAAGTCGGTTTGGAAAATGTCATTCTCTGCTGCAGGAAAGTGCTTGACTCGAGTATAAGCCGAGGGGGGTATTTTGAGCACAAAAAAAATGTGCTGAAAAACTCGACTTATACTCAAGTATATACGGTACCAGCTGAAGTGAAAAAAAACATGCTAACAAGCAAATGACAATGATCATTGGTGATAAAAATTATGATCTTTAGGAAACAGAGGTCCATTACAGTCCCAACATGTTTGGTGTTCATAAGTGCTTGTGTTCAAGGTAAATAACCAGTACTCAGTATGACTTGTACTCAGACCGGGTGCCCCACATGGATGTGCACTCACCCCTAGGTGTTGACCAACTATCTCTAGTGGGTCAAATGAGCGGAGGGGGGGGAGATAGGGTGCTTTTGGATGAAATCCTTTGCAGGCAGCTCAAATGCTGGATATGTCCTCACATGGATGAAATGGAGATAACAAGAGAAGATCTCTGCCATTCAGCAGACTGCGGACCGAGTTCCCTGTTTACAAAACACATGCTGTACACATCGGGTGCCATGATTATTGGGGACCATTACATGTGAGTGTAATTCTTTTTTGTTTTATCCAATAAATTCTAAACTGTTTTACGCAATGCGATCTTCTCTTGTTTCCATTTCATCCTTGTGAGGACATATTCGGTATTTGAGCTACCAGCAAAGGATTTCATCCAGGGACTTCCCCACCTGTGCATTTGACCCACTAGAGATAGTTGGTCAACACCTAGGGGGTGGGGGTGAACATCCATGTGGATCACCTGATCTGAGTCCTTTACCTCGAGCACAAGCACTTATGAACACCAAACATATTGGGAAGGTAAAGAACTTATGTTAAAGATCATCATTTTTATCACCTAGCCTGTGTGACCACCATGGTGTTTGGGTTTAGATACTCTTTAACCACTTAAGCCCCGGACCATTTGGTTGGCCAAAGACCAGAGCACTTTTTACGTTTCGGCACTGCGTCGCTTTAACTGACAATTGTGCGATGTGGCTCCCAAACAAAATTGACGTGTTTTTTTTTTTTTTTCTTCTCCCACAAATGGAGCTTTCTTTTGGTGATATTTGATCACTTCTGCGGTTTTTAGTTTTTGCGCTATAAACAAAACGGTGACAATTTTGAAAAAAACGCTTTATTTGTTTTACTTTTTACTATAATAAATATCCCCCCAAAGAATATTAAAAAAAACTTTTTTTCCCTCAGTTTAGGCCAATGCGTAATTCCACATATTTTTGGTTAAAAAAAAAAAAATCTGCGGGACCCGCGATCACGCTCATGGAGCTCCCGGAGGGCACACGCCCACAAGCCGCCTCTTAAAGGGCAAAGTACAGTACGTTAATCTGCCTGTACATGCCCTTCTGCTGCAGTATATCTGCGTGAGGTAGTCTGGAAGTGGTTAAGGCTTCAAGGAGGAGGAGGGTTAAAGGGAGCTGTAGGGGGTTTGCTCTTTTCAGGAAGATTCACTCCAAAAATTACTGGCGCCTATAACCAAGATGCCAAAGTAGAGAGCTGTAAAAGTTACAACAGGAAATGGTGGTATTCTTACCCTATGTAATGTAAGAATCGAAATAACAGAACTACAAACCCTTCATGTTTATCAACTTCATAGTAGTTTTGCATGGTATTGCCTTTTTTTGAGGGTATTTTGCTGAAGTGATATTCTGATTCATGCATAACAAATGGAGGCACCCGCTTATCAATTTTTGTTTTTAAACTGGTGTGTATCCATTATACTAGTGGTTGTTTGTGGTGTTGCTTGCAGCGAGCCTACTATGAGGGTAGCCCAGTAGACAGATGTGAGGAGCTGTATCAACAGTAAAACTGATATCTTGCATTAATACTGATGTTCATTAATCTACTATTGTGGTTTTTTTTTTTTAGGTGTGTGAGAAAATGGGAGACCTCCTGCTGTGTGAAGGCCTATGCTTCTCTGCTTTCCATTTATCATGTATTGGGCTCTCTGAGAAGCCAAGGGGCCAATTTCTGTGTGTAGAGTGTAAATCAGGTGAGCGGGCCTCTTCTGGAAGCGCAATTTAAAGGAAATATGTACAAAACCAAAGTATCTATGTGAGAAACCTAAAGTATCGTACAAAAAATACCACTTTCGAACCGATCGTACGATATCGTTGGTACACAGCTTTCAGCCTAATTTTTTTTTTTTTTTGAAGGAACAAACAGGAAATTTTTTCTCAAACAAAAATCATATGATCTGATATATTCAGTATAGTTTTTACATCTGAAAATACAATTACATCACTTCCGAATTTTAATCTGTCGTACTTTAATAACTTCTTCATTTTCGACTGGAGACTAGCATGCAAAAAAAAAAAACATTTGACGATCATCTGATAATTTCAGTGTGTGTACTATGCGTAAGATGGAAGCTTCTGATGCCTTGACTATATACTAGTTTTAGGATAGAAAGGTCTCGTGTCGAAGCAGAATGGCATCAGCTTTACTGCCCACAGATTTTTATTTCTGACACTAAAAACCCTTTTCTGATTCACTTGGGAAAACAAGCCCATCCTCCTTCCCTCCCTAAAACCCAACAGGCTGAACGAAAAAACAAACAAACGCTCGATAGAATAATCCTGTACTAACAATCTAATGTTAGTACAGCATTCTCCCCCACTGAGCTGTTGAGTTCTGACAGGGGGAGGCCCCCGCCAGAACACACCGGTCAGCGCTCTTAGCCGTTGGCTGAGAGCGCCGATCGGCAGACCTTTTTCCGGTCATGCCCCTTCGACAGAATTCTGACAATGTTAACTAGTTAGCTGTACACGCTGGCAGGTCAAAAGCTGTATTCTCAGGGCCACTGGTAAGGGGGTAGTACCTGGCCTATGGGTTCAGGTCCTATAAGTGGAACAGGGGGGCCCAGAGCAGCAGGAGTGGGCTCAGTTACTGAAACCAATCCCCGTGTCACTCTGTTTACAAATGCTTTAATTTATGAATGAACAGAGCCTCTGTATGGAGCGCCTCTGCAGCTAGTGCTGCAGAGAAAGGATTGAGGAATCCGTGTCCTCAATCTTTCTCTGTCTCAAAAGTGAGACATTGGGTGTCTGTTTAAACCCCGGATATTTCACCAACCTCCACAGGGCTGTTCAAAAAATATAAAAATAAAAACATATAAAAACATAAGGGCTTTTTCTCCCATGTATTCTGGTTGCATAAATTAAGATTGTTCATGCCGCTGGAGCCACATGTTAGGCTTGGTTCACTGTTTCCGTCAGATAAGATGTACGGGGCCCCATGGTCTCTAACAGCAGCCCTGTGTATTCTTCATGTAATGATGTATTGGGTTTGAGTGAGCATTACCCTGTGTGTGTGTGTATGTGTATATGTATATATGTATATATATATATATATATATATATATATATATATATATATATATATATATATATATATATATATATATATATATATATATATATATATATATATATATGTATATATATATATATATATATATATGTATATGTGTGTGTGTATATGTATGTATATATATATTATTTGTTTTTTTTTGTTTTTTTTTTTTTTCTTCCCTGTCTATGCCTGCGTTCTTCACACTGTGTTTCTGTCTCTGTGAAGGTATTCACACGTGCTTTGTCTGCAAGCAGAAGGATGCAGAAGCCAAACGGTGCAGCGCAATAAATTGTGGCAAGTTCTACCACGAGTCTTGTCTGAGGAAGTACCCTCTGGCTGTTTTTGACAACAAAGGCTTCCGCTGCTCTCTTCACCACTGTGCAAGCTGCATTGCGTCGAAGTCCAACAGTGTCAGAGTAATTAAAAGTGAGCTACACTTCTTTCACTAAGGAGGTCTACACAAAATGAATCAGTGTGTATTAACATGTAAAAGCTTATCTGTCGTCAAAAGTTATGTTTATATTTTCTATGACGAATTATAGTGCAAGCTGTGTTTGTGAATTCCAGTGATTTTTATTTTTTTGTATTTTTGATCACTTGCTGTTTCCTTTACTAACAATCCATGCCAGGCAGCAGGGATTTGTATCATTGTGTGCAGAGGTTCCTGTGACTGACTATTCCAGTTAACAGTGCCGTAATTGTCCGGTGTAGAGAATGCAGAGAATGACAAAGCAGAAATCACACTAGGTCGGGGGTCAGCATCCCGTCGATCGCTAGCAGGTGACAGGTAGACTGCGTCCCTGTCTTGCCACCCTGTGGTCTGCACAGCTCCTCTGCCTCCTGTGAAATTCTTCAGCTTCTGTGCATGTGCCGGCACCTGACTTCTTCTGTCGTCTGGGGATCCGACGCATGTGTAGAGAGATTAATTTCACAGGAGAAGGAGCAGCAGCAGAATAATCGTGCACAAAGTGAAAGTAACTATTCCGGGCAAGATCAGAGGCACGGGGGAACACCATTTCATGAGTGGGCTTGAGAATTGCGTCCAGTGTAACAGCTGAGCAGAGACAGACATGTCAGTACTTATGCCATAGGCAATCCCCTGGGTATACACAGAAGGACACAGGATTTATGAGGCAGTCTGTATGAGAAGTGAGCTTAGTGACCACACAGATTTAACCCCACAGCTGCCAGGCAGAGAGCCAAGTGGGTGGCTCTGGCTCACAATGTCACCATCCACATTGCTACTGCCAATGTCCACTGCCCAACTGACACACACCGTCCACTGCCCTGCAAACTGCTGACACCTGTATGCTACCTCACATGCTAATCTTGGTCACTGAAGCTTACTTTTAAGGTAGGCTAAGTTTTTATATTTTTAAAGTGACATCTCTTTTATTATATTTTTCAAAGTTTTCTTCGTGCTGTCCTTGCTAAGCACATTCACACTGATTGCACACTAAACCAAAGCGTTTTAGTGTGCAGGCATCTGTCTGTCTCGGCTGCAGTGAGCCTCTGGTAGGGAGAAGTGTGATGTATGTTTAAGCATATTGGTTTCCTTTTTTTTGTATCACTGCACAAACTCGCATGGTGCGTTTTGTTTGCTGTGCGGTGACATGCAGGCACATCCAGTGAGATGCGATATTATGCAAAGATGTTGCATATCGCACATCTCTGGAACCCGTGTTCTGGTATGATCATGACACATAGAAAACTATTGTGTTCTGTGGATCATTGTAGTGACCTGTATTTATCCAGGAGGAAAAAACGCAGTTAACTGCACACAGTGCATAATAAAAAGGTGCCAAATCCTGGTGATCTCTGATCTCCTTCATGTTCAGGTAGATCTCCACCTCTCAAAGATTGCCTACCCCTGCAATAGGTGCTTTGACTGAGGCAATTGCGTACTATAGAACAGTGATGGCGAGCTTTGGCACCCCAGATGTTTTGGAACTACATTTCCCATGATGCTCATGCACTCTGCAGTGTAGTTGAGCATCATGGGAAATGTAGTTCCAAAACATCTGGGGTGCCAAGGTTCGCCATCACTGCTATCGAAGGATATACTTTTATTCTATTTTTTTTTTTTTTTTGAAGTTTACAACCACTTTAAACCCTTCAGCTGACTTCTAAATTGAACACTTATCGATACTAAACACACACACTAATAAAGTGGTATTCACGCGCTATAAAAAGTAAAAGATGTGTAGTGTATGCTGCTGCGCTGTTACAGGTAAGGAGAGTAAACTTGAAACATAAATGATGCACATAACTAATCAAATAATAATTGAACAAGCTAAACACTGTGCATAGTGCTATGGCAATGAACCACCAAAGAATCCTAAACATTATTATTATTATTTAAGGTACTTGTATAGCGCCGTCAATTTACGCAGCGCTTTACATATACATTGTACATTCACATCAGTCCCTACCCTCAAGGAGCTTACAATCTAAGGTCCCTAACACACATTCATATACTAGGGACAATTTAGACAGAAGCCAATTAACCTACCAGCATGTCTTTGGAGTGTGGGAGGAAACCCACGCAGGCACAGGGAGAACATGCAAACTTCAGGCAGGTAGTGTCGTGGTTGGTATAACCAGCGACCCTTTTTACTGCTAGGCGAGAGTGCTACCCACCACACCACTGTGCCGCCCAGCATCTGGCTGGGTAGCAAACCAGTTATCAGAGAGTAAGAACGTGTCCAAAGGTGCAACTTCTGCAAATAATAGTGCAAATTGTGACTCATGCAAAAAAATGGCAAACATAATAGTGACCCAAATCTATAAAGTAAATCCTAAACGTGGGTCTCAAGTCCTAGGTGACAGTGCTGGGGAGTAGTGGGTGGAATGGTGTATTCCCTTTTTTCACTCTGTGCATAATATATATATATTTCTTCCTGTGTAGTGAAACCTAAGTGCAGGGTGGCCTCTCGCCTTGCTGCTGTAAGGTAACGGCATATGTGGATAATGTTGGCGATCCAAGGTGATTATGGTCAGTCTCGCTGTGGGCTCCTGTGGCTGGATTAAAAAAAACTTCCTCTAGGGGCCTTCTCCTGGTTGGCGATTCCCACCGGGATGAGTATATTATATGTGCTCCTTTTAAAACGGATTAATGTTCTGGGAGTGCCTCCCGGGCTTTACCTATAAGGTATATAGAATGAAAGCCGGGGTCCCAGATAGTGTAATATATTGTAAACGCAAAGATATTTATTTGAAACGATGTACTTGCATAAGCACTAGAAATAACATGTAATCCATGAGCAGCGAGCTCGTATTCCAACGTCACTTCCGGTGTGCCTGTCCCAACGCGTAGCGTCGCCCCCATGTGACTTCACGATCCCCTGATAATCACGTGGGTGTGACGCTTTGCCTTGGGACAGACAGGCACACTGGAAGTGACGTTGGAATACGAGCTCGCTGCTCATGGATTACATGTTATTTCAAGTGTTTATGTGAGTACATCAGCTGTCGTTTTAAATGAACATTGTTGCTTTTACAATATTACACCATCTGGGACCCCTTCTTTCATTCTATATACCTTATAGGTAAGCCCGGGAGGCACTCCCAGAACATTAATCCGTTTTAAAAAAGCAAATATAATATACTCATCCCGGTGGGAATCGCCAACCAACAGAAGGCCCCCTAGAGGAAGTCTAAGAAGAGAAAGACGCCCATCTTTACGGTTTATACACCGTTCCACCCACTACTCCCCAGCACTGTCACCTAGGACTTGAGACTCACGTTTAGGATTTACTTTGTGTTATTTGTGTCACTATATTATGTTTGTCGTTTTATTTGCATGAGGCACTATTTGCAGAATTTGCGCCTTTGGACATATTCTTACTCTCTACCTGTTAATTGGTTTGCTGATCGGTTTGATTCTTTGGTAGTTCATTGCCATGGCACTTTGCACAGTGTTTCGTTTGCTCACATTTCAATTTGATTAGTTTTTATGTGCGTCCTTTATTCGTTTTCAAGTTTACGCTCCTTACCTGTAACAGTGCAGCACCATACACTACACAACTAAACGCACACTGTTTACTTTACTTTTCTTTGTCCTTTCTGTTTCGGTAAATGGATGTGGAAGCAATTGGGCGGGAGTGCAGCTGCCTGAATGCTTCCACCTTACATGCAGGAGTCTGCTTGTCATTTTTACACACACAATCCCAGTGGCTGCAGCTATCGGATTGTGTGTGAAAACCCCCACTGTCAAGCCCGTATGATGTACCGACCTGGCAGCGAAAGGGTTTATTATGGCTCTAATCAATATTCAAAAATTTTAGTACCATACTGGCTTGGAGTGTATAAAAAAAATATCTGCACTAATGCAACTGATCAAAACTCTGTTGCTTTCAACAAACTTCCCCTGTTCATATTTACCAGCACTGACTGGCTGCAGCAGTTTAGAAATGGCTCTTGCTATATTGCATTTGATAAAATAAGGCCAGAATTTTTTTTAGCTGATGTCTGTCTTTGCATGGTGTCTGTTTTCAGTTTTGTGCTTTTGGCTTTTGATAATTAATTCTAAGCAGTTGTTTACGTCTAACAGATAAATTGATGCGTTGCGTCCGCTGCCCAGTTGCCTACCACAGTGGGGAGTCCTGTATCGCAGCAGGATGCACAGTGCTGTCACCTTTCAGCATCATCTGCACTGCACACTTTGCCGCCAAGAGGGGCAACAGCCATCATAGTCACGTCAATGTGAGCTGGTGTTTCATATGCTCCAAAGGTGAGAGAGCCTTTTCTATTTGATTTTATGTTGATTAGAATTTTGTGCTGGAGATTTTTTTGTTATAAACTAAAACGTATGTTAACAGTATCTGCTTGATTGTTTTTTCATTTCTACAGCCAGATTAAATTAATATTCTGGCCAATGAAATCAATAAATGCTCAAGCGCGTGACGCACCTAACTAAACAGGTTTTTTTTAAAAAGCGACTTTTCTCCTAGAAAAAAGCATTTAGAAGAGCCCCAGTGCATGACGCCTTAAAGTTGGCAGTGGCAGCTTCCATATTTGTATTTTTGTTTTTTTGTTTTTTTTTAGCATTTCAAGTATATCGAGGAGTCTGCTTCATAATTTAGAAGCTGGTTAGACTGTAAAATAACTAGGGAGCCACCATTGCTTTTATGTTGCCTGGCTTAGGGCAAGGCTCACTTTACCACCTGACCCACAGATACTGAACCTCTATAGCAATTCCCAACCCGTCTTTGCACCATCACAGATGGCACCAAGATCTGATGCCTGGAGCTTAGAGTTAGCAGTGATGTCACCCCTTAAGCTGGCTTTAGATGGATTGAGGAATGGCTGGTTCAGCAAGTACACGATGGGTTTTGATCGTTCTATGGCAGTTCCCAGTGATCAGCTTCTCTTGACCTGGAATGTTGGAAAATTTGTTCAGTGTATTGCAGCCAGTCATCTACAGTACTAATCAGATTATTCTGAGGGCTCCTCGCTGTCAGAATACAATAGCACAGCAGGCATGATCCTCCATCTACCCTGCTTGTGTACACGGGGAAATCCGTTTGTGGGTTGTTTTGAGAGCCTGAGACGGCTATCAGTCCAGGCACCTGGCGGATCCAGACTCCCAGAGTCGGGATGACGCGGTACCTGGACTGATCTGTGTGCCATCAGCAGAGAGCTGACTTTAGACTGCGCTCTGCTGAAAATGGGTCACAGGAGTGCAAAACTAATTGCACTCCTGTGACCCATAGGAGAAGTCCAGCCAAATGAGCTCAGGTTGGACTTCTCCTTTTTAACATTTAATTGATTCTAGCCCTCAGAAAACATTTAAATCGTTATACTATAATTAGAGGGGCATTGTATGTACTATTAGTGTTCTGGACATAGTTTTATAATAAGCTCATAATATTGCTTTTAAAGAGATTTGTAAAGCTATAAAATGTTTTTTTATTAAAATAATGAACCTACTTGTCTGCTCTGTGCAATGGTATTGCACAGAGCGGCCTTTGACCACTTGTTGACCTGCTCACGCAGATATACAGCGGCAGGTTGGCACTCCTGCGCAAAGTTTCGTACATGTACGTCACTCTGTGCTAGCGGGCGTGCGTGCACTGCAGGTCCCGCGCACTCAGTGTCGCTGGTGGCCCACGATCGTAAACAAGGCATTTCCCTGTTCTGCCTTGTGGCATGACAGCTCTTCAGTTCCCAGTGATCTGGAACCGTGATCTTTCATGTCCCTGCCAGCCCATCCCCCCTACAGTTAGAACACGCCAGGGAACAAACTTAACCCCTTGATCACCCCCTAGTGTTAACCCCTTCCCTGCCAATGTCATTTTTACATTACTATAAAAATGCACTGATGTAAAAATGACACTGGCAGGGAAGAAGTTAACACTAGGGGGCGATCAAGTGATTAAGTTTGGTACCTTGGGATGTTCTAACTGTAGGGGGGATGGGCTCGCAGGGACATGACCGGGAACACTGTCACTTGTCCCCAAAAAGTGTCATTTGGGGCCAGATTTGTCCGCCACAATGTTGCTGTTGTGCTAAAAATTGCAGATCGCCGCCATTACCAGTAAAAAATTTTAAAAAGTCCCTAAAGCTATCCCGTACTTTAGCCTATTGCGATTTTTTTATTTATTTATTTTTTTGTAGAATATATATCGGCCTAAACTGAATACATTTATTTTTTTTCAAAATTGTCGCTCCAAAAGAAAGCTCAATTTGTGGGGGATAAAAGACATCAATTTTGTTTGGGCACAGCGTCGCACGATTGCAATTGTCAGTTACAGTGCTGTATCGAAAAAAAAAATGGCCTCGTCAGGAAGGGGGCAAATCCCTCCGGGGCTGAACTTCTTTTTTTTTTTTTTTTCTTCTGGGGTTCTTTCTTCTGTGTGTGCCACCACAGCAAGCCACTTGCTATGGGTACACTCTCTCTAGCTGGACTGTGTGTGCATCTCTGACCTAAGAGCAGCAGTGCCGGTTCGAGATGGAACTCTGTTAAATATTTAGCGGGTGCTGATCATTGTAGGTTTTTTACCTTTATGCATTAGGATGAAACAAATCTTAAAGTGATACTAAACATGCACTGTTTAATTTACATTGTCCCTTCTATTTCTGTATGTGGATGATGGCACTAATTATTTAAATTAAAAAAAAAACTTGTCTAAATACCTTCTTTCCTAATTCATATACAGCTGTCAAATGATCCAGCTCTTTCCCAGCCTCTCTGTAGGAAAACTTAATCAGGAAGAGCTTCTAGTCCTCTGCTGCTGGTCACATGTTTAAAAAAAAAAAAAAAAAAACCTTTTGGAATAGAGCATAAAAAATATCCATACACTGTTTTTAAATTGTCATACAAATATATATATTTGAAATCAAATCTATCTTATTTTTTAACGTGTGGGCGGATTTCTGCTAGTCACAGGCTGTGTCACGCCCCTCCAATCTTTGTCTTAGAATAAAAGGGAGGTGATGCCTCCATTAATCTACATGTAATATCCCACCCCCATTGTGTTTAGCTGGTGTGTGGGCATGGAAGAGAGGGAGGGAGGGAGTGAGTGAGTGGGCTGTCATTTACCACTTTGTATATGCCCACATGTGTGACTCTATAGTCACATGGGCTGCTCAGATGTGACAGGGAGGAAATGCTTAGCATAGAAACTCACTGAAAACTGAGCATGTGCAGAGTTGCCGCCACAGCTGCAAAATACCTAGCTGAATTGGGGACATGAACAGAAGGGAGAGACAGAATAGCAGGATCAACCTTCTTTTTTTTTTTTTTTTTTTTTTAATTTCAGAAAACAGTCTCACCATTTATTGATAGTTTTTTTTTTTTTTTTGTCGGTTTAGTGACACTTTAAGCTTTTACAACAACTTTAACCGCTTCAGCCCCGAAAGATTTTACCCCCTTCCTGACTAGAGCACTTTTTGGGATACGGCACTGCGTCGCTTTAACTGACAATTGCGCCGTCGTACGGAGCTGCGCCCAAACAAAATTGACGTCCTTTTTCCCCACAAATAGAGCTTTCTTTTGGTGGTATCTGATCACCTCTATGGTTTTTATTTTTTGCGCTATAAAGAAAAAAAAAAAGCGTAAATTTTGAAAAAACACTATTCTTTACTTTTTGCTATAATAAATATCCCCCAAAATAATAAAACACATTTTTTTTCCTCAGTTTAGGCCGATATGTATTCTTCTACATATTTTTGGTAAAAAAAAAAAACGCAATAAGCATATATTGATTGGTTTGCGCAAAAGTTATTGCGTCTAAAAAATAGGGGATAGTTTTAGGGCATTTTTATTATTTTTTTTTTTTTTTATTAGTAATGGCGGCGATCTGCGATTTTATTTATTTTATTTTAATTTTTTTTGGGACTGCGACATTATTGCGGACACATCAGACACTTTAGACACTATTTTGGGACCATTGTCATTTATACAGCAATCGGTGCTATAAAAATGCACTGATTTACTGTGTAAATGGCAGGGAAGGGGTTAACCACTAGGGAGTGATGAAGGGGTTAAGTGTGTCCTAGGGAGTGATTCTAACTGTGGGGGGGGGGTGGGCTACCTAGGACATGACGGCGATCACTGTAGATCTCACAGTAGATCTGTCATGACAAAAGGCAGAACGGGGAAATGTCTTGTTTACATAGGCACTTCCCCGTTCTGCGGCTCCGTGACACGACCGGTGGACATAGTCCGCCGGTCCTGCACTCACGCTGTATGCGGCGGGGGCATGCCTGCTATTCCTGCCTCTTAAAGGACATACAGGTACGCCCATTTGCCCACCGCTGCCATTGTGCCAACGTATATCGGCGTGCAGGGGTTGGCAAGTGGTTAAAATGATCCAGTCTTGTATTAACACAGTGTAGTAGCCCTGATTTAATATGCAGTTCCAGTGAGTGGTTATAAGTGCAGCAATTAATACTGAAGTGAAGTGTCCATTGTGAGTCTCCATTTATTTGTTTTGTTGCATGTGCAGGTGGAAGTCTCTTGTGCTGTGAGTCATGTCCTTCTGCTTTCCACCCTGAATGCTTGAATATTGAGATGCCAGAGGGAACCTGGTTTTGCAATGACTGCAGAACAGGGAAAAAACCACAATACCAAGACATCATTTGGGTGAAACTGGGCAATTACAGGTATGCTTGCCATCACTATTTAATTTCGCTACTTTTTGGACTTGCCTTCTTGATCCAAAGATCCTTCAGACCTGTCCATTGTTTGTGTTGGAGGGTTGCCCCCCCTTCTTATAGTAGCATTTATTTCATGAGGACTGTTGATTTGTTGAGTAAACACATTGCCTTTCTTTATCAAGTACATTTAAAATGCTTTGTTTGTAAAACAGATGGTGGCCGGCAGAAGTGTGTCACCCCAAAAACATTCCTCCGAATATTCAGAACATGAAGCATGAGATTGGAGAGTTCCCAGTTTTCTTTTTCGGTTCCAAAGACTATTACTGGACCCACCATGCTCGAGTGTTCCCTTACATGGAGGGTGATAGAGGGAGCAAACATCACGGTGTAAAAAGCATTGGCAAGGTCTTTAAAAATGGTATGTTGGTACAGTAACCATGTTAAAGTGGCTGTAATCCTAAAAAAAAAAAAAAAAATCCTGATCCTTTAAAGCATGTTACACAGCACAGTGCTTGTGCTGTGTCATTTACCCCTCTCTATGTGATCATGCCAGTTCCTGTGTCCCCCTGTCTCTGTTGACCAGGGTAATCATGGCTGCTGAGCACTGATTACTGTGGTCAGTTTATGTGTCTCCGTCATCCGCTGCTCTCCTTTCTCCCCCTGCCTGTCAGCTTGGGTGTATGTAGTATGAACATTAAGAAATCCTGTAATCCGCTGTGTTACATGATTATATCATGTGCAGTGTGTGTCTTTGTGTAAAATGATTGCCATAAATACCTTATTTACAGTGCACTGGGCGCTCACGTGACCTCCCGCTCCTCACCTTCCGGCTGACATCGGTGGGGAATCTCGGCTCCTCTCTCTGCAGTGCTCAGAGCAGGGAAGGAGAGCTCTGGCGGGTCATGTGAGCGCCCAGCGACGCTGTAAATAAGGTATTTATCACAATCCTTTTGCACAAAGTCACACATTGCACATGATATAATCCTGTAACACCCTGGATTACAGGATTATTTAATGTTGACTTTACAACCACTTTGAGCAATTCTGCTCCAATGCTTAATCGTGTGTGGTGCTGGGTACTGTTTAGGACCCCAAATGTGTGTCATTGCTTTGAGATCCCAAAAATGTTTCTGAATAGATCCAATGCAATGCGAAAATATTTTATAGAAAACCTTTTTCGATCTCAGTCTTTCATTCAGTCTTCTTGTTTTTTCTTTCTACCGAAAAGCTTTGCAAGAAGCAGAAGATCGTTTCTGTGAGATAAATTTACAGCGGAAAGCAAAAGAAACTCAGGAAAATGAGAAAAAGCCACCACCGTATAAACACATAAAGGTATAAATATTAACAAAAATGAGTGGATAGTTTACTCTGGTGATTGTATATGCTTGGTGTTCTCTCACCCCATAATTACAGAACAGATCATAGTGTGCCTAAATCTTTAAACACTTGCCGACCGTGCACTGTAGTTTTACTACTACATTGCGGGCCAGCTGCTCAGAATCGCATATATCTCTATATATCTCTATATATCTCTATATATCTCTATATATCTCTATATCTATCTCCTAGCAGATAAGAGCACGGAGGCAGCCGCTGTGCTAAACATACAGATGGAACAATATATCCGTTAAATAAAAAATGCACATATGGTAACATAACATATATATTATTGTGGTATAGGCAAGTGGTCTCAGAAAGAAGACACATTTACGTGAACTTTATTTCAGGTATCGACAGGTGGTCCGATGTTTAGTTTCTATAGTGGGTCTTGCATCTATACTCTGATGTAGGGATCTGAGATGTTAGGGTTAAGAGCATGATTTGGGGGTGGGGGGGGGGGGTGCTATACCATCCTTGAGAATATTTTGAATGCATTCTCTTGTGTGTACACGTTAACTGTTCCTTTGTGTATACATGTATATATTTTTTTTTTCCCAGTCTTGGTCTGATAGATCAATTGAGAGCTCTGCATTTCTAGGTAGGGGGTGCACCCGTGCCCAGCTGTGCTGTCACTGGCTCAAGTACATTCCGATCACCGATTCCCAGGCCAAACACAATGCTCTCTACTGACAGCAGCAACCTTCCAGTCTTTGTTTACCTGCAGAGCAGGGAATAAAAACTGGTACATTGCTAAGTAAAATCAGCACACATTACACACATTGTTTACTACACTTTTTAACACCTTGATTGCCCCAGATGTTAACCCTTTCCCAGCCAGTGTCATTAGTACAGCGTCTGTCTTTATTATCAGCTCTGATCACTGTATTGGTGTCACTGGAGATGTCAGTGGCAGACAGTTCCCACAAAGTGTCAGTGTTCGATCCCCCACCGTTCTGCTATAAGTCGCTGATCACCGCCATTACTAGTATAAAAATGCCAGTTTATATCTGTAGACGCAAATCTATCAATATATACTTATAAAATCTTAATTTTTGAACCAAAGACATGTAGCAGAATAAATTTTGGCCTAAATTTTTAAAGAAATTGGATTTTTACATTTTTTATGGGATATATTTTTAACTGAAAGTAGAAAATATTGGGATTTTTTTTGTTTTCTAGTGCAAAAAATACAATACCCAGAGGTGTTCCAATACCACCAAAAGAAATCTATTTGTGTGGAACAAATTATAGAACTGTTTGCATACAGGATTGCAGGACTGTGCAATTACCAGTTAACCACTTCCTGCCCATCCTATAGACAAATGACTGCCGCACGGTGGTTTTATTATCCTGAGTGGACATCCTTTGACATCCTTTCAGGAATCGCCGATCGCAGGGCCGCGCAGCGACATCTGTCACTGGCCGTGTTCACGGGACACAATCGATAGCCGATCAGAGTATCGGCTCGCTCGCCGGTACCATGTGACCACCATGACAAATTACAGTTGGTCACATGACAATTGTACACAATGGATGGCTTTCTTTCATGCCATCCAATGTGTACAACTGTGTTGCCAACTGTGATTGGTCAATTTAAACACATGGTACAGACAGGGCCAATCACAGCCCATATGTACCATGTTTCACCAATCGCAGCTAATCACAACAAAACAGACTTAATCCGTTTTTATTCAGTAAAATGCTTGCTTATAGCAATGTAATGCAATGTTATAAGCAAGCAATGTGTTTAAAAAAAAATAAATCCTGATCGCTTCCCCAGAGCAGTACAATGTTACTAGTATAGTAACATTATATCATTTTATAATGTTTTTTTTTTTTTTTTTCTTCTTACTGTCACTAGTCCCTGATTACCATCACACTGCACTGTTGACAGTGTTAAAAAAAAAAATAATTTTTTTTTTTTTTTTACCACTTGACGACCGCCTCACGCCGATTTACGTCGGCACGGTGGCACGGACAGGCAAAATCACGTACATATACGTGATTTGCCTTCCGCGGGTGGGGGGTCCGATCGGACCCCCCCCCCCCCCCCCCCCGGTGCCCGAGGCGGTCGTCTTTTGTCCCACGGAGATGAGGGGGAGGCCATCCGTTCGTGGCCCCCCCCCCTCGCGATCGCCGCCGGCCAATCACATCATTCCTTTGCTGCTGTATGCTAAACAGCAGCAAAGGAAATGTCATCTCTCCTCGGCTCGGTAATTTCCGTTCCGGCCCGAGGAGAGAAGACAGGTATGTGAGTGCACAACACTACACACACAGTAGAACATGCCAGGCACACAAAACACCCCGATCGCCCCCCAGCAGTTTTTTTTTTTTCTGATTACTGCATTGGTGTCAGTTTGTGACAGTTACAGTGTTGGGACAGTTAGTATTACCCCCCTGTAGGTCTAGGATACCCCCCTAACCCCCCCTAATAAAGTTTTAACCCCTTGATCACCCCCTGTCACCAGTGTCGCTAAGCGATCATTTTTCTGATCGCTGTATTAGTGTCGCTGGTGACGCTAGTTAGGGACCTAAATATTTAGGTTCGCCGTCAGCGTTTTATAGCGACAGGGACCCCCATATACTACCGAATAAATGTTTTAACCCCTTGATGGCCCCCTAGTTAACAGTTTCACCACTGATCATCGTATAACCGTTACGGGTGACGCTGGTTAGTTTGTTTATTTTTTATAGTGTCAGGGCACCCGCCGTTTATTACCGAATAAAGGTTTAGCCCCCTGATCGCCCGGCGGTGATATGCGTCGCCCCAGGCAGCGTCAGATTAGCGCCAGTACCGCTAACACCCACGCACGCAGCATACGCCTCCCTTAGTGGTATAGTATCTGATCGGATCAATATCTGATCCGATCAGATCTATACTAGTGTCCCCAGCAGTTTAGGGTTCCCAAAAACACAGTGTTAGCGGGATCAGCCCAGATACCTGCTAGCACCTGCGTTTTGCCCCTCCGCCCGGCCCAGCCCAAGTGCAGTATCGATCGATCACTGTCACTTACAAAACACTAAACGCATAACTGCAGCGTTCGCAGAGTCAGGCCTGATCCCTGCGATCGCTAACAGTTTTTTTGGTAGTATTTTGGTGAACTGGCAAACACCAGCCCCAAGCAGCGTCAGATTAGCGCCAGTACCGCTAACACCCACGCACGCACCGTACACCTCCCTTAGTGGTATAGTATCTGAACGGATCAATATCTGATCCGATCAGATCTATACTGGCGTCCCCAGCAGTTTAGGGTTCCCAAAAACGCAGTGTTAGCGGGATCAGCCCAGATACCTGCTAGCACCTGCATTTTGCCCCTCCGCCCGGCCCAGCCCACCCAAGTGCAGTATCGATCGATCACTGTCACTTACAAAACACTTAACGCATAACTGCAGCATTCGCAGAGTCAGGCCTGATCCCTGCGATCGCTAACAGTTTTTTTGGTAGCTTTTTATTGAACTGGCAAGCGCCAGCGGCCTAGTACACCCCGGTTGTAGTCAAACCAGCACTGCAGTAACACTTGGTGATGTGGCGAGTCCTATAAGTGCAGTTCAAGCTGGTGAGGTGGCAAGCACAAGTAGTGTCCCGCTGCCACCAAGAAGACAAACACAGGCCCGTCGTGCCCATAATGCCCTTCCTGCTGCATTCGCCAATCCTAATTGGGAACCCACCGCTTCTGCAGCGCCCGTACTTCCCCCATTCACATCCCCAACCAAATGCAGTCGGCTGCATGAGAGGCATTTTCTTTATGTCCTCCCGAGTACCCCTACCCAACAAACCCCCAAAAAAGATGTCGTGTCTGCAGCAAGCGCGAATATAGGCGTGACACCCGCTATTATTGTCCCTCCTGTCCTGACAATCCTGGTCTTTGCATTGGTGAATGTTTTGAACGCTACCATTCACTAGTTGAGTATTAGCGTAGGGTACAGCATTGCACAGACTAGGCACACTTTCACAGGGTCTCCCAAGATGCCATCGCATTTTGAGACCCGAACCTGGAACCGGTTACCGTTATAAAAGTTAGTTACAAAAAAAGTGTTAAAAAAAAAAAATATATAAAATAAAAAAAAATAGTTGTCGTTTTATTGTACTCTCTCTCTCTATTCTCTCTCTCTATTGTTCTGCTCTTTTTTACTGTATTCTATTCTGCAATGTTTTATTGTCATTATGTTTTATCATGTTTGCTTTTCAGGTATGCAATTTTTTATACTTTACCGTTTACTGTGCTTTATTGTTAACCATTTTTTTGTCTTCAGGTACGCCATTCACGACTTTGGTTATACCAGAATGATGCCTGCAGGTTTAGGTATCATCTTGGTATCATTCTTTTCAGCCAGCGGTCGGCTTTCATGTAAAAGCAATCCTAGTGGCTATTTAGCCTCTAGACTGCTTTTACAAGCCGTGGGAGGGAATGCCCCCCCCACCCCCACCGTCTTCCGTGTTTTTCTCTGGCTCTCCTGTCTCAACAGGGAACCTGAGAATGCAGCCGGTGATTCAGCCAGCTGACCATAGAGCTGATCAGAGACCAGAGTGGCTCCAAACATCTCTATGGCCTAAGAAACCGGAAGCTACGAGCATTTTATGACTTAGATTTCGCCGGATGTAAATAGCGCCATTGGGAAATTGGGGAAGCATTTTATCACACTGATCTTGGTGTCATCAGATGCTTTGAGGGCAGAGGTGAGATCTAGGGTCTAATAGACCCCAATTTTTTCAAAAAGAGTACCTGTCACTACCTATTGCTATCATAGGGGATATTTACATTCCCCGAGATAACAATAAAAATGATTAAAAAAAAATGAAAGGAACAGTTTAAAAATAAGATAAAAAAGCAAAAAAATAAAGAAAAAAAAAAAGCACCCCTGTCGCCCCCTGCTCTCGCGCTAAGGCGAACGCAAACGGCGGTCTGTCGTCAAACGTAAACAGCAATTGCACCATGCATGTGAGGTATCGCCGCGAAGGTCAGATCGAGGGCAGTAATTTTTGCAGTAGACCTCCTCTGTAAATCTAAAGTGGTAACCTGTAAAGGCTTTTAAAAATGTATTTATTTTGTTGCCACTGCATGTTTGTGCGCAATTTTAAAGCATGTCATGTTTGGTATCCATGTACTCGGCCTAAGATCATCTTTTTTATTTCATCAAACATTTGGGCAATATAGTGTTTTAGTGCATTCAAATTTTAAAAAGTGTGTTTTTTCCCCAAAAAATGCGTTTGAAAAATCGCTGCGCAAATACTGTGTGAAAAAAAAAAAAAAATGAAACGCCCACCATTTTAATCTGTAGGGCATTTGCTTTAAAAAAAAATATATAATGTTTGGGGGTTCAAAGTAATTTTTTTGCAAAAAAAAATAACTTTTTCATGTAAACAATGAGTGTCAGAAAGGGCTTTGTCTTCAAGTGGTTAGAGTGGGTGATGTGTGACATAAGCTTCTAAATGTTGTGCATAAAATGCCAGGACATTTCAAAACCCCCCCCAAATGACCCCATTTTGGAAAGTAGACACCCCAAGCTATTTGCTGAGAGGCATGTCGAGTCCATGGAATATTTTATATTGCGACACAAGTTGCGGGAAAGAGACTAATTTTTTTTTTTTTTTTTTTTTTTTGCACAAAGTTGTCTCTAAATGATATATTGCTCAAACATGCCATGGGAATATGTGAAATTAAACCCCAAAATACATTCTGCTGCTTCTCCTGAGTACGGGGATACCACATGTGTGAGACTTTTTGGGAGCCTAGCTGCGTACAGGACCCCGAAAACCAAGCACCGCCTTCAGGCTTTCTAAGGGCGTGAATTTTTGATTTCACTCTTCACTGCCTATCACAGTTTCGGAGGCTATGGAAAGCCCAGGTGGCACAAAACCCCCCCAAATGACCCCATTTTGGAAAGTAGACACCCAAAGCTATTTGCTGAGAGGTATAGTGAGTATTTTGCAGACCTCACTTTTTGTCACAGTTTTGAAAACTGAAAAAAGAAGAAAAAAATGTTTTTTCTAGTCTTTCTTCATTTTCAAAAACAAATGAGAGCTGCAAAATACTCACCATGCCTCTCAGCAAATAGCTTGGGGTGTCTACTTTCCAAAATGGGGTCATTTGGGGGGGTTTTGTGCCACCTGGGCATTCCATGGCCTCCGAAACTGTGATAGGCAGTGAAGAGTGAAATCAAAAATTTACACCCTTAGAAATCCTGAAGGCGGTGATTGGTTTTCGGGGCCCCGTACGTGGCTAAGCTCCCAAAAAGTCTCACACATGTGGTATCCCCATACTCAGGAGAAGCAGCTGAATGTATTTTGGGGTGCAATTCCACATAGGCCCATGGCCTGTGTGAGCAATATATCATTTAGTGACAACTTTTTGTAAATATTTTTTTTTTTTTTTTTTGTCATTATTCAATCACTTGGGACAAAAAAAATAAATATTCAATGGGTTCAACATGCCTCTCAGCAATTTCCTTGGGGTGTCTACTTTCCAAAATGGGGTCATTTGGGGGGGTTTTGTACTGCCCTGCCATTTTAGCACCTCAAGAAATGACATAGGCAGTCATAAACTAAAAGCTGTGTACAGAAAATGTACCCTAGTTTGTAGACGCTATAACTTTTGCGCAAACCAATAAATATATGCTTATTGACATTTTTTTTACCAAAGACATGTGGCCGAATAAATTTTGGCCTAAACGTATGACTAAAATTTAGTTTATTGGATTTTTTTTAGAACAAAAAGTAGAAAATATCATTTTTTTTTTTTTTCAAAATTTTCGGTCTTTTTCCGTTTATAGCACAAAAAATAAAAACTGCAGAGGTGATCAAATACCATCAAAAGAAAGCTCTATTTGTGGGAAGAAAAGGACGCAAATTTCGTTTGGGTACAGCATTGCATGACCGCGCAATTAGCAGTTAAAGCGACGCAGTGCCAAATTGGAAAAAGACCTCTGGTCCTTAGGCAGCATAATGGTCCGGGGCTCAAGTGGTTAAATTCTTTATTATTCAAAAAATTATGTCAGAACCGCCATGCCTCCTACTAAATACCTTGGACTGACTACTTTCCAAAAAGGGGTCGTGACGGGTATTTGTACTGTCCTGGCATTTTAGGGCCTCAAGAAATGAGATGGGCCGTCAGTACATCAGGATTGATCAATTTTCAGATGTATATAACCTAGTTGGTAGACTCTAACTTTCACACAGACTAAATAATATGCACAGAGTTGGGTTATTTTCACCAAAGAATTGTAGCAGAATACATTTGGGCTAAATTTATTAAGAACAATTATTTGCAAAATTTTATAACAGAAACAAAACCACTTTTTATTTAGCAAAAGAAAAAGTGATTCAATACCTCCAAAAGAAAGCTCTTTGTGTGAACAAAATTATAAAACTTTTGTTTGGGTACAGTGTTGCATGACTGCGCAATTGTCATTCAAAGTACGATAGCACTGAAAGCTGAAAATTGGACTGGTCAGGAAGGGCTGCCCAGTATTGAAGTGGTTAAAGTAGCACAGTAATTGCCCTGTGTGGCTCCCTATTTAAGGACCTAGATGGGTGTATCGGTTCATTTTTATGGAAGGGATCTTCCCCCAGATTGGCTAGGTCAACTCTGCAGCTTCCGGTTCACTGTGGGGGTCTTGCATTACCTAACCTATTAATTTACTACTGGGCAGCGGTACTAGTTACTGTACGATGGTGGTTTGAACAATCCAGATCAAACGCCGCCACATGTCTGGAGGCTGCCATCATAGGCTCATTTACGGAACTGGGGAATATAGCTTATAGGGGTCCCTCGGCCTACTCTCTGCTCCCGGGGCCCACCAGGATGACCCTAAAAGTATGGGCAGTGGCCAGGAAGAGATTCTTGTGCCCATGTCAGTACTCCCCCTTTACACCACTTTGGGGGAACCCGTCCCTCCCTCACTTTAAAACCATACCAGACCCACAACTATGGGCCAGATTTGGGATTAAGGTCCTCAAGGACATAATTCACTCAGGGGCATTGCTCTTGTTTCAGGAATTAGCAGAGAAATTTAGGCTCCCTAGTAGAATGATATTCAGATACTATCAGTTGAGGCATGCAGCTAGAGCTCAATTTACCAATCCTATACACCTAAAACCAGACCCCATTGAAGAAACACTGGCACAAGAAATTCTTAAGAAGACCCTTTCCACCCTGTACCTTGCTCTACTGGAAACTGATTCACCTAAGATGCACTCACTATGGGCCAAGTGGCAGGCTGATATTCCCAGCCTGAACAGGGAGACTTGGGAAGAATGCTTTGAAGATGGGTCCAAGTTAATGGTTTCATCCAGAGATAGGTTGCTACATACCAAGTTTTTACACCGGGTATATTACACCCCACAGAGACTGCATCAGATTTACCCTAATAGATCACCAAACTGTAATAGATGTCAGTCTCCAGACAGCACATATTTGCATATTTTCTGGACCTGCCCTCTTCTTGTGAAGTACTGGACAGCCATTTTTGAAAGTATTAATATCCGCCTACAGTTAACGTTGCCGGTTTCGCCTGAGCTGGCTCTCTTGGGCATCCATGATGATGACCAGAGGCCTAAATACACGAAAATACTGATTTCATTGTTGCTGTTCTATGCCAAGAAGGAAATTCTTAAAGTGGGCGTCACCGTCTTCCCCCAGGGTGGAGGCGTGGGACTCTACTATCAATGCTGTGTTACCTTTTATATAAGATGACTTACACCAATAGAGGATGTCCGCAGAAGTTTGATCGACTATGGCTGCCTTGGACTGAACAGTTTTAGTACCCCATACTGTAATAAGTAGGACATTGTGTGTTAATATTATGGCATTAACATAAAATGATATAGTACCCCCCCACCAGATAAGCAATATCTTAAAACCCGACATTCCAGATCCTATGCACGTGGACAGCTATTTTAGGGATACCTACACTAGTTAGCACAGTTTTTCCTCCCTATATCTGAATCCACATTTTATGTTTTGCAAATGAACCTTTTTGTATTTTGACCCTTTTACTTTCAATTGTATATGAGAGCTTGATTGTAGATGTTAACTGTAAAATCATGTCTTCTCCAATAAAGACCAACCTTGTTGTTAATAAAAAAAAAAAAAAAAAGAAAAAAAAAAAAAAAAAAGTAGCACAGTGCCGAATAGCAAAAAATGGCCTGGTCATGAATAAGGGAAAAACCTTCTGGAGCTGAAGTGCTTAAAGAAATGAAAGGACGTTGGCCCCCTAATTATTGTATCATTATTTTTGTATTCCATCTACTTTTTAGGTGAATAAGCCATATGGCAAAGTTCAAGTTTACACTGCTGATATCTCTGAAATTCCTAAGTGCAATTGTAAGCCGTCGAGCGATAAACCCTGTGGATTCGACTCTGAATGTCTAAATCGGATGCTGATGTATGAGTGCCACCCTCAAGTGTGTCCTGCTGGGGCGAGGTGTCAGAATCAGTGTTTTACCAAGCGCCAGTATCCTGAGACCAAGATCATCAAGACTGAGGGCAAAGGATGGGGGCTGATAGCCACTCGAAAAATAAAGAAGGTAAGCAGCAAATAGAATATATAGTAGTGAAAAGGGTTTTTTGGGGATTTTTTTTTTTTTTTCTGACCCAACGTTCTCTTTATTTAACCTCCTATAACATAATGCCCATATACTTCTACAACTTTGCATTGGGTATTTCATGTTGGAGGAACTAAACTGTGGAAGCAGAGGACAAATGACTAGTCACCAGTATTGCCTAAAGGCTCCCTGCAGGTGGTGTTCCCTATTGCTGACCATGCTTTATTCCACACTGACTGTGTGGAGATGGCCATCTTAGTAGAGAATCCGGGCTTTGCTAACTCATTTCAGAGTTGCTCCCTTTATGATGGGAGCCCCACTCCACCTCATCCAATAAGAGTGCTTTGCATTGATTTAGAAAATGCTATGCTTTCTTTGAATGGTGCCGGTGTCAAGCAGCAGACTTTGTGTTCATAATACATCAGGCTGGCCACTCAGAACGGGACCTGGAAGAAAGTGGATATCACTGGAGTAGTAGGACCTTCGTCAGTAAGTTCCAGCTCCCAGGGGCCTCAGTCAATCATGGTGTATACAGTGCCTTGAAAAAAGGTGTCATTCATACCCCTTGACATTTTCTACATTTTGTCATGTTACAACCAAAAACGTAACGTTTAATTGATTTTATGTGATGGACCAACACAAAGTGACATATAATTGTGACATGGTAGAAGAATAAATGGTTTTCAAAATTATTTGCAAACGTGAAAAGTGTGGTGTGCATTTATATTCAGCAATTACAGCTGCAAGTCTTTTTGAGGATGTCTCTACCAGCTTTGCACATCTAGAGTGAAGTTTTTGCCCATTCTTCTTTGTAAAATAGCTCAAACTCTGTCAGATTGGATGGAGAGCATCTCTGAACAGTAATTTTCAAATCTTGTCACATATTCTCAATTGGATTTAGATCTGGACTTTGGGCCATTCTAACGCATGAATATGCTTTGATCTAAACCCATTCCATTGTAGCTCTGGCTGTATGTTTGTCGTTGTCCTGCTGGAAGGTGAACCTCCGCCCCAGTCTCAAGTCTCTAACAGGTTTTCTTCTAAGATTGCCCTGTATTTGGCTCCATCCATCTTCCCATCAACTCTGATCAGCTTCCCTGTCCCTGCTAAAGAAAAGCATCCCCAAAACATGATGTCACCACCGTGTTTCACGGTGGGTATGGTGTTTTCAGGATGATGTGCAGTGTTAGTTTTCTGCCACACATAGCAATTTGCTTTTAGACCAAAAAGTTAAATTTTGGTCTCATCTGACCAGAGCACCTTCTTCCACATGTTTTCTGTGTCTTCACGTGGCTTCTCGCAAACTGCCAACAGGACTTATGGCTTTCTTTCAGCAATGGCTTTCTTCTTGCCACTCTTCCATAAAGGCCAGATTTGTGAAGTGCACGACTAATAGTTGTCCTGTGGACAGATTCTCCCACCTGAGCTGTGGATCTCTGAAGCTCCTCCAGAGTTACCATGGGCCAATTGGCTGTGTCTGATTAATGCTTTCCTTGCCCGGCCTGTCAAGTTAGGTGGACGGCCATGTCCTGGTAGGTTTGCAGTTGTGCAATACTATTTTCGGGTGATGGACTGTACAGTGCTCCGTGAGATGTGAGGAAGTTTATAGCAGGGTTAGGTTATAAAAAAAATATCCCAAGCTTTGAACAATTTTATCCCCGACCTGTGTGTGTTCTTTGGTCTTCATAATGCTGTTTCTTCACTAAGGTTCTCTAACAAACCTCTAATGGCTTCACAGAACAGCTGTATTTATAATGAAATTAAATTACACACAGGTGAACTCTATTCATCAATTAGGTGACTTCTGAAGGCAATTAGTTCCACTAGATTTTAGTTGGGGGTATCTGAGTAAAGGGGGCTGAATACAAATGCACGCCATGCTTTTCAGATAGATAGTAAACCTTTTTAAAACCATTTATCATTTTCCTTCCACTTCACAATTATGTGCCACATTATGTTGGTCTATCATATAAGATCCTAATAAAATACATTTACGTTTTTGGTTGTAACATGACAAAATGTGGAAATTTTCAAGGGGTATGAATAGTTTTTCAAGGCACCATATATAGTTTCTTTGATCCAAACTGGACTGTAAAAATATACTAAGCCTGGATTTCTTCTTGAAGCCCTTTCAAAGTACTAAATGCATATAGCAGAATTCATTTACATAATGTCACTTTTTCAAAGAGATAATTTCAGGATGGAACCATGCAGATTACTTTGTTCTTGAGACCAACTATGCATTAAGAACTGCTGGTTTTTAGCACTGATATGGCCTAAATTTGCATGTAATCACATCCAAGCATAGATTTCTGTGCAGCCATCATAGGCTGTGGCAGGAGGTGGTGTGCTGTCACTCGCACATAGCTTCCAGTCCTAAGTTCTAGGTGTGCTCTCACAGTGGAAAATGGTCTCTTAGCCACCCCCCCTTGTCCTTAGTGATGTGGTACTTGACATCTAATCTCGCCCCAGTCGCATCAAACACTTATTTAGGTTTAAAAAAAAAACACAATAATTCCTAATTTTTATAATCGTGGCTGGGCCCATGCAAACCATTCATCTAATCCCTGTATCCATAAACACTGGTATATAGAGAGGACATGGCGCCAAACTGGCCAGAAAATGGTTTTCATGTGTGTAAAAAAAAAAAATAGCTGATGTGTATAATTTTCCCTAGCAGTTCCCATTCTGAAATATTTAACCAGGTAATTTAATGTATGGAAAGGATGTTTAATTGGAATATTTATTTCAGGGAGAGTTTGTGAATGAGTACGTCGGAGAGCTTATTGATGATGAAGAATGTATGGCAAGGATTCGCCATGCACAGGAGAATGACATTTCGCACTTTTATATGCTGACCATTGATAAGGTACCTGTAGGCCTCATATAGTATTACTTTGACTCTGTGTGCTCAGTTCACCCAGCCTGCCTTCGTGTATATATATATATATATATATATATATATATATATATATATATATATATATATATATATATATATATATATATATATATATATATATATATATATATATATATATATTTTGTGTTGGCAGCTGCTAGAAAATATGAGCTGCATAATTCCTGTACCATATTTGGGAGTGTTCTATGCAGTAATATTGTGACACTGCAAGTTAAAGCTGAGTTCTGTTAAGAAAAAAAATAAAAATTTAAAGTCAGCAGCTACAAATACTGCAGCTGCTGACTTTTAATAATCGGACACTTACAGTGGGGAAGGAAAGTATTCAGACCCCCTTAAATTTTTCACTCTTTGTTATGTTGCAGCCATTTGCTAAAATCAGTTTAAGTTCATTTTTTTCCTCATTAATGTACACACAGCACCCCATATTGACCAAAAAAAACCTCAGAATTGTTGACATTTTTGCAGATTTATTAAAGAAAAACTGAAATATCACATGGTCCTAAGTATTCAGACCCTTTGCTCAGTATTTAGTAGAAGCACCCTTTTGCTCTAATACAGCCATGAGTCTTTTTGTGAAAGATGCAACAAGTTTTTCACACCTGAATTTGGGGATCCTCTGCCATTCCTTCATTATTTTAAGGTTCCAAGATAGACCATGCAGTCAAAATGTTCCAGCAAAATATTATCAAGGGCTAAAGGAGTATATTATACTCCTTTAGCCCTTGATAACATTCTCTCAAATGAAATGTGTGGGATACAGTTTGATCTGAATGTATTATTGCAGAATGAAAAATGCTATACAAAAACTGAAGCCACCAACTAGTGTGGCAGGAATAGATGCAGGAATCCCTGGTTGGCTTTTTAGTTGTGAAGGCCTAGGCGCTTATCTGTGTGAGCTCTGCACAAGAAAACTATCAGCCAACTGTGGAGCAGTTGCAAGCAGCATAAAAAGATGTAGCAATAATGGCTCCTGAACTTTATCATTCCTGCCATTGTAAACTTTCCTAGCAAGTTGCGGTTTTGTTTCTGAAAAAATGTTCTTGCGGAAAATGGAAACTAGCAACCTATTTTTATTTGCAGGACCGAATTATTGATGCAGGGCCTAAAGGGAACTATTCTCGATTTATGAATCACAGCTGTCAGCCAAACTGCGATACCCAGAAATGGACAGTAAATGGAGACACTCGTGTGGGCCTGTTTGCAGTGCGGGACATACCTGCAGGTAAGAGCACAATTTTTACAGGGGCCATATTGTTGCTTTAACAGTACATTTCGTATCCCTGGGGAGTCTGATACCTCTTCATATGTGTATGTTTGTGTTTTTGTTTTCTTTTTCATGTTTGTAAAATGTTTCTTAATTTTTATTTTTTGTTTTTTTGTTTTAGGTGAAGAACTTACATTTAACTATAACTTGGATTGTCTTGGAAATGAAAAGACAGTGTGTAGGTGTGGAGCACCTAACTGTAGTGGATTCCTTGGGGACAGACCAAAGGTTTGTTTTTACAGCTTTTGTTTGTGAATGCAGAGGAGCATACAATTTAACTACACCCATTAGATTTTAGTCGACTAAATACGACTTAAACTAAAACAATTGCAAACGACTAAAATGGGACTAAAACTAAAATGCCATTTTAGTCAAGACTAATGCCGCGTACACACGAGCGGACTTTACGGCAGACTGTCCGGCGGACTTTCCAAATGAACGGACTTGCCTACACATAATCAACCAAAGTCTGACGGATTCGTACGTGATGACATACGACCGGACTAAAACAAGGAAGTTCATAGCCAATAGCTGCCCTAGCGTTGGTTTTTGTCCCTCGGACTAGCATACAGACGAGCGGACTTTTCGACCGGACTCGAGTCCGTCGCACAGATTTGAAACATGTTTCATTTCTAGGTCTGTCAAACTTTTGAGAAAAAAAAGTCTGCTGTAGCCCACACACGATTGAATTGTCCGACGGACTCCGGTACACCAGACCAAGTATGCCGTAAAGTCCGGTCGTGTGTATGCGGCATAAGACTAAATTGAAATTTGCTGCCAAAATTAACACTGGCAGCTACTTATTTCAGGTAACATGTAAACTCCTTCTGCAGCAGTCCACATCAGCTCGATGATGCCTTCGATTAGAGAAGATGGATGTTCCTTTATTCAGGTTCTGCTGATGGAAAGTTTGAGACTTTGAAATGCTTGCGAGCCCAGCTCTGCAACCAGCTATTGCTGCAACTTCTGTCTGCCAAACCTCGGCTAACTAGACCAGGGTATTGAACAACCAACACAATCCTGTATTTCAGGACTGTACTGTAACTGAGCAATTACCGTCTACATTTCTCTTTTGTGTGAATGCCCTTGAAGAACAAAATATGACACAAATATCCAGAATGGTTCTGCTTTGTATTCACATGCCCAGAATCTATTGGCTCAAAGCCTGGTCAGCTGACGACGCCGGTAAGATGCCTCACACGTATGCCTTTTTAAGGGAGAATGTCTCTTTGGTGAGGAACTTGACAAAATGATCAAAGATGTCACAAGAGTAAAGGTCCCTCCACAGCAAGAAAGTTACAAAATCTCCTTTTTCAGAGATTTTTACCTCCTAAAAGCGCATAGCATCTCCGCGTTCTACCTAGGCTTCAACTCCTAAGCCTGAAGAGTAACTCTCCTACCTCACCGTTGTCCTTTTTTCAAATTGACTAAAAACCAGGACAAGGACACTTAGTTTTGCAAAATGCCCTGAACCACCTTATGTCCCGGGGAGTCATTGTGCTTGTACCACCATAAGACAGGTTCGAAGGATTCTGTTCACTTGTTCACGGTACCAAAACCCCAACAGGAGGTATTTGCCTTCAAATTCCTCCATTTCCCTTCAATTTCCAAAACTTTTCATGGTATCCACAAGTTAAGTAATTGCTTTAGACAAGGAGAATACATATGGCATCTGTGGACATCCAAGATGCCTATTTACTTGTTCCCATTTACCCATCTTATTGGTGCTTTCTGTGCTATGCAGTAGCGGACAACCACTTCAAAATGATGGCTCTGCCCTTGGGCCTATAATCTGCTCCTAGAGTGTTCACAAAGGTCTAAGCACCCCTGCTTTTCTTGCTGCGAACGCAGGGTATCCAAATCACAGGCCTGTCACCTTCTGAAGGACACCTCTACCTTATGCCTCAGAAAATGTCCACAAGACCATTCAGATGCCCTAGGTCTTCGGCTGGATGATCAATTAAAAAATCTCTGCAGCCTTCCCTTCCCTGAAATACTTGGGTCTGGTCCTAGATGCATCCCATGCATAAGTCTTTCTACCAGAAAGGAAAGTTCTTTCTATGAGCTCGAGAATTGAGATACAAAAGACCTCCCACACTGAGTTCTAGACCTAATGGTAGCCTCCATTAAAGCAGTATTTTCCCAGCAAACCCCCCCCCCCCCCCCTTTTTTTTTTTTTTCCCCGACTTGTTAAGAGGGGTCCTTCTCTCATTCTTCCCATGCTCCTGTCCAGCCAAGGAAGGAGTTCCCCATCTTGGTGGCATTCCATATCTCACCACTCAAGTCCTTTCTTCCACATTACTAGAAAGTTATCACAACAGACAAGTCCTTCAGGCTGTGGAGTCCAAGTCAGAAGCCACGTGGTCATTGAGAGAAGCCAAGCTCCTAATCAACATCTTGAAGCTGAGAGCAGTCAAGTTGCCCTGCAACACTGGACTCTTCTGAGTGGGCCCTCAATCAGTGAGCAGTCAGAATGCCAAGGCTGTGGCCTCAATCATCCATCAAGTGGGCCCCAGGAGTCCTCTAAAGCCTTGTCACTGTCCAGTCAACTGAAAGTACATGCCTATACCCCATGGTGTATGAATGCTCTACCTGTGTCCTTTACTGTTCTTCACGATATGGAATATTTAGGAAAGTCAAAATTCCGAACTTTATCTCCGGAAAGGGTGACGGCTTGCCAAAACTGTGATTTGTGTAAATGCTGAAGGTGTTTGTGTAAGATGTACCCATTTGAAAATGTTATAATTAAGGTATTGCCCCAAAGCCTTTTTTTTGTGTGTGGCGTGAAGAACATTTGACAGAGCATTATTGACTGCGTTGTTAGAGAGATTTCCTGTTTCAGTAATCACTCAAAGTGAGATTAAAAGGGTTGGGTTAAAACTGCACAAAAGTTTACTACTTTTTCACAATGTAGTAGTGAATAGTGGCGCAGGCAGCCTGACTGTGTGGTGTGGTAGATGTGTGTATTTAGGCTGGCTGAATAGAATTCAAACTTTCCATCAGGTAATTTTCTGTTAAAGTAATGTTGTGTATTTTACCTTTAAAGGTAAGCTAGGCAAACTTTCTTGATTTAGTGCAGTTGCAGTGTGTATGTAAAGAGCTGCATATTATTGACGGCGCTATACAAGTACCTGAAATAAAAAAGAAATATACGCGGTTCATTTGTTCTTAGTTTCTCCTAATTCTTATCGTGTTATAGAATTCCTCTACATCTGCTCATGAAGAAAAGGCCAAAAAACCCAAAAAGAAGGCAAAACGACGCCGAACAAAAGGTGATGGCAAAAAGGAGTCTGAGGATTACTGCTTTCGCTGCAATGATGGTGGAGAGCTCATTGTGTGCGATAGAAAGGTGTGCACAAAAACCTACCACCTTGATTGTCTTGATCTGGACACAAGGCCTTTTGGTGAGTTTATAAATTGTTTTCTCCATTACCATAATCTTATCCCTTGCATTTGGATTATCCTATTCTATGTAATTTAAGGTTCAAAGGCAAGTTCAACCATAAAAAAGCGCATGATTTTGAAAGTAAAAAAGGCATTTTTTATTTTTTTTTCTAACACTGCTGCTTGCAAAGCATTGCACCTGCAGTTAGTGGATCACTGGTGTGTGTAATGCCAGGTTCCTGCAGACAGTACAGCTATCAGCGCATGCTTCCATATGGACGGTTATTGAAGTGCATGAAGAGTCTAACTAAAAGGGGTGCTCATCAATGCTCTCACGCTCTAATTTGCACTTTATGCATGTAAACATGAGTACAATTCTTCCATGCATAACAGTGTACCCTGGTTTCCGATAATAGAGGTCTCTGCGGTGGATTCGCCGCGAGATCGCTTTTATCGTCAGCAGGAGAGGGCCGTCCCTCCACCGCTTACCGGAGCCGTCGGCAGCAGCGGAGGCAATCGGATCCTCTTCCTTGCTGGGTATGGAGACGAGTGAGAGGAAGATGGCCCCCACCCGTCTGTCACACCTGCAATGGTATGGAAAGTATTGCAGCGACCGCCATTTAATTCTCCAGGGTGTTAGAAAAGAAAATCTATAATGTTTGAGGATTTTAAGTAATTTTCTAGCAAAAAAACTGTTTTTAACTTATAAACAACAAATCTCAAAAAGAGGCTCGGTCCTTAAGTGGTTAAACGGGTAACTGATGTGCTTTACATTTCTCCCTATAGGGAAGTGGGAGTGTCCATGGCATCACTGCGACGTCTGTGGAAAAGCTTCTGTCACCTTCTGCTGCCTGTGCCCCAATTCCTTTTGCAAAAGTCACCATGAGGACAAACAGTTTAGGCGGACAAGGGGTGGCAAACTGTGCTGTCTGGAGCATGACCAGCACGAATTCAATGAAGTCCAAGCTGCTGAAAACAAAGCTAAAGAGCAATCAAAAGCCATGCAGAAGAAAAGTCAGACTAGATAAACACAAAGGACTGCAACACTATTGTAAATATATATACCTATTTGTGAATAAATTGTATGATGCCCTTTTTTAATTCAATGCTGTACAGCTAGCTCACCTCCTTCTGATTCAGGACACAATGTACCCACTGAGCCAACCTCTGCAGCCTAGGCTGCATCTGCACTGAATGCAAAGCTGTATTTACTGCAGCTCCATAACCTGTCGGACAAACACCTTACACAGCATTACCGCTATAGCCTTATTAGTGGCTTGATATTGGAGAGGCTCTCGTATTGGTTTAAGACTGGAGCTGCTTGAGGTACACCTATTGAGCAGGTATTGAAGAGAACTTGTCACCCATATACAGTGGAGGTGGTCATTTAGTGAGCAAAGCCCACATTCATTTTCTTGATTACTTGTCATCTATACATAATGGGACATAGACTAAATTGCAAATATATGTCCCAGTAAATCTAAGATGCCTGTTGCTGCATTTGTTGCCTTCCAGAGCAGTTGTTGTAGAGAATTTTCCACTGCAAAAAAATGGCACCCTTTGGCCTTGTGCCTGATGCAACAGATTTCAGCAGGTTATAGTGAAGGGCTTGCCTGACTTTAATGCGTGCTTGTTACTAATTGAGTGAATGGATAGGCTTTATTCTATAAAGCATGTCCCAGTGCACCATATGGCTGCCCACTGTAACTCATGTGCAGCATCGTTGGAACCAGCCAGTGAAGTGACAGGCTGTGTGTTTTAAAGTGTTGCCCCACCACACAAACTAGCTGCCAATTTTTACAGTTTCTCGTTCCAGATTGGTTTTTCTTGTTACCAGTAAATAGAATTTTTAGTCAAAGCAATATGGTTGCCACCGCTGTTTTGGATGACAGTTCCCATTAAAGTTTTTTGTTGTGTTTTTCTTTTATTACAAGACACTATTTAGCTCCATCTTGGCAATACTTATATATTTTAGCATATTTTTATAGTCCAGACAAGAATTTGTATAATCCTTTTAACAGAATATAGGTACATTTAACACAATATTGTTTTTCATAGTGTTTTTTTTTCTCTTTTTATCTGAGGCTTTTGCTGCAAATGTCAGTAGTGCTTCACTCGGCCCAACGACCTGTCCTATTAACAGGATTGAACATGTGGCTACGTTTTTTTTTTTTTTAACACCGTGAAAGATTTTATATATGACTGTTAACTGTGGGAACTTTTTTTTTTTCGTTCTGTGATTGTTTTACAGATGTACAGTTGCTACCTCACCTGGGTAATATTGTGGTTCCCAACCTGAACATTTTATTGTGTTTTTTTGAGAGGGGGGTGGGGATTTCCCTAAGTGGGGTGGGTTTGTAAATCCTTGTGCCTGGGTTCCACTTTTTCTATTTAAATCACTCAGTCAAAGGCAACTTTATTTTTGTATTGATGTCAGAAGGCTGGGTGGTCTGTCAGTTCTTATATTTCTTAAATAATTCCGTGCAGAAACTTCTGTGCCTGGGTAGCCAGCTTTTTACCACCTGCCATGACCACCACTCCCTGGACTTCATTTATTTATTTCATCGTAGAGAAAGGGGCCGTGTGGCTTTCTAGTGTTCCTTATTGGGAGAATGATCAGGAAAATGGAGGATGCTGGAAGAAGCATATTGGGGCGTCAAGCCAAACTTAGGCAGACAGTTGCCCAAGAGGTCTCACTTTTCTCTGTGGGTGGCTTGGCCACTAAAGATGCCAATATAGTGCAGAAGACCATAGAGGCAGTGCAGGCCATCTGCTGGCCTTAGTAGTCAGGGCAGCCCAGAGGTGGCAATTGCTGGTATAGGAGTAAAATTTGCTTGAAAATTTACTAGCCTGTGTTTGGACAACTGTAGTCTGGTCAATCGAAACAGATGAAGACTTAAAAATTACAGATGCCAGTCTGTGCTCAGTTTCCTCTGAATCTTCTTTCTTCATTAGGTGTTGTAATCTTAGAAGTTTACAGGAAATCTCCAGCACTCAAACGCCTGTGAGTCAGCAAGTCCCCAGAGTGCCCAGCAATGGGAGATTTTTTTTTTTTTTTTTTTTTTTTTTTTATTTATACACTTCATGCCACTCCACTGATCCCACTCAGCGGAGTTCACATTTAAAATACAGGTGGTATTTGTCTTAGCCAATGGTTTCATCATCTCAGAGTTCAGATGACGATGGTGTCATGGAAATGTGGCTCTTGTAGAGGCCACATCACGTTTCTTCTGTCAACTTTTTATTATATATATTTTTTGCGTTTTGTATGTTAGGGCCATGTTTAGCCTGGGAATTCTGCACAATGCTTTCAGCCAAGGCCTCCTTGATCTTCTGTAAGTTGATAAGCAATGAATGTGGGCTTGGTAGAATCTATGTGGGAGAACAGTGTCAGTGAGTATATATAACGTGCCATATTTTGTAACACTTTTCTTGAAGGGTGACTCCATTAACTTTTTTTGTTTCAGTTTTTTGTTTTGTACCAAAACTTTAAAATTGTGAACTCTGGAATGCTTAGTTTAGTTTTTGATCTAGCTACTGCTTCTTATGTTTGAGATCGAAGAGAAGACTTAACTCCCCGACGCTGCCTGGACACCTTTTAAAAAGAAACCTGTGCTTTTAAAGATAAAAAAAATTTGGCATTTTTAGGAAGCAGTGACTGGCTTTACACTAGCTTTGGTTAAGTATGCAAATTAACATTCTTGTACTTCACTAGCTCCTTGCTTGTTCAGGGTATTGATTCAGACATACTAAAGCTACAGAAGAATGAGTGCCAGATATCTAATAATTTGCAGAAGGTCAGCAATGGGGGGCATCCACATTTCAGGTCCACGTCAATGCAGATTGTCAAAGACTTGTACTTTCCTTTCACTTCCCCCCGCTACTCTGTTCAGCAGCTTGGAGAAAAAGGGAAAGCCCTGTGTAAGCTACAAGATACTGGCGTTTTCGTTTACACAGGGCTTAGGGTTCCTTTTGTGACAATAATTAGTCCAGCACCATAAGTATCAGCTATTTTTCTTTTGGCTCCTATTGCTGAACTGAGTGGTGGGGAGTGAAAGAAAAGTATATGCTGCTGTGGGGTGGGGGGGGGGGGGGGTTAAAGCAAGCCAGTTGCTTTGCCCTAAGTGTGCCAAGCACAGGTTTTCTGTAAGTGCATACAAGCATGTCTTAATATTAGTAAATGACTTCTAAGACAAGTGATTTCTATTTTAAACATTTAAGCCCAGTAGTTGCCCATAGTTTGCTAAATGATTTTTAAAGACTTCTTAAAGTGGTAGTAAAGCCCGCTTTGTGAATATAATTTATTTTTTTTTTACCTACAGGTAAGCCTGTAATGAGGCTTGCCTTTAGGTAAAATTAATATCTCCTAAACAAGCACTGTTTAGGAGATAGTCACCCTGAGTGCAGCCAGTGACATCACCGGCGCATGCGCTCTGAAGGTCTGGCATATCTTGCCAGAACTTCAGAGCTTTGTGCCGGAGCCAAGGGCTCCCTTGCACATGAATTAAGTCATTGCGGCTCCAGCCAATCGCACAGCCAGAGCGCGCGAACCCGGAGGAAAAACAGGGGGAAGATTTCAGACCTCTCAGTGGTGACTGCAGCGCTGGAGGGCTTAGTTCTAAGGCAAGTGTTTCATAATGTGCTAGTATGCATATGCATATTAGCACATTATGCCATTGTCTGTCTTACAGTTTTTTGGGGTTTTTTTGTTTTGTTTTTTAAACCAGCTGCAGTTTACAACCGCTTTCAAATCGCATCAAGCATTCCTATGAAGGTCTGATTTGGCTCTCGCGGCCTGGAACAGAAGAGTGCTTAGGCTTACAAAAAACAGCATGACTCTTTTTTTATTTTTTTTTGCAAAAGCTTTGTAAATGCCTCCTATTACATGTTCTTTAGACTAACACTGTAAAGCGAAAAACCATTTAGTTTTATTTAGTTTTTCAGCTGAGAGGAGACATTGACCATGTTAACGATGAGTCTCGGGCATGCAGCGTTCTGTTAGTTTGTGAAAAGGAAGCCAGGAGATAATGATGCTTATCAACACAGTTTTGTGGAGAATGCGGGCAAGCTTCGTGCAGAGTTTTATACAAGCCTCCAAAGCACAGATCTACACAATTTTCACAGTGGAGAAGGCTGCTGTCTCAGGATTTTGTATTATGCCATGGACTGTACCAGGGAATCATTCACCCAGCAGTGTGTGTGTGTAAAGGACGCCAGAGCAACTTTATGGCCCAGAAACAAAATTGGGTCTCCAGTGGCAGGGATACCTTACAAATGTTGCTTATGTTGTCTTCTGCCAAAAATCATTTTGTGTATTGTCTCAGTGACTTGACTACAAGTTTACTTCCATGTAATGTCACCTGTCATATTGTGGTTAGCTCCCTGTCGAGCATTCAGATTTTTTTTTTTTCATTGAATTTCAGATATATAATTTCGTTTTTAAAGGTTTTGTAAAGAAAAAGTATAGTTTTGTACTGTAGAAACTGATTGCTGAAGAATGATTCTTGCATTATGGTATACATCATATATCTCTGAAAAGTGTTACCTTTATCACATTGTTTTCTGTACTGAAGCTTTTGGCCTGGGCTCCCAAAACCCTTTCCTATCCTTTTTCCTATTTTTTATTTTTTTAAGTTAAAGTAAAATGTGTTCTGAAGAGGTTCTACAATGAACAGTGATTTTAAATACGCACTTTATTATTTTCTAATGCCATTTTAATTTTATCATTACTCCAACTTGAAACATCATACAAAGTTTGTTATCTTTTTTTTTTTTTTTTCACACCGGAATAGAAATTTTTGGTTACCTAACTGTTGTGTGTCTCTTTTGTATCTCCCCCCCCCCCCCCCCCCCCCCCCCACTTCAGGGGGGGGAAGAAAGCAAATGCAGTACAAACGTGGTGCGATTACTGAAAAATGTATCTTAAGGCTGGGTTGGAACGAGCGCGAATTGGATGTGGATTTCCTCACATCCAATTCGCATGACAGGAGACTGACCAGCTCTCAATGGAGCCAGTTCACACATCTCTGGGGCGGCTGCGGAGTGGATTGCACAGGAGTCCTGTGTGTGTGTTTGGCTCTGTTTCAGGTCTGAATTCGGGCCCGATTTGTCCCTGAAATGGAGAACAGGGACGCACCGGACCCCTGCTGTGAGCCACGCCCACATTAAGTGTGAACCCAGCCTGAAGCATAATCTAACCTAGTTTTCAGTTTTATAAGTTGGTGCCTCTTCTAGTGATTTAGTGCTATCAGTACCCCTGTCAAATTACTATGCAAGGAGACAGCCCTGACTAGAAATGTGGAACAATAGCAAGTGTGTGTAATAAGCAAGATATGTCTGCTTCCATGTACAGAAACAATTAGAATCTCAAAGTAAAAGCTAGCTTTTTAATGTGTAATCCCAAACAATTAACTTTACTTATTTGTGCCTTTTTTGAAAGCAGGTTGTTATGTGTGATGTTTGCAAAAAAGCTGTTGATCTAGGAGAGCCCTCCATGTGTTGTCTTGGACTACCAAATAATTAGCCTTTATATTGTGGGGATTGGTTAGGTAGTTTAACATTTGACCTTGGGCAGGGCTGACACTGCTCAGTCCACACAAATTTTGTAGGTTATTGGTCCACAGCATGACTTGGGAGCCAAGTGCATTTATGGTAGATATTCAGTACTTTCAGGCCTTTTTAAAGGGATGACACATGGGCGAAATGTTATATATTGCTGAGATGTACCACTTTTTTTTTCCTTCATGGACAAGCGCTTTAAAAAGTATTGTGTTGGTGAAATAGTTTATGCCATGGATATGCAAATAGCGGACCTCCCAGCTGTTGCGAAACTACAAGTCCCATCATGCCTCTGCCTCTGGGTGTCATACTTGTGGCTGTCAGTCTTGCTATGCCTCATGGGAATTGTAGTTCTTCAACAGCTGGAGGTCTGCTAATTGCATATCCCTGGTTTATGCTAAGGACACCTGTCAAGAGAGGCAACTATTTTAGACCTAAAATACAGGACACCGGATCCCTGGCAAAAAAATTCTATGTTATGACCCTTTGACACAGGGTCTCTCAGGGTGTTGCTAGCAATGCTGCCAGTATCTGCTCAGCAAGTTACACATAGGCTGGATGCACTTCTTAACCAGGGAAGGGTTTATTACTCAGAAAGCGATGTACGTTCTTACATGGAGGAGTCTTATACAACAGGTCTCCCTCTCAGTATCATGCTGCTGCTTCCAGTCCCACACACACTGACTGACTTCCTGGTACAGCCCCTCCCCCAGCATGCATCAGGAGAAAGGGGTTAAGGGTCACAGTGATTCTGAATAAACATTACACCTCTTTTTGCAGGCAAGAAAAAGATAGATTGAATAAAATTTTCAAGAGTACAAATACACAACCCATAAAATAGACACAGAAAGAACAAGGCAAACAGGATCAGTTCAGCAAGTAGTATCTTAGTATCTCCAACTCAGTTCTGTGGCTTCAGGAGCCCTTTTGTCTGTTTCCTGACCTCCGATGTATCCCATAAGATTTCAGTGCTTTGCTAAAAAGAAGTTTGATGTCTTTGGCGAGCAGACTTACGAAGTGGCAAAGGACTGAAAGGAATAGTCGATCAAGGGTTCTGGAGATGTCAGTGGGTGTCCAACAGACCAATTAGTCTCTGCGACTCCAGGCACAAGTCTGGACTCAGGAATATGGTCACCAACAGTTTCAAGGGTTGGTTGTAAACTTGTGGGATCATGCCAGACACCATGCCATATGTCACAAGTAGAGCCCTGAGTAGACTCTGGTGGTTGGCTAGAAAAAGGGGTCGGGTTTGTCTCTAGTGGTTGGCAAATGCGCTTCCTCAATTGTGAAAGGTGTCGTCGAACATAAACGCCATTCTCCAGGCGAACAAGGTACATTCTTCTTCCAAGAGATCCATCAATTATGCCAGGAAGCCAATGAGGCAAAACTCTAATTCCAAAACCATACAAGATCACTGGCACGGAATCTAGGATGGCCTGGTGCAGGAGGTGTTGGTGACTGTTCCTGTGGATGGACTAAATCAAGTTTGGTGCGGAGATGCCTGCCAAACATAAGAAAAGCAGGGGACAGCCCAGTAGTAGCATGTTTTGGTACATGGACAAGAACTCCAGCAGCTTCTCCTCTGATAGTCCGGCCTGGTCCAGCGTGGGACAGTAAGTGCTTCTTAAACGTCTGCACAAACCGTTCTGCCAGCCCATTCGAGGCTGGGTGCTAAGGAGCTGTTTTGTAGTGTTGGATGCTCAAGCCACTGTGGAAGGATTGAAACTCATGCAATGTAAATTGAGTTCCATTGTCCGAGACTATGGCTGTTTTTCAAGCCATATTGGGCAAAGAGCTTCCGTAGCCTCCCTGGCGGTATTCCCGAGTGTGGCTCGGGGTTAAAATTCAGTACCATTAGCGGTAACCCCGAGCCACACTCGGGATCGCATTGCAAGATCCTGGGGCGGCTTTACTTACCTTGTCCCCGGGATCCTGCAATGTCCCCCGCAGTGTCCGAGGGCTCCGACCTCCACCGAAGCCTCTCCGTGCCCTGCGAGCGGCGCGACGCACGGGGGCGGAGCCTGGTGGCAAATTCAAAAAAAGTAAAAAATCATAACACATACAGTACTGTAATCTTACAGATTACAGTACTGTATGAAATGATTTCACATCCCTTTTGTCCCCAGTGCTCTGGCCCATGCCCTGCATGCAGTTTTACATGATATACACTGTTCTTTCTGCCTGGAAACTGGAGATTGTCCATAGCAACCAAAAAGTGTCCCTTTACGTCAAAAGTGGCTTTAGACCAGCTAGAAAACAACGATAGTAAATTAGAACACTTGCAGAATTGAGCGATAGTGAATTGTGGGGAAATTTATTTTATTACTATTTTTTTTAATTATTTATTTTTATTTATTATATTATAATTTATGTTTTTGTGTTTCAAACTTTATCATACCCGGGATATCTACTAGACTCTGGTTTGGACAGATTTAAGTGTGTTATTGTTAAGATTTACAGACCTACAATATAAACCGCCAAATTTCCATGCAAAATAATTGTACCGCTTTCAGCACCTAAAATCCGAAAGAATCATACCGCCTGGGAGGTTAAGACTAGAATGGTAGTAGAAGGCATTTGAAATACCTCTGGCCATTTTGAATGTGCATCTACCACGATCAAATACATTTTACCCTGGTTTGGGCCAGCAAAATCAAGATGGAGTCTTGACCACGGGTCTGTTGGCCATGGCCAAGTGAGCATGGTTTCTTTCTTTTGGGGTCGCTGAGCTTGACAGCACCCAAGACATTGAGCCACATAATCTTCAATTGCTGTATCCATTTGTGGCCACCAAACATAGCTCCGGGCTCGCTTCTTCATGAGCACCACGCCAAGGTGGCCCTCATGCAGTATCCTTAGCATGGTTGGCTGCAAATACGGAGGTATAATCACTCTATTGCCTCACTGTCGGCAAGCAGCATTAGTCACAAGCTCACATCTTCTGGCAAAGTACGGACGAAATTCACCTGGGACATACGAGAATATCTGAGACAGGAAGGGATCTGTGGCTGTATAGACAAAAACAGAACATTCCATAGCTCAACTTACCAACCAGTCTGCCAACTGACCAAATTAACCTGTCCAAAAGTCTGCGTTAAAAACAGGGGTTTAGTTAGCACGCATTTGCAAACGCATGCATAAGCTGCAAGGCCTCTTCACGGCACCCTGTGTATGCTTGCAGTCCTAACACTACTGAATTTATAAGTGTCTCCATAATGGAAGCACATGCATTAAATGGATAGATGAGGGGCAGGTACAGCATACATAGGGTGCCGTGAAGAGGCCTTGCAGCTTATGCATGCGTTTGTAAATGTGTGCTAACTAAACCCCTGTTTTTAACGCAGACTGTTGGACAGGTTAATTTGGTCAGTTGTGGCTGTATGTCTGGCAATTAGGGAGGTGGACATGCAGGACTGTGGCCTGTGTACTTCCACTATGCGTATGTCTCTAGGAGGGTGGTCTCCAATTGGCAATCTGCAAAATGCATCTGCATTGCCATGGGCCTCATGAGAGCGGTATCTGATAGAATAAGTATAAGCTCCCAAGAATAAAGCGTACCTTTTGTAAGCGAGATTCGGTGGTTGTAGAAATTCTTTTCTGAGGATTCAGTATGGACAACAGAGGCTTGTGGTCAGTGATAAGTGTGAACTCCCGACCATAGATGTACGTGTGAAATTTTTTTTGTGGCCCATACAATGGCCAAAGCTTCCTTGTCTATCTGGGAGTAGTTTTGTTCTGCTGGAGTTAAAGACCTGGAGGCAAAAGAAATGGGGCGCTCCGTGCCATCTGGCATGACATGGGAAAGCACGGCACCCAGTCCATAAGGTGAGACGTCACAAGCCAAGGTGATGTGTTTCTTTAAATCGTAGTGGATTAGAACCTGAGAGGACAGAATGAGCTCTTTAGAAAGCCGAAAAGCTTTTTTTACATTTGTCTGTCCATATCCATTTAGCTCTTGCATCCAGTAAGCGATGTAACGGGCAGAGTTGGTGTGCTAGGTTCGGCAAGAAACAGTGGTAGTAATTTTAGGAGGCGAAGGTAGGACCTGAGCTGTGTGTTCTGGGGAGTAGGGGCATGGGTATAGGCTTTAACCTTTTCTTCAGTAGTGTGTAACCCATGTCTGTCCACAGTGTGGGCACAAAATTCCAGTCGAGTCTTCAGAAATTCGCATTTTGAAAGATTGACACGTAAACCATACCGATGGAGTCTCTAGGACAACTTCAACATTCTTTCTGTGTTCTTCATCAGTGGGACCAGTGATGAGCATGTCATCCAGTAGAGATTGGGTGAAAGGTATGCCTGCCAGGACCTCATCCATGATCCACTGCCAGATGCCTGGAGCTGGGGCTATGCCAAAAACCATGCGGTTATATTGGAATAATCCTTTATGGGTGTTAATGGTCAACAGATGGCGTGAATGTTGGTGTACTTGCAGTTGCAGGTATGCTTGCTTTAAGTCTATATTTTTTTTCAACTTTTGCCCCCCCCCAGCCAGTGAGCCAAATAGATCTTCAAGTCGAGGCAATGGATATTGATCCACAAGAAGTTGGTTGTTCAGGGCAACCCTGAAGTCTCCACAAATTCTAATGTCTCCAGTCTTTTTCTTGACAGGCACAATTGCTAATGCCCATTCACTTCTATCAACTTTAGTTATGATCTTTTCAGCCAATAGGTGGTCAAGCTCTGCTTCCACTTTCTTCCGCAAGCCAAAGGGCACTGATCTTGCCTTACAAAAACGAGGTGTAGCACCAGGCTTTAAGAGAATGTGGGCCATTTTTTCCTTTTACTGAGCCCAAAGAGTCCTCAAAAACCTCCTTAAAGCGTGACTTCAGGGATTCCACCCAATGGTCTACCTCAGAAAGCAATGTACATTGGGCAATAACAAGAGGGGGCATGCCCAGGGCTTTGATCCAGTCCCTACCATACAGCGGAGGACCTCCTTTACTTACAACATAAAGGCGTAGAGTTTGACTGCGCTTGCCTAATGTCACAATGGGTTTCACATAACCTAAGGGCTGTAGCAGTTCCTTGCTGTAGGTTTGTAGTGTGGAGTGGTAGGGTCAGACCCGATGCCTTTAAATCAGTCCATGAAACAACGGACACAGCCGCCCCTGTATCAACATCCATGGAGACAGGACAGCCATTGAGTGTGACATCCATTTTTATCTCAGGAGTGTTCCCAGCTACCCAAAACAGTCCAACATGCTGGACACAGGTCTCCTCATCAGAGTTGGAGCCGCTTTTTTCAGTATCCACATGAAATGTCTTGTTTACGTCTACCTTTTGTGGTAGCGTTCGGGGAGCGTGAGCTGCGGCAAACACGCCCAATATGACCAGTCTTTCCACAAAGAAAACAAATGACATCCTTGAACTTGCAAGTAGGTGCACTGTGAGAAGTGTTACCACAACGGTAGCAAGTTGGCGTCCTAGAGACAGAAGAATTAGGGTGGTGAGGTTTAGGTTGATTTGGCAACGGCTGTCGTGGGTGTCGGGTGATAGCAGTGTGGAATGTTTCTTCTCCCTGGCTTGCAGGAGGTTCAGGTGGTGCCTTCAGTAGAGTGGCATCCCGTGTAGCCAACTCCATGACTGTAGCAAGCTCTGTGGCTTTCGTCAGAGTCAAGTCGGGTTCTGTGGGTAAACGTTTCTGTATGGCTGGGTCGCAGAGTCCCATAACAAACATGTCGCGGAGAGCCTTCTGCAGGTAGTCTCCAAACTGACAAGTGGCAGCTAGTTTACGTAAAGCAAGTCTTTATATCCTCCCCAGCATGCTGCCTCCTACTGTCAAATTTAAACCGCTCTGTGATTTTCTAACGGCTTTGGGTTGTAGTGCTCATGTAGCCTCTGAATTACAGTTTTTCTCCATTGTTTTGGCTCATTTCTTGAAACAGAAATGACATTCTCAAAACTCTAAGTTCATTTAGCAAAACAGTCTTACAGTTCAGCACAACTCTATAACTCACGTGCAAAAGCTCATATCTCTCCCAAAACTGTTCACTCATTCTTCAAAACCATATTCCTTTCCCATATAAAGAGTCAGTGCTACCAAAATGGCAAAGATTCTTCTCAATTGCTTTGGCTCATTTCTTGAAACAGACCAGACATTCTCAACTTTCTTGGTGCTTTTGCCAAAATAACCTGGATGGTTCAGCACAACACCATGGTTCACCTTCAAAAGCTCATATCTTTCCCAAAACAGTTCACTCATGTGTCAAAAATACATTTCTTTCTCATTCAAATAGTCAGTGCCCCCAAAACGCTTCATCCCTTTGGCATTGTGTAAGCACTGCAAGTCAAAATGTTTAGATGTTTTGTCTCTAAGGCAGAGGACCATTGAAATATCCCTCATGTCCACCTTTCAGTCTTAGCCCAGTCCTTCATTGACAATGGTTACTGTACAGTTTTTGTCTAGCTAACTGAATACAATTGTGTATAAAACTGAAAAAAAATAAAATATTTTAGGGTAAGAGTAGCCTCCAAGGTTTGACATCACACATTGCACTCATACTGCCAAGGAAAAATTACTTTACAGTATTGTAACCATTATCATTCACACACAAAGTAACTTCCATACATCAGAGTAAAAAGAAAATGAATACAGCATAATATACGGAAATATAAACACACAAACAATCATCAAGGAGGAACATGCACTGGTCAAAACGTATATGAAAAGCTTTTTATTGAAAGTACACTACAAACACCAATCCAATAATATACTGTAAAAACAGGTACCATCACCAATATAAAAATGACAACGTTGTCATTGACAGACACAGATGGCCACCACTCACATATACCACACATACAGGGGCGGACTGATAACTCATGGGGCCCCCGGGCAATAGGAGATTATGGGGCCCCCAGGCAATCAGAGATTACAGGGCCACACAGTATACACACACACAGTATACACATACATGTACACACAGTATACACAGACAGATGTAAAAAAAACACAGATTTATACATACTGTCCCTGGTTTTACTGAGGCTGGCAACCCTGATGGGGCCCCCTAGTGGCCCAGGGCCTTTGGGCAGTGCCCGAGTGGCTCAATGGTCAGTCCGCCCCTGCACACACACCTCATGTGAATTCATTCAAGATAGATATACAAGAATGAATTCAGATTAGATACTAAATTTTCATCTGCTGGATAGCTGAAAGTCCTGGTAAATCAAATGATAACAGCAGATGGTAAGTGAAAGGAGAGATATGTGGGGTTGTGGATGGTATTGCAGTAGCCCTAGATATCAGGTCCTCATAGATGTAGGAACAAGAAGAACCAGGGGGATAGGAGGGGAAGATGGGGGGAACGGAAATGGAAAGACCCTGTACTGACTCAACAGTAGCGTGGTCACTGGATACTGCAGTCCTGGTCAGTTACTGTAAGATCACCCTGGGCCATCAATATTTCGCAGCGCTGATGACAGGGAATGGGAGTTCCTGTTTGCAGGATATGGTGAGCCGTAGCGGATTGAATCAGGCTGAGCAGTGTAACTCATTTAGTGAATCATACATACTGGGTGGATGCACTGATTGAGACAACTGTCCCCTGTCCAGGACACAAACAGATTAGATCTCACCCAGTGTTGACTCTGTGGTGCATCAGGACACATCACCGGACCGAGTTCAGGCTCATGCCGTCTCCAGCTGGCTAGTTGAGTTGTCTCTCATCCTCCGCCGGGTCCTCAGCTGCGCATATCCTTTGATGGCGTACTGAGGGTAAGTAGAAGGTGTACGCCCAGGGAGATGCGGTGAATAAAGCAGGGTTTTCTAAAGTGTTCAGTCCTCCGCTCGTTCCGTTTCCCGGGAAGTTTCAAACGGCCATGTTACTGTAATTACAGGCCAGTGATGCCTGGGCTGGTGGGTGGATCTGGAGGTCTGTGGGAATGCTATGGGTAGCGTGATGGCATCATGCTGACGCGTTTCATCCGCCAATCGGATTTCATCAGAGCATCCCCTACACTGATCTCCTGTAATATCCTCACAGGCAGCATCCATTGAATGGAGCAGGGACCTCTGATCTTGAGCTCGATGCTTATACACTCTCCACCTCCAAGCGGAGAAAAACTCCTCAATAGGGTTGAGGAAAGGAGAGTAAGGTGGTAGGAACACTATATCCATCCTTGGATGAGCAGTGAACCAGGCCCTCATAAGCAGGCCACGGTGGAAATTCACATAGTTCCATACAATTATATATTGTGGTAGGTGAGGCCCTATGAGACCTCTCTTATTTTCAGGGATCAAATCCAAATGAAGGCGGTCCAAGAAGATAAGGAGCTTCTGTGTATTCTATGGGCCAAGACTGGGGATGTGAGTGGCCACACCATTCTCAGAAATGGCAGCACACAGTTATATTGCCCCCTCGCTGGCCTGGGACATCCACCGTGGCCCGGTGACCAATAAAATTTCGGCCACGTCTTCGGCCCTTGGCCAGGTTGAAGCCAGCCTCATCCACATACACGAGTATATGAGAGGTCTCGTTTCCTTCCAATGCCATTATTCTCTACAATAGAGTAAAAAAAGAAAACATCAAATCAGTCATACAGAAGAGTCATACACTACAGTTACAGACAGTTACATAGGAATGTTCTACACAAGTTCAATATATTACTGGCCAGTATTCCAGTGGTTCCAAACCTGGGGTACATGTATCCTATGCAGAGGTACTACAGGGGGTATTTGACAGAAAGAGGAGAGGAAAAATTATCAATGAGTAGACTTACTGAAATGTTACAGTAAAACCCACAGTATTAGATAGATTTACATGGGAGGCACTACTGTCATTGCTGCTCTTTGACCCTTTTTCTTACTGTATTGTATGTTATATTCTTCAAAATAAGGATTATAATGATAATTGCATCATACAGTAAGCTGCAGTTTTTAGACAAAATGTTTATAAATCAGATACGTAAATCAAATACTTTCATACCTGGATTACCTAGATTCAGAAATCAGGTAAAGTGGGTGCTGAAACCAATACATTTCGGGAACCACTGCTTATGGTAATTGTAAAAAGGTTATCTTGATGGACAACCAGTGACTGACTTACATGTACATACTGGTACCGCAGCTCTTTCACTCTGTCAGATTTCCTCTCAAATGGTACCCTGTAAATTTGCTTCATTGTCATCTGATGCTTCTTCAATATGCGGGCTATTGTGGAGATCTATTGTGGAGATCTATTGTGGAGATCTATTGTGGAGATCTATTGTGGAGATCTATTGTGGAGATCTATTGTGGAGACCTATTGTGGAGATGCTTATAGAGTGACATTTTGGAATATGGCTTTGTCTTGTAGGATTGCAGTGCGGATCTGTCTCAATGTGATGGCATTATTTGCCAACACCATGTTACAGATCTCTTGTTCTTGTTGTTCATTGAGAAGTTTTCCTCGGCCACCCGTGCCAGGTTGTCGTTCAATCCTAGACATAGAATTCAAAGGACAACACTCCATTCGTAATTTATACCTTATGTATTCCGTACAGAATGAGTTACCAATGTAATTGTATTGTTGTTTTACTTACAGTAACTTTACCACAATTCCAATGCATCACTGCACAGTGACTGGAATACTACTGTAAACTGTATCATCAATATTGTAGAAAATAAACTATTCCATACTATTCCATAGTTTATTTTCTACAATATTTTTCTTGTCATTGTTAGTATCATACGTAACATCCCACTGAGGTAAGATACTGTAATACTGTAGGCCTATCACACACACACACACACTAAATGAATACGTAAATAAACATATTTGTTGCTCTATGCACAGTGTCCTGTCCTATACATTATATAATTCCATCATTGACTGACTACATACCTGTTTTCCCTGCGAAAGGTTTGGATGATAGAGAAGACTGTAGAGCGAGGCACATTAGGCTGCATTCGGCGACCTGCCTCCGCCATTGTGAGGCCATGGTTGATGACATGATCTATAATTGTGGCCCAAATTTCATCAGGTACAGCATGGTGTCTTCGTGCTCCTCGGCCTCTTCCCCCTATTCCACTGCCACTCACCCTTACTCCTCTTCTCTTCTTCTTCCTCTTCCTCGAGCAGGCAGTTTCCCTTGTTCATTTACTTGGCCAGGTGCCTCCATGTTCAGAAATTGTACTGGTCCTGCATGGTCAAGCTCTATATATACATGTTTGGCAGCATTTACAATCATGGACAGCACCTGTCAGGTAACTAAACATACTGTTTGATTGGTCATCTGAGACCAACTCCGACTCCTCCTTTGTTAGGCTCCTTTCACACTGGGGCAGGGGCGTTGTCGGCAGTAAAGCGCTGCTATTGTAAGCGGCAATTTACCGTCGGTATGTGGCCGCTAGCGGGGCGGTTTTACCCCCTGCTAGCGGCCGAGAAAGGGTTAAAACCACCGCAGAGGCGCTTTGCCAGCGGTATAGCCGCGCCGTCCCATTGATTTCAATGGGCAGGAGCGGTAAAGGAGCGGTATACACACCGCTCCTTCACCGCTCCGAAGATGCTGCTGGCAGGACTTTTTTTACCGTCCTGCCAGCGCATCGAGGGCTTTCACACTGGAATGAAAGCAGCGGCACTTTCGGGTCGGTTTGCAGGCGCTATTTTTAGCGCAATAGCGCCTGCAAACCGCCCCAGTGTGAAAGGACCCTTAGTCAAGTTCTAGTTGCACCTGACTGTCAATTTCTGTAATCATTTTATCAAATGTTCCAAGAGATTCATATATGGTATTCATGGTATTATGTTCCTGAATAATTTTGACAATTGAACAGACTATTGTGCATGTGATGACTTAAACAATGAAATGACGCTGAGACGTTTTGTAGAGAACAACCATTAGACTGAGAATTGACAATCAGTTTAGATCAACAAGATCTATTCACTTGGAAATTGTGCTAAATGTAGGCTACTTGTACTTAATCATTTGAAAGATGTACTGAGACATTGAGACATGTGCTGAGACATTTGCAATTTTGATGAAATGAGTGAGAAATTCAATTCAGTTGTGAACAATTGCCAAGTGGTTTGGAGATTTGTCCATGTTGTTTTGAGAATGTCATTTCTGTTTCAAGAAATGAGCCAAAACAATGGAGAAAAACTGTAACTCAGGTAGGGGCTTAGAGGCAGGCTTGTCTGGAGAAATTAGGTCTCTGAGAGTGCCATATGCAGCTTGACCCAATGCTGTGAGGAAAACTGCAACTTTCTTTTCTACAGCCCCATTATTTGCTTCCATATACTGCTCCAGCCTCTCCACCCAGGAGCTCCATGATTCAGCAGCAGGATCAAATGGTTGAATAAACCCTATGAAAGCCATGTGTGCTAAAATCCACAATCCTCGTCGCCACTGTTACGTCCCTTTGCTGCCAGTATCTGCTCAGCAAGTTACACACAGGCTCGATGCACTTCTTAACCAGGGAAGGGTTTATTACTCACTCAGAAAGCGATGTACGTTCTTACATGGAGGAGTCTTATACAACAGGTCTCCCTCTCAGTATCATGCTGCTGCTTCCAGTCCCACACACACTGACTGACTTCTTAGTACAGCCCCTCCCCCAGCATGCATCAGGAAAAAGGGGTTACGGGTCACAGTGATTCTGAATAAACATTACAGTCTGCAATGCCATCTTCTCTATAATCCCTTCCCCTCCCAGCTAGCCTTAGTTCTTTGCTAGTGTCCTTTTGGGTAATGGCCCTCCTCTCTTTACTGGGACTATACAAACCTACATATAGTAGCCAATGACTTTCAGAGAGACATATAGAAGCAAGAACACTGCATATCTAAAAAACATACATTTTATTATAAACATTCATGTAAAATCCAAACCACACATAAGAAACAAATGGTGCTAAATTTGGGGTTCACGCAGTTGTTTAGATCCAAAATAATCCACATGTAGATGCAACCCGTTTCAATATCGTACAAGCATAATCAAAAAGTAAAATATTTGTTCATACCAGCATGATGAAACCCACAATTCTCTTGATGATAAAAACATAGATTCACTGGAATCTAACAGGTGTATAGCATCTTTTGCCGTGGGGGAGGATGGGCTGTAGAGTGTTCTTACAGTTGCAAAAGCTCAGCACAGAAACAGCCAGGTTGGCATACTTATACATTTGTATCATCAAGGCTACACTATATTGCCAAAAGTATTGGGATGCCTGCCTTTACACACATACTTTAATGGCGTCTTAGTCCATAGAGTTCAATATTGAGTTGGCCCACCCTTTGCAGCTATAATAGCTTCAACTATTCTGGGAATGCTGTCCATGAGATTTAGGAGTGTGTCGATGGGAATGTTTGACTCTTCTTCCAGAAGACCATTTGGGAGATCAGGCACTGATGTTGGACGAGAAGGCCTGGCTTGCAGTCACCGCTGTAATTCATCCCAAATGTGTTCTATGGGGTTGAGGTCAGGACTCTGTAGAGGCTAGTCAAGTTCCTCCATCCCAAACCCACTCATACATGTCTTTATGGACCTTGCTTTGTGCACTGGTGCGCAGTCATGTTGGAACAGGAAGGGGCCATCCCCAATACTGTTCCCACAAATTTGGGAGCATGAAATTGTCCAAAATGTCTTGGTATGCTGATGCCTTAAGACAGTGGTCTCAAACTGGCGGCCCTCCAGCTGTTGCGGAACTACAAGTCCCATCATGCCTCTGCCTGTGGGAGTCATGCTTGTCAGCCTTGCAATGCCCCATGGGACTTGTAGTTTCACAACAGCTGGAGGGCCGCCAGTTTGAGACCCCTGCCTTAAGAGTTCCCTTCCCTTCACTGGAACGAAGGGGCCAAGCCCAACCCCTGAAAAACAACCCCACACCATAATCCTCCCTCCACCAAATGATTTACATGTTGTTAGGGCTGTACAAGTCTACCTTGCAGCCTCATCCTTGTTAAAGTTGCCTGAAGGCTGCCTCTGGATCCACAAAGTGGATTAGGCAAATCTTTATGGAGCTGTATTCCTTGAAAAGTAGGGTTCTTCCCTTTCCTGCAAAGGTCTACTCTACCAGAAGTGTCTAGGCTTTTCAAAGTTACGTTATGTCCTGAAGGAGAGATGTGGGGTCTTATAGACACCAGATATCTCCATAGAGAAGACCTGTCACGTGCTATGCCTATTACAAGGTATGTTTACATTCCTTGTAATAGGAATAAAAGCCTCTTGAAATTGTATTTTTTTTTTCTCAAAGTGTAAAAGTAAAATAAAGAATAATAAAAAAAATATATAACGCGCCCCTGTGTGCTCATGCACAGAAGCACATGCGTGCATAAGTCGTGTCCACATGTGTAAACGGCATTTAAATCACAGATGTGAGGTATTGCTGCGTGAGCTAGAGTAACAATTCTAGCCCAAGACCACCTCTGTAAGACCCCTTTCACACTGAGGCGCTACAGCGCTAAAAATAGCACCTGTAAAGAGCCGCTGCTGTCTCTCCAGTGTGAAAGCCCGAGTGCTTTCACACTGGAGCGGTGCGCTTGCAGGCCGTTAAAAAAAAAAAAAAAAAACTCCTGCAAGCAGCATCTTTTGGAGCAGTGTATTCAACGCTCCTGCCCACTGAAATCAATGGGGCAGCGCGGCTATACCGCCGGCATAGCACTTTTGCAGCAGAGTTTTGCAGTGATTTTAACCCTTTCTCGGCCGCTAGCTGGGGTAAAAGCGCCCCACTAGTGGCTGAATAGCACCTCGAAATTGACTGTAAGCGCTGCTAAAAGTAGCAGTGATTTACCGCCGATGCACCCACTGCCCCAGTGTGAACGGGGCCTTACTCTTAACGGGTAACCTTGTAAGAAATTTTAAAGCGACACCTATTGAGATTTTTAAGTACCAAAGTTTGGTGCCATGCTATGAGTGTGCGCAATTTTTAAGTGTGACATGTTAGGTATACATTTACTCTGTGAAACATCAGCTTTCATATTGTACAGAAAAATTGGGCCAACTGTACTGTTTTGGTTTTTATTTCCAAACCAAAATTGTTTGAAAAATTGTTGTGTATTAGTGTGTGACACAAAAAGTTGCCCACAACCACCATTTTATGCCCTAGGGTCTCTGCTAAACAAACATAATGTTTGGGGGTTCTGAATATTTTCTAGCCTCCCTCGCGGTTTTCCTGAGTGTGGCTCGGGGTTAAATTTCAGCACCATTAGCGGTAACCCCGAGCCACACTGAGGATTGCATTGCAGGATCCGGGTGCGATATACTTACCTTGTCCCCAGGATCCTGAGATGTTCCCCCGCTGTGTCTGCGGGCTCTGTCTTCTGCCCGATATCTCTCTGTGCCGGGCTCCATTCCCTGCGAGCGTCGCGACGCAAGGGGGCGGAGCCCGGGGGCAAATTTTAAAAAAAGTGAAAAATCATAATGCTTACAGGACAATCTTACAGATTACATTACTGTATGAAATTATTTCACATCCCTTTTGTCCCTAGTGATTTGTCAAGTGCCCTGCATGCAGTTTTATATTATAAATACTGTTCTTTCTGCCTGGAAACTGGAGATTGTCCATAGCAACCAAAAAGTGTCCCTTTACGTCAAAAGTTGTTTTAGACCAGCGATAGTGAATCGTGGGACAATTAATTTTATTATTATATTATTATTTTTTTTATAATTTATTTATTATATTAGAAGTTATGATTTTGTGTTTCAAACATCATACCCGGGATATCTACTAGACTCTTGTTTGGACAGATTTAAGTGTGTTATTGCTAAGAATTACAGGCCCACAATATAAAACGCCAAATTTCTATACAAAATCTATACCGCTTTGAGACGCAAAACTCTGACATAATCAAACCGCCAGGGAGGCTAAAAAGAAAAGATGATTTTTAGATGTAGGAGCGAAGTGCCAGAATTGGCCTGGATGGGAAGTGGTTAATATAGTCTATAAAGCAGCCTACCTAGGGATCGTGATTATCACTTCTATACCATATTTATGAAAGTATGTTTCCACATTTCAATTGGAAAGTAACAAATATATCTAAAAAAAAAAAAAACAAAACTCATTCTAACATAAAACAAAATTATTGACTTAACAAATAATTTGAAATGAAACAATTTTTTTCCGTCCTGCATATCTCTATTGAGTGCAGGCACTGTTAGATATTCTGACAGCTGGTGCTGCCAACTGTGAGAATATAATAGCCTACAAGGGGCCATTTAGCTGCTACTAGGGGGATGCAGAAATGTTAGATTTTGGACTGTGTGAAAAGAAAATAAGCTTATGACCAGTTTTAGGCATGTCTCATCCATGTCTGCCTCAGGTAACTGCTGTCTTCCTGTGTATGGCAAGGACAGCTGCTAGTACTGTGCTGCTCATTGTACTATTGAGGGCTTGCTGCAGAGGAAGATGTAATTTAAGGCTCACCGTTCTATTTTATTTACCCCATCCAGGTAAGTTTTAGAATCCATACTCCTGAGTTGCTTGCCTCTAGTTGAAGAGCATTGCTTCACTACTCTGGTGCTTGTGTCTATGAAGCAGTCCGTTCTCTCTTCCCTTCCATTGCCCCTTAATAATTCCCACAGCCTTGACTGCCTATGTGAGTGGTTTTGCCCTTCCTCCTTAATTGAGGCAAGGGGTTTGATATGAGAAAGCAAATCTGTGCTTCTTTACTGCTCTGGCAGATGCTACGCCAGGCACAATGTGGTAAGTCAGGAAACAATTGTCTGTAGAGAGTCTAATGGCAATGCAGGTAACTTGTCCTAGCACAGAGTAGCTCCAGCATTGATGGGACAAACTGTTACCGATTTATCTGAGCCATCGGCCAGTCGCTGATTATGTGATGCCTGTGCACAAGAGTTGGACCTAGCAGCTGGCTTTGTTCTTGGCATCTCCCAGGCTGTTCATGATGCATCCACCATACGGTGTACACAGAAAATAAAATTGTCAGAAGTGACTTGCATATCTCTTAAAAAAAAAAAAAAAAAAAAAATCCCTACCTTTTAAGAATTTCCTAGATGGCTTTTGGCCAGTCATGTGTGGTCATTGAGCCTTTTTTGATGTAGGTGGTCTTCAATCCCGCAGATTGTTCTGATCTTTGTGGTTGTGTCAATGACAGCTTGTGCTTACAAGAAGTGGGTTCAATAGGGCTGCCTACAGTGGAGCAGAGTGACTGGGGGAGGGTATTCTGTGGTCAAGGTAAAAATTAAAGAAAAAAAAAATATATATATATTACTGTGCAAAAGGTGTAGGCAGGTGTGAAGAAATGCTGTAAAGTAAGGATGCTTTCAAAAATATATATTTTAATTGTTTACATTTATTAATTTACACCATGTAAAGTGATCATAAAGAAAATTTTAAATCAACTCAATATTTGGTGTGACTACTCTTTGGCTTGAAACCAGTGTCAATTCTTACCCCTGCATAAAGTCACGGACTGTGTAGGAGGCTTAAAATTTGGTGAGGAACAGCTAAACACAGCTACTAAGGTGAAGTTGTGGAAGACAGTATCATAGCACAGTGAGTACAGCAACAAATCAATGAGCACACCAAGGTTCCTCAAATGTCGTCCAAAGATTTTTATTGTAAAAGATCACATCACAAGAGCAAGTGCAACGTTTCAGAACCTTGCAGGACCCCTTCGTCAGGCATGTGATAAAGTATAACAGTGACAGCGCTGAATATACATCTATCAACCACCAATAAGAGCATAAGGAAAATGGTGTCACCCCCCCCTCCCTATGACATCACACTCCTGCCAAAATAAATACTGCATCAGCAAGGTCTCGCTCAGGCAAAGATTTCAAAGCAGATTGGGGTTTTAAGATGTGCTGTTCAAGCTCTTTTGAAGAAGCACAAAGAAAAGGGGAATGTTAAGGACCATAGACACAGTGGTCGGCCAAGGAAACGTAACCAGTTTCCACCCAGCCTATAGCAAAATGAACGGCGGGACTTTCGTAGATCCGGTGGACGTCATATGATGTCCTCCCGGATTGCGCTGCGATCTGTCACTGGTGATGACTGATCAGTGTACCGGCTGGCTGTTGGTACCATGTGATCAATCACAGCAGATCATATGGCAATTGCAAAACAATGGATGGCTTCCTTTAATGCGTTGCTAGCTGTAATTGGTCACAGTGATCACATGGTACAGACAGGGCCGATCTGTACCATGTGATTAGCTCTGGCCAATAACAGCTAATCACAACAAAAAGTTAATTAATCGATTTAATTCAGGAAAATGCTTGCTTAATTACAGCAATGAAATTCATTGCTATAAGCAATCATAAGTTATAAATAAATTAATTAAAAAATCCTGATCACTTCCCCACAGTAGTGCAATCTTACTATGGTAACATTCTATTGCTCTGGTCACTGTGTTTAAAGGTAAAAAAAATACATACATTTTTTTCCCCCGTACTGTCACTAGTCAATGCCCCTAATCACCACCCTATGATGATTCTGTACTGCACTGGTAACAGTATGTAACAAAAAACTACAACTTCAAAAAACTCACAATGCCTCTTAGTAAATACCTTGGACTGTTTACTTTCCAAAAAGGGGTCATTTGGGGGATATTTTTACTGTCCTGACATTTTTTGGCCTCAAGAAATTAGATGTCATTACATCAGGATTGATCGATTTTTTTTTTTTTTTTTTTAATGATTGTATGTATGTGTGTGTGTGTGTGTATGTGTATATATATATATTACACACACACTAGTTTGTGGACTCTATAACTTTTCTACAGACTAAATGATATACACCAATTTGGGTTATTTTCACCAAAGAAATGTAGCAGATAACAGTTTGGCCTAAACTTATGAAAAACTTGAAATTAAATAATTTGCAAAATTTTATAACGGAAAAAAAGAAAATGTTTTCTTTTGAAATGTTTTCATTTATTTTGTAAACAATAGCAGAACCCAATGGTGATTAAATACCACCAAAAAAAGCTCTATTTATGTGAACAAAGTAATAAAAACTTAGTTTGAATGACCATTGCGTGGTCATGCAACACTGTACCCAAAGTGTGACAGTACTGAAGGCTGAAAAATAGCCTGAGCAAGAAGGGGGTAAAAGTGCCCTGTATTGAAGTGGTTAATGCAGCAGATGAAAGACACATCATGCTTACCTCCCTTCAACAATCAGAAGATATCCAACAGTGCCATCAGCACAGAACTGGCAGATACCAGTGGGACCCAGGTACACCCATCTACTTTCTGGAGAAGTCTGGCCAGATATGGCCTCCATAGAAGTATTGCGGCCAAAAAGCCATATCTCCAACATAGACACAAGGCTAAGAGATTAAATTGGGCACAAAACCATGGGAACTGGGGTGCAGAAAAATGTCAGCAGATGCTCTGGGCTGATGAATTAAAATGTGAAATATTTGGCTGTAACAGGAGACAGTTTGATGGTGAAGGTCCGGAGATCAGAACATTACTGAGTGTCTGCAGGCAACTGTGAAGCATGGTGGAGGTTGCTTGCAAGTTTGGGGCTGCATTTCTGCAAATGGAGTTGGAAATTTGGTCAGGATCAATGGTGTCCTCAATGCTGACAAATACAGGCAGATACTTATCCATTGTGTCATACCATCAGGGAGGGGTGTGATTGGCCTCAAACTTATTCTGCAGTAAGACAACGACCCCAAACATACAGCCAATGTCATTAAGAACTATCTTCAGCGCAAAGAACAAGGAGTCCTGGAAGTGATGGTTTGGCTCCCACAGAGCCCTGATCTCAACATCATGGAGTCTGTCTGGGAATACATGAAGACAAAGATTTTAGGCAGCCTACATCAGAAGATCTGTGGTTAGTTCTCCAAGATGTTTGGAACAACTGAGTCCCTTCAAAAACCTGTGTACAAGTGTACCTAGAAGGATTGATGCTGTTTGAAGGCAAAGGGTGGTCACACCAAATATTGATTTGATTCGGCTTTCTCTTGATAAACAAACTATTAACACTTCTATTTCTGAAAGCATTCTTAATTTACAGCATTTTATCTCACCTGCCTAAAACTTTTGTACAGTACTGTATTTTTATAAAAGGCTCTTTCAGACAGGGGGTAATGTTTACCGCCCTCTGAGAAGCAATCCGTAGCAGATTGCTTTTCAGAGGGGAGTGGTATAACAGCACCTGGAAGACATTTAGGAGGCACTACTGATGTTTATGTTTTAAATTCCCAAACAGCATTTTTACGTTGCACCACCATTGTTTGGCTTGTGGTTGTAGTGAGGTTCTATTGGTCTCAGTTGGCAAGTTTGACAGTTGGTGCTGCCTGTCAAAAGCTGAAGGCCAAGCTAAAATTGCCATTTAGCAAAGCGTTGCTTGTACAGCGTGTGTACAGCTCTGTCAGGTGTAAATGTTAGAATTCTGGGGGCAGGTAGGACAGCAGCTCAGCCACCAGAGTGAAAGAGCCCACATAGAATACAACTAGGAAGGAAAAATAGGCAGGAAGTGAGAGGAATCTGCAACATGGACACAGCCAGAGTTGGTGCCACTCCTTCCCTCATCTATGGAGAAGGGTGAATGGTTGGGGGTACTGCGCAATTCCAAGTGGCAGAGTAGTGCTTCAGGCCTCTGTGTTCATTTGATTCATTCAAGGCTGGATCAGAATTGTCATTCTCCAGCAATGGGCCCGTTTACATCGGCCTGGCCTGCTGCAGTGCGTTAGGCCCCTTTCACACTGGGGCGGTGGGGGCGTCGGCGGTAAAACAGCGCTATTTTTAGCGCTGTTTTACCGTCGTTTTTGCGGCTGTATTCGGCCGCTAGCGGTGCGGTTTTAACCCCCGCTGGCGGCCGAAAAAGGGTTAAATCCACTCGTACAGCGCAGCTATAGCCGCGCTGTCCCATTGATTTCAATGGGCAGGAGCGGTTTAGGAGCGGTGAATACACCGCTCCTTCACCGCTCCAAAGAAGCGGTTGGCAGGACTTTTTTTACCGTCCTGCCAGCGCACCGCTTCAGTGTGAAAGCCTGAGGGGAGGCTGTTTAGGGGCGGTTTGCAGGCGGTATTTTTAGCGCAATACCGCCTGCAAACCGCCCCAGTGTGAAAGGGGCCTTAGGGCAGCCCACAGCACCACAACACACCATAAATTGTGCATACAGCATTTTCAACAGCACAATGCTGGTGCTAGTACTAGGGAGATGCGTTAGGGTGCAATTTTATACAACTACCGGCCACTTTATTAGGTACGCTGTTCATTACACCAGTTGCTAATCAGCCAATCACATGGCAGCAACTCAGTGCATTTAGGCATCTAGATCTGGTGAAGACGACATACTAAAGTTCAAACTAAGCATCAGAATGGGGAAGAAAGGGGATTTAAGTGACTTTGAACGTGGCATGGGTTGTTGGTGCCAGACAGGCTGGGCTGAGTATTTCAAAAACTGCTGATCTACTGGGATTTTAACGCACAACCATCTCTAGGGATTACAGAGAGTGGTCTGAAAAAGAGAAAATATCCAGTGAGTGGCAGTTGTGTGGACGAAAATCCCTTGTTGATGTCAGAGGAAAATGGGCAGACTGGTTTGAGATGATAGAAAGGCAACAGGAACTCAAAAATCTACTCGTTACAACTAAGACATGCAGAATACAATCTCTGAACACACATCGAAACTTGAAGCAGATGGGCTACAGCAGCAGAAGACCACACCGGGTGCCACTCCGGTCAGCTAAGAATGGGTAACTGGGGCTGCAAAATTGGACAATAGAAGATTTGAAAGACATTGCCTGGTCTGATGAGTCTCGATGGTAAGGTCAGAATTTGGCGTAAACAAATAGAAAGTATGGATCCATCCTGCCTTGTATTAATGGTTCAGGCTGGTGGTGGTGTAATGGTGTGGGGGATATTTTGGGCCCCTTAGTACCGATTGAGCATCATTTAAACACCATGGCCTACCTCAGTAGTGTTGCTGATCATGTCCATCCCTTTATGACTACAGTGTACCCTTCTTCTGATGGCTCCTTCTGTCAGGATAATGCACCATGTCACAAAGCTCCAATCATCTCACCACTGGTTTCTTGATCATGACAATGAGGTCACTGTACTCCAATGGCCTCCACAGTCACCAGATCTCAATCCAATAGAGCATCTTTGGGATGTAGTGGAAAATTTGCATCATGGATGTGCAGCCAACAAATCTGCAGCAACTGCGTGATGCGATGATATCAATATGGACCCAAATCTCTGAGGAATGTTTCCAACACCTTGTTGAATCTATGCCATGGAGAATTAAGGCAGTGCTGAAAGCAAGAGGGGGTCCAACCCGGTACTAGCAAGGCGTGCCTAGTAAAGTGACCGGTGAGTGTATATGGCATGGTCCATAATCTAAATAAAACACATTTTTGTTTTTTATAGTTGTACTAAAACCGTATTTTGAAGCAATTAAAGTAAAACCAAAGGCAAAACATTTTTTTTCTTTTAGTTTTGGATAGAGTGGAGAGGGATTAGAACACCTGTCGGGTTTTTATGGTTGTCTCTGCTCCCCCAGGGAAATTTACCCTCTCTATTTGTCCTAGTGATTAAAGAGTGTAAGGGAAAAAAATATAGAATTTTGGGTTGGCACCAGAACTTGAATAGAAGAGAAATCTTGGGGATATCCGTTTTGGGGACAACCAGGGATTCTCTCCCTTCCTGTTTTAGCGACAGGAAGTGAAGGGTAAACCCCCCAGCGGGGGAAAAAAAAAGAGGTTATGCTTACGGTATCCAAAATGGTAAAAAAAAAATCACTGGTTAAACGATAGTACAGTATCTCACAAAAGTGAGTACACCCCTCACATTTTTGTAAATATTTTATTATATCTTTTCATGTGACAACACTGACAAAATTACACTTTACCACAATATAAAGTAGTGAGCGTACAGCTTGTATAACAGTGTAAATTTGCTGTCCCCTCAAAATAACTCAACACACAGCCATTAATGTCTAAACTGCTGGCAACAAAAGTGAGTACACCCCTAAGTGAAAATGTCCAAATTGGGCCCAAAGTGTCAATATTTTGTGTGGCCACCATTATTTTCCAGCACTGCCTTAACCCTCTCGGGCATGGAGTTCACCAGAGCTTCACAGGTTACTACTGGAGTCCTCTTCCACTCCTCCATGATGACATCACAGAGCTGGTGGATGTTAGAGACCTTGCGCTCCTCCACCTTCCGTTTGAGGATGTCCCACAGATGCTCAATAGGGTTTAGGTCTGGATACATGCTTGGCCAGTCTATCACCTTTACCATCAGCTTCTTTAGCAAGGCAGTGGTCGTCTTGGAGGTGTGTTTGGGGTCATTATCATGCTGGAAGACTGCCCTGCAGCCCAGTCTCCGAAGGGGGGGGGGGGGGGTCATACTCTGCTTCAGTATGTCACAGTACATGTTGGCATTCATGGTTCCCTCAATGAACTGTAGCTCCCCAGTGCCAGCAGCACTCATGCAGCCCCAGACCATGACACTCCCACCACCATGCTTGACTGTAGGCAAGACACACTTGTCTTCCTACTCCTCACCTGGTTGCCACCACACACGCTTGACACCATCTGAACCAAATAAGTTTTTCTTGGTCTCATCAGACCACAGGACATGGTTCCAGTAATCCATGTCCTTAGCCTGCTTGTCTTCAGCAAACTGTTTATGGGCTTCCTTGTGCATCACCTTTAGAAGAGGCTTCCTTCTGGACGACAGCCATGCAGACCAATTTGATGTAGTGTGCGGTGTATGGTCTGAGCACTGACAAGCTGACCCCTCACCCCTTCAACCTCTGCAGCAATGTTGGCAGCACTCATACATCTATTTCCCAAAGACAACCTCTGGATATGACGCTGAGCACGTGCACTCAACTTCTTTGGTCGACCATGGCGAGGCCTGTTCTGAGTGGAACCTGTCCTGTTAAACCACTGTATGGTCTTGGCCACCGTGCTGCTGTTCAGTTTCAGGGTCTTGCCAATCTTCTTACAGCTGAGGCTAGTGATGGCAAACCTTGGCACCTCAGATGTTTTGGAACTACATTTGATGCTCAACTACACTGCAGAGTGCATGACATGGGAAATGTAGTTCCAAAACATCTGGGATGCCAAGGTTCGCCATCACGGCTATCTTTACGTGGAGCAACAATTCCTTTTTTCAGATCCTCAGAGAGTTCTTTGCCATGTTGAACTTCCAGTGACCAGTATGAGAGAGTGAGAGCGATAACACCAAATTTAACACACCTGCTCCCCATTCACACCTGAGACATTGTAACACTAACAAGTCAAATGACACCGGGGAGGGAAAATGGCTAATTGGGCCCAATTTGGACATTTTTACTTAGGGGTATACTCACTTTTGTTGCCAGTGGTTTAGACATTAATGGTTGGGTGTTATACTTCATGTACACGGGATGTTTTTACAAACTCTCCTGAACGATTTAACTTGAAAGTAACCCACGTTTAAAACGTCCGCTATGCCGTGTTTTAGCAGTGTTTTTTTTTTTTAAATAGACAAAAATGAAAAAGTGTAAACGAAACGTGCCTAAACGCAAGTTACCGTGCTTAGAAGCGTTTAGCACTTGCAATGCCTGTAAACTCCGCTTCTGAACGCATTTTTTTGCATTCCAAAAAATGCTTCTAACTCAGCTGCCTAGAAACGACTGTAAACAACCCTGTGTACATGTACTGATAACAGAGGAGAGTTCAGGAGCAGTTGAAAAAAAATGCCCAACTGCTCCTAAACATCCGTTTACCAGCAGCAGTGTACATGAGGCCTTAGTGTAAATTTGCTGTCCCCTCAAAATAACTTGTTATACAATCTGTACACTCACTACATTACATTGTAGTAAAGTGTCCTTTCTTCAGGGTTGTCACATGAAAAGATAGAATAAAATATTTACAAAAATGTGAGGGGTGTACTCACTTTTGTGAGATACTATATATTGTACAATTTAAAACTAGGTACACGCAGCACTTTTTTTTGGGAGGTTCAGGCAGCTGGGTGAAGGGGGGGAAAAAAAAAAAAAAGAAACAGGTTTCTGCATCCACACAAGTGACTTGGATACAGGATCTCCCTCACCAGGACATTGTATTTTGACAGAGGTTTCTTGGCGCTGTTAGAATACATTGATCAGCGCTGCAAGCCACTAATCAAAGAAGGCTTTCTAGGTGGTCTATTCTACAGCCAATCCAATGATCAGCTTCTGTTGACCAGGGAGGGCTACACACCGATCAAAATTCTGTCTGCCCCTGCTGAACCAGATTAATTTTGATCCGTGTATACCCAGCTTAAGAGTAATTGGAGCACCAGAACCTGCCAGCTGTGGCATATTCATTGGGAACCAGGGAGCAGTGCTGTTCTCAGCAGCTACCTTTGGCTTGCATTTAAAGATATGGACAGACCAGTTGCAACCTCTTTAGAAACAAGTGAATTTAAGATTGGTTGGGTGCTACAATATACATATAACGACACCACTTTAAGGCTTTGCACAGAAGAACAATTTGAGATGGATCCAAATATTGCATATCACTTTTGAGCAGCCATTACACTCACGTTTAAGATCTCATCAGGAGGTGCTTGGCAAGGCTTTGACCAGCTTTTCACATACCACCAGTATGAATATAACCTTGGGGCATCAAAAAAAAAAAAAAAAAACTGCTTTAACCCAATGCCGACGAGCAAACGACGATGTACATCAGCACAATGGCACGGCTGGGCAAACGTGCTTACCTGTACGTCCCCTTTAAGACACGGTTTAGTGGGCGCGCGCCTGCCGTGTACTCCATGAGCGTGCCCGCGGGTCCCACGGACTCTATGTCCGCCGGGAGCCTGCGATCGTGACACAGAGCGGCAGAACGGGAAGATGTCTATGTAAACAAGGCATTTCCCTGTTCTGCCTAGCAACATGACAGATCTACTGCTCACTGTCATCAGGAGCAGTGATCTCTGTCATGTTGTAGTGAGCCCATTTCCCCCCCCCCCCCCCCAACAGTTAGAATCACTCCCTAGGACACACTTAACCCCTTGATCACCCCCCTAGTGTTTAACCCCTTCCCTGCCAGTGTCATTTACACAGTAATCAGTGCATTTTTATAGCACTGATTTCTGTATAAATGTCACTGGTCCCAAAATAGTGTCCGATGTGTCCGCCGCAATGTCGCAGTCATGATAAAAATCGCTGATCGCCGCCATTACTAATAAAAAAAAAATAAATTTATAATAAAAATGGCATAAATCTATCCCCTCTTTTGTAGACACTATAACTTTTGCAAAAACCAATCAATATACGCTTATTGCGATTTTTTTTTTTTTTTTTTTTAACCAAAAATATGTAGAAGAATACATATCGGCCTAAACTGAGGAAAAAAAAAATGTGTTTTTTATTTATTATAGCAAAAAGTAAAAAATATTGCTTTTTTTTTTTTTTCAAACTTGTCACTCTTTTTTTGTTTATAGCACAAAAAATTAAAACCGCAGAGGTGATCAAATACCACCAAAAGAAAGCTCTATTTGTGGGGAAAAAAAGGACGTCAACTTTGTTTGGGTGCAACGTCACACAACCATGCAATTGTTAGTTAAAATGACACAGTGCCGAATCGCAAAAAGTGCTCTGGTCAGGAAGGGGGATAAATTCTTCCGGGGTTAAAGTGGTTAAACGTATGTGGTTTGCAAAAATATGTTGATGAATTTGATATTCCACACCTACAGACAAGTGGTTTACGAATTAACCACTTGAAGACCAGACCTTTTGTGACACTTTTTGTTTACAAGTTTAAAGCATTTTAGTAAATTACTGATTAAAGTAATCAGTATTTTTTTTTGCTAGAAAATTACTTATAACCGCCAAACATTTTAATATATATTATATATTTTAGCAGAGACCCTAAGGAATAAAATGGCGATTGTTGCAATTTTTTATGTCACACGGGATTTGCACAGCGGTTTTTCAAATGCAATTTTTTGGGAATTTTCTTTTTTTTTTTTTTAAATGAATTAAAAAAGAAATAGAAACAATATATTTCTTTTTAGGATATGAAAGATAATGTTACACCACGTACATAGATTCACAACATGTTACGCTTTTAAATCGCGCATGCTTGTAGAATGGCAAAAAACTATGGTACTTAAAAAATCTCCATAAGCCATTACATCCCTTGTAATAAAAATAAAGATGACAGGTCTTCATTATGAAGAGATCTGGGGTCAAAAAGACCCTAAATCTCTTTACCTTAAAAAGCAAAATGATCAAACAAAAAATTTTTATTGATCTTTTGCTTTAAAAAAAAAAAAAAAAAAAATTGTTTACTTTCACCCTGGATCGAAAGTGACGTTGTGATGTCACTCCAGTCTTCCAAGGCCATACAGTCGATCAAAGTTAATCTACTTTTTGATCGCCTGTGCAACCAGCCGGCGGCACTGTCGGATCATGTGTCGGGCGAACCAGCAGAATCAGTAAGCTTGTGACACACCTCCCCCCCAAAGGAAGAAACTAGCCGCCGGCTAAAAAAAAAAAAAATAAAATAAACCACAATACCTGGGTTATGGCTGATATCAGCCATAATCCCGGTAAGCCACTTTCAAACCGCAATGTATATTTATATATTGTGGTCAGCAAGTGGTTTAAATTACCATTGAGGTCCAGAACGTAAAAGTGGAAATCCGGCCAAACCTTTTGTCCAGGTTTTGCCAGAATGGGTAAGGGTTAGAAAATCAGTCTGCTTTTTGGTTTGTGTGTGCCCACTGGGGAGATTTCCCCATACAACAGGGAATGAGGGGGTAGTCCCACCTTTTTATTTCCCCTCACATTCTGTCTTGGTGACAGCCTACAGTAGGACAAATATAGCAATATAAAAGGGGGGCGCAGGCAGTAATCAAATACTGGCAAAGGTTCTGACCCAGAATGTCCAATTGAAATAAGTTACAAATAGGAACACAAAACAAATAGTGTTTTTTTGCTCATTTTTCCTGTTACACAGATAACTTGCACAATTGTTCTGCACAGCAGTTTTACCCATATCGTAATATTTCAAACATTTTATGAGGTATAACCACATCTATTATTAAGAATAATAAAAAAAACTTCAGTTCTGCAAAGAAAATATTCTATACAACAAAGGCATTGGACAATCCACTAAGAAGCATCTGCCATATACAAAGCACCAATATTTACATTCTCTACTATACAAGTCTTTACAGGTGCCTGGCTGTACACTATATATAGCTTCAGAACTCTAACAGGAACATTAAATACAGATTATTTACAAACTGTACAGATTTTTTTTTTCCTTTTCACATTAAACTACTGTCTTGCCAAATCGAAGCCGTTCACCATCCAGCATACACAGGTTCAGTGTTGTATTCGAGCCCGTATATGGAGCTTGATAAACGTGGCTGTAGTAGGGGAGACTTTGGGGTGAAAGCGGTCATAGGTTGTCTTTGCGCTGCCTTTCTGTTCTTCCACACCACATAAATCAAAGCAAACAACAGCACTGTACAGGAGAAGAAGAGAATAGCAACAATTACTAAAACCATGGCAGTAATGAGAATTACATAACATATGGACAAATGTACCACCTCCCATAAATTATTAGGATATCATGAGTCACCAAGTTCTTCCATGACCAAATAAAGACAGCAGGCCACAGGTAAAATATGCCAATACGGGTTGGAATCTGTGAAGAACTTGAATTTCTTCATTTTATAGCAGTAGATATAAGGATTATTGTATTATAAAGCTGCCATTTCATAGGGACACGCTGAGTAATTCAGGTACATATGGTTATGCTGGCTTCAGGAGATTGGACAATGGCAAAAAAGCTGTAAGGTCTAGTATACGTTCCCCCTGTGATTCTGCAGATCTCAACCTGGTTCTGTTGGCTCCATATAAACCTTCCTTTGAACCTGTCAGGATACTACTCTGCCCTTGCCTCTGTGAGACGAGTTTGAGTTGGCGGCCCTAACCTGTAAAGATCCCTTTCTTGTACAACATAGACACAGTTGTATTGAGGCCTAAGAAACCTTAACTTTCTCTCCCATCTCTATGTCCTGCTCCATAACATCCCAAAGATTTTCCTCTACTGGCTAGGTGTGATATCGTTGTTCGAGTTTATCTTACTGCTACTTTTAGACAAAATGACTTTTTTCATCATTCTGGAGTGTCCTTCTAAAATACAACTTGATTCTTCTTCCACTGTCCACGATATAAGTGGTTTTTGAAGCTCATCATTCTAGCCTATAGACTTAAGGACAAGGCTCAACCTTCTCTATTAAACCACACTCCACTAGGATCAGTTAGTGCTTTCATGGGCTCAGCATCGAGTATCCGTTTCTTATGCCCTGTACACATGATAGGATTTTCCGACAACAAAATCCATGTTTTTTTTTTCCGACGGATGTTGGCTCAAACTTGTCTTGCATACACACGGTCACACAAATGTTGTCGGAAACTCCGAACGTCAAGAACACGGCGACGTACAACACGTACGACGAGCCGAGAAAAATAAAGTTCAATAGCCAGTGTGGCTCTTCTGCTTGATTCCAAGCATGCGTGGAACTTTGTGCGTCGCAATTGTGTACACACGATCGGACAACGGATTTTGTTGTCGGAAAATTTGAGAACCAGCTCTCAAACTTTGTGTGAAGGAAATTCCGATGGAAAATGTCCGATGGAGCCTACACACGGTTGGAATTTCCGACAACAGGCTCCTATAGAACATTTTCCGTCGGAAAATCCGACCGTGTGCACGGGCATTAGATTTGCAATACATTCATCAAGTTTTACCAGGTGGATGTTCAGACCTAATTTGATGCCATCTTTGGCCATACGGTTCTTCAGGATTGCTCTGTGAGCTCTATTGGGCCTCATGCACACAGGATGTTAAAAAAATCTCTTCGAGAAACCGTCCTCCTAGCAGCAGCGTCTTTGCAGAAAAAACGGTTGATGCTTGTAAAAGGGCCTAACACTTTTATAAGTGTTTAGGCGTTTTTACAGGTATCAAGTGCTTGTGCACAAATTCATTTTATTGGGCAAAATAATAATTTATTCTTGTCATTGAAATTAATTAACGTTCAAGCACTAAATGCGCCTATAAGCGTCAAACCTTTTACCTACCCAAACTCTTCTGCTCCTGGACGCACTGTCCCCATTTTTTTTTTCCCTGCCTCTAAATGCCCCTGCCACTAAAAGTTTATAAAAGCCATAGTGTGCATGGACACACAGAACAACATGGAGGGGCATTTTAAAAGGGAAAAAACAAATCGCCTGACACCCCTAAAAGCGCCGTAAAAACATCCTGTGTGCATGAGACCTTAAGCTCTTGTTTACCCAGGCATGTTCACATTTGTTTGCGCTGTTGCCCACCCCTCAGTTGGACTTCTTTTGGATGCTGGATTTTTTTGATCTACCGTAAAATCTATTTTTGGGGTACAGTAAGGGACACAAATCCCTTCCCTCTGTTCTTATGATCTACTCCCAGGGATGGACTGGGAATAAAAACCAGCCCTGGAAATAATTTCATACCAGCCCCATAGCATTATTATACCAGCCCAACAGCATAATGCCATTATTTTCTTGTTCATAAAAGGGAAAACTATGCATTTTAAAGCACATTTGAAGCGTGTATTATATTTACCAGTGACCATCAGTGCAGCCTCACCAGTTCCCATTAGTGCAGCATCACCAGTGCCCATCAGTGAAGCCTGATCAGTGGCCATCAATGCCCATCAGCTAAGCCTCACCAGTGTCCATCAATGCAGCCTGATCGGTGCAGCCTGACCAGTGCCCATCAATGGAGCCTGTCCAGTGCCCATCAATGGAGCCTGTCCAGTGCCCATCAATGGAGCCTGTCCAGTGCCCATCAATGGAGCCTCTCCAGTGCCCATCAATGGAGCCTGACCAATGCCCATCAATGGAGCCTGACCAATGCCCATCAATGGAGCCTGACCAATGCCCATCAATGGAGCCTGACCAATGCCCATCAATGGAGCCTGACCAGTGCCCATCAATGACCAGTGCCCATCTATGGAGCCTGACCAGTACAGCCTCACTAGTGCCCATCTATGGAGCCTGACCAGTGCAGCCTCACCAGTGTGCAGCTATGCAGCCTCACCAGTGCAGCCTCACCAGTGTGCATCTATGCAGCCTGACCAGTGCAGCCTCACCAGTGTGCAGCTATGCAGCCTGACCAGTGCAGCCTCACCAGTGTGCAGCTATGCAGCCTGACCGGTGCAGCCTCACCAGTGTGCAGCTATGCAGCCTGACCGGTGCAGCCTCACCAGTGTGCAGCTATGCAGCCTGACCAGTGCAGCCTCACCAGTGTGCAGCTATGCAGCCTGACCAGTGCAGCCTCACCAGTGTGCAGCTATGCAGCCTGACCAGTGCCCATCAGTGAGAGAAAAAAAATCCAGCACCTTAATTCTTCTGCCATTCTCCCCCTGCATGTCACTCAGAACTTGCCGCAAGCATGAGTTTAGTGGGCGGCGCCACGCCGAATCGAAAGAGGAATCCAGCGGACGTTCTCCCGATGACCCCAGGCATATCACTCCACAGCCGCAGGAACCCGTTCAGTAGGTTGTGCCGTGACCAGAAGAGGAGCATTGCATTATAGCTGATGCCTCTGCTTCTTTTCAGATGGCAGCAGCAAGCACCTAGCCCAAAGCGGCTCCAGGGCACTGAGGGCAGCCAGCCTACCAGGAAATTTCCCACTATCCCGGTAGGCCAGTCCGGCCCTGTCCACTCCTACCATTGCTTTGCTACAAAGCTGAACATGATGGGAGTGGGAGGAGTTATACTAGCCTGTCCTAACTGCTTTGTTTGCTAGTGTCCAATTTTCTGAAGGCAGCAGCCTAACTTCAAGAATGTTAAGGCACCCTTACACCTGTACATTCTGATGTTTTCTCTAGGTAAGAACTGAAGCCAGGACCTCAGCGTGACTACCACCAAATAGAACCCCAGTTCAATAAAACCCAGGAACTGGTATGGAATGGCAGTTAGACAGGGAGTTTCATTTCTTGATAAAATGAAGTTCGATGGGTTTAAGGTAGGAAGAATTGGGAAAAAATAAGTCACCTCTACAGAAGGAAGGCAGCACTGTATTCCAGCTTACCAGCTACACAGATGACAAGAAGCACGATAGTGAGAGGGGCCAGTGCACAGGAGTCCCCAGACTTCTGCAAGAACGTCTCCATACAGTAACTGGGCGCTGAGCTTCCAGCAGGGCAGAAGGCATCTTCTGGACAGGTTATAGGATAGACGTCAGGGCTCTACACAAAAAAAAAAAAAAAAAAAAAAAATAGTAAATTTAGGTTACTTGACAGCTATTGTGCCCTTTAGAAAAACAAAAGCAGAGAAAGAAAGTGCTGTCCTTTTTGAGGTTCAGAAGGTTCTAGATTATTATTTACCACATATACTTTACCTTTAGGATCCACCCTTATTGTATATGACCACAGTAGTTATTTGCTCCTTTTCAGTCTTTTGACTATACCATTCAAAGCATTTTGTTTTACATGCTTGGTAAGTGCAAAAAAAATACAGTTGATTCTGCCAGATATCTAGTGGAATACAATTTATAGCACTCAAGTATGTGTAAGTTGGGTGTACAAGTCCCTAAAGAGCACAATATGGAAAAAATATCTAATGTTGGTTTGTATACTAAAACAGAAAATATCAAAGTAATTTAGAATACTGTATCAGCAATCTACTTACCGGACAATAGTGATCTATAGGACACAAGCTACAGTTAGCCGCTCCTGACTCCACTTGGTATTCACCATTTCGGCACTGCAGACATCTTAAGTCTTTGGGTCCTTTATACGTTCCTAACAGGAGGGAGACATACAGGTTATTCATGCTACAATTACATGGGTCCGCACCACTGTGACATTTCCTCAAACTCAGCTCATTGCATGCTGCTGCAATTCACAAAGATTGTCCCGACAGATTTATGAATGTTGCCATTGATGACATTTCACTAAATGCCACTTGCCTGGCTGTCCCATTTTGATCTAATGACATCTAAACTCAGGGTTGATTTATTAAAGGCAAATAAGCTATGCAATTTGTATTGGAAGTTGAACTTTGCAAGGGAATTTTACCCAGAGCTTAATGAACGTGGTCAAATTTTACTTTGCAAAGAATGCTAAAAATTCCTAGAGCCCTTTACCCTGTCCACAGCGGAGGGGAATGGCCAGCCCCCTCCCTTATCCACAGTGATAAGCCCCTCTTAGGCCTGGTTCACACCTATGCAGTTTGCTTTTGATCCGTTTCTGCATTGCTTTTTGACGCATTTTTTGTGTGTGTTTTTGATGCATTTTGCATTTTTTTCCAGCCAATTTGTTGTTGGGTGGATTAAAAGAACGCAAATTGCTGCAAAAAAAAAGCACTTTATGCTTTTCTGCAGCTTCCCCATTGAAGTCTATTGAACCAAAAACCCATTAAAAAACGCATAGGTGTGAACCGAGCCTTAATCGACAGTAGAGCGCCTGTCTACAGTGGGAAACACCTTCCCTATCCTCAGCAGACAACCCACCATCCTGTCCACAGGTCTGAGCCCCCACCCCTACCCCACCCAAACAAGCTATAAATACAAAATGCTACTTAGCATGCACATAGCAGTGCCTAGAAACTGCCAGTATCTGGCATGTTCTTGTTACCTCCAGCCATGGCCAAACATTTTGAGAATGACAAATATGAATTTTCACAAAGTCTGCTGCCTCAGTTTTTATGATGGCAATTTGCATATACTCCAGAATGTTATGAAGAGTGATCAGATGACTTTCAATTAATTGCAAAGTCCCTCTTTGTCATGAAAATGAACTTAATCCCATTAAAAACCATTTCCACTGCATTTGTGGAGGCTTCAGGGTGCCCAAAGTCTAGCAAGCACTAGGACTGTCTCCTATAGTTGAGTCAGTTGTGGGATCGGGGGAACCACTGGTGCAGAGCTTAGTCAGGAATGGCAGCAGGCACGCATAGTGAGAAGACTTTTTGAGCATGGCCTGGTGTCAAGAAGAGCAGCAAAGAAGCCACTTCTCTCCAGGAAAAACATCAGGGACAGACTGATATTCTGCAAAAGGTATAGGGATTGGACTGCTGAGGACTGGGGTAAAGTCATTTTGAACAAAAGAATGAAAAATTCCTTTAAATATAATGCTTGGGGGAACCCCCTTTATGTGCCTGCAAAGTGGCGCATCTATAGCATGCATAAAACATGCTGCAGCAAAAATGACATTTCTAAAGAGAAAAAAAAAACTAGTCAAATCCCATTTAAAGTGATTTGCGGTTACACTTGCCGACACCCGGCTATTGGAAAAAAAAAAAAAAAAAAAAAAAAAACGAAAAAAAAAGCGGCGTGGGGTCTCCCCCTCCAAAAACCATACCAGGCCCTTCGGGTATGGAACAAGAGAACAAAAAAGGTACCCCCTGGTAAATTGGGACTTCATAGGCAAGTTCACAATATTGAATCAAATACTATAAAAATATAAAGTTTATTAATATACAGGTAAAGATAAGAACATTGGTGCATACATCGCCATGAGATAAATATAACATAAAATGGTACAAAAATGACCCATAAAGGGCTATGTAGTATTGTGCACAATTCTCTTCTCATTATGCCCAACGCGTTTAAGGAGCAAACATGAATCCCTTCTTCAGGGCAATTTGTATAGAGAAGATCAGAGATTTAGAGCACTCTATAACAGAGCATAACATTTGTTAGGAACCATGAAACAGATGAAATATGTACACACATATTGCAGATGTTAATAATAGGAGAATTTACATACCAATGGGTCGGCCCATCACAACTATAAACAACCAAAGATATGTTTGCACCAGGGTTCGAATGATCCCCCAACCAGTGTCCCCCAGAGAGGGAGAGAGATGGGGCCACCAAGGCCTTGAAGGTTCCGCACAGGGATCCCAGACATGACCCAAAATTGCAGCCTGAGGGTGGTGAAGTATATAGAGGGGGAGGGGAGGAAGGGAGGTCAGCGGTGCTGAGGATTGAGGCACTTATCACCAATAGGGACAGCCTCTCCAACCTAAAATATAAATGAACAATAATGAAACAGGGGAAAAAAAGGCATCAGAAGCGTCTAGAAAAAGAGACATCGCGACTAGACCCCTAAAAGCAGCGTAGAGTGGAGTAGGAGCTTAACCCTTTCATGACTAAGCCTATTTCTGACATTTGTTGCTTACAAGTTAAAATCCATATTTTTGCTAGAAAATTACTTAGAACCCCCAAACATTATATATATACTTTTTTTTAGCAGAGACCCTAGAGAATAAAATGGTGATTGGCCATATTTTATGTCACACTGTATTTGCGCAGCGGTCTTTCAAATGCAATTTTTTTTGGGGAAAAAGACACTTTCGTGATTTGAAAAAAAAAAACGAAAAACAGTAAAAAGGTAGCCCAATTTTTTTTGTAAAATGTGAAAGATGAGGTTACGCTGAGTAAATAGATACCTAACATGTCATGCTTTGAAATTGCGCTCACTTGTGGAATGGCGACAAACTACGGTACCTAAAACTCTCCATAGGCGGTGCTTTAAAAAAAAAAAAAAAAATGGTTACCAGGTTAGAGTTACAGAGGAGGCGCTAGCTCCTGATCGCGGCAATACCTCACGTGTGATTTGAACACCGTTTACATATGCGGGCACGACTTACGTGTGCGTTTTCTTTCCTACGCGAGCTCGCGGGATGGGGGGTTATTTTATTTCTTAGTTATTTTATTTATTTTTTAAATACCTCAATTAACCCCGTTCTTTGTGACCTGGTCATGTGACTGCTCTCCTCTGCTGTTTCATTGATGGTCACATGACCGCTCTCCTCCTGCAATCAAAGGCTACACTCGGGAAGGAGGTGGAGCGGGAGGAGAAGAGCGGCTTTAATTGAGGTATTAAAAGACTTCCATTTACATTGAGAGTGACACACGAGGAGCTGTGCATGGGAAAGGGCTGGCAGTAATGTTTTCTCAACTTTAAAGTATGCTGGCAGCGCTGTCCCAGGGCCAGGTGAGGCGGTACAGCTGGCCTGACACACCCCCCCCAATGGGTGGCACTGGGGGCGGACCACCCGATCCCCGCCCCCTGTTGGTAAAAAAACATTTATCGGCGTATTCGTATAACACGCAGGCATGGTTTTTATTCTACATATACATAAATATATATAGATTAATAAAAATATCATGGCCAATCGGGGGCCCTTGCACACGTGGGGCCCTAGGCTGCAGCCTGGACCAGCCTGTGCATTAATCCGCCCCTGGTTACAGGTACTCTTTATGGCGGGATCGGGGGTCTAAAAGGACCCAAAATCCCTCCTTTGCACTTCAAAGTATTCACATCGCCAAAAACGTCAATTCTGAATACTGTAACTTTTTTTTTTTTTTAAACGGTGCCATTGGCAGCCGAGTAAACCGGAAGTGACGTCGCTTCCGTGTTTACACAAAGGAGACTGGATCAAAGCTGTTTCTGGTGTCCTTCCAGTCTCACTCTAGCCGGCGGAAGTGCCGGATCGTGGATCGGGTCTCCCGGTGGGACGGGAGGCCCGGGAAGAGTGGAGGAAGGCGGTGGGAGGGGGGGCCTCCCCTCTTGCTCCTTCAGGGTAACAGCCGAGCTGCTTTTAGCCGCATCAGTTGTTATCCCTGAAGAGCCGACCACCCGCTCTAAAAAAACGGGACTGGGATGCAGCTGCAGGCATCATCCCGGTATAACCCCTTAAAGCCGAGGCCACATATGTGCGTACGGTCGGCGGGAAGGGGTTATTCCAGTCTCCCCCCTAGAGTTGGGATGAACCCGGTCCAAGATGAGAAACTGTATACGGGGAGATATACTAAGATGGTGAACTCTAACATATCTCCCCAATAGAAGTCCTGAATTAGCAGTGGTCATACTTAAAATAGGACTATAAGCCCTTTTATGAAATTCAAGTTTCGTTTTGCCCACATAAAAACTGTTACATTGCAATTAGCAAAATGTTTAGGCTATTTGGGTGTGGATTTGAAACCCCATGCCAAAAAAAAACCAGTGTGGGGCCGGGGGGCGAATTAGAGACGAGCGAGCGTCCGTCCCTCTTGAACTATACCAGACCACATGCACTCAACATGGGGGTGGGTGCATCGGGGCACCCCCCCACCCCAAAGCACCTTGTCACCATGTTGATGGGGACAAGGGCCTCTTCCCGACAACTCTGGGTTGTGGTTGTCAGGGTTTGCAGGTGTCTGGCTTATCGGAATCTGAAAGCCCCCCCCAAGTGAATGAGTATCGGGTACATAGTACCCCCACCCATTCACCAAAAAAGTGGCAAAAAAAAAAAAGACAGTCTTTGACAAATACTTTATTAAAAAATGTGTGTCCCTCGATGTAAATCCATTGTCAATCACGCCGCCCGCTGGACCGGAAAAATAGAAAGAAAATTAAAGACGCTCCCGCCTAATGCCTCTCCGCTTTGACATTTCATATATAGATAAGGGGCGGGGCCACCTAGCTAGATCACCCGGTGGCACCGCTCTCCTTCTGACATCACGGACTGGTGCATGCTTTTCACCTTTCTTATACGCTTTGACATTTCTTATATTGATAAGGGGTGGGGCCACAGGGTGGTGTAGCTAGGTGGCCCCGCCCCTTACCAATATAAGAAATATCAAAGCGGAGAGAAGGCATTTGGCGGGAGGCCTCCCAGAAGGCGGGAGCGTTTTTCATTTATTCTACTTTTTGGGTCTGGTAGGCGGCGTGATTGACGATGGATTTACATTGAGGGACACTTTAAAAAAATTTTTTTAATAAAGTACTTGTCAAAACCTGTCTGTTGCGTTTATTACTTTCTGGCACTTTTTTGGTGAATGGATAGGGGTACTATGTACCCGATATTCACATGGGGGGGGCGGGATCTGGGGGCTTCCAGATCCTGATAAGCCCCCCGCCCGCAGACCCAGACGACCACAGCCCAGGGTTGACGGGAAGAGGCCCTTGTCCCCATCAACATGGTGACAAGTTTCTTTGGGGTTGGGGAGGCAGAGCCCCCCTGCCCCAAAGCACCCACCCCCCCTCATGTTGAGAGCATGTGGGCTGGTATGGTTCGGGGGGGGGCGCTCGCTTGTCTCCCCCCCTCTCCTGACCTGCCAGGCTGGATGCCCCGATAAGGGTCTGGTACGCCGTTTTTGTTTCTTTTTTTACATTTTGGCGTCTTTTTCTTTATTTTTTAAATGGCTCTTTTTTTTTTTTCTATTGTTCAGCTGTCAGTGGTAAAACCCATTGACAGCTGATGATTCTTTGGTCATCAACAACCAGCATACACTGCGCCCTGATATGGCAGTACTTTGTGCATTGCAGGGTGTTCGTCGGGGCGAACAACCTGCAGATTCGGGTGTACATTGAAAGGCCGAACAGGCAAATGTTTAGGCCAAACCGTTCGCCCATCTCTACTTCAGTATACCATAGTAACATCTGACAAAGATCTAAAAATACATATTAAATAAATGACATACCACCTATAATGGATCCCTGTCGCACTCTGCTTGAGTGCTTCCGTCAGTACACAGCTTCCTCCAATCTGGACCTTCTGAACTCAGATTTTACAGCCCAATATTGTAACCAAGATCCAGATGAGACTAGCTCAGTTACACAGCTTTAACATGGACTGTTTATTTTGAGATATCACACAAATATATACACCAGAAAGACAATACAAACGAACCAGAAACCTAATTAACATGAGCTAATAAACTAATTGTTTAGACAACCTAGGTGACTCAGAGGCATGACCTTTCAGGACAGACTTGCCATCTTTTAGCTCAGAAGACACAATCAAAATGATCATAAATATAAACACAGCAAACCTTCTCACAATAGCAGAAGCTTATTACAATTAAACAATACAAACAGTGATATCCCCCCTCCTCAGCCTAGTAGGCAACAGACTATAGCAGGAGTAGACTGTCCTGCTCCTACCCAGTTCTAGAGGCCTGTGATCAGCTCTTTATATAGATCCTGGGAGATATTGTGGAAAAATATTACTGTTGCATATAAGTAACCACCTCCTCATTGTCCATTAAACAGCTGTCCATAATTTTTCTCATTCACCCTGTGCCCCTAATGGACACAGGTAACTTAGACATAGGAGGTGCATGGGGAGCTGAAACAAGGGTTTCCCAACCTCTCCAAGGGATTCTGGGTTCCATGGGCCCTCTCTTTACACCATCCAAAAAGCTACATGAGTAGTTGAAATTATCCAAATCACACTTCCATTACATGCTACATAGCCTGAGGGGTTACACCACTAATTCCTGTTGTAGCTTTGCAACCTCCTGCTCTTTGGACCATAAGCCGGCATCATCACCCTGCCGAGGACCTCTTTATTTTCATCATCACCGTGCCAAGGACCTCGCTTTTCCTCTAACAAGTTTTGCTGCTACTTCATCAGCCCCCAGTGCCTGAAAGAATGCTACATAGGCAGAAATGCACAATACAATACACTAGTTACATGTACTGTATGCTTTGACAGCTCAGTTATGCATAATGCAGGATATAGCTGGGCAATGCAGAGGCAAGTGACCAACCTCCCCTCCCCTCTGCCTTGGCCCGGCCTGTGAGTATCTATTTAACTTAGTATCAGCAGGGCGTGGCTATGCACGGCATGCAGTAAGACGTGCTGGAGCTAGCTCTGCTGACCATCCTGCACAATCCTGATCACAACACTGCAATCCTTCACAGCACGGACACGGGACACCCACTCTCGGACTCCGCAGAACCTCTGCTACGCCCGGCTGGGTATATTTCCGAGCTACCATGTCCAAGCGAGGAGCGGGACTTAAAATACTGCCGGACACTCGCGGCCATCCGCCTCGTTCGGCGAAGGATGCCGCACATCGCATGATTGGCAAAAGCCTCTCCATAAAGGATCGGTCATCCTCCAGGCTGCTGGACCCAGGGGAAGGACACAGCGAGACAGACATTGGATCGTTGGATGGCATCCCCAGGCTGCTGGACGATACACAGGCCTCAACCCATGTGAGTACTGGGCCTGGGGCCTTTAACATGGTGGCGCCGTCCAAGAGACGCATCTGCAACCTGACTGTCCATCTGCTGCGATCCCGCAAATTCCCGACACAATTTCATTCCACACACCACTCCTACTCTAGAGGGGTCAGTGTGTTGATCTCAGCCACTATTTCCTTTGAATGCATTCAATAGCAGATTGACAGAGAAGGCAGATTTGTCTTCTTATTATGCAAGTTAAATGGATTTAGTATTATTGCTGCAATATATATCCCCCCACCATTTTCTGTGATCCCCCTCAAGAGTCTAGCTCAATTTATGGCACTGCACCCTAATCTACCGGTAATGGCACTGGGAGACTTTAACAACACTCTGGATTTACACCTGGACAGAATGTCCATAATGCCCAGACTCACTAGACCCACTATGGGTAAGACTGCCTTCGCATCTCCGCTTATTGAACTGGGACTCCATGATGTATGCTGATAGAGACATAACACTGACCGTTGATACTCCTGCTACTCGGCCACACATGGTGGACTCTCGCACATTGACCTGGGGTTGGGCAATGGGATGCTTCTACAACAGGTTCAGGACTCGGCCTATGAGCCGCGTCTCCTGTCAGATCACTCCCCGTTCTGGGTAAGGCTGGATATCATAGCCTCCTCAGGCCGTCCACTACGGAGAGTGAACCCCTTTTGACTGACACTATTCCCGCCCTCTGATGGCATCCCGGATGCATTGAGGAAGTTCCTGTAATTTAACAGACACTCTGCCAGCGCAGTAGTGATATGGGACTCACTGAAAGCATTCCCGAGGGGCTGCCTCATTCGGGAGATTACAGGCATTAAGAATTGCTCCAGGGAATGGGAGGATAGAGTGAGGACTGAGATGCAGAGCAGGGAATAGGCGTTGATCACTGACCCTTCCCAGTCCAACCATGAAGCTTGGACTGAGGCTCAATCTTTGTATTACTCCATCTTAATATCCGCAGCAGAGAAGAGGAGATACTTTCTCCAACAAATCTATTTTGAAGAGGGGGGAAACACCCGGCATCTCCTGCCACTGGTGGCCAGGGAGCAACGGGGCCCCTCTATTATTACAGCTATACGGTTCACAATGGGGGAAATACACACTCTTAACCCTGACATATTAAATGATTTTCACCAGTTTTACAATGACCTTTATGCCTCTAAAGCTAGATATGCTCCATCTGATTTAACATTATTCCTGCAGGCCTGTCCCTTTTCCCAGCTAACTGATGCTGAGAGGGACACGCTGAACTCTCCAATTACCTTGACGGAACTAACAGAAGCATTAGAGGGGGCTCCACACCATAAATCTCCGTGTTTAGATGGCCTGCCAGCCAAGGTATACTCACGCTACGGTGAAATCCTGCTTCCACCTTTGCTGCAGGCCCTATCAGAGGCAGTTGAAACAGGCTACCTGCTGGAAAGTACGCAGGAGGCCATTACAGTTCTTCCCAAGCCAGGTAAGGATAACCTCTTGCCGGATTCATATCAACCGATTTCATTGTTGAATTCGGACGTTAAGCTACTGGCGCGTGTACTGGCCACCAGACTTTCTAAGGTGATAGGTAGATTAATTCATAAAGATCAATCTGGGTTTATCCCCACCCGTTCCATGGCAGACAACATACGGCGATTGTTCATGAATCTACAGATACCAGTGAATGATCCTGGAGGGAGGGCCATTCTATCGCTGGATGCCGCAAAGGCTTTTGACAGTGTGGAGTGGCCCTACCTCCTGGAGATCCTGGCAAGGTTCGGTCTGGGGAATCAATTCATAGAATTGGTGAAGGTCCTATACTCAAAACCTAGCACTAGAATACGTATTAATAACAATCTTTCCCCATCTTTTAATCTGCACAGGGGCACGGTGTAGATTAAAACGGGTAGAACCCTTAGCCATTTTGATCCGCAACACACCTGAGGTTGTGGGTTCCGCAGAGGCCCGCTCGAAGATAAGATATCCCTTTATGCAGATGATGCACTTATTTACCTGGGAGACACAGCGGCCTCCTTGCGAACAGTAATGGGGATTATCACAGATTTTGGCAGGTTCTCGGGCTTTACTATAAACTGGTCCAAATCAATATTGATACCCATAGACCCCCTGATGGCACCTCTACCCACGGGAGCAAACCAAATAACCATAGCAAGCAGCTTTAAATACCTGGGGGTGATAGTGACACCGGATCCAGGCGGCTACTTGCGGCTGAACCTGGGCCCACTCTTAGACAGACAGAAAGACAAATGCACTAGCTGGTGTAAGCTTCCTCTGTCGGTGGTAGGCAGAGTGAACCTAATTAAAATAGTATGGGCACCTCAACTTCTGTATATCTTTCACAACTCCCCTATGTGGATCACAAATAAATGGTTCAAATGCATTAATTCTTTAATGCGAGACTTAATATGGAAAAAAAATGAAAGCTAGAATTAGTCTAACCACATTACAATACGGGAAAGGCCGAGGAGGACTGGCAGTACCATACCCCAAAATGTATTTTCTGGCCACGCAAATTCAGCAGCTGGCGGGGTGGGGGCAGGATGCAGGTGAGGACCCTGTAGCTAAATTGGTAACCATGTCTTACCCCACATTAAAAGCCGCCTCCCATATGGAGATGAATCTACCAAGTGTCCCAACCGGTGACCTCATTAGGAAAATATGGAAGGAATTCCTAAAACCCCTGGGTGTTAAGGGCCCACTGCCCTTTACACCCTTATGGAACAACCCCAGGTATCCAGAATTACTAGAATTACAGAGATTCTCTCCCTGGAGGCAACAGGGGATATGGTTCTTCCCTCAACTTTATGAGGGAACCATTCTAAAAACATATGAACAGCTATTCTCAGAATTCCAGCTCACCTCTAGGCGATTTTATAAATATCTTCAACTTCGACACGCCCTGCGGGCACAGCAGCAAACATGCTCCTTAGTTGTATCATCCTCTTCTATGCTGACGGAAGTCCTCCAGGCAGACACCCCGAGGGGACTGATATCTAAGATATATGCGGAATTGCTATCCTCTATTCAGGACCACGTCTCTTTTAAATGCAGAACTAAGTGGGTGGAAGATATTGGTGATTATAGATGGGGATCAGTGGGACATGGCTTTTGAATCAATACCTGCAACTTCGGTCTCAGCCTCTCACAAACTCTCGCAACTGTTTATTCTACTAGGAGCCTACAGAACACCCATACAACTGCATGATTGGGGCAGAAGAGACTCTCCTCTCTGCCCAAAATGTAAAGTGCACCAGGGGGACTTTATACATCTACTTTGGAGATGTCCCAAACTCCACCGATATTGGGTGGAAATATACCAATATATCTCTAGACTAGCTCAGATAGCGGTACCCCTGAACCCCCTGGTGTACATACTAGGGGCAATTGATGAATAGATGTACCTGAGGGGAATGTATTATATAACCAGGCTGTTATACCTGGCTAGAAAACTTATAGCTAGATATTGGATGGCATCTACAGTCCCCACAGTGTACACGCTCACAAAACGCGTCCATTTTTGGTGACGTCATTCCCCTGCAGCCAGCCGTTCCTTGTGCTTCACGCCTCGTTCTGAGGCCGCCCTCCGGAGCCGGCGAATCCATCTATCGGAAGAGACACTGCTATCAGCAGGGAATCTACATGGCCCAGGACTCAGGAGAGTCACTCTGACATTACTCATACCATGCCTGTAAACTTCCACTTAAATGTGAGTTGATCTAACTACGTTATTAAAGCTGTTTGTTAAAAAACTACTGCACCCAGAGGCGCCTCTCTACTTGTGTATTTTTGCAGTCCCCACAGGGAAACAATGGATTACCTATGTTAACTCACTTCTTCTCAGGGAGCAACTAGCCTATAGTCGCAGGAAAGCTGTGAAAAAATTTGATCTCATTTGGCAGCCATGGCTAGAGGATTCCAATCTTGCACCACCAAAATTGGTGATGGACAGACTTTTGCATTAAGACCCGCCATTGACTTCGGGGGGGATTTGGGGTGGTGAGAAGAGAGAGAGAGAAAAAAGGAGGCAAGAGAAACAAGTTAGGTCATGTGCAAGGATAAAGCACTAGTAGCCACATGATCCATTAGTTGAAGAAATGGTTAATACTCTTCTAATTATTTGGACTGAAAGTGCTAGTTTATGTTTTAGTTGAAAAATCATAATATCTGAATTGCCTTCTGTTATTGCTCATGTATTCTGGATGCTCGATGCAATTTGTATAACAGGTATATTTTTTATACTCACTGGATGCAATCATTGTATGTGTTAAAAGAGCAATTTTTCAATAAAAAAGAAGTTGCGATTCAAAAAAACTTGGTATCAGCAGTGGGTGAACTGGTGCTTTTATTTCATTGTCTAATTCCAGCCTAGGGTGGGAAGGTGAACACCATTGTACTACAGCTGAGAAAACATGCCATGTTGTCTCCATTGTTCAGCATGGCCAAGTAAGTTTCAAGTCTGGATGGACAGAAATACAAATCCTTTTGCAAGTTAAACAGTTCCCACATACGCACTTCATTTGTGTGTTAAGCATAGGTGTGCGCACAGGGTGTGCCAGGTGTGCCCAGGCACACCCTAATCACCCTGTGCAGCATAGATTCCCCCTACTGCCCTAGCTCCCCTCCTTCCCCCTGCACCGCTGCTGACTTCCCTCCTCTCCTCTCCCGACAGCTGTTGTTGCGGGGATGTTTTAGGATGAATGGGGGAAGGGGCTAGTAAATATGTAATTTACTGACCCCTTCCCATTCTGAATGAACACAGTGAGCAATCGGTAGTGTGTGTTTGAGCTTTGAGGTGCACACCCTAATGCAAAAGGCTGCGCACACCTATGGTGTTAAGCTGTTCTCCTTGAGATCAGTTTTCAATATCATAGGAAAATTAAATATGTACTTTACCAGGACTACATGGAGTGCAGTCTGCCGAGCCGCCATTTTTAGCCTCCTCCCCAGGAGGACACGGAGCACAGCTGGTGCAGCTGCTAGTACTGGGAAAATGCAGACATACGATTAGTACATCACCCCATTGACATGCGTGTATTACATGACAAAAACACATCATACAAATGCCATTTTGCCCCTGGCGAAGCTCACAGAATAACAGTCCTGCCAAATGTTTACAGACAAGCCACCAGACTGCATGCACTTTGTATTTTTAACTTTTTGTTTTACATTTTCGAATGTTTCCCTTCCCAACCACCCCCCAACCTTTTGTTTCCAGAGGGAGAAGGCACCTCCTCTATAAACTGAATATAAAATGTCTGTTTTGTGAGTTTGTCATGCAGCTCATTTCCGTGGCAGATGAACGTTTGTCAAAATGCAGCCAAAAATACTGCTTGCAGAACTATGCAAGATTCACCAACAGCTAAGTAGTGTGAGGGTCTGTCACACCCATTCAGTTTAAATCCAATCAGGCAGGCTTACGCACTACATACACTACCGGCCAAAAGTTTTAGCAAACCCCTATTTTTCCAGTTTTTATTGAAATTTACAAAGTTTAGGTCCAGTGAATAACTTGAAATGGTGCAAAGGTAAGCGGTAAACTGCCAGAGGTTAAAAAAAAAAAAAAAAAAAAAGTTTAGGTTAACCACTAGCCAACCAGCCACTATCATTATACTTCGGCAGGTCGGCTCTCTCTCACAAATCGCCGTAGCTGTACGTTGGCAAACACACAAATCCCGGTTCTGTCAGGAGAGAAGAGACAGCTCATCTGTTCCTACTAGCTAGGAACAAAAATCTGGCTTCTCCTTTAGTCAGTCCCATTCCCCCATAGTAAGAAACATGCTGAGGGAACACATTTAACCCCTTGATTGCCCCCCTAGTGTTAACCCCTTCCATGCCAGTGACATTTACACAGTAAGCAGTGCATTTTTATAGCATCGATTGCTGTACAAATGTCAATGATCCCAAAATGTGTCAAAAGTGTCCGATTTGTCCGCCGCAGTGTCGAAGTCCCGATAAAAATCGCTGATCGCCTCCATTACTAGTAAAAAAAAAAAAAAACATTAAATAGGTGTAGCACCCTCTAGGTAGTTTACTAGAGTAGTGTTTTATTTGTATTGCCAGTGCAGGTAAATTTAGGCAGGCCTAGCTGTGAGCTAGGCCTGTTTGTTTTTGATCTGGGGATGGGGAGTGGTTTAGTGTAGCAGCAGGTGACTGCCATGTGCTTCATCTCTCTGGCGCCTCCTTTGTTTCCAGAGGGTTCTGGAAAAGAGACAGAGCAGAGGATGAGAGTGGCATGGAGTATATCTGGGAGCCCTGACCAATCCCAAACTAGGATTGGCAGGGGGCAGGCCTCCTATATATACTCGTGGTCAGCCTGCTGGGGGAGGAGTTGTCGGATGGAAGAACTGAATGATGGAGTGTTATACTGTCGTTGCCCTAAGTTCGCCCCCGCCCTTTCTAGGGGGGCGAACTCCGGTCTGGAGCTGGGAGGGAGCCTCTCTCTACACGGTCATTGAGAGGTGCCCTGGAACAGGAAGAGGACAGTGGGGAGCACTGCCAGGCAAGTCATTCAGGAGTGATCCATGCCGGGGTCGGTAAGTGAGAAGCTCTGGGAGAGACATGCCAGGATTGGATGTGAAGCCAGAGGGAGAGACTGTGGTGTTGTTGGAGTCAAGTTGCTGAAGCCAGGAGAGTTGGCAGGATTTGCACCGGACTTTCTGGGAGCAGTAGTCCACCAAGTATCAGTTAGCACAACTATCCTTTTTCATCTAAATTGGTTGCTACAACCAAGGGGACAGACCCCTGTCTGCAAATGCCTATTAGTAAAATGTTGGGACTTATTCAGAGTGAGGCCTAATCATGTGCTAATGGTGACATTTCCCACTAGATTACAGGAAACTTGCACTTTGCTCCAGACTCCTGCTTAAAGACAGTAAAGTGTGCCAGAGAATATCTACTGTTACTCCAAGTGATAGGAAGCAGCCTGGGGGTGCCTGCGGGCAGGACTATATTAAGTCAGTTCTTTACAGGGAGGCATTGGCTATTGACTTTATTGTTGCCATACGCAACCACTGGACAATTCATCTGCTATCAGTCTCTAGTTATTTTGGTGCAGTGAACATGTCTGGGCACTATCAGCATGTCTGCTGTCTCCGGCTTGTCCAACAAGGGGCTAAAGCAACGCATGCAGAAAGGAGCCTGCTATCAGTTCCTCAGGCGCAGAGCAGACGGAAAGTTGGAGGGTGGAGCCACGCCCTGAAGGAAACTAACAACTTCCAGCTAGCAACAGGCACCATGAGGCAGCTGAAGATGGTGGAGGGCAATCGGCTGATGCCCACATTGCAGTAGTTACCTAATGTGCAGGAGTGGGCGCTGGTGGACATTGGCATCCAGCTGGAGCTACACGGAGGGCTCGCCTTGGGAGTGGTGGACAGAGTGGAGCAACTGTCTGCTTTGCTCTGAGTGGCAGATTCCGACAGCGGAGGTGACTGCTTGGGCCCGGTGGGGCCATTGTGGGGAGCCACTTACCAGGCTAGGACCCGTCCAGCAGGAGCCGCAGTATTACATTATCAACCTGCTTTCAGGACTTTGTGTACCACAGCCACGGAAGACCCGGATCGCCGGAGAGGGCCAGGGATCACCCCCAAGAGGCGGAGAGGTGTTGCGGCCTGGCGATCCCTCCGTGAAGATAAAGGACATATGTGGTCAAGAGGAGGCTGCCGTGACCTATGGCCTGGCGACTGCATGTGCTAGTGTGCAGGAGCCAGATGACATCCCTGAAGAGCCGGCCAGCTCTAAGTCCCTTGCTGTACCTATCCGGAGGGAGTCTTTGCCAGAGGGAGATGTGCCTCTAGGTGAGCTGGATGAGGTAAGCGAAGGCTGGGTCATAGATTGGGGTTCTCCCAGAATATTGGAAAAGTTTGGGTCTTTGGAGAGACTAATAGAGTGGTCATCCCCTGAGGAAAGTTCTGAAGAGGAGGAGTGGGAGACAGCAGGTTCCCATCCCCCAGAGACCCAGTCAGAGGCAGGAAAAGATGTCCAGTCTACAGTATGGACCCCTGTCCCTTGCAGCAGACCCTCCACTACCCAGACCAGAGCGCCCACCTACCAGCAGTGGGTGGTGAGATCCTGGGATGCATGCATCTTGCCAGGAAAGGGGAAGCCTATAGAATTACCCCGGTTCTCTCGCTTCCAGAGGGAGATACGGAGAAGGGTCGCTCTGGACTACCCATATGTCCCTTCCCAGATAATGGACATCATGGAGAACTCCCGGGATGAGCGGGAGGATGACCTCATCTGGGATTTATGCACGTCCCCAAACCCCTGCGGGTGCCAGAAAGTGAAGCCTTGGCCCGATTTGTGGACATTCATGAGGAGTGGAAATTGGGGCAAGCCATCTACAGGGATCGTATCCTTGTTGTAAAGGCGGGTCGCCAACCAGGAGCCATTTGGTCTCTATCAGAGAGGAAGGGGATGGAAGGAGGAGATTGCCTGATCCCCGCTTCTATGTGTGAGGAGGACTATTGTGCTGTGCAGCCACCATAGAAGTAGCCACATGGACTGCAGGGAAGTGGCAGAGTTGTGCGTTTCCTTTCTGACTCTTGCAGGGACAGCCTATGCCTGCCACCCAGTGTGCCCGGTAGAGGGACTGCCTAGCCACGGACACTTTGGGTGTACTATTCCAGCCCACCTCTTTTGGAGCCCGTTTGTCCGGGGAGGGGGCCCTTCTATCAGGAGCAAAAGAAGGCCTGTTCAAAAGTAAGTAATGTATTTAGTTTGTTGTGGTTGTTCTGTTTTGAGGTTAGCAGTTCCTTTCTGACAGAACAAAGCAAGCAGAAATATATATGTTGCGTGTTGATTTTCCTCTGCTGGAAGGATCATATCCCCCTATCAGTGCTGATTTGTACAGTGTATAGGTTTAAAGTGGTTGTAAACCCACTTAAAAAAAAAACTAACACCTGCAAGACAAAGGCATAATGAGCTAGTATGCATACCATACTAGCTCATTATGTAATACTCACCTGAGATCGAAGCCCTCGCTGCGGTGCCCGTACACCACTCCGATGGCTGACATCACTCCCGGGGGTTACTTCCGGGTATCGCGGCTCCGGCGCTGTGATTGGCCGGAGCCACGATGACGTCACTCCCGTGCATGCGCGCAATAACAGCACACTCACTGAAGCAACAGCACATACGGGCTATTGCTTCAGTTTGTGTCAGTGCGCATGTGCCGATGACGTTTAGGAGATATCCTGGGTAGCTACAGGTAAGCCTTATTATAGGCCTACCTGTAACACAAAGTGGTCTATAAGGGTTTACAACCACTTTAATGTAAGTGTAGGATGTAACGATATGTGTCTTTTTTTAGGATCTTCGTGGATGGGACGGCTGTCACTTATGTAAAGTGTATATACTTTTATATTGATTTTTGTACGTAAATTATTTGTACCATAGCCCTGTCCAAGTTGTTTCCCTTCCCCCATCCAACCAATTAATGGGATGCCCTTGCTCCTGGGCCCAGGAGTAATTTTTCTATTTTTTTTTCCTCAGCTGGGGACCAGCTGTATTCTGGTGGGGGGTGCTACGTAGGTTGCTAGAGTAGTGTTTTGTTTCTACTGCTAGTGCAGGTAAATTTAGGCAGGCCTAGCTGTGAGCTAGGCCTGTATGTTTTTGATCTGGGGCTGGGGAGTGGTTTAGTGTAGCAGCAGGTGACTGACATGTGCTTCATCTCTCTGGGGGGGGGGGGGGGGGGTTGGTGAACTCGGGTCTGGAGCCTCTCTCTTTATGGTCATTGATAGGTTTCCTGGCACAGGAGCAGGAAGAGGACAGTGGGGAGCACTGTTGGGCAAGTCATTCAGGAGGGATCCATGCCAGGATCGGTGAGTGAGAAGCACAGTGAGAAGATCTGTGAGAGACATGATGTGAAGCCAGAGGAAGAGACTGTGGTGTTGTTGGAGTCAAGTTGCTGTAGCCAGGAGGGTTGGCAGGATTTGCACCGGACTTTCTGGGATCTGTAGTCCACCAAGTATCAGCACACTATCCTTTTTCATCTAAATTGGTTGCTACAACTAAGGGGACTGCAGACCCCTGCCTGCAAATGGCTATTAGCAGGCATGTACTGGCCATCGGGACTACAGGGAGTTTCCCGGTGGGCCGATGGCTCAGTGGGCCTATTTCAGTGACAGTGGACCGCCGCCTCCCTCCGGTCCTCTGTCCCCCCCACAGTGCTCACCTCCTCTCCCTGGCTAGTTATGCAGCGCGCCTGAATACAGACATGATGCTCAGGGGTCAACACTGAGAAGCTCATCATACGATCCGGAAGGAGGGTGGCCTCATTTTCCTGCCTAATCTTGTCCCATTGGGGGGGGGGGCGCCAAACTGATTCTTTGCCCCAGGTGAAATAATGTCTAACTTCCCCACTGGTACTGCCTATAAGAGAAATAATGTAGAACGGCTAATGGCTAGTGGGGGAGGGGGGGGCTTGGGTGGCAGGCCGGGGGAGGCGGGTTTGTCCAGCCGGCATGGGAGAGACCTGTCAAAGTGGGCCAGTCTGGATGAAGTCCAGGGCCAAATTTTTGTCCCAGTCCAGCCCTGGCTATTAGCAAAATGTTAGGACTTATTCAGAGTGAGGCCTAACCATGTACTAACGGTGACAGGAATCTAAGTTTGTACAGTAGAAAGCAAAGTAGTGTGCTGGAGGAGTGTGAAGTATGGGAGACCATCAATTTAGATCCAACCATTTTCATTCAATCAAGCAAGATTCATCATCTGGGCATCCCATGCCCCTTTCCCCATCCAAGTTTAATCCCCTAAATAAAACAACAAAAAAAACAAGCTAAAGACTGTTCATTGACTGGCAAAGTGTGTATGAAATGAATGTCTGGCCAAGCAGGGTGATTTGTGGAACTAAAACAAGCAGCGACCCCACAGGGGCACTGCTACAACAATAAAAATGCCATAAATCTATCCCCTATTTTGAAGACGTTTTAACTTTTGCACAAACCAATCAATATACGCTTATTGCGATTTTTTTTACCAAAAATATGTAGAAGAATATATATATTGGTCTAAACTGATGAAGAAGCGGCTCGCTTAGACGGCTATCAGTCCAAGCACCTGCCAGATCCAGACTTCCAGAGTCGGGATGACGTGGTGCCTGGACTGATCTTGGTGACGTCAGCAGAGAGTGGACTTCTGCTGAAAACAGGTCACAGGAGTGCAAAATGTATTGCACTCCTGTGACCCATAGGAGAAGTCCAGCCAAACAAGCTCAGGCTGGACTTCTCCTTTAAGCAATATTTTGACAGTATTGTACAGCAGGAAGTAGTATATTGCCCTCAAAATGGCAAGAAAAAGGGAATTAACAAAGGAAGACCATTATAACTCTTTCCTTTAGAGTCTTTCTTTTAAATAAATTGAAAAGAAAGCCAAGGTAGCAGTGAGTACAGTTTCCTACACCATCAAAAGGCACTTGGATACTGGAGGAAACTGACAGGAGGTCTGGCAACCAAAAGCCACAACAGAATCACTGCCTAACACCGATCAAAGTAAGCAAGTCTCCATTTCAACTGTGAAGAGAAGACTTCGAGCTGCAGCTATAAGAAAACCATTGCTAAGATGGCAAAAAAGAAGAGGTTTGCCTGGGCCCTGAAGCACTGCCAGTGGACTACTGAAGACTGGAAGAAGGTCTTCTGGACCTATGAATCAAAAATTTGAGATCTTCAATTCATTACGCAGGGTGTTTGTATGCTGCTGAGTAGGTGAAAGGATGGTTCCTCAGTGTGTGACACCAAATGTCAAACATGGAGGAGGAAGCGTGATGGTCTGGGGCTCTTCTGCTGGATCCTTGCACAGAGTGAGTGGCATCTTGAACCAAAACAACTACCACAGCGTTTTGAAGCACCATGCAATACCCTCTAAAATATGTCTAGTTGGTCAGGGATTCATTCTGCAAGATAATGACCCAAATCATACCTCCAGGCTGTGTCAGAACTACCTTAGAAGAAAAGAACAAGACTGTAGGCTTTAAATTATGGAATGGCCAGCACAGGCTTCACACTTATACCCAATCAAGCTGGTTTGGAATGATCTGGACAGAAGGGTGAAAGCAATGTAACCTACAAGTGGAACACATTTGTGGGAACATCTGCAACAGTGTTGGGCAGAACATTTAGAACAATATTTGATTTCTGTTGTAGAAAGAATGCCCCAGGTGTGTTCTGCTGATATATCTGCAAAAGGTGGATACTTTGAGGAGTTAAAATTTAGATTACGTTGTTAAAGAAAATGATTCTGTGAATTCTTTTTTATGTCCATTTGTTCTATGCTTTATTTTCAGAGTACATGGAGACATTAAACTGCATAAATTTCAATAAAAACTGGAATAAATGGGGTGTTCTAAAACCTTTGACAGGTAGTGTAGTTATTAGTAAAGCTATTGCAGATTACACAGTCAGACTGTAACATATCTATATAGAAGCCAGTAATTAAGTTCAAAGTCACATTGTGAAATAGACACAGAGAGAAATTTACAGAGTCCAAGCATCAGGAGAACGAGTCACCCATCCTACATGCAAGCAACTATCTGAAATCCAGATAGAGTGGGTTACACAGAATTTAGATTAAGCAAAGCTTGCCAAATTGGAAACAGCACTATGCATACTCTTAATACAGCTTTAGTAATCTTGGACTAAAGTGCAAGCAGGATGGAAGGAGCTGTTTAAAAAGTTATAGTCCATCATATAATAGGAAATAAAAAATGTACTTACTTGCAAAATGACCCTGGTGTACATGGCTGGCATTGAGTGGCATTCTGAATTGATGAAAAGAAACCTTTAGGAAGAAACAAAACTCTGGTTACATTGTGGCATAATTAGGGAACTGCGGCCTACCTCACCATAATGTTAATGGGTGTATTTAACAGTTCCAACCTTATAAGAACAAACAAGCCTTAAAAATAGCTGTTTGGGTTTTGGATATGCCTATTATTCACATAGTATGAATGGGGGGAGAGGTGCAGGAACCAGGCTAATATAACATACTGGATACAGAGAGACATTGGAGGAAGTGGCTGATGCTGGAGAAGATGAGCTGTGGCAACATATTGCCAATAGGACAAAACTACCAAAAGGCAGGTCTGCTTCTAAAAAAGTATATATGGAAATGAGAGAATGTTCAGCTGATATGGCCATCTATGGTTAGATCAGGTAATATTTATAAAAGTCCTCCCCAGAACTCCACACCTCCAGCCTGAGAACCCTCGTCAGGGATTGGATTTTGTCCCAACCAATCACTATTGGTTGATGCCAAGGGTGTCAACAGACGAACAAGTATCCATTACCATCCACAGTAAATATGCATGTTCCTCTAGCTCTAACTGCTACATTAACCATTCAAACACTGAATACAACACCCAACGGTTGGATTGTTAATGTCTGTAGGTCCCTTAACCACTTGCTGACCGGGCCATTGCCAAAAGACGGCAACAGCACAGTCAGCTAGTTCTGGGTGGACATCCATGGACGTCATTCCAGAATGTTGCTCCCGTACGCCCCCTGGGGGTCACACTTGGGAACATCCGTGACCGCAGGGTCCTGAGGACCCGGCGCATCACGGATCACGGTAAATAGCCACTGATCGCGACCGTTTACCACGTGACGGAGCGATCACATGTAAACAAACCGGCGTCACGTCATGACGCCGGTTCCTCCCTCCCCTCCGTGTACCGATCGGTACAGTGCGGGGGGAGAGGGGGGGAGATGGCAGCGCTGTGGGCTGGATGTTTGGTGCCCACAGTGCTGCTCAATATAAATAATGGCAACACTGCAACTCTGCCATACTCTGCCAATAAATTTTAACAGAAACAAAGAATTTTTTTTTTTTTTTTTTAAATCGAATTTTCAGTCTTTTTTGATTTATAGCGCAAAAAATGAAAAACCCAGCGGTGATTAAATACCACCAAAAGAAAGCTATATTTGTGTGAAAAAAAGGACATAAATTTCATATAGGTACAGTGTTGCATGACTGAGTAATTGTCATTCAAAGTGTGAGAGCACCGAAAGCTGAAAATTGGCCTGGTTAGGAAGGGGGTTTAAGTGCCCAGTGGTCAAGTGGTTAAAGAGACCCTATCACTAGACAATTGATTTCAACAAATCTCTTCCCATAAGATATCTACATCTAATAGATTTGATGCATATTATTTACCTGGAAAAGCCTCCCTTTTGTAGACATCTAAAAGCCCTGAGACTACAGCTAGGCGCTGCCATATTGGATGTGATGTCAGCAGTCCCAGAGCTGTCACTCAAATCTCTACAGTATTCCCCTTCACTCCTCCCCGGAAACTACATAAAAGGATATGAACTGAAAATCAGAGGAGCTAGGCTAGCACAGAGAGTAACTGGACAATCCCAGAAAAAGAGAGGGCTATGTAAGATGCAAGGAAGATGAGGCTGTTCTAGGGAATTGACTGTTCTCTCAAAAAACATAATATATTGCAGCTTATCAATCGATCCTGAAAGTGGTGGCTGCATTCGTTTTTTGTAGGCTTTTTTCCCCTGGTGAGCCTGCCAGTAACACACTTCCTGTCCTAAGGCATAGTTACATAGTAGGCAAGGTTGAAAAAAAAGACAATAGTCCATCCAGTTCAACATGTGTAAGTGCACGTGTGTCAGTGTTTAGAATTATTTCCCATATCCCTATACATTGTGCTGTTTAAGATGCACATCCAAGAGTCTTTTTAAAAATATCCATACTCCCCGCTGCCACCACTGATTGTGGAAGAGAGTTCCACATCCTTATTGCCCTGACAGTGAAAAAACCCCTACTCAGTTTAAGGTTAAACCGATTCTTCACCAATCTAATTGTGTGTCCCCATGTCCTCTAACACTCCTTGAGACTGAATCCTTTTTTCCTATGCTAGGATCACCATTGAGGTATTTGTAGATTGCCATGTCCCCTCTCAAGCATCTCTTCTCCAACGAGAATAAATTTAGTGCTTTTAGTCGTTCCTTGTAGGGTGTTCAGTCCCCTTATTAGTTTTGTTGCCCTTCTTCGGACTCTCTCCAGCTCCAGCACATCCTTGCTGAGGACTGGTGACCAGAACTGCACAAAGTACCCCAGATGAGGCCTAACCAAAGTTTTATAAAGTGATAGGATTATCTTTTCATCCCTGAAGTATATTTCTTTTTTTATGCATGCTAATATTCCGCCGGCTTTGGTAGCTGCAGCTTGACATTGCATGCTATTGCTCAATCTGTCATCTACTAGGACCCCCAGATCTTTCTCCATCCTTGATTGCCCCAACGGTTCTCCCCCTAGTGAGTAGTTTGCCTTTATGTTTTTTTACTTTACTTTTCTCCACGTTAAACCTCATTATTTTGTTCAGGTAATTCTGTAAATTTTCCATATCCTGATGTGACGTCATTGCCCTGCTTATTTTTGTGTCGTCCGCAAAAACTGAGATTGAGCTATATATCCCATCCTCTATATCATTTATGAATAAATTGAATAGAAGTGGTCCCAAGACAGAACCTTGGGGTACCCCACTTACCACTCCAGACCAGTTTGAGTATAGGTTATTTATCACCACCCTTTGGACATGTCCCTGTCAGGCCCGGTCTGGCCATAGGGCACACTGGGCATGTACCCGGTGGGCCAGGGCTGCCGGGCCACATGTCAATTTCGGCCTGACTGACTTCCTGGGCAGCTGCTAGGGCCTGCCCTGTTTACCCATTGCCAGCTTCTCCATGGCCAGCTCAGCGGAGAGGGCCGCATCCATCTCCTTCTGGCCGGGTCCCCAGTCCCCACCGCCCACTCCCAAGGCAGCTGGGCTGCTTTGAGGGTCGGCGCCGCTCAGCCGGCCTCACCACAGCCAGCTCCGCGGCCGTCCGACTATTCAGCTTTAAGGCGGCGGAAATGAAGGGGACAGGTGACCTTGAAGGGGGAGTAGCTGCCTTGAGGAATCCCCTTTTGCCTGATGTCAGAAAGGTGTATCTGCAGCCGCAGACACCAGGGCCTGGACAAGACTGCTAAAACGTAAGTGATGCCAGCCTGCCTGTTTGCAAAAAATCATGTTTTATACCTGCATTTACACAGCATGATGACAGCATGCTTTGGTCTGCTCAGTGGTCTCTTTTACACAGTAAAGAGTGAAGCTGAACTAAGGTAGAAGGACGGTAAAGTGATGGCATCATTGATCAGTCAGACATTGTGTGAGAGAGGGACAGTTCTCAGGCCAGAAGGTGTCCTGCATTTAAAGTGTATACATGATTTTTTTTTTTTTTTTTGTGGTTGTAATTGTGGTATAATTTAGTACTGGCTGGCTGGGTAAGTACAGTGCAGTGTTAACAAAAAAATCATATATACACACTTTAAATGCAGGACACCTTTTGGATTATATTATATATAATTTTGGGTAATATATTTTTAATGTGCCCTAAAATGAACTGACATCTCTTAGCCTGGGTTCACACTAGAAGTGGTGTGAATTCATAGCAAATTTGCTGCGGTTTCAGCACTGCATCTAAATATCTGAACCGCAACCTGTCCACCAAGTGATGCATGTGTATCCACGTGATACACATGCAGAGTGTATGTTAAGTTAACGACATTCCACAATCGGTTTGCAAAATGCAGCGCAGTTTGCTGAATCGGATCGCATAGGTGTGAACACCCATGCGATCTGATTCTGGTGCGGATAAAAAAGGGTCCTGCTCCAGTTCTGCACCCTTGGCAGGGGTGAGCTCAGGTGGGTTTGGATCCTAGTCTGAACTATCCTGAGCTCTCCAGCCAGGATAGCCCCGCAGCCGCACATATACACTTCCTCTTATATATGTGCAGCTGCAGACCACAAAATGTCTCAGCTGCTTACGATTGGCAGCGCACTGTGACAAGAGGGGTCGGGGGGGGGGTGGGGGTTGATTAAGTAACCAACATGTCATGCTTCCCTGATCTGTATTAAAAAAAAAAAAAAAAATGGGCTGCTCAGCCTACAATGCCCGGGCCTATTTTTTGTCCCAGTCCGGGCCTGGTCCCTGTAACCATTTTTTTTACCCAAGAACAAACCTTATGGTCCATGCCTGTAGACTTCAGCTTGTAAATTAAGCGTTTATGGGGGGCTGTATCAAATGCCTTTGCAAAATCCAGATACACCAAAACCACAGGCCTTCCCCTGTCTAGATGGTAGCTCACTTCCTCCTAGAACGTTAGCAGATTGGTCTGGCAGGAAGGTCCTTTCATAAACTCATGCTGATTACTACTACTCTATGGAGGAGCAACAACAAAGCCACCCAATGGAGCAGCATTGTCAATCTGTGGAGAGAGCTGTGTTAGATGGCACTAGCAAATTTAGATGGACTTGACTAGCAATTAACCGCTTGCCGACCACCGCACACACATATATGTCAGCAGAATGGCACATGCAGGCAAATGGGCGTACAGGTACGTCCCTTTAAATTTGACGCCTTTTGGGCACGGGCGTGCCAGCTGGTCCCGGGAACTCGACGTTCACCGGTGGCCCGCGATTGCAGTGTGGAGAGGTAGAACGGGTAGATGCCTTTGTAAACAAGGCATTTCCCCATTCTCCCTTGTGTCATGACAGAGATCTACTGTCATCGGGAGCAGTGATCGCTGTCATGTCCTAGGTAGCCCATCCCCCCTACAGTTAGAATCACTCCCTAGGACACACTTAACCCCTTGATCGCCCCCTAGTGTTTAACCCCTTCCCTGCCAGTGTCATTTACAGAGTAATCAGTACATTTTTATAGCACTGATCGTTGTAGAAATGGCATTGGTCCCAAAATGGTGTCAAAGGTGTCCGATGTGTCCGCCATAATGTCGCAGTCACGATAAAAAAAAAAAAATCGCAGATCGCCGCCATTACTAATAAAAATGCCATAAAACTATCCTCTATTTTGTAGACGCTATAACTTTTGCGCAAACCAATCAATATACGCTTATTGCAATTTTTTTTAACAAAAATATGTAGAAGAATACGTATCGGTCTAAACTAAGAAAAAAAAAATTTTTTTATATATATTTTTGAGGGATATTTATTATAGTAAAAAGTAAAAATTATTGCTTTTTTTTTCAAAATTGTTGCTCTTTTTTTGTTTATAGCGAAAAAAATAAAAACCGCAGAGGTGATCAAATACCACGAAAAGAAAGCCATTTGTGGGAAAAAAAGGACGTCAATTTTGTTTGGGTACAACGTCGCACGACCACGCAATCATCAGTTAAAGCGACGTAGTGCCGAATCGCAAAAAGTGCTCTGGTCAGGAAGGGTGTAAAATCTTCCAGGGCTGAAGTGGTTAAAATACTGGTTCTGCCGGGTCTACTTTATGAACACATTGCTGCTTTACTGCATTTTATGAAAACATTACAAGGTGGATAGCAACACAGACCGCATGAAAACATTTGTGCTTTGTTCTGGTGTTGCTCAATCTGTTAAATGATTCCACGTCATCCACTCAAGAAAAAATAATCTTCCTTTTCCAAATGAGGGGCCCTGCATTTTCCCAGGATCCTTATAAAACCTATAGTAGCAAAAATGTAAGAATTCTGGAAATAACTCTGCAGAGCAACAGAGGGCTCAAATCAGATACATCAATTTGGCTTCTCTTTATCTGGACACTCTAAATTAACTGGGGCAATCAATTTTTTTTTTTTTTGCATACATGTTAAATGTTGCACTTATTGCTAGAAATTCCTTTAAACCCCCGAACAACTATATTTTCTGAAAGCAAAGACCCTGGAGAATAAAACAGTGGCAGTTTCAATTTTTTTTTATGTCACACTATATATGCCAAGCGGTTTATCCAAAGCATATTTTCAGGAAAAAATATACTAAAATACATTTTTGTGCAAACAAGTCTAAAAGAAGAATAACATGTCAAGGCTTAACATTGTACATGCCTGTGAAATTGCAAAAAAACACAGTACCCCAAATGTTCTATAGGTTTTAAAAGCTGTTATAGGTTTAGAAGTTAACCAGGAATTCAGGCCCCATAACTACTGCTCTCACTCTGACGTGTGATAATGTGTGATATTTTCCACAAGTGTGCATGTCCTGCACATTTGTATTGAATGGGAGTACATACATTTTTTTAATAAATATTTATTTTTTCCTCTTCTGTTCTATTTGTAACTTTATTGCCATCACAAGAGAACTAACCAGCCCCCCTGTGTGACAGCTTGGGCAGATGACAGGTACGCTTTATGGAGACATCAGGGGCCCATTACACCCTCAATGTCTCCCTTGCCCTCCACTGCAGCTAATCAAGCACAGATTGTGCTTGAATATCTTCTGCTGGGTTCATTAGTCTTCTCCAGCTCTCAATGTTACAGCATTTTACCACAGCCCTGAGATCCGTGAAGGAATGGGAGCCTGGGAAACTGCAAGAGCCAGTAGTGGACTGCACCTTCAGAGCCCCTTAAAAGTGATTGGTTAGCTCTAGCTAGAGCCACCAGAATCCCTTTTACCTGAAAGTTGATCACCGGCTGTAAAAAAAAAAAAAAAAAAAAAAAAAATCAATACTAAGCTTGCAGCAGCAGCCAGGAACTTGCTATAGCCCCTTGACACTTAATATTTTTTTGCACTGCCAGAGCTGGGCTTTAACCCCGTAGGTTCTGCTCAGGGCTTTTTTTTTTTAGCGGGAACGCAGTTCCAGCACCTCCAGCACCAAATGTATGTAATAGCAAGGGATGTGCTGGAGGGTCTATTGATGCTGTCTGCTGGTGGATTTATGGTCACTGGTAGGGATCTGTTTTTGTGTGAGGGTTTATTATTGCTTGTGGGGGATCTGTTGTTGCTGGGGGTGTGTCTTATGGTGCTTATAGGGATCTACTGTTGAGGAAGAGGTCTATTGTTGCTGGCTGCTGGAGGGTCTATTAATGCTGACCGCTGGGAGATCTGTTGATGCTGCTGGGGGGGGGGGACAGGGTCTAATGTTGCTAAGGTGGATCTTTTGTTGCTGAGGGTGGTATTTTGTTGTGGATGGTCCATTGTTTCTGTGTTGCTGGGGGGGAACTATTGTTACTGGGGTGGGGACCATTGTTGCTGGGGGAGTCTATTGTTGGGTGAGGGATCTATTGTTGCTGGGAGGGGTCCATTGTTGCTGGGGGAGTCTATTGTTGTGTGAGGGACCTATTGTTGTTGGGGTGGGGTCTATTATTGCTGGGAGGGGAATTTTTGTTGCCTGGGAGGACCTATTGTTGTTGGGGTGGGGTCTATTATTGGTGGGAGGGGAATCTACTGTTGCTTGGGAGTATCAATTATTACTGTGGTGGGGTCTATTGTTGCTGGCTCCAGTGCATCTATTTTTACTGCTTTTTTTGTTATTGGACAAGAACAAATTCCATACGAATTATTTAGCAAATGATACTTGGGGCAGTACTGGGAGGTGGGTAGGGGGTGGAATCAAGGGGGAAGTTCCTGCACCTACAGTGGGGCAAAAAAGTATTTAGTCAGCCACCAATTATGCAAGTTCTCCCACTTAAAAAGATGAGAGAGGCCTGTAATTGTCATCATAGGTATACCTCAACTATGAGAGACAAAATGTGAAAACAAATCCAGACAATCACATTGTCTCATTTTTGAAAGAATTTATTTGCAAATTATGGTGGAAAATAAGTATTTGGTCACCTACAAACAAGCAAGATTTCTGGCTCTCACAGACCTGTATCTTCTTCTATCTTCTTCTTTAGGAGGGTCCTCTGTCCTCATTACCTGTATTAGTGGCACCTGTTTGAACTTGTTATCAGTATAAAAGACACCTGTCCACAACCTCAAACAGTCACACTCCAAACTTCACTATGGTGAAGACCAAAGAGCTGTCTAAGGACACCAGAAACAAAGTTGTAGACCTGCACCAGGCTGAGAAGACTGAATCTGCAATAGGCAAGCAGCTTGGTGTGAAGAAATCAACTGTGGGAGCAATAATTAGAAAATGGAAGACATACAAGACCACTGATAATCTCCCTCGATCTGGGGCTCCACGCAAGATCTCACCCCGTGGGGTCAATTATCTCAAGAACGGTGAGCAAAAATCCCAGAACCACCCAGGGGGACCTAGTGAATGACCTGCAGAGTGCTGAGACCAATGTAACAAAGGCTACCATCAGTAACACACTATGCCGCCAGGGACTCAGATCCTGCAGTGCCAGACGTGTCCCCCTGCTTAAGCCAGTACATGTCCGGGCCCGTCTGAGGTTTGCTAGAGAGCATTTGGATGATCCAGAAGAGGATTGGGAGAATGTCATATGGTCAGATGAAACCAAAGTAGAACTGTTTGGTAGAAACACAACTCCTCCAACTTTGGAGGAGAGAGAATGCTGAATTGCAACCAAAGAACACCATACCTACTGTGAAGCATGGGGGTGGCAACATCATGCTTTGGGGCTGTGTCTCTACAAAGGGAACAGGACAACTGATCCGTGTACATGAAAGAATTAATGGGGCCATGTATCATGGGATTTTGAGTGCAAACCTCCTCCCATCAGCAAGGGCATTGAAGATGAAACGTGGCTGGGTCTTTCAGCATGACAATGATCCCAAACATACCGCCCGGGCAACGAAGGAGTGGCTTCGTAAGAAGCATTTCAAGGTCCTGGAGAGGCCTAGCCAGTCTCCAGATCTCAATCCCATAGAAAACCTTTGGAGGGAGCTGAAAGTCCGTGTTGCCCAGCGACAGCCCCAAAACATCACTGCTCTAGAGGAGATCTGCATGGAGGAATGGGCCAACATACCAGCAACAGTGTGTGACAACCTTGTGAAGACTTACAGAAATCATTTGACCTCTGTCATTGCCAACAAAGGATATATAACAAAGTATTGAGATGAACTTTTGATATTGACCAAATACTTATTTTCCACCATAATTTGCAAATAAATTCTTTCAAAAATCAGACAATGTGATTGTCTGGATTTGTTTCCACATTTTGTCTCTCATGATTGAGGTATACCTATGATGACAATTACAGGCCTCTCTCATCATTTAAGTGGGAGAACTTGCACAATTGGTGGCTGACTAAATACTTTTTTGCCCCACTGTATTCTCTGAGAATAAAAGTCCTGGTTCTGCTATAGCGTACTATCATATAAATACATGACCATACCTTTTTCACATGGTGTACACAACACGGATGCGCTTGCATTAGAAAAAGATCCTGGCTGACATGACTGGCAAACCTCACTTTTTGAAGTGCTACAGGACAAATAGCAAAAAAAATAATATTACTTCCACATTTATTGTATCACATAGACATAATGAGCCTGTTATAAGAGGAGTAGATATGTGGGGTTCATACATATGGCCTGTACATGTCACAATTTGCAATTGTTACATCTATAATACTTTCTATAAACTGTTAAAGTTAAATGCAGGTGTTCCGGCAGATTAGGCGACCTGTCATTTTTTGTAACGAAAGTGACATTCCGTCACAGCCATCTGGGTACACCCCGCACTCCCCACAGTGAGGATACAGTGAAAAGCCGGCAAGTGGACATCTTGTTATACCCACCGGAGTCTGCCATTGCACACTTATTTTTACCACTAAACTGAGCTTATATAGTGAAATACAGCATTTTGCATTCCATCTGACTCTTTAGATGTTGAATTATAAAAGCAGCCGTGTTCTGTCAGATCAGCAGGCTTGCCACTGCTTTTAAAATTCAACATCAAAACAGTCAGACCGATTTAAAAACAATGTATTTCACTATATAAGCTCAGTTTAGTGGTAAAAATAAGTGTGCAAAGGCAGACTCCGGTGGGTGTAAAAGATGTTTGCTTGCCAGCTTCTCACTGTTTCTTTACTAAGGGCAAGTGCGGAGTGCAGCAAGATGGCCGTGATGGAACGTCGCTTCCGTTATAAAATTTGACGCGTCGCCTAATCTGATGGAATACAGGTCCTGTTCCTGTTATGGGATACCCAGAAGCCAGCGTGAAAAATACTGACATCTGAACTTGTTACTTAAAGTGGAGTTCCAGCCAAAAATGGAACTTCCACTTTTTGGATTCCTCCCCCCCTCTGGTGTCACATTTGGCACCTTTCAGGGGGGAGGAGGGAGCAGATACCTGTCTAATTCAGGTATTTGCTCCCACTTCTTGGCATAGATCACCGCGGCGCTTGCAGTGACCTACGCCGCTTCCTGCGCCTACCCCATCCTCCCCCGCTGTATTCTGTGAGACACAGAACACAGCAGGGACCAGAGGACACGCAGTGCGACTTGCGCATGCGCAGTAGGGTACCAGGAAGTGAAGCCGCACGGCTTCACTTCCTTATTCTCTTACCGAGGATGGTGGTGGCAGCAGCCGAGAGCCGAAGGACGGATCGGCTTTGGCTGCCGACATCGCGGGCTCCCTGGACAGGTAAGTGTCCATATATTAAAAGTCAGCAGTTGCAGTATTTGTAGCTGCTGGCTTTTCATTAATTTTTTTTAGCGGACCTCCACTTTAAGCATTCTATAGATCTTTATTAGCGGTTTTAGACTTTTGATTTTGGTGAAACTGATTTTCTGGCAAAGGTACGAATTTCACTGCCTGCAATATTTTTTAAAGAAGCAAGAGATTTAAAACAATCCATCACTGACCACTATAGTTGCATGAAATCTGAATTAAAAAAAAAAAAATTATAATTGATATATTGATAGAGATAGATAGATCTATCTCTCTATCTATATCTATCTATCACACAACTAGGACTCTACAATTGTTTCAGACAGCTCTAACTGCCTAGAAGTATCTACTCTGTATTTACATTAGTGGGCTGCCATGATTCTAATGTATAAGAAAAGGGCTGTGATTTCTGTGCCTCTGTTGTGAACTTTGAAGATGAATTTCTCCACAATGCCTATAGCTACAGAGGCTTTCACTGATTCTTTAGAATATGTAAATACTTTTAGTGTACATAATCTGGACCTGGAGTCACTTTTAGGGCCAGTTCACACCACATGCAGTCCAGCGCTTTTGTTTTTCAAAAATGCATGAAAAGTAGGTTATATGGTTTCCAATGACATAGAACTCTGCGTTTCAGAGCTGTGCGATATTATGCAACATGTTTGCATAATAGCCCACTGCTCTGGATGGCCCTGCACTGCACTCCAAGTGCTGTGCCCTGCACTGCTCCCCATCTGCTATGCAGTGACATGAATGAGGTGTCACTTTGTACATTTCATATAAAGTTTGGTCAACAAAAAAAAAAAAAAAAAAAGGAAGCTGTGTGATGCAATAAAATGCATACCATGCTACCCCCTCTCTGTTCTGCAGCAGCGTTTTGGGCTGCGGGATAGTGTGAAAATGATCTGTAAAAGCAAAATGTCAATCGTTTTTATGACTTACTTGGTATAAAAGCCCTGTGGGCATGGCAGGCAACCAGCTTGACCACTGTGTGGCTGGTAATATCCAGACTGGCAAGGTAAGCAATATAAGGAGTTTACGCAGGCACCGCTGGAACAGCACAGGCAAAATTCTGTATCTGTAGTACAGGAAGAACATAGATGAGTATACAAGAGAGATTTTAGATATAGATATAGATATAGAGAGAGAGAGAGAGAGAGAGATTATATATATATCTCTCTCTTTTGAAGTCACAACCTATTCCTGGCAATGTCACCGTTCCAATCAGTGCGACGCCGACTTTGCAATGCCACACCGATTTGCAAAAGTAGTTCCTGCACTACTTTTGCATAATATATATATATATATATATATATATATATATATATATATATATATATATATATATATATATATATATATATATATATATATATATATATATATACATACATACATACTAGCCATTTTATTAGATACATATTTCATACGCATTGTCGCCAAGAATTCTCAAGTAGACTGGAGCATTGGAATGATGCCAACATGTGCAAAGAAAATCATTTCCCACACTATTAAACCATCCTGTACCTCTGACACACACAGTGGTAGAGGGGCATTGGACACAGATGTTACCAGGTTATTAAAATGAGTAATTACTTGAGTCCAATTGGCCTTAATTTGGCAGCTCACCACAAAGATGGGTGAAAGTCCTCTCCTGGGGGATTCCCAAGTTGAGAAATCCAAGCATAAAGTGTTTATAACCCCCCCTGTGATGTAATCTGCCCCCCTTCTAAACTGTATTAAACCTGGCTGATCCTGCCACTTCCTGTGTCCCCCTCTCTGCACTGACCAAGATGATCAGGGCTGCTGAGCCCTGACCACCAGGGTCAGCGTACGTCCCTCCCGTCATTCGCAGCTGTCCTCTCTGCTCTCCTCTCTCACCCCCTCCTTTCTGCCAGCTCTGTGTGTTTTGTGTTTCTGCCCCCCCCCCCCCCCATCCCCGCCACTATTACTAGAAATAAACTTTTACAAATGTTCACTGCCAGCCCCTCTATTATAGGCATGCATAGCACTGTACAAGTATTTTATAAAAACGAGGCATGTAAATACAGTTTTAGAGCGATCTTCAGGCCAGTCACGTGACTCGCGGCTGCAGGGTCACCAGGGCTACTGCGGGAGGGTCTGAGCGGCCATTTGACATCCCCGGCAGACATCAGAGGGAGATCTCGGCCCCTCCTGCAGAAGCCATGTATTGGAGCTGTACAGGGTCTGCGGGTCACGTGACCAGCCTGAAGATTGCCCTAAAAAAAGATATTTACATGGCTCATGTTTATAAAAGACTTATACAGTGTGCTATGTCTGCCTATAATAAAGGGGATGGCACAGCTTTGCATATTTGGGTTAACACTAAATTAAAATGAAACATTCTTAGTACAAAGTCTTTATTGCTCAACTGGTTACAAGCAAGGCAAAGGACAGCCAACACATTTTGGGGGTCACACAATCCCCCTTCATCAGGGCTGGGTGAAATGGCAGAATGTTAAATGGACTTCAAACCAGCATGTAGAGGATGTTATAAACAGTCAGTGCTGGTGTTCAAGCTTGCTACTTCTATGGTGAACACCAGCACTGACTGCTGTTTATAACATCCTCTACATGCAGATCAGTCTGTGTTGGAGTACCTTGAGGCCAAATCTGTCTTTTTGCCCTGCTTGCTGTATCCATTTGAGCAATAAAATCCTAAGGACTTTTCATTTGGCGCTCTCTGACCTCTAACACAAGATGGGATGCGTTCATGAATTCATATTGTTGCGCATTTCTGACCCTACCATCTACTCTACTCCAGCTAGACCCTGTAGAAGCAGTCCTCTCACAAGAAGGTGTGCAAAAAACACTCTCTATACTTTATGGGACATGACTCCCCCAAAAATGAGAAATTGAGGGATCTCTAGAAAGCAGACATTCCCCCCCTAGACAGGGAGGACTGTCTTGAGCAATGCCCCAAGCTGGTAGTCTCATGGAGAAACAAGCTAATACAAACAAAACTACTACACCGTATTTACTATACACCAGTAAGACTCCACAAAATATACCCAGATAGAGACTCTCATTGTCCACATTGTCAAACCCAGATGGGTACCTTTTTTCACATGCTTTGCAAGTGCCCTAAGATACAGACCTTTTGGGCAGCAATCTTTGACCTGATTAACACTAAATTGGACTTGTCGGTTACCATATCTCCTGAGCTGGCTGTTGATTTCTTACTTACTATTCTACACTAAAAAGGTGTATGCAAAAAAATGCAAATGGTCCTCCTCTACTCCGCCTGCTCTGTCTTCTCGGGTGGCTATGATTGATGCCGTGTTACCTCTTTACAAGCTGGCGTACATCAGTCGTGGCTGCCCTTGGAAATTTGAGAGGGTGTGGCAGCCGTGGACATCCCAATAGGGTGGGGCTTTTATGCTGAACCTTTGTACTACCTCAAAAACTTGACCATAACCGCTCTCCTTCCCCTCTCCCTCGCCTCCTCCATTATTTGCCTTCCCTCTCCGGGACACCTCCGGGGAGAGTGTAGCCCCCCCTCTAGATGTATATGCCATGGAAGATACTGTGGGATTGTCTGGAAGCGTGTCTCTCCTTCCTTATTAAAATTGCTAAAAGGTACTTTTTTGTTCCCCCTTATTTTATTTTACATCATTTTCTTTTACTTTATTGTTAACTGCTTTAGATGCACAATCTGTTTCTACTGTACTGCCATGTCAAGTTGGTGGTTTCAGTTTTTACTTTCTGTATGTTCTATTATTTTATCCTTCAATAAAGCAATCCTGATTGTTAAAAAAAAAAAAATAATAATAATATTTGGAGGGCTCCTGCACGGGGAAGGTTTTTCCCTTTGTGCATGGTATGGGAAAAGAAGGGGTATGCCTGTCTTAAGGCTCCCCTTCCCTAATGGGATCATGGTGGTTGGGAAGTTTCAAAGTTCCCCATTGATTTTAAAATCAATGGGTGGCCTATGATAGGTCACATGTTAAGAACCTTCTGGAAGCTTGGGAAGAGTCAGTTGTGATAGGTGGGAAAAGGTCAGCTCCCCCTTTGGAAGCTTCTAGAGGCTGAATGAGCCCCTATTTAAAAAGGAAGAGCTGAGGAGAATTTTTGCCAGTCGCCAGAGGATATCGAGGAGCTCAGCATCTGAGCTATAACACACACCTCTGGCGACATGCAGACCCTCATCCGTCAGCTGCTAGAACGAGCGGAATTGGCAGGTGGCGAAGAGTGGCTGCGACAATGCCTGGTGTCCCCCCTGAACAGCCCAGCGGTGGAATCCAAAGCTGCCGGTGTGAGCGGAGAAGGGTCAGCAGCGGGAGAAGATGGACTCGAGACATCGCGTGGCTGCCTGCAGCAGAATGAAGCCGGTATTAGCGGTGTATCAGATCCGGTTCAGGCAGACGTCATTGAAGAAGGAGGAGTGCGAGGTCACCTGGCTTTGAAGAGGCGGCGCTCAGCGAACAGAAAATACATTACCTCACCTTTTAAAGAGGCTGCATCAGAGAAGGGACGGTCGGCTTCAGGGAGGAAGGCACAGAGAAGAGGCAGAGCTGGTTTTGAAGGTCGCGGAGGCAGTAGTGAATGCCACTCAAGCCTGCGACACGATACATCATCATGGCAACAAGTAGCAACAGAAGAAGCTGTAGGCTCTGCGTTAGTCGTGCAAGAGTATGACACCGGCACAGCTGTGGAGGAGGAAGTGCAGCAGGATGCTGGTATTCTGAGCGCACAAATCCCAGTACAGTGTGCCTCATCTCAGCCTGTGAATGTTGTTTCACAATAGGCTGCTTCGCGCGCGGCGAGTCTGTTTTATGGGCTAAATTAGATAATATTTCTTCTACATTACAGGAATTTATGTAATTTTGTAAAATACCTGATGGGGCATCTTCACACATTGTTCCATCGAATAATGTATCGGCCAGTGTTTGGTCGTCATCAGTGTCAGATAAAGAAGTTTCTGCTAATTTTGTTCCACAAAATAGGTTAAATAAGCATGGGGAAACCTCGATGGCTAATAGTAATTCCATTACAATTGGTAAAGAGGTTATCCCATGCATATTGTCGCCATTAGGTTTCCATCTTTCTTTGATGATTAAAGAAAAAATTTGCCGAAAAAATTTGCCGAGGGGAATTCGTTAATTTGTTATCTTTGTTGCCGACGTCATCATTTTGGAAGCCTATAGAAGTTTCGGAGGCACAGCCTGGTTTTCATATGATGAAGCATTCCGCCATAAGTTGTCTGTTCCATCAGTTTTGAAGTGGGGTACTAAAGATGTTGGGCTGTGGTTAAATTTGTTTTCACCTCAGAGACCAACTTATTATAAATCACAGACTGTCACAAATAATGCAATGGTGGGTGCAACATATAAGAAAGGTGTTTGTTTTTCTTTCAATGATGGGCAGTGGCGTTCGTTGAATGCATGCAAATATCGTCATGAATGTGCGTTTTGTGCAGGGGCCCATCCTATCTCTAAGTGTTTTCGAAAGTTACAAACTACACAATTATTCCATAGAGAACAGGTTCAAAAAAGCTGTCACGCCAGTGAAATTGGAAAAAATGCTTCAGTGGCTGCTGGTTTATCTGGAGCGACAGAAAGCACAATTCCTTACTGAAGGTTTTTCGGACGTTTCTTATTTGCCAGAATTCACAGATGGTCGAAGAAGAAGATGGGAAGATGGTCCAACTCACACAGGTGGGTTACTTGTGAGTTCGCCCCCTCAACCCCTATTTAGGGCCAGATAAATCACTTCCTCACAAATGAGGCCTTGGCCCACCTCCATTTCCTGCAGTTTGCTGACTACCATGCAGGCATAGGCCTATTGAAGGGGGGTGGTTCTGAGGGCCGCAGTAGCCTCCCGAATCAAAGAAAGCGCTGACTCCTGCACGTTCCTCCCCTTCCTGGTCCTTTTTGTTGGAAGGCGGAGGGGAGGAACCTGGGATTCGGACAGGCTACTGGGCCCGGCCACCTCCTGGCTGCCACTTACCTCCACCACCTCCTGGCTGCCACTTTCCACCGCCACCTCCTGGTTGACACTTTCCACAGCCTCCTCCTGGCTGAGGCTTTCCTGTGTATGAAAATGGGACATAGTTTTAGTTTATTGTTCATCAAACACAATTTTGAGAAACATGTTAAACAATGCTATGCCTGACTCAAGCTGGGCTCCTCCACATCTTCTTCCTGGGTGGAAGGCCCAGGTTGGACGTCGGAAGCCTCAGCTGGGGTGGAAGAAAGTGTGGAAGGAAAGGTTGAGAGTGATGGCCCGATTTCAGTCTGGTCTGACAGAAATTGCAGTCTGTCGTAGTACCACAGCTTGGGTACATAAACGTCATCCGCTGCTGCTCCTGATCTCATGGAAGCCTGGACCTTCTTGCGCTCCCTATTATATGTGCTCCTCAGGCCACCAATTTTGGCCTTCAAATAGTTGATGTTTGCCGTGGGGATCTGCGGCTTCATCAATTCCAGCAATTGATCCTGCGCTGCCTGCCTCTTTATTTTATTAGTATAAAAGGGGTGTTTTTCCTGCCACAGACAGGGCAGCTCTCGGTACATATCAATGAATTGGGGGAGGAAGCTGTGATCATTGAATCAATCCATTTTATCTGCAAGACACAACACAACACAAGACAAACCCTAATGTCAGGCTAAACTCTCATAATCTCGTCCCAATATAGGCCTCAGTCTGTGAGCAGTATAGACCACTGATGCCCCAAGTTAAAATTGTACCTTCATTATCACGATCGCCGCTTATGCTACTCCGTCCTCCGCTCACAGATCGTACGTACGATGCACATGTGTAACGCTTTATATACACTGTGCATGCGTGAAACTCCGCCCGCCCCTGACCTTCTTTCTAGTATATTCCCTGCCCCTTTTCTTTCATCGCAGTGGGAAAGCACATGGCGAAGAAAGAGCAAGTGCATGCAGAGGAGAGCAGCAACGAGGAGGATGACGAAAGCCCGGAGCTACAAACGTCCCGATCCCGGAGGAGATTTAAGGCCTCAAATATGTCCTTTGTAGAGATGGTGGACATCTTGAAGAGTGCCGACTATGATGGGAAGCATGGACCTTACCGAAACCCAAATGTCAGAAAGGACTGTTAACAGGACTGTTAAGGCTCTGAAGAAGGAGATCATGGTGTGCAATCGTCAATTACAGAAGATGAAAGAAGACATTAATGATGTTGAAAAAAAAACTCAAAAACATCATTGATGTTTTAGGCAGAATCTAAAAACGACCCAAAAATATTCAAGCTTGTTATATTTGTTATTTAAAAAAAAAAAATTAAAGTAATTTAAAAGCCAAATTTTGAAGATGCACACAGTCTGTCAACATGTGCTATCTGCCATCACGGGATATTAATGTACGCGTTGTGGGTGCAACCCCTTCCTATAGTAGATGAGAGGAAGGGGGGTTGCACACCCAAAACACGTCCATTGATCCCCCATGGTGGGAGATAGCACATGTTGACATTAGGCATGGGATCAGGAGGAAAATCCCCATTTTGACTCCCAATTTGTGTGCATCTTCAAAATGTGGCTTTCACAGGGATGACATCACCCCATCTGATGAAGACAAGATCAACACAGTTTAGGCATACTAATGTCTGATATTGCCTTCATTTTGTCAAAGTTGAACTTTGTAAGTTCCTGAGTTGTGCATGTTTTATGGTTTTAAACATGCCTGTTTAACCCAAAAAAGACCATTTCTACTGTCAAACATAAAAATGTTTACATACAACAAATATGTTGGTTTGTTCAAAAACCCTTTTCTAATGCACATGTGAATGTGCTTTGAGTAAAATCTTTTTTACTCAACAATGTGTGGCTTCTTCTTTCAATATTCAATACCAGTTTTTGGAGTAAGTTGGTGTTTACAGTGATAATGGGGGTTATTTACTAAAGGCAAATCCACTTGGCACTACAAGTACAGTTTCAGTGCACTTGTAGTGCAAAGTGGATTTTCGTTTAGTAAATAACCCCATAGTGCTCTAAAATTTTCCCCAATCAGGCCAGTTTCGGGACTCAAAACAATTAATTCATGGTGCTGAAAAGGATGTTTTTTTTTTTAATCATTAATGGATTACATACATTAACAACAAAACCAGTGTGTGTGTGTAGCAGACCCACAACATAATCGTTAGCTGAAGAAGAGATTGTCACCTCATGTATCAAATAAATTACGATTGCATTATTGAAGAAAATGCCCAAAAAGAAAAGCCCATTGGAGAACCTGGGAGACAGCTAAAAGAAACACAAGCAGTAAATCAAATGAAATATTATTTCAGTTTAAAATAAAAATGTATATTAAACATTTGCTGGCATATCAAAGACCCCCTTACCCGGAAAGTATTCCAGATATTTTTGACGGACCTCGCGGGCGCTTTGGGGGGGCAAGTCAGGACGGCCAGCTTCAAGCGCCGTCAGGGTTGTTGTTTGTTCTTTCTGGAAATCCGGCCTCAGGCCCAACTGAGGCCACATGGTCTGTAGCATTTCTCCTGAGAATGTTGTGCATAATGCAGCATGCAAGTATTATATGGTTTAGTTTATATTCCGCCATGTTGATTGGGATATAGGAAGGAATAGGCGGGACTGGCTTGCCATTATGCCGAAAGTATTCTCTACCACTCTTCTGGCTCTGGCCGGTAGTTAAAAACCCTCTGGTCCGGGTGGGGGTCCTCATCGGGAACGGCCGCATCAGGTGATTACCCAGCCCAAATGCTTCATCAGCGACAAAGACGAACGGTAGACCATCCACGTTGTCTTCAGGAGGTGGCAAGCCCAAGCCACCACTCTGGAGCTATCCGTAGAACTCGGTTTGGGCAATGACTCTACCATCCGACATCCGGCCATTCTTCTCCACGTCCACATAGAGAAACTCATATGTCGCTGACACCACCACCAACATCACTATACTATTAAACCCCTTATAGTTGTAATAGTATGACCCCGAGTTGGGGGGTGGGACGATGTGGACGTGTTTCCCATCAATTGCCCCTCCGCAGTTGGGAAAGTCCCACCGCTGGGCAAATTGGGAAGCCACAGTCTGCAATTCCTGTGGTGTTGAAGGAAACTGTAGAGTGAAACAAGAAAAAAATAAATTAAAATTAGTACTTTTACACATAACATTGCAAGCAAATTAGACACAGACATTCTTGGCCAACATAATTATAAAACATTAATTAATATTTAAAGACAAAAATATAAGGTCCACTTATCAGATTCCTCACCCCCTCTGATGGCCCATTGTAAAAATTTTAGGGTGGGGGGGGGGGAATTGAGTACTGTCCGTGATACTTTTTTTTTTATATATTTGCACTAACATACAATTTTTAAAGGACAAGCTTTCGGGGTATGTCCCCTTCTTCAAGGTCCAAGCAGTACTGATTCACAAATTTTTAAGCAGCATGTAAAAAAAAAAAAAAAAAAAAAAAAAAAAAAAAAAAAAAAAGGGAAAACCAAACACATACAAATCAATGGTAATAAAGATAGCAGCAGAGTTAGTGAGATAAGACTGCTTAAAAATTTGTAAATCAGTACTGCTTGGACCTTGAAGGTGACATACCCCGAAAGCTTGTCCTTAAAAATTGTAGGTTAGTGCAAATAAAAAAAAGTATCATGGACAGTACTCAATGTTCTCTGTCACAATTGCACTAATACGGCTACAATCAAATCAAGTATGGTGGGGGGAGATGTTTTGGACAGGTAACCCTCTCCACTTTGTTGAGAACTAAATGCATAAATACAGTGGAACCTCGGTTTGCGAGTAACGCTGTTAACGAGCGTTTCGCAAACTGAGCTCTGTATTTCTAAAATTCCTAACTCGGTTTGCGAGTGTTGTCTTGCAAAATGAGCAGGATTCAGTTCGAAAGCGGTGTGCAGTACCGCTTTTGGCCTGAGGTGGGGGGCGCCGGAGCCGAGCAGAGCCGAAAGTCGCTGTTCGGAAATGCACGGAAAGGCTCGAGGACATTCCGACTGACCTCGGCAAACCTCAGAAAGGCTCATGAACGGAGTCTTTTCGAGGTTTGCCGAGGTCCGCCGAAGTGTCCCTCGGGCCTTTTCAGCCGTTTACAAGGCCCTCGCATGCCGTATTGCATACCATTGAAGTCAATGCAGAATTAATTATTTCCATTGACTTCAATGGGAAAACTCGCTTTGATATGTGAGTACATTGGATTACGAGCATACTCCTGGAACAGATTATGCTCGTAATCCGAGTTTCCACTGTAATGTGTTTTACTTTGGCCAGCCCCTCCTTACTTACAGCCCACTGGACAGGTAAGTGTCATAATACAAAAAATATGAATTCACACTGTACAAATTGAAGAACATTTTTACATTCTGCAATTACCTATCAAGATAATAGGAGAACAAAACTTTAAACAGCACCATTTGAAAGTATTCATTCAGGCCCCTTCACTACATGCTTTGGTGAATTCATCCATAAATATGAACACAAAAGAGGTAGGTATAGTGTGTATGGGTTTGGCAAAGTCAGCAGATAGAGTATTGGTTTTGGTTGACTTAGCGGTTGGGGGGAGGGAGGGTTCCAAATGAGTTTGGGACCCCCAAAAAAAGCCTCTTGCACGCTCCCTGAATTTTTAAGGACAAAAATAACATTTGTACACATTTTAGGGGGTGTTTAGGGTAAAGCACTACTATGGAGCTGACAAAATACATTGTTAAGTGACTAGGCTAGGGGTGTATGGGCCCAGGATAGCATGCTGGGGAGGTTAGTGAAGGCAAATATGCATGAAGGACAAAAAAAAAAAAAAAAAAAAGCATTAAAAACTTCCAGCATGCATGAGAACAAAAAGGACATTCACAGCATATTACAATCATGGTAATTAGGGAATGATGAAAGAAATACAATACATTAGTAAACATTAAATACATAGATTGTGATGTTAAAGGAGAAAACTTACCCTAATATAGTCCTTCTGCAGGACTTGAATGATGGCAGAACAGGTCTCTGGAATAATGATCCCCAGAGCTTGGGGGGGAGATGCCTGTCGAGAACTTGGATGTCCTGCAGACTTCTCCCTGTCGCCAAGTACTGCAACGTGGCGACTAGCCTCTGTTCAGGAGTGATGGCTTGCCGCATGCATTCTTCGTAATATAAGGGGACAGCAAAGCCAACAAATGGTGAAAAACGGGGTCTGTCATCCGGAGAGAATTCCTGAAATCATCAGGATTATTCTCCTGGATCTCCCGCAACAAAGGCATGTGCGAGAATTGGTAACGCTGGAGCAACCAATTCTTCTTCCATGAACTCCTCCTCGCCCTGTTCATGGACTGGGCTTGGGTCAAAGTAAGAACCCCAACACCAAGCCCCCGCACAGCACGAACTCTATGATGAGTACGTACCCGCAACATGGCTTCAAAACGGTCGGCTGGTCAGAACGAACTAACAGAACACACTGAAAATCAGAAAGGCCTGAGAAGAGCGAGCTGAAAATCAGAAACGTGTGGACAAGAACGCACTGCATATCAAATACGTACTATAAATAGTGCGCACTGAAAACGAGATGCGAACTGACTACAAGCACTAACAACCAGATACAAACCCACAAGCACAAACTGAAGGAGCAGTAACGATCTGAAAAGCGCGAATTGTCTCTCACCAAACTTCTACTAACACGAGATTAGCAGAAGGAGCCCAAAGGGTGGCGCACTTGGTATTGAACTTCCCTTTTCTAGTGCCGTCGTATGTGTTGTACGTCAGCGCGTTCTTGGCGATCGGAATTTCTGACATTTGTGCGACCATGTGTATGCAACACAAGTTTGAAACAACATCCGTCGGAAATAAATCCAGGATTTTGTTGTCGGAATGTCAGATCGTGTGTACGCTGCATAATAGTTATAGGATGATTCATCATTTAAGTTTCCCACACGGAGATTCTTTAAATGATCAGATTGATCCAGGAACCAGCTTCAGTTTCTTACACATCTTTCGACAAAGCGCTTTTGGTATTGCAAAGGTTGGGTCCGAATGCGCTTCTTGCAAAAGCAGACATTCAGCTTTTCGATTGTTACCGATTAATTCGTTTAGCTTTAATTCGATTTCTTTTTTGATAAGTGCCTCCCAATGGGTTGCTCATTATCTTGTGTATATTTTGAAACTTTCTCTACATTCCTGGAGTGGTTTGTATCATATACAACAGGTTCCAATAATCTCATACATTATTTGGATGACTTTTTATTTATGGGTCCAGCACACTTGGCGGAATGCGATGATTTATTGTCTGCTTTTCAAGAGGTTTGCAGGGTGTTTGGAGTGCCATTGGCTATGGAAAAGACTATATCTCCAAACACTAATATAGAATTTTTGGGAATAACCATAGTTTCCTCACTTATGGAATTTCGATTACCGGAAGAAAAAAAAATGTATAAAGTGCAACAGCTCATGTTGTCTTTATTAAGAAAACGGAAGGCTACATTGAAAGTAATGTAGTCGTTATTAGGGTCCTTAGCTTTTGCAGCTAGAATTTTGCCTATAGGGAGAGTTTTTTCTAGACGTTGGTATTCTGCGATTTCGGGGTTAAAAAAATCCAAATTCACATGTTAGGGCAACAGCTGATATGAAGGAAGATTTATTAGTTTGGTTGGAATTTTTGGAGTATTTCAATGGAAAAACGATATGGCAACAGGAATTTGTACAACAGGAATTTGTACTGGACACTGAATTTTGTCTATTTACAGATTCAGCAGGTTCTGTGGGTTTTGGCACAATATGGAATACACACTTGTGTTCTGAACTGTGGCCTAACCGATGGTTGAAAAAAGTTTTTTGCAAAAATATAGTTTTATTGGAGCCCTTCCCAATTATGGTTTCATTAATTTTCATAAATAAATGAAAATTATTGGTTTCAGCAATTCGCCAGTAGACGGATATTGATTAGTACAGACAATAGAGGTGTTCTATTTGCAATCAATTGTCTGTCCTCCAAGTCACCACTGGTTATTCGTTTGTTGAGATACTTAGTTTTTCAGTGTCTTCAATATTACATTTGGATTAAAGCGAAATATATTCCTGGTAAATTAAATCTAATAGCAGATGCCCTTTCTCATTGACAGATGCAGTGTTTTTTCCAGTGGTTACCCAGCGTGGATCAGTTTTGTCAGCCATTCCCTCTGAAGTTATGGGATTTGATTTACCATGGGCACATATTCAATGTTCGGTGGCTCCTACAACTTGGAATAATTATTCCTACGCATGGCAGGCATGGGGGTCTTATGGATCTTCGATAAATTTAACGCCTTTAGACGTTTCGGAAAAAACAAATGTTAGGATTTCTGAATTTACTGATGGGCTGGAGTGTCTTTCTTTTTGAAATTGAACAATTTGCCTGACTGCTTGACTTTTTTCTCAGTTCGTCAGGCTTTAAAAGGTTACCGTAAAGTTCATTTTACAGTTGACAGTCGAAAACCTATTACTTTGTTAACCACTTCAGCCCCGGAAGAATTTCCCCCCTTCCTGACCAGAGCACTTTTTGCGATTCGGCACTGCGTCGCTGTAACGGACAATTGCACGGTTGTGTGACGTGGCTCCCAAACAAAATTGACGTCCTTTTTTTCCCACAAATAGAGCTTTCTTTTGGTGGTATTTGATCATCTCTGTGGTTTTTATTTTTTGCGCTATAAACAAAAAAAATAGCGACAATTTTGAAAAAAAAAAAAAAATAAATAATAAAAAAAAAAAGCTTTATTTTTTACTTTTTGCTATAATAAATATCCCCAAAAAATAATTTAAAAAAATTTTTTTTTCCTCAGTTTAGGCCGATACATATTCTTCTACATTTTTTTTTTTTTTTTTTTTTTTTTACCAAAAATAACGCAATAAGCGATTATTGATTGGTTTGCGCAAAAGTTATAGCGTTTACAAAATAGGAGATAGTTTTATGGCATTTTTATTAATTATTTTTTTTTTTTTTACTAGTAAAGGCAGTGATCAGTGATTTTTATTGTGATTGCGACATTATGGCGGACACATCGGACATTTTTGACACATTTTTGGGACCATTGTCATTTATACAGCAATCGGTGCTATAAAAATGTCACTGATTCCTGTGTAAATGACACTGGCAGTGAAGGGGTTAACCACTAGGGGACGGGGATGGTCAGTACTAGTCAGTACTAGGGAGCGATTCTAACTGTAGGGGGATGGGCTAGCTGTGACACGTCACTGATATCTGCTCCCGATGACAGGGAGTAGAGATCAGTGACACTGTCACTAGGCAGAACGGGGAGATACTGTTTACATCAGCATCTCCCCGTTCGTCCTCTCCATGAGGCGATCGCGGTTATCCCCGCAGCAATCGAGTCCGCGGGACCCGCGACCCGTCTCACGGAGCTGCCGGCACGCACGCACGCAATGGCACGGCGGGAAATTCAAATGGGATTTACAGGTATGCCCATTTGCCCAGCCGTGCCATTCTGCCGACGTACATCGGCGTGCGCCGGTCGGGAAGTGGTTAATGTTGAAAAAATTGTGTCTGATACCAGCAGTGAATAACAGATCTGACTATGAAGATTTAATTATTTAAGGCAGTTTTTACACTGACTTTTTTTGCAGCACTGAGAATATCCGAAGTTGTACCGACCTCCAAAAATAGAGGTACAGGTATTCTATTCCATAACTTGAAGTTTTTTCCAGATAGTTTGGGTCTGTTTATTCCACATAGCAAAACTGATATATTTAGCAAAGGTCATTGGTTATGTTTGATTCTGTGGACAGGTGTCTTTTATACAGGTAACAAGCTGAGATTAGGAGCACTCCCTTTAAGAGTGCTCCTAATCTCAGCTCGTTGCCTGTATAGAAGACACCTGGGAGCCAGAAATCTTGCTGATTGATAGGGGATCAAATGCTTATTTCATTAATTAAAATGCAAATCAATTTATAAAACTTTTTTAAAATGCGTTTTTCTGGATTTTTTTTGGTTGTTATTCTGTCCCTCACTGTTAAAACAAACGTACCATTAAAATTATAGACTGGTCATTTTTTTGTCAGTGGGCAAACGTACAATATCAGCAGGGGATCAAATACTTTTTTCCCCCTCACTGTAATTACTAAATTAGCTCACACCTGCAGAAGCCCAGGGATTGTCGGGTAGTTTCTTCACAGGAAGTGTCAGTTCTCACACTACAGAGGTCATACATTAACCTTTGCAGCGTCATGCCTAATACCTCAAGCTTGAACACAAACAGAAACTGCTAACACCGGAATATGAAGATTTACTCTACTATAGGTGGTGTATACAGGGCAATAAAATGACACAATGAAACTACATGATCAATGCACAACTTTTTAACCTTGTGTTTTTCACCTGCATAAGAGATTGCGTATTTTTAATAGAATGCATAGCTATCAAATATACCAGTAAATGGGACAATCTACAATTCCTGTTTGTCTCTAAATGAATTACTGTGAATGGTTCCATTCTGTCATCTGAACAGAAATAGCTATGCAGCTGACTCACTCACCCAATTTAAGCTCATATGACAGAAGAGGATTAAATAACTAAATTATGACAAGCTGCCTCTTCCACACTAACTCCTACTCGAGAAAGTCCATGGCTGCCCTCGGCTAAGGTTACTGCGCAGTGATACTAAGTGCTGGTTGCAATGCACTGGAAAGCTTCAGAGAGGCCTTCGATAATCTGTGACACATTGTTTAACCCCCCCCACGCGCTATAGCCAAATGATGGCTACAGCGTGGGCCATAATGCCGGGAAGGAGTCAAAAGATGTTTTCCCATGCATGAGCTGCCTGCGAGGCGCATGCGGCACACTCTGTGATCACCGAGTCAATGAGACTCAGCTCATCACATATCGGAGTAAGAGGCCAATCCCAGCTCTTGACCACGTGATCAACTGTCAGCCAATGACAGCTGATCATGTGACGTAAACAGAAGATCGATAACCTGCTCCCCCCCCCCCCCCCCCTCGCCAGCATAGGGAAAAAAAAAAGCGATCACCGGCTTCTGACAGAGGGACATCGGTACTGAACAGGGAGAGGCACTGCTGCTATGCCACCAGTGTCACCTACAGGTGTATATCAGTGCTGCCTATCAGTTTCTATCTGTGCAGCCCATCAGTGTTGCCTCATCAGCGCACATCAATGAAGGAGAAAAAATTACCTGTTTTCAAAATCCGTTTTTTTAGCAAAAAATAAAAAACCACAGTAGTGATTAAATACCACCAAAAAAAGCTCTATTTGAGGGGGTAAAAAAAAAAAAAAAAAAAAAAAAAACCACATATAAAAATTTCACATGGGTACAGTGTTGCATGACCGCGCAATTGTCATTTAAAAAGAGTGACAGCGCTGAAAGCTGAAAATTGGCCCAGTAGGCAAGTGGTTAAAAGAATTGTCCCCAATCAGGTCAAAGCGTTAACGTCTCAAAACAAAGCTCACCGAATCTCACCATCACGGCACTCCTCCAACTCCCCATTTACTTGTCAGAGCTCCAGGCCAAATCTTTTTGTGCAAGCTTGGTGTCAGAGCTTACAAAGGGTTAATGACCCCCAGGTGACAACATTGAGGCCTATTGATTGGCCAGTCAGGGTAGATTACCGCATTCTGGGAGGAAGTGGCGAAGGTCATATGCTCCCCCATACCCAGAAGTACCAGGCTTTTCCAAGGGCTTCAACAAATTAACACATTAAAGAGGAAGTAAACCCTCTGGAAAAAAATAAACACCCTGCAAGACAAAGACATAATGAGCTAGTATGCATAGACATACACCTGGATATGTTTCTCTCAATAACCTAGCAGCCAGTACGCACAAAAGTCTCTGCAAGACTTGATTGGAACAAAACCCGTACGATCCTCTGCCACAGGATGTAATGGTTTATGATGAACAGCAAACACAGCACTAGAACCTTTAAGCCGACCCGGCAGTACTATGCAGTAAGATTACTTTAGGATGCGTCCTCCAACTGAGTCACCAGGCCCCTCTCCAGACCAGCACTCTGCATGATCCTTCCGCGACGGGTCCTCCCCTGGGATCTTCTCAGTTGTCCAGCTTCTTCCCATAGGACAGACAGCCCAGGACCATTCCTCTGCCGCTGTGGTAGGCCCCAGATAGACTTCTGGGCCCACCCACACGCTGCAGCGATGTGGGCCTCCCGGTCGGAGGACCACGAGGTAGTACTCCTAGCACATACCTGTTGGCCAGGAGGGCCAGCAGGTGGAACGAAAGACGAACCCCAAAACATGGCGTCTGTCCCATAAATACCCTCTCCCAGAATGCAACTCGGAGGACCACCTCCACCGAGTTATGTCCGGGACAGAGGAGCACTCATGCGCTTCAACGTGTTGCCTTTCCAACACCGACCCATGGTGACGACACCCACAGGCACAGTGTGAAACTACACGCAACTATACGCCAAGCTGGAACAGAGGCAAATCTGACTATGTATAAACAGATAACCCACCAAATTTACCTATAAGCAGTAGATTGAAAATATACCAGTGCTACATATATATATTACTTTAGCTGAAGAAAACAGTGAAACAGCAAATCCAAGATTTTTTAATTACATTTCTGTATATCGCATCTGAGGATAAAAAACAATTCACATCAATCTCTGCTTCTGAACGTGCTTTTGTCACCCTCAGAGGTGGATGGCTACACACAGGCCAGTTTGCTAAGAGTAGTCTACCTTTTGGTGGGAGGAAACCAGTGCAAACAACAACATACACCGATCAGCCATAACATTATGACCACTGACAGTTAACGTGAATAACATGGATTATCTCGTTAAAGTGGCATTTGAAAGTGGGTGGGATATATTAGGTAGCAAGTGAGCATGTTGTCACTGAAGTTGTGTTTTGACAGCAGAACAAATGGGCAAGCATAAGGATTTGAGAGACTTCGACAAGGGCCAAATTGTCATGGCTAAACGGCTGGGTCAGAGCAACTCCAAAACTACAACCCTTGTGGGATGTTCTTGGGGTGCAATGGTCAGGACCTACCAAAAGCTGTCAAAAGAAAGAAAACCATTGAACCAACAACGGGGTCATGGGTGACCAAAGCTCGTTAATGCACGTGGGAAACAAAGCCTAGCCCATGTAGTCTGACACAATAAGAGAGCTACTGTAGCTCAAATTTCTGAAAAAGTTAATGCTGGTTCCAATAGAAAGGTGTCAGAACACAAATTGCATTGCAGTTGGGGCTTCATAGCCACAGACCAGTCAGGGTGCTCATTCTAACCAGTGTCCACAGCCCAAACCCATACAGTGGGCAAAAAAAGGGAGAAAAAGGTAGTCTTGTCTGATGAAATCAAAAATGGTTTGAAGAACACAACAAAGGGGTTTGAGGTGTTGACTTGACCCCATAATTCTCCATATCTCAATCCAATCGAGCATCTGTGGGGTGTTTTAGACAAACAAGTCCAATCCATGGGAGGACCCACCTTACAATGTACAGGACTTAAAAGGATCTGCTACTGCCAGATGCCACAGAAAACCTTGAGGTCTAGTAGAGTTCATGCCTCAATGGGTTATAGTGGGTGGTTATAATGTTATGGCTAATCGGTGTACACACTCCAGGTAGTATACCTGATGTTAAAATGAGCTCAGGACCACAAAATGTGCAAACAAGAGCACCAAACAGCAGGGAGGGATTCATTGTACTGTGGGCCCCAGAATGTCTTCTGTTCACATTGCTCCCACACCCCCACACTGTTAGGGGGTCTCACTTCTTCCACTAGACTTGATTTTTGTTATATGGCACTATTCTCACAGGCGATTTGCCATGCTGCGAATCCCAATGGCAGGAAAACGAAGTTACTTACTGGTAACGTTCTTTCCCAGAGTCTTTCAGGACAGCCACCTGAGAGACCTTAGCTCCTCCCCTCTGTAGGAAACACCGCGCCAGCCATCTTTAAATTTCCTCCTCCCCTGCTGGCTCCGCAGTTTTTTAAAAGAGCACCTCCAGTCCACTGGGGAGGCACATGAAAATATGATACACATAGTTAAACCATATCACATTTCTTATAAGGAAATCTCAAGTATTTTATACATTTGGGTGGGTACCTGTGTTGTCCTGAAAGACACTGGGAAAGAACATTACCAGTAAGTAACTTGCGAAGCTGGACCATGTTGCCACTTTACAAATCTGTTCCGGCGTTGCTCCAGCTCTCTCTGCCTGCAACGCTGCCACTGATCTCGTAGCGTGTGCCCTGATACCCTCTGGGATCTGCATACCTCCCAATGTATAGGCCTGGCCAATAGCTTCTCTTAGCCATCTGGCTATAGTGCGCTTTGAAGCCTTGTGCCCTTTCTTGGCCCCTGAAATTAAAATAAATGCTCAGGAGGACGAAAAATTGCCCCTCCTATGCCCTTTCCTCTCTGTCCCCAAGGTCTATTTGGTTTTTGGCCTTGGGTGCTCTAAAGCGGGATCTTGTGCCCCCTCTTTGCCTTTTTTTATTTTGCTGTGGCTGTCCCCAAGCTGGTTTACGCTTCAGCGGAAATGCTTTTTTTTTTGTCCGTCGTGCGATCCAGTACTTTCTCCAGCCCTGGTTCAAATAGCAAGTCCCTTGTAAATGGCATCCTGCAAAGTTTGGCTTCAGACGCGCAGTCCCCCTGCCATGTCTTTAGCCACAGGGCTCTTCTTGCGGAGTTTGATAAGGCGGAGGATCTAGCTGCCATCCGTACTGATTCCGCTGATGCATCTGCGATATAAGCGATGCCTCGAAGGAGCATGAGAAAAAAAGGAGGATAGAATCTGCTCTTTTGCAGTTCCCTCCTCAATGTGGGCCTGTATCTGAGTTAGCCAAAACTCCACGTTTCGAGCCACTACAGTTGCTGCCATAGCTGGTTTTAGGCTTCCCACTGTGGGAAGACTTAAAGACTTCCTTAAGAGGGAATCCATCCTCTTGTCCATTGCGTCGGACAGGACCCCCATGTCCTCGAAGGCCAAGTCTGTGTGCCTCGAGATTTGGGAGAAAGCTGCGTCTAGCTTTGCGGTCTTATTCCAAACTGATGCCAGATCATCCACAAACGGAAACCTTCTTTTTAATGCTTTTGAAAAGAAGGAAGGGTTTCCTTTCCGGGTCCTGCCATTCTTTCTTTATTGCCTCTACTAAAACCTCATGGACTGGAACATTTTTCTTTTGTTGTTCTCCCAGGCCCTCGTACATTTGGTTATGTAGAGATAGGGGTTTTTCCATTTGCATACCTAGTGTGGTATAAATGCCCCCACCTCCAAGAGATTTTCCACCTCTTCCAGTGACAGTTTGTACTGGGATGGTTTTCTGGAATCCCCTTCCAGAGCTTCTCTCTCTGATTCTTGGGAGCCGGAGGCTGCGCTGTCTGGCTCCTCCTTAGCCCCTTCCCTGGAGACTAATGGAGGGCCTGCACTAGTGGATGGTAATACTTGCATTTCTTGGTAACGCTACCTGCTGTGTTGATAGAGGAGCAGTCTGAGGCTGCGGGATCTGAAACCCCTCAAAGAAGGTTTTAAAGGATTCAAACATTAGAAAGTTCCTTTACTGATGCCGCTAGCTCACTGCCCTGCTCAGTGGCATGTTCCTGCACTAGTTTGATAATACATTCTCTACATAGTGTTTACCAGGAGTCCCTAAGTGTAGTTCTACAGGAGGGGCACCTCTTACTAGAGCTATGAGGGGGTCTGGGTTTGTCTGTTTTGTTCTGAAAGACACAAAAAAAACCCACAGGCATTAAAAATTTACTTTAACCTCTCCTGCAGTAAACTGCAGGTGCGCAGACTTTTTGTGTGGGCTTGCCTCTCCAGGGGCCCATGAACTTCCCTCTGGCACCTGAAGGACTCTCCCCCCCCCCTTAGTTCCTTGAGGGGAGGGGAGGGTCTGGCAAAGGGAGCTTCACCCTAGGTTCCCCTTACCTTAGCGTGGCTGGAGCTGGCCTCAGCTGGAGCAGTCTGGTCCCTTCCTTCTGCTTCCGACATCTTGGTGCCGCCACCGGAGCTTGTGCTGTCTCCACAGCAATTGCAGCCCCTCTTCAGCCCATGTCTGGCTCCTTTTCAGCGTCCCGTGGCCGGAACTGGAAGCCATGGGTCAAACAGAGGTGCCCGCCCCTTCCGCCGGACGTGACGTCACCTGGCTTCTGCGCGGTCCCAGAGACCGGCATGGTTTCTCCACTGCTGTGCTTGCCATGTTGCTGCTGCGGTTCTGGAACCGCTGACTGGGCCTGCACCTCTCATCTACCACACTCGGTAGTGAAAACGGAGCCCCCCTGACCTACACCTGACCTCAGGGATGTGGGGGTGGCGATCTTCACCAGGTAAGTTTACCTGGCCTGTCCGAAGAGCCTCTGCTCCTTTCAGGACTTTCTGCCCGAGCCTCCCTGGCTCGATTCCAGGTGGTGTCTGGAGGAAGCACAAATAACTGAGGAGCCAGCAGGGGAGAAGGAAATTTAAAGATGGCTGGCGCAGTATTTCCTACAGAGGGGAGGAGCCAAGGTCTCTCGGGTGGCTGTCCTGAAAGACAATTAGGGGAAATCTACGATTCCTCCTGCTGGGACTGACAGCTGTGTGTGGATAGCAGCAGCTGCTGAGCCTGTACACTACAACGACAGGCTGTCATGGGCTGCAGTTATCCGTGCCTGTTTGCACACATGTAGATTCCTGCTGCTGGGAATTGCAGTGTACCAAAACGCCCATGTGAATGGTGCCTAAGGGATGCAGCGGGGAGATATTGATGCTGAAGTATTTCAAATATTCAAGAAGTCAGAGGCTGACCCAGTCCATTATGCTCCACCTACAGTAGAAGTAAATCTGTGAGTGGCTGGCAGACTTATATGAACACAATTATGTAGTGTAAGCCAGACTCCATTTACCCAACTGTGCCATCTATGTGTGTACTCTCAAAAAGTGGTTGCTGCAGTAAAGAAATCTGCTGGAAACCCAGAATTGGTTTGTCAAGCTTTGCCAAACATAACTGACACTTAGAGACAACGCAGTTAAAAACAACCCGAGTGATATGTGCACTTACCATTATCAGGGTAGGTACCAGCAGGGCACACCGTGCATTCAGTGGTATTGACAGAGCTGCAGTTGAAATCAGCGGTGGTCGTCACAATGCTGGTTGTGGTCAGCTGACTACCAACTAAACATGCTGCAAGAAATAAAAGGCAACAAATCAATTCACACCACTCAACCAGCATCATTGTGCAAACAACACACGTACTTCTTTGCCCCTGGCTTGTGACATTTCAATAAAGTTATAAAGAAAAGTAAACCATGTTCTGCCCTTTAAAAAAAATGGAAAGCACCACCAGCCAGAAGAAACACTTCCTGTATGGTAAAGCAGTGGCCCCGAAAAGAAGATCTCATGGTTTGCGATTTGAATTCAGCTCACAAAAAGTGACAAGGACACAGCATTTCTAAAACAACCAATAGGCATTTTCTCTATTAACAGAAAGTGTTCTTAGCTTAAAAAAAAATAAAATATTATACAGCCACCACAACCAAGATCTGGTAAACTGCAATATAGTATGTTTTTGTACTTGAGGTTGGATAACTTTGAGGTGTCTCATTCTAGAAAAGTAGAATTTAGGTACTCTCGAATCTCCTTCTGTAGGTGCCATAGGCACACCTTAATCACCCCATGTGCACTGACGTAGCTTCAGAGGTCACAATAGAAACTCCGCCCATGCTCCATGAGGCCGTGCAGCCTCTATTTCACATTTGGTTTTACACCTGTACAGGAGGGGAGGCGAGGGTGTTATATACTGGAGCCCATCCCCTTCATTTTCCTCCTGCAGCCGTCGAAAGCCTGCTTCTCCTCCTCTCCCTCTTTCTTCCTTCTCTACTGCCTGGGCCACCTGCATGCTCCCCTGGTCAGACTCCCCCCCCTCTTCCCGCAGTGCTGCCAACTTTCCCCCTCTCCTCTCCTGCCTGGGCCCCCTGCATGCTCCCCTGGTCCCCCTCCCCCTGCAGTGCTCCCTCTCCAGATGGCTGCTGCAGGGGATGTTTCAGAATGGAGAGCCGAAAAAGGGGGGGGGGGGGATGTCGGTAAATATGTAATTTACTGGCCCCTTACTTTTCTGAATAAACACAATGAGTGGTCTGTACTGATCACTCACCGTGGTCATTCATAACTAAGTCCTGGTTCACATTGATGCGATTTGATATGTCAAATTGGTGGAAACTGCTGGCAATGTCAGCGTCCACACTGATTCACAAAAGTAGTTTCTGTACTACTTTTGGTGATTTTGGAATGTGATTTCCATTAACATCTGTGCAGAAACTCACACAGATGTCTCTGAAATCGCCCCCGAAGTCGGGACCGATATGCAGGAATGAAATTGTGCGAGTTCAGCTGAATGCTCGCTAACAGCACCTGCAGTATTTGAGAGGCTTTTATTCAGAGATAGCTTTGCTTGTTTTGGAGGTATGGGATATCCCAGGATGCAGTGGGAAACCAACAAGCGAAACAGAATAAGACATCATCAGTAGTCACTTCCAGTTCATGTGTATATATTTTGGCAGGGTCTGTTGCAGACATCACATCCGGCGTGCAGCATGGAGAATCAGGGAGGTAAGTCGGAACTAGACCGGAGCGGAGAAACTAGCAGATGGCGCATGTGGTGCGCAAAGTGGGAACACTATAGCGGAAGGTGAGCGGGGACCAGAGAGATAGTACTCAGCAGTGGAGGATCAGCAGAGCTGGGGGCCAGAGCAGGAGAAACTAGCAAATGTCACACACATGGTGTGCAGCATGGGAGCATTATAGCAGAAGGTGAGCGGGGACTGGAGAGAGAGGAGGGTCAGCAGAGCTGGGAGGTTACTACTGAGCGGGGCGGGGGGGGGGGGAATCAGCAGAGCTAGGAGGTTACTACCGAGTAGGGGATCTGCTGTGCAAGTGTACGAATGAGCTGGGGATCTGCTGGGGGGGGAGTACTAATAATCTGGGGATCTGCGATACTAATGAGTTGGGGGTACTACTGAGCCGGGGTTCTGAGGACATTTGCCAAGCTTCAAAACAAGCAAAAACCAAAAAAAGCAAAATAGCATGTTGAAACGGTAGGCAATTGAATGCGTTTTAAAGCCGAAACAAGTGTAAATAAGCCCTAAATAAATGGCAGCCAGGCAGGATTTTTATTGCAGATGAGACATACTGGGGTTGATTCTCTATAACTGGAGACTACAAATCTGGTGCAGCTGTGCGCGGTAGCCAGATTCTAATTTCTCCTTGTTCAACTAAGCTTTGACAAAAAAACTGAAAGCTGATTGGTTTCTATGTAGAGTTGCACCAGATTTTTCACATTCCAGTATCAGTAAAATCAACCCCACTATGTCTCTTCTGCAATAAAAGATTCCCATCTGTGTGTTTGCAATCTTCCTGGTAATATACACAGAGCTCCACATGAGAAGCTCAGTGCACAAATCCAGCATTTGCTGGGATGAATGAATTCCTGTGTGCACACATCATCCCAGCCTGGCCAACCAATAGGGCAAATGATCCCAAACCTGGAAGCCTCGCAACTGCTTTATAAAAAGCTGAAGCACCCAATTCCATTGCCCATTCTGGCTTCAAATGGATGGAAATAAAAATAAGTTTGGAGGTCATTGGAGTGGACTTTTCTTTCTACATTCCAGCAACTACCAAAATATTTCAGCCAGAGTTGGGCTGTAACAAAAAAAAAAAAAAAAAAAAAAAAAAAAAAGAAGTTCTGCGTATGCTTGCAGCACTACACTTTGGATACAACATTTCCCAACTTGGATATTAAACCCTTTTTAAAGTGACTGTAAAGTCTTTTTTTTTTTTTTTATTGAGAAAAAACCCCGAAACAAACAACATGTTAAACTTACCTGCTCTGTTGCAGTGGATTTACACATACCAGCTCGGATCCTCCTCTTCTCGGATCCCTCTTCGGCTCTCCTGGCTCCTCCCTCCCGTCGAGTGCCCCCACAGCAAACAGCTTGCTATGGGGGCACTCGAGACGAGTCACAGCTTCCAGTGTCCATTTAGATATGAAGCTGTGGCCTGGCCCCGCCTCCTCTCTCTCCTGATTGGCTGACTGACTTTAATTGACAGCAGCGGGAGCCAATGGCGCCGCTGCTGTGTCTCAGCCAATCAGGAGGGAGAGTTTCGGACGGTCGAGACATTTGTGGACATCGCTGGACAGAAAGGGACCTCAGGTAAGTATTAGGGGGCTGCTGCACACAGAAGGCTTTTTATCTTAATGCACAGAATGTATTAAGATAAAAAAACCTTCTGACATTACAACACTTTATCATCTCCCCCTTCCAGAGTGTGTTTACTTTTTTCAAGTGCCCCTGAAGTGCTCATTTATTACAGAACTTTCCATGGTAGTTTTTTCATGGCAGATAATTTGCTTTGGACAAGGCGAGGTATATTTGCTTTCTGTGTTCCTATTTTGAAAAAAAAACGTTTCCTTACCTTCTGTCGTGTCACCAGGGAAGGAAGTATGTAGATTTGATTAGGTATAGGTAAAAAAAAAAAAAAAAAAAAAAAAGGAAGAAGTGTTTTTCAGTATTCTTACCTTGTATATAGATGTTAGAAAGATTCAAGAATTGTGTGTTACAATCAGGTACCTTATAGGTGTAGGCAGTTAAAAATATTATCTTTTATTTATTAAAGTCCTGAAGCCCAAAACGTAGCCAGCTTTTTGAATTGGAGAATAGTTAGACCCTCGTTTTTTCCCTGCAGCTTGTGTGGGGAGAAAAAAAAGAAAAAAGGAAAGGGAAGATTTCCCTTGCCTTATCTATGCTAGTGAGACCTTGTCGCCAGGATAGGAATTCTCCAGATTAGGGACTAGGCTGGCAAAAAATACCTGAGAGAAGATCTAGCCTTTTTTTCCACTCTACGCAGTTTTGCCTGGTGTTGGGCTTACATTATGCAGAAAAATTCTGCCACACAAAAATGGTCTTAGAATTAAATATACATTTTAAGACCATTGTTGTCTTAAAATAAATATTTTTTTTAAATATTATTATCATCATTTTTGGGCTAAAGTTATAACTGCATTTCACTAAACACAATTAGAAAATATATAATATGATTTTATTATCATCATCATCATCATCAGCTAAACACAATGTAAAAAAATATATACATTTCATTGGGCCAGGGTTTGCATTTTTCAATAAACACAAGTTCAACAAAAATATTATTTTAAAATAAATATTATTTTGAACTTGTGTTTAGTAAAAAATGCAAACCCTGGCCCAATAAAATGAATATTTTTTTAACATTGTGTTTAGTGAAAACAGCAGTTAATAATAAAAATTATAAAATCATATTATAATAAATATCATTTCTAATTGTGTTCAGTGAAAAAAAATAAGTCATAACATAGTCCATCAATTATCATTATAACAATCTGGGCCCATAAAATAATATATACATTTTTTTTAACTTGTGTTCAGAAAAAAAAATTATTATATATAAGATTTTTTTTTTTTTTTTTTTTTTTTAATTACAAAATTATATATAAGCTATGACTGCATTTTTTTTCCACCATTTTTTTTTTTTTATTCTTTATTTATGTATAAGATAACAACATTATTATATCACCAGAGAGGTACCAATCAACCAAGAAATTTGCAGATAGCAATACACCATTTTGATCAAGAAGATAAAGAAAAATATAAACGTATTGCAGGTATACGTCAGGCTTATATAGATGTTAAAAATTAAGATTATTATACAGCACACTGTCTAACGGCTAATCTCGACCACTGTTTTTTACCCCAGATTTATTTCAAACCCTACTAGGATAAAAATGTGATTATTTTTATTTTTCCCTTTCTTTAAAAGAACAACCTATTATTATTAATAAACAGGACTTGTGTTCAGTGAAAAAAATGCAGTCATGGCATCACCCAAACTATGCATGAAAGAGTTTTTAAATGATAGTCATCAATTATTATTAGCTTTATGTGATTAAAGAGAAAGTATAAAATACAGGTGCTGTGGCACGGCGTAACGTTTTAAAGAGCACAATAAGCGGTATATGTACAAACGTTTTTACACACTTCTCACCCAGGATTCACACATCTTCCTAATTAAATCCAAATTGAATTCTGCATAAATCCTGTGTAGAAACATTTCCTATTAGTGCCCTTCATTTCAGGCCAAGCAGTCAAATAAAAAAAAAAGAAAAAATACCAAGTGTCGTTTTAGTGTCTCTTTCTGCCAACCATAGCAGCAGACATAAATGTATGGGGCGCGGGTTTGCGCAGTTTCTGGCCTTTGACAGATAATGCGCCTAATAATTTCAATAATGTTTTCACATCATATGACTATTTATTTAGAGCTGCACTAATCCATTGAAATGAGGATAAAAGTGAATGAAAGAACCTCTGATTGTGTGTATGGTGTCTACTCATCACTCACCAAAGCCGAAGAGCCCACCAATGACCCCCCAGAGTCTATTCATGGTGACAGTGGCATGTCCCCGGACAGTAGACTTCTTCATGGGACTTGGAATACAATCCAAACTTTCAAAATTCCTCCTCCTGTGTTTGCAGCTTGGCTTGTCCTGAGACTGGCTTGTCAGCTGACTGCGATCATGTGTCTGACTCAGCTCCAAGCAATCCACGCAGATTGGGAACTTCAGACACAGGGCCCTCCCCAAACCTATTGTTCCTGTGCTTTAATGTCTGCATTCTGCAAGAGTCTAGTGTCCAGGGTTTTGTTGGGGGTTGCTTGGATGGTTATAAAGAACTTTCATGGAACAAAAAAAAAAACCTCATCAGATCTGAAATAGGAAACTGCTTACAAATTCTTCAGAAATCGGCTTGAACGTATTCATTTCTGAAAGATATCTCTGTGCTGACAAAATATATATGTGTATATATATATATATATATATATATATATATATATATATATATAAATGTGATATGAATATATATATATATATATATATATATATATATATATATATATATATATATACACACACACACAGATTTTCAACACTGAAGAAACGACACTTTGCTACAATGTAAAGTAGTAAGTGTACAACTTGTATAACAGTGTACATTTGCTGTCCCCTCAAAATAACACAACACACAGCCATTAATGTCTAAACTGCTGGCAACAAAAGTGAGTACACCCCTAAGTGAAAATGTCCAAATTGGGCCCAAAGTGTCAATATTTTGTGTGGCCACCATTATTTTTAACCCTCTTGGGCATGGAGTTCACCAGAGCTTCACAGGTTGCCACTGGAGTCCTCTTCCACTCCTCCATGACACCATCACGGAGCTGGTGGATGTTGGAGACCTTTTGCTCCTCCACCTTCCATTTGAAGATGCCCCACAGATGCTCAATAGGGAGCGCATGGCATGGGATGTACTGGGACATTTCAACATGACAATGATCCAAAGCACAAGGCCAAGTCGACCTGTCATTGGCTACAGCAGAATAAAGTGAAGGTTGTAGAGTGACCATCTTAGTCTCCTGACCTCAATATCATTGTGCCTCTCTGGAGAGATCTCAAATGTGCATTTCATGCAAGACAGCCCAAGAACTGGAGGCTTTTTGCCAAGAGGAATGGGCAGCTTTACCATCTGAGAAGATAAAGAGCCTCATCCACACATACCACAAAAGACTTCAAGCTGTCATTGATGTTAAAGGGGGCAATACAGGGTATTAAGAACTGGGGTATGTAAACTTTTGATCAGGGTCATTTGGGTAGTTTCTGTTGTGATTATGATTTAAAAAGAGTAAACCCAGTTGATTGATAATAAATGGCTTCAGCCAAACACTAACCATGAGTGAAAATTGTTTTTGTGTTATCATTCATATTCTCTGAAAAATGGTCAAGAAATCATAAATTCTGCCAGGGTATGTAAACTTATGAGCACAGCTGTAAAGTAGTGAGTGTACAGCTTGTATAACAGTGTAAGTTTGCTGTCCCCTCAAAATAACTCAACACACAGCCATTAATGTCTAAACCGCTGGCAACAAATGTAAGTACACCCTCTAAGTGAAAATGTCCAAATTGGGACCAAAGTGTCAATATTTTGTGTGGTCACCCTTATTTTCCAGCACTGCCTTAACCCTCTTGGGCATGGAGTTCACCAGAGCTTCACAGGTTGCCACTGGAGTCCTCTTCCACTCCTCCATGACGGAGCTGGTGGATGTTAGAGACCAAGCGCTCCTCCATCTTCTGTTTGAGGATGCCCCACAAATGCTTAATAGGGTTTAGGTCTGGAGACATGCTTGGCTAGTCCATCACCTTTACCCTCAGCTTCTTTAGCAAGTCAGTGGTCATTTTGGAGGTGTGTTTGGGGTCGTTATCATGTTGGAATACTGCCCTGCGGCCCAGTCTCTGAAGGGAGGGGAGCATGCTCTGCTTCTGTATGTCACAGTACATGTTGGCATTCATGGTTTCCCCAATGAACTGTAACTCTCCAGTGCCAGCAGCACTCATGCAGCCCCAGAACATGACACTCCCACCACAATGCTTGACTGTAGGCAAGACACATTTCTCTTTGTACTCCTCACCTGGTTGCTGACGCACATGCTTGAAATCATCTGAACCAAATAAGTTTATCTTGGTGTCAACAAATAACGTAAATTTATTTTATTGGAATTTTATGTGATAGACCAACACAAAGTGGCACATAATTGTGAAGTGGAAGGAAAATGATAAATGGTTTTCAACATTTTTTTACAAATAAATATCTGAAAATTGTGGAGTGCATTTGTATTCAGCCCCCTTTACTCTGGTACCCCTAACTAAAATCTAGTAGAACCAATTGTCTTCAGAAGTCACCTAATTAGTAAATAGAGTCCACCTGTGTGTTATTTTATCTCAGTATAAATGCAGCTGTTCTGTGAAGCCCTCAGAGATTTGTTAGAGGTTGTTAGAGAACCTTAGTGAACAAACAGCATCATGAAGGCCAAGGAACACACCAGACAGGTCAGTGATAAAGTTGTGGAGAAGTTTAAAGCAGAGTTAGGTTATAAAAAAATATCCCAAGCTTTGAACATCTCACGGAGCACTGTTCAATCCATCATCCGAAAATGGAAAGAGTATGGCACAACTGCAAACATACCAAGACATGGCCGTCCACCTAAACTGACAAGTAGAGCATTAATCAGAGAAGCAGCCAAGAGGCCCATGGTAACTCTGGAGGAGATCAACAATTCAGGTGGGAGAATCTGTCCACAGGACAACTATTAGTTGTGTACTCCGCAAATCTGGCCTTTATGGAAGAGTGGCAAGAAGAAAGCCATTGTTGAAAGAAATCCATAAAAAGTCCAGTTTGTAGTCTGCGAGAAGTCTTGTGGAGGACACAGCAAACATGTGGAAGAAGGTGCTCTGGTCAGATGAGACCAAAATTGAACTTTTTTGGCCTAAAAGCAAATTGCTATTGTAGCGCCCTGGGGTTTAGTCAGCAAGCTCCTCATCAAATTCCTTGTCAGGGGTAGCTACTATAGTTAAATTGTTAGAAATCCATTGATTTCTCCCTAAGTTTGGCCTTGTTGTACTTTTCTCCTCTACCACTAGGTGGCCGGGCACTTGGTGGTAATAGATATGAGAAGGACAACTCAAGGTCAGGTTATGGGTATATGGGATATCTCAGCCAATGGGCAGGGGTTTTCTTGAATGCTTTGGCCTGCTGGGAGAGCTTATATATTCAGGTGGAGTCAGGTGATCTGTGTTCTGTGCCAACCGGACTGCCGCCTGGGTGGACGTGTGTCTTCTGCCCTGGGCTGCTGGGCTGGAGATTGGGCCTATCCCAGGGGCATCAGGATGCCAGGCTGTGTGAGGGCCAGATCAGAAGTAAGAGGGCAGCGCAGGGATGGGACTGCGGCTTGCGGTCCAACCAAAAGTGATGGTTCTGCTAGCCGGAGAACCTGTCGTGGTCGGAGGTAGAAGGGAAGCTGTCGCCACTAAGGGACCAACCACCTTTACCAGGGACCACAGTGAGTAACTGAAGCAAGTACCGGAGAAGTATTCTCACCGAACGGGCACGGTGGAGAATCAGGAAACTTCAGGTGGTGATCAAGTCCAGGGACCCAACCAGTGGAGGTGACACTTGCAGAGCATAAAGTAAAAGGAAAAACCGCGCTAAAGAAATAATTATATTCAAAACTTATAGCTGCATGAATAAAACACCAATATCTGTGTAAAAACTCGCATTACAGCAATCTCAACCTGTGCAAATGGTTCAGAGAAATAAGTGTGCAAAACGGATTATAATGAAGCAATCCAAAACAATACAATTCAAATAAAACATGCATAAAACAAAGTCCTGTCAGTGAGTAATATACAGTGAAATATGTGCCAATGTGCTTAAAACATATATCAATATGCTTCTTGAAACTTTCCGCACCCGATAGGTGGTTAGAAAAACAGTCCTCAAATATAAAAAAGCTTTTCAGCCATAAAAAGAAAAAAGGTTGTCCATAGAATGGATGACAAAAGGAAAAGTCCCATAGGTAAATAGCCGCTTCATAAAGGCAGAGGGAGACATCCACAATCCATCAGATCAGATGCCACACAAATAAATGGAGAAGGAGGGAGCATGTAGACAAAAACTCTCATAGAATCCAACAGTGTTAAAAGGTGTAGGCTCACTATTACAGGAGGTGTGTTACTGACCAAATCACCAATTGAAAACAGATGGGAAAAAAGCCTACAAAAAGAAAACCGACGGAGCCACCACATCTAATGATTGTGGGCTTATCACCCCTCCTCAGGTGGACGAGTTGGTTTTTGCCAGGTCGGAGACGCACGGTACATCAGAGGATTCGGATCCCATCCACTCACAGTCCCTGCAGAGGGCTAAGTCTACTTGCAGAGCAGCCTTGTGTGTCAAGCCAGGGACCGAGCTGGTCGGCGGGGGTGAAGCTTGAAAGGTATCCAAAGTGCCAAGCTAGGGACCCAGCAATGAAGCATGGGTGACTCTTGAGGGAGATACCACCACAAAAGCCTTGAGGAGCTCATGAGGTTCAGAGTTAGTGAATAAGAGGGTCCGGTGAGAGACCAGGAGCTCAAGGAGCTGAAGAACTACAAGTAGAAGTTTGTAGTAAAGCTGAGAAAACCGTTACGTTTGAATTAGGAACTGTTAAGTACTGTAGCCATAGGGAACAGCAAACCTGCATGTGCAAAAGTGGCACCTTGCTGGGGCGTTTCCCTGTACGGCTGTCCTCCTATTGAAGCCTTGGAGTCTGCCTATTGAAATTGCAACTACTTAAGGGTGTCCTGGCCCTAACCCTCTTTCCCTTGCAAAATATAAAAAGACTGTTAAATAAAACCTCTTTTGCATCCAAGAAGTGTCTGGCGCCCAATTACTTTTACCACCTTTGCACCCACTATGCCTCACAACCCACTACGTATTGAAGGATGTCAGCGGTCTTTGGCCTCAAAGGTTTTCATTAGACTGGAAGAGGTTAGGGATTCTGCTACACTATGTGTGGCGGAAAACTAACACTGCACATCACCCTTTACACACCATCCCCACCGTAAAACATGGTGGTGGCAGCATCATGTTGTGGGGATGCTTTTCTTCAGCAGGGACAGGGAAGCTGGCCAGAGTTGATGGGAAGATGGATGGAGCCAAATACAGGGCAATCTTAGAAGAAAACCTGTTAGAGTCTGCAAAAGACTTGAGACTGGGGCCGAGGTTCTCCTTCCAGCAGGACAACAACGCTAAACATACAGCCAGATCTACAATGGAATGGTTTAGATCAAAGCATATTCATGTGTTAGAATGGCCCAGTCAAAGTCCAGACCTAAATCCAATTGACAATCTGGGGCAAGATTTGAAAACTGCTGTTCGCAGACGCTCTCCATCCAATCTGACAGAGCTTGAGCTATTTTGCAAAGAAGAATGGACAAAAATGTCACTCTCTAGATGTGCAAAGCTGGTAGAGACATATCCAAAAAGACTTGCAGCTGTAATTGCAGCAAAGGTGGTTCTACAAAGTATTGACTCGGGGGGCTGTATACAAATGCACGCCATACTTTTCACATATTTATTTGTAAACATTTTTGAAAAACATTTATCATTTTCCTTCCACTTCACAATTATGTACCACTTTGTGTTGGTCTATCACATAAAATCCCAATAAAATACATTTACGCTTTTGGTTGTAACATGACAAAATATGAAAAATTTCAAGGGGCATGAATACGTTTTCAAGGCACTGTATGTTTGGTGCAAAAACAACACTGCACATCACCAGAAGAACACCATACCCACCGTGAAGCATGGTGGTGGCAGCATAATGCTTTGGGGCTGTTTTTCTTGAGCTGAAACAGGGGCCTTAGACAAGGTAGAGGGAATTATGAACAGTTCCAAATACCAGTCAATATTGGCACAAAACCTTTATGCCGTGTACAGAGGACCGGACTTTTCGACAGCAAAGGTCAGACGGAACGAATACGCCGGACAATTCGATCATGTGTGGACTTCATCGGACCTTTGCTGTCGAAAAATCAGACAGACTTTAGATTTAGAACATGTTTCAAATCTTTCCGACGGATTCGAGTCCGGCTGGAAAATCCGTTCGTCTGTATGCTAGTCCGACGGACAAAAACCGACGCTAGGGCAGCTATTGGCTACTGGCTATGAACTTCCTTATTTTAGTCCGGTCGTATGTCATCACGTACGAATCCGTCGGACTTTGGTGTGATCGCGTGTAGGCAAGTCTGTTGCGTCGGAACTCTGTCGAAAGTCCGTCAAAAAGTCCTTCAGAGTTCACTCCGTTGAAAGTCTGCTCGTGTGTACACGGCATTAGGCTTCTGCTAGAAAGCTGAACATGAAGAGGAACGTTATCTTTCAGCATGACAACGACCTAAAGCATACATCCAAATCAACAAAGGAATGGCTTCACCATAAGAAGATTAAAGTTTTGGAATGGCCCAGCCAGAGCCCAGACCTGAATCCCATTGAAAATCTGTGGGGTGATCTGAAGAGGGTTGTGCACAGGAGATGCCCTCGCAATCTGACAGGTTTGGAGTGGTTTTGCAAAGAAGAGTGGGCAAATATTGCCAAGTCAAGATGTGCCATGCTGATAGACTCATACCCAAAAAAGACTGAGTGCTGTAATGAAATCAAAAGGTGCTTCAACAAAGTCAACAAAGTATTGGTTTAAGGGTGTGCACACTTATGCAACCATATTATTTTAGTATTTTATTTTTACTTCCCTCCACCTAAAAGATTTCAGTTTGTTGTTCAACTGAGTTGTACAGTTTATAGGTCACATTAAAGGTGGAAAAAAAATCTGAAATGATTTATCTAATTTTTTTACATCACAGCAACCTGACATTTTAATAGGGGTGTGTAGACTTTTTATATCCACTGTAGGTGGAGGATGACCAGAACTACTTTAAGTGAAATTCCACTTTTAAGAAGGACTAAAGGAAAAACTTTTTTCTTCATTTTGGATAGGGTAAGGGAGGGTCATAACCCCTGTAAGGCTCGGTTCACACCTATGAGTTTTCTTGGTGCTTTTTGCAGAAACACACGACAGTTTTTAACCACTTTCTGCCGCGCTATAGCAGAATGACGGCTACAGCGCAGATGTTTCGTCACATATGGCGACCTATCACATTTGGCTACCCGCATGCGCGACGCCGCCATAATGCGTTCCAACACTGTGGCGATCTGCGATTGCACAGGATTTTGTGGCTACACCCCTGAGTCCAGGTTCAAGCCCCACCATCCAAGTGGACATAGAGTCAGATTAAAATTATGCCGAGCGAAGCGAGGCTGTGCCCGAAGCGTGGCGAGCGAAGCGAGCCCACGAGTGGCCCTGTGGCAAAGTGGTCCTACAACAGTGTTGGAACGCATATGGCGGCGTCGGGCATGCGCACTCCAGGGGGTAGCAAAATATGATGGGTAGCGGAATGTGATGAAACACAGGCTTCCAGTGCTGTGATCACGCTGCTCTGTAATCGCAGTGTCCTTCAGACCCGGATGATCACAGAACAGGGTAAAGGACAAATCACAGCGGGCCCTTTAACACGTGATTAGCTGTCAGCCAATGACAGCGGATCACGAAAGTAAACAGAAGCCAGTTATCAGCTTTTTTATCCTCGCGATCAGCCTGAGGAGAAAAGAATATGGGCTTCTGTTACAGGGACATCGGTCCCTGCCTTGGTGCCTACCAGTGCTGCTAATTAGTGCCACCTAGTTAATTGGGAAAGGTGTAGGCGCTATTACTCTTATGGATGCTTAATGTTGATACTTAAAATATAATAAAAAGAATCAAATGTGGATGTGTCCTTAACACTAGGATTAGTTTTATTCACTTTCCTGACACCCCGCACTTTGAGGAGGGTGTAACACACAAGCACCTATCACTTTAAACAAACGCCTCTTTTTTCATCTTTTTTCTTTTTTTCCAAACTGGGTTCGCAGTCAATGTAACACTTTGAGAACATCTTTTTCATTGCAAGCTCTGCTAGGGAAGAGGGTGCAACACATAAGCACCCCATTACCTCAATTATATAATTTTTTTTCTATTCATGTTTAAGGGCATCTTTGAACTGCACTTTGTAGTAAGTGCTAATTTTTTAGCACCTCTTTCTCAATACACTTTGAAGTCTTTTTTAACATTTGATTCTATTTATTATATTTTAAGTATCATCATTAAGCATCCATAAGAGGAATAGTGCCACACCTACACTTTTCCCAATTAATATACCCCTTACTTGAAAGCGTGTATGGTATGATTGGAGTCTCCATATAACAAAAGATGGTGTATGTTTCATGAAACAGGAGTATCTGGGAACAAATTATAAATATGTGTATAAGTCTGACAATATATGTGAACAATGATATACCTAAATGGAGAACCCAGTGTAGTTTCATGAGAAATAATAACAACAGTATAGAGGTGCCAAAGGTTATTAAAGTATCTGTGTTTGGAAATGCTGGACAGTTACATAAGTGTCAAGAAGTGTACACAACTTGCAAAAGTGCCAAGTGAAAAGAGAAGCAAAAAATGAGATGAAAAGCTGCACCACCAAACGAAGGGGAAGGAAAAGAGGGAAAAAAGGAATCTAGACCAAAAGCAACAAGAAAGACTTACCCCAATGTTGCATCAAAACACCAGCAGCAAACCAGCATAACTGGCGTGCAGTAACCCCAACAGGTGACCGGTCAATATGAACAGCTTACCTGAAAGGGGGGGGGGTTTATGCCGCCAACGCCATGCACAGAGGACCAATGGGGGGAGGGGAGCCGCACCTGAACCGAGAGACCGCTCAGCAACAGGCACGGAAACCTCCCCATATGGAGACACAAGATGTTAAGGCCTACACAGATGTCTTTCAAGTCGCCCCCGAAGTTGGACTAAAATGCAGCTTTGAAATTGTGCGAGTTCAGATGAACTTGCATGATTTCAAAGTCATGTTCAGTGTGAGCGAGCGCTTAGGCTCAGTTCACACCTATGCATTTTTTGGTGCTTTTTGCAGAAAGGCACTGCAGTTCATTTACCATGGTTTCTTATGGGACACGCTCGCATCTATGCTTTTTTCAGCCGCTGTGTTTTTGGAAAGGTTCAGGGACTTTTTTAAACGCAAAACGGAGATTTTTGTTAGCTTTTTGGTTCAATAGACTTCAATGGAGAAGCTGCAGAAAAGCATGTCCCTATTTTTGCTGAGATTTGCGTTTTTCATTTTTTAATCACTTCAGCCTCGGAAGGATTTGTCCCCTTCCTGACCAGGCCATTTTAATTGACATCGTGCGACGCTGTACCCAAACAAAATTGACGTCCTTTTTTCCCCACAAATAGAGCTTTCTTTTGGTGGTATTTGATCACCTCTGCGGTTTTTATTTTTTTGCGCTATAAACAAAAAAAGAGTGACAACTTTCTACTATAATAAATATCCAAAAAAAATATCTAAAAAAAATATTTTATTCATCAGTTTAGGCCAATATATTCTTCTACATATTTTTGGTAAGATAAATCACAATAGGCGTATATTGATTGGTTTGCGCAAAAGTTTTTACGTCTACAAACTGTGGGATAGATTTAGGGACTTTTATTTTTTTGTTATTGTTTTTACTGGGGGGACTGCGACATTGCGGAGGACAAATCTGACCCCAAATGACACTTTTTGGGGACTAGTGACATTACATTGATCAGTGCTATAAAAATGCACTGATCAATGTATAAATGACACTGGTAGGGAAGGGGTTGACACTAGGGGCGATTGAGGAATTAACTGTGTTTCCTGGGTGTGTTCTAACTGTAGGGGGGGTGGGCTGCCTGGAACACCACAGAGATCACTGTTCCTGATGACTGGGAACAGCACATCTCCGTGATTTTGCCGAGATTTGCGTAATGCATTTTTTATGGGCAATTTGTTGTTGGGCAGATTAACCGCTTCCCGACCACCCGCCGCAGTTATACTCGTAGGTGTACGTCGGGTCATGTGTGTTATACAGCGGGCGCAGGTCCGGTTGTCTCGATATCAGCCTGCGACCCACGATCACAGTACACAGAAGCAGAAAAGGGATCTGCTTATGTAAACAAGGAGGATCCCCGTTTTGACAAGGGACATGATGGAGATTAAGGATGAGCTCAGGCGTGTTCGCAAGTCCACGTGCCCGCGCCCATCAGGAAGATGATCACAGGTAGTGAGAAATTTCCCGATCTGTGCAGCCGCGGATCGGGAAATGTCTCACTGCCTGTGATTGTACAGGGTCACTGTCTTACACATCGAGTGCCATTACTAGAACAGACAACTGACTTGAATAAACTCTCTCGATGTACTAAACATCACCACAGTTGCTTACGCATTTAGAAGGGACACAGAGAGCCAAGGCCCTCCTCACCTGTCCAGCGTATCACCGCTACCTCACTCGCAGTAACGGTATGGGGTCCCGCCGTGCACCTAGCATGGACTCCATGTATGCACTTCACTTAACTCTTTCTTTTCCGTACTTGTGTACAGGACTAGGGCCCCGGCGGTTGCAGATCTTTTCCCATTGCTATGGAAGATGGATCGCTGTTGAAGGAGTGCTGACAACATCTTCCTCGCTTCATGAGGCTACCTCACCTGCCACATGTAGACGCTTAATGACAGGCTGCTAGAGAGACCTACATTACCCTTGGTAACCACTTGTATTCTTCACACTGTAGTAACTCTTGTACCATTATCATCATATCCCAATGTGTTTTTTGACCCGAGCTGTAACTATATGTGCCCCTTCAGTAACTTCAGACCAGGCGGGGCAAAGTTTCAAATGCTTTATTTAAATGAATTATTATGATGACAAAGACAGTTGACAGTCCAGAATAAAGTGCAAACATTCCCCTAATGTACTTAGTACCTAACTCAGGCTTGCGGCTGCGGCCCCAGCGTACCTGCACAGTAAAGAGTCCAAATTTGGCAAAGTCCACAGCTGGCGTTTTCAGAAGGGACTGCAAGCCCCAGCAATCCTCCTTGGCAGTGGGAACTCAAAATTTGGCATATCACTGGATATCCAGACTCCGGTGGCAGCAGGGACAAATCTGGCGAGACCAGAATGGTCAGGACCAAACCAGCAGAACAGCAACAGGCGGTGCAAGGGTCCAGGTCTCTGTCCCTTTTTTATAGGACACAGGACTGGGTGGGGGTGGCTTCAGACCCCAGGAAAGCCCGCCAAGAAAATACTAGGAAACACAGTTAACTCTCAACTTCCTGGCTTGAGCAGCAATAACCACTACCTGCTTACCAGTGTGTAATCATTCTGCCAGTCCCACTTGATGCCACATATGCCTGTGTGGACCCTACACTGAGGTTGGGCCTCCAGGTAGCTGCCTTTACCCAATTACTCAACTACTTGTGCCCTCTGTTCTCCTTGGTTCCCATTCCGTGCCCAGTGCTCCTCTCCCTCTCTCTCTTTTGACCCAGTGGACATTAGGCCTAGGACCTGCCTCCACAGACCCTTAAAAACCAGCCATCTGTCACCCAGATCAATTTACCAGTAGCCCGGGACCATTAGGTGTTCTTAGTGTGAGTCCCTGAACCCTCCTGTCTCCCCTTTGCTGTACCACAACCACCATTGTTGTCGGGTGGACTGTTCTCCTTTTCCTGTGCCATATTTCCACTCCCTGGACTGTTAACCCCCTGCTGTGTGATTCTACTGCCCAGAGGATCACCTCCCCTTGATGTGGCATTTTTCCTCACTGTGCCGTATTGTTGCCCTGTGGCCTGTTTCCCTTTGCTGTGGCATATTTTTACTCCATGGACTGCTAGCACTTGCTGTACCCATTGCCACCCTAAGAATCATCTGCCCTTGTTATGCCATATAGCTACATGTGAACTGTTTATTCATGCTGTGCCCATTGATGCTCCATGAACTGTTTGCTTGTGCTGTGCCCATTGCTACTCCATAAACTGTTTATCTGTACTGTGTCATATCGTTACCCCATGGCATGTCTCTCTGTGCTGTGTCCTAACACCTGTACACATACATGTACATATAACATACAGAGATAGTCGTTGGTCTAGTAATCACATTTAAGGTTGAAGAAGTGTTCTGTATCTCAACAGGTTTCGATTATTGCTTCTTCAGGAGAGGGGTGTTCTAGGACAAAAAATCAAGGGAAAAGAGGCAATGCAAATTTGTGTGGGGATGTTCACAAAGTACGTTCACAAACTTCAAGATTATTCAAATTAATAGGAGCTAGAAAAAATTGAAGTACAATGTGGAAATCAATATAACGATTTTACATTCTGACAATACATACACTTTAAAAGCACATACAAGTGAAATGACAATATAGCAATTTGTAGTCCAGCTGATTACAAAAACAATGCTAACAAGCTATAAAATCAAGAATATTCAGTGGTACCCAAATAAAAATAGATAAAATCCCTAGCAAATATATATATATATATATATATATATATATATATATATATATATATATATATATATATATATATATATATATATATTTACATGCAACTCATCCTATACTACAGAAAGTGTTGTAATATTGACAAGATTTATATAACTACAGTATAGTTGAGGTCCTGGCATGTTTTACAGAAGTTAAATCCACTTCCTCATAGGAGTCAGCAGCGGTTGCTACCAGTTAATCAGGAGTAAATAATAAACATCTAGTATTAGTGTGAATAAATACTATTTCCACCCATTCGCACTAGGGTGTTGCTGCATCACAAGGTGATATTTGTTTGCACTCCAGAATGATTCATTGTAAATGGCCTCTAAACTCAGTGTATAATAGTGGCCATTGCATATTGTGCATTGGGGTTACATTGTAAAATAAAAAAGGGTCGTGCATTTTTTTGTCCATTGTCCACCTTAACGCAATGCATGTAAATGCATGTCATATTGTGTGCAGTGGGACACTTAAGTATCAATCTGCCTTAAAGGGCCAGCCCTTCCAAAACTTGATAGTTCAATGTTTGGTAGACATTGCAGAGTTAATCCTCCCAAATATTTCATATATCTCTGCAGTACCTGGGTTCCCAAACCTACTGTGGGCATTATTAGGGGTTCCCTCTTTCCCTGTTAGATTTGTATGTTTTATATTATAAAGGACATAACAGGAGAAGCCGAAACACCCAGAACTCCGAAATGGACATGAACATTGAGGAATATGGCAAGGAGATCTCATTTTTGGAGTATCCAAAGACAAAGACTTGGATAGATGACCTCCCACCCTTTCAGCCTCTGCAGCAATGCTGGCAGCACTTATACGTCTATTTCCCAACGACAACCTCTGGATATGACACTGAACACATGCACTCAACTTCTTTGGTCGATCATGGCTAGGCCTGTTCTGAGTGGAACCTATCCTGTTAAACCTCTGTATGGTCTTGGCCACCATGCTGCAGCTTAGTTTCAGGGTCTTAGCAATCTTCTTATAGCCTAGGCCATCTTTATGTAGAGCAAAAAAATTTTTTTTCAGATCTTCAAAGAGTTCTTTGCCATGAGGTGCAATGTTGAACTTCCTTTGACCAGTATGAGAGAGTGAGAGTGAAAACCCCAAATTTAACACACCTGCTCCCCATTCATACCTGAGACCTTGTAACACTAACGAGTCACATGACACCGGGGAGGGAAAATGACTAATTGGGCCCAACTTGGACATTTTCACTTAGGGGTGTACTCACTTTTGTTGCCAGCGGTTTAGACATTAATGGCTGTGTGTTGAGTTATTTTGAGGGGACAGCAAATTTACACTGTTATACAAGCTGTACACTCACTACTTTACATTGTAGCAAAGTATCATTTCTTCAGTATTGTCACATGAAATTGGCCGCCGCGGGCTGGATTTTGGACATGCCTGCTCTAGGGCAAAAAGATTGAGAAAGGCTGTTCTAGACGATCATCCTGAGGGCAGCTTATGGTTCTGATTTTTGGCTGCACTTTTAAATGTAACTCTGACATTTCATTGTGTATAAGTGATACATATATAGACGTCAGTTTTGAAGTGCAGCTGCAGCTGTCAGCCATAACCCCAGTATTACATTTTTCAGTCAGTGATTCCCTTTCTGCTAAAAGTTATCTGTGCACCCGATTAGTCACTGGATCACTTTTATGCCGCGTACACACGGTCGGACTTTTCGTCTACAAAAGTCCGACAGCCTGTCCGACAGACTTCCGGCGGACTTGCAGCAGACTTTCTAACGAACGGACTTGCCTACACACGACCACACAAAAGTCCGACGGATTCGTACGTGATGACGTACACCGGACTAAAATAAGGAAGTTCATAGCCAGTAGCCAATAGCTGCCCTAGCATGGGTTTTTGTCCGTCGGACTAGCACACAGACGAGCGGATTTCGGGGTCCGTCGTAGTTACGACGTAAAGATTTGAAGCATGTTTCAAATCTAAAGTCCGTCGGATTTGAGGCTGAAAAAGTCTGCTGAAAGTCCGGAGAAGTCCACACACGATCGGATTACCAGCCAGCTTTAGTCCGTCGGCGTCCGTTGGACTTTTGTAGACGAAAAGTCTGACCGTGTGTACGCGGCATTAGAATCAGCAGGAGGGGTTGTCCAAAATCCCCTCCCCTTCCCATCGCTCTCCGCTATGGTTATACTGTTTCCTAGGCTTGCTTATCTTGCCGGGAGCCAGGATCCGATCTGGAGGTTGATGCCTCTTATTTATATGCCTGCTTCAGTCTTGAGGTTCACATAGCTATAGGGTATACAGTCCTTGCAAAAGTATTCACCCCCTTGGCATTTTTCGTGTTTTGTTGCTTCACAACCTGGAATTAATATGGATTGTTTGAGGATTTGCATCATTTAATTTACAGAACATCCCCACAACTTTGAAGATTTTTTTTTTTATTGTGAAGCAAACAAAAAATGGGACAAAATAACAGAAAAAGTAAATGTGCATAACTATACACCCCCCTAAAGTCAAAACTTTGTAGAGCCACCTTATCGGCTATCACAGCTCCAAGTCGCTTTGGATAAGTCTCTATGAGCTTGCCACATCTTACCACTGAGATTTTTGCCCATTCCTCCTTGCAAAACTGCTGCAGCTCCTTCAAGTTGGATGGTTTGCTCTTGTGAACAGCAATCTTTAAGTCTGACCACAGATTTTCTATTGGATTGAAGTCTGGGCTTTGACTAGGCCATTCCAACACATTTACATGTTTCCCCTTAAACCACTCCAGTGTTGCTTTAGCAGTGTGTTTGGGGTCATTGTCCTGCTGGAGTTTGAACCTCCGTCCTAGCCTCAAATCACACACAGAGTGGTACAGGTTTTGCTCAAGAATATCCCTATATTTAGCACAGCCATCTTTCCCTCAACTTTGACCAGTTTCCCAGTCCCGACTGCTGAAAAACATCCCCACAGCATGATGCTGCCACCACCATGTTTCACTGTGGGGATGGTGTTCTTTGGGTGATGTGATGTGTTGGGTTTTCGCCAGATATAGCGTTTTCTTTGATGGCCAAAAAGTTCAATTTTAGACTCATCAGACCAGAGCACCTTCCTCCATACATTTTGGGAGTCTCCCACATGCCTTTTTGCAAACTCAAAACGTGCCATTTTGTTTTTTTCTGAAAGTAATGGCTTTCTTCTGGCCACTCTGCCATAAAGCCCAACTCTATGGAGCGTACGGCTTATTGTCGTCCTATGTACAGATACTCCAGTCTCTGCTGAGGAACTCTGCAGCTCCTCCAGGGTTACCTTGGGTCTCTGTGCTGCCTCTCTGATTAATGCCCTCCTTGCCCGGTCCGTGAGTTTTGGTGTGTGGCCGTTTCTTGGCAGGTTTGCTGTTGTGCCATGTTCTTTCCATTTGGTTATGATAGATTTGATGGTGCTCCTAGAGATCATCAAAGATTTGGATATTTTTTTATAACCTAACCCTGACTTTTTCTTCTCAACAACATTGTCCCTTACTTGTTTGGAGAGTTCCTTGGTCTTTGTGGCAGTATTTGGTTAGTGGTGCCTCTTGCTTAGGTGTTGCAGCCTCTGGGGCCTTTCAAAAAAGTGTGTATATGTAATGACAGATCATGTGACACGTAGATTGCACACAGGTGGACATCATTTAACTAATTATGTGACTTCTGAAGGTAATTGGTTGCACCAGAGCTTTTTATGGGCTTCATAACAAAGGGGGTGAATATATATGCACATGCCAATTATCAGTTTTTTATTTCTGAAAAATAGTTTTATGTATATATTTTTAAATTTTTACTTCACCAACTTAGACTATTGTGTTCTGATTCATCACATCAGATTAAAAAAATTGAACCAAAGGCTGTAATGTAACAAAATAGGTAAAAAGCCAAGGTGGGTGAATACTTTTGCAAGGCACTGTATGTCAGAGATTTACTTCCAGACGTTTGGCAGATAGAAACGTGCATGCACAAAGAATGGCTAATAGAAATGCCCATGCACGCAGAATTCTCAGCAAAATGGTGACCAAGCGTGCGCATACACACATGAATGCACACGGGTGCGCGCACAAGCACGGGTGCTCACTCAATGCATGTTGGCGCCAGACAGACTACTTAAAGGGGCTCCTGTTCATGCTCCAGTGCTGACTGGTCTTTCAGCTCTTCCCTGCATCCTGTGTTCTTCCTTTGTGTTTTCCCTCGTTGACCTGCTGACCTGGCTAGCTCTTGACCTGATCTTGGATCCTGCTTCTGATTTGTCGCTTCATTACTGACCCTGGCTCTGTTCCTGACTTTGGCTCTCCTTATGATTCGGTACCTCGCTACCCACTTGTTGATGACTGTGGCTATTCCTGTGACCACCCTGCTACCTCTGATCCTGGCTGTGCTTCCTGCTCAAGTGCTTGCCTAGCTGTCCATTGCAACTGCTCTGCATTTCGCTCAGGTTTCTTACAAGCCACGTATCCTTAACAAGCAGCGCCAGTGGAGTGCCCCTGTAATCTCAGATGGTTTCCTGGGCTCGGCTATTGTTCCTGTCCTGATGGTCTACCTGCTTCCCAGGACCTCCTACTCCAGCTGCAAAATCTCCTATCAACACCTGCAGACACTCGTGTTCCTCCTGTTCTTCGGTAGCTTCTGTTCCACTCTCAGTGGGGCCAGGGCTGGAGAGATAAGAGAGGCTGACCTCATCATATCAGTCTTCTTTTAGGTACGTGACAGTATATATGTAGTGTTACCCTAAATTTATGTACAGTAATTGAGCGCTAAGAGGGCACTTCTATTCCTTTATTTTTATAGAGGTGATCAAGGACTGGAACATCCCCGATCCACTCTATGGTCTAGAACAGGGATATGCAATTAGCGGACCTCCAGCTGTTACAGAACTACAAGTCCCATGAGGCATAGCAAGACTCTGACAGCCACAAGCATGACGCCCAGAGGCAGAGGGATGATGGGACTTGTAGTTTTGCAACAGCTGGAGGTCCACTAATTGCATATCCCTGGTCTAGGACAATGGTCTCCAAACTGCAGCCCAGGGCCAGATTTGGCCCTTTGCATGCTTTTATCTGGCCCTTGGGGCACTATTTCATCCACTGATACCAACAATGGGGCTTAATTTTCCCCAACTAATGCCCATGAAGGGATACAATTCCTCCCAATGCTACCAATGATGGGGCACAATTCCTCCCAATGGAGCCAACAATGGAGCCTAATAACACCAATGATGGGGTACAGATCCTCGCACTGACACCAATAATGGGGAACAATTCCTCCCACTGAAACAAGTGATGGAACATTATTTTTCCCCACTGATGCTGGAACTTTTTCTACTCCCAATGGCCACAGTCTGGCCCCCTTAAAGTCTGAAGGACAGTAAACTGGCCCTTTGCTTGGGTTTGGAGACCCCTGGTGAGACCGGAAGCGATGAGTATTTTGCCCCTGCCAGTTAGGGAGAATGTAAACAAGGCCATTTTTTTGGGGGGAGGGGGGGATGTCTTCATAAAGAGGTCCTGTTATGCTTTATTGCTATCTCAAGGGATGTTTACATTTCTTGTGATAGCAAAAAACGTGATTAAAAAAAAAATGCGTAAAAATACATTTTTTAAAATAATATATATATATATATATATATATATATATATATATATATATAAAACATAAACGAAGGGACACGTTCTCCAAGGGAAATATATTTACTGAATCTTCATGTACATCAATTGCAGCTACTATATACAGTTGCGAGCATCCCTGCTCTTCCTCAGGCTGTATGGCTTTGTATGCACACAAAGCCATACATGCTCGCAACTGTATACAGTAGCTGCAATTGATGTACATGACGACTTTGATGATTTGAAGATTCAGTAAGTATATTTGCATTGGAGAACGTGTCCCTTCGTTTATGTTAATGGATATCGGTGGAGAACAGGGAGTCCTCCTTGACACCATTCCAGTCTAACAGCAAGGACAAAGAAAAGGCAGTAACCCACCCAAAGTTTGAATATATATATATATATATATATATATATATATATATATATATATATATATATATATATAAAAGTGCCCCCATGCTCGCAAGCAGAGGGGAAACAAACTATTACAAACTGTTGCAATTCCTACACCGTTCACCTAATTTGGATGTAAATATCCTCAAATTAAACTGAAATTCTGCAGTTAAAGCACATCTTGTTCGTTTCATTTCAAATCTATTGTGGTGGTGCATAAAGCCAAAAAGATTAGAATTGTGTCGATGTCCCAATATTTATGGACCTGACTGTAAATGGTGTTCGCACCACACATGTGAAGTATCGCTGCGAATGTTATAGCAAGAGCAATAATTTTAGCTCTAGACCTCCTTTGTAACTCTAAACTGGTATCCTGTGAAAATTTTTTAATGCGTCACCTATGGAGATTTTTAAGTATTGTAATTTGTCGCCATTACACAAGCGTGCACAATTTTAAAGCGTGACATGTTAGGTATCTATTTGATGTAACATCATCTTTTATATTTTACCAACAAAAATAGGTTATATATTGTATTTTTGAGCATTAAAATTGATTAAAGTGTATTTTCTCCCAAAAAATTGCATTTGAAAAAACGCTGCGCAAATCCCGTGTGACATAAAGAAATTGCAACGACTGACATTTTATTCTCTAGGGCCTCTGCTAAAATACACTGCTCGAAAAAATTAAAGAAACACTTTTTAATCAGAGTACAACATCAAGTCGATTAAACTCCTGGGATATTGATCTGGTCAGTTAAGTAGCAGAGGGGGTTGTTAATTAGTTTCAGCTGCTTTGATGTTAATGAAATTAACAACAGGTGCACTAGATGAGCAACAATGAGGCAACCTCCAAAACAGGAATGATTTTACAGGTGGTGGCCACTGACAATTTTTTTACCTACTCATCTTTTCTGACTGTTTTTCACTAGTTTTGCATTTGGCTAGGGTCGGTGTCACTACTGATAGCATGAGGCGATACCTGGACCCTATAGAGTTTGCAAGGCAGTCCAACTCCTCCAGGATGGCACAGCAATACATGCCATTGCCAGAAGGTTTGCTGTGTCTCCCAGCACAGTCTCAAGAGCATGGAAGAGATTCCTGGAGACAGGCAGTTACTCTAGGAGAGTTAGACAGGGCCGTAGAAAGTCCTTAACTCATCACCAGGACCGGTATCTGCTCCTTTGTGCAAGGAGTACTGCCGGAGCCCTATAAATTGACCTCCAGCAGGCCACTGGTGTGAATGTCTCTGACCAAACAATCAGAAACAGACTTTATAAGGGTGGCCTGAGGGCCCGATGTCCTCTAGTGGCCCTGTGCTCACTGCCTGGCATCGTGGAGCACGATTGACATTTGCCATTGGACACCAGAATTGGCAGGTCTGCCACTGGCGCCCTGTGCTTTTCACAGATGAGAGCATGTTCACCCTGAGCACATGTGACAGATGTAAAAGGGCCTGGAGAAGCTGTGGAGAACATTATGCTGCCTGTAACATCGTTCAGCATGACCGGTTTGGTGGTGGGTCAGTGATGGTCTGGGGAGGCATATCCATGGAGGGATGCACAGACCTCTACAGGCTAGACAATGGCACCCTGACTGCCATTAGGTATCGGGATGAAATCCTTGGACCCATTGTCAGACCCCAAGCTGGTGCAGTGGGTCCTGGGTTCCTCCTGGTGCACGACAATGCTGGGCCTCATGTGGCGAGAGTATGCAGCCAGTTCCTGGAGGATGAAGGAATTGATACCATTGAATGGCCCCCCATGATCGCCTGACCTAAATCCAATGGAACACCTCTGGGACATTATGTTTTGGTCCCTCCGACGCCACCAGGTTGCAGTTCAGACTGTTCAGGAGCTCAGTGATGCCCTGGTCTAGATCTGAGAGGAAATACCCCAGGACACCATTTTCTATTATTCTATTTGATGATTCTGACTGATGTAGATGTCTGTATCAAGAGCAGGTACATTTTTCATGAAATATTAGGTCCATATATTAGTTGCTAGTGAAGATGCACTAAAGCCTCGTACACACGATCAGATTTTCGGACGACCGTTCGTCCGTTTTTTGTTGCATGCTAGCCTCATGTCGAAAGTGAAGAGGTTACTCACCATACGAAAATTCTCGTACGACAGAATACAACTTCAAAAGTGTTGTAATGTGTTGAATAGTTTTGTATGTATTCTTTCGTTTCTGAGTATGCGTAATCTTGCTCTTACGTTTTTTTCGGACAAAAACCAAATTAATTTAATGAAAATCGGATGTTGAGTTCACGTACAACAAAAAGGTTATAGTCTGCACATCCAGCTTTTGTCGGACGAAAAACCGGAATGGGCTGTCAAAAGCACCATACTAATGATTCGATAATTGGCAGATCATTCGTCAGACGAAATTTTACTTCCGATTTGCGTATCGTGTGTTTGGGCCTTAAGAAGGACTAGGTAAGCTTGCAAAGTAGACGTGTCCTTCTCATCCACTTGTGGTTCCCAACAGAGAGACTGTATGAGATCAGATATGCAGTATATACTTAGGATATGAGGTTTGGCTTATTCTGAGGGTAAAGCCTAGAGAGATGAATTTTATTCTCAGGTTGAATGTTGGCAACCACACTGTCTTTGTAACATGGACCAAGATTAGAGACAAGACCACAACAATGATTCTCCATTAAAAAAAAAAAACTGGACCCAAAGAAAACCAAATTCATTACACAATGGATAGATGAAAGAAATGTGTAATTTACTATTTATATTAATGAATGCAGAACTACAATTAGGGTGCCGGAGAACAGATTTTATCCTCAGTGTGCCTTTGTGCTTGTTCATGACGGTGACCAGAAAATGAGTGCCTAGACCTAGTGATGTCCAGGGGCACACAAGCAATATATGTGTGGAATGCTCTGAAGTTTGTACTATCATTACCAATACCTCTGTTATCTCCATTCACATATAAACAATAAAAAAGCATTACTAGACCACAAGTGACTTATGGGTTCCCTAAAGCGGACATACATATTAGTCATCATGTCTGTAGGCTGTGAGTGTACATTCACAATCATAATATCTATTTCATAATCATAGTTCAGTTGCCTATCCATGGCGTCACAGCTATCTATCTATCTATCTATCTATCTATCTATCTATCTATCTATCTATCTATCTATCTATCTATCTATCTATCTATCTTTCTATCTATCTATCTATCTATCTATCTATCTATCTATCTATCTATCTATCTATCTATCTATCTATCTATCTATCTATCTATCTATCTATCTATCTATCTATCTATCTATCTATCTATCTATCTATCTATCTATCTATCTATCTATCTATCTATCTTTCTATCTATCTATCTATCTATCTATCTATCTATCTATCTATCTATCTATCTATCTAGAAATGTAATGAGCATATTATAATCATTTAAATGTACAGTAAACATGAACATAGATGGTGCAGCAGGTTAAGGCTTCATAGTAATCACTAAAAAACAAAAAAAAAAAAACAATACTTGCTCATTTGAATACAATAAATGTTCAACATAACCTTTGGCTGGTGGATAGAACACTGGCTGTATTATAATTATAGCAAATGTTACAGAGATGGGAAATCCAAATTTCAGGTGAATAACAGTGAATGTTACTAACTGAGGAGGATGCAGGCAGCAAATTTACTTTACAAGAACAAGTCTTGGCATGGGGAGGCATTCACTCTGACCACCGCAGTGTGTTTATCAGCTAGAAGCACTTTTCATGCTATGAAATCTTCATGGAAAGCCATTTTGGCATGGAAAGTGTGCAGTTTTCTCTTGTGAACTGTGCCATATTTCACATGCTTGTGATATGCCTTTAAATGTTATATGTATTATTCTGTCCCTGGTCCCTCCCTTTCCTGTATCTCAGTTTATTCTGTATAGTTAGCCCCACCCTTCTGCCAGTAATGCATTTCTGCACACATGTGGACTGGATCACATTATGATCTTTTGACCTATCCGATGTTCATTGTTGTAAGATCCTCACAGTTTATGGATTAAACTTCACAAGATCAACAAGGTGTCGTCTGGATCGAGTCACTGTCTGTTTATCCAAATAAGATTGGGGTTATAGACATCTCAACATAACTAACTGTAAGTTACGGAGATCACACTTTCAATGCTTAGATTGGAGAGACAGAACAGTCAAAAGATCCTTAGAAAGAACAGTCAGAAGATCATTAGAAAGATCAGTCAATACATCCTTAGAAAGATCAATCAAGAGATCTGATCCTTGCTAGCACTGGAACCACTGTGAGATGTTTTATGGACACTGGAAATAGCAGCTATCAGTCAGTGCAGCCATTAATACACAACACAAGCCTGTATGTGTATCTGCAAGCAAGTCTCAGCATAGCACTCATCAGCAACAGGACAATATTACTGCTGTGAATGTTCATACAAACAGCTTATACACTGCCTCTGTATGCATCAGCACTAGGGATGAGCCGAACACCCCCCCTGTTCGGTTCGCACCAGAACTTGTGAACAGGCAAAAAATTTGTTCGAACACCATTAAAGTCTATGGGACACGAACATGAATAATCAAAAGTGCTAATTTTAAAGGCTTATATGCAAGTTATTGTCATAAAAAGTGTTTGGGGACCTGGGTCCTGCCCCAGGGGACAAGGATCAATGCAAAAAAAAAGTTTTAAAAACAGCCGTTTTTTCGGGAGCAGTGATTTTAATATTGCTTAAAGTGAAACAATAAAAGTGTAATATCCCTTTAAATTTCGTACCTGTGGGGTGTCTATAGTATGCCTGTAAAGGGGCGCATGTTTCCCGTGTTTAGAACAGTCTGACAGCAAAATGACATTTCAAAAAAAAAAAAGTCAATTAAAACTACTCGCGGCTATTGATGAATTGCCGGTCCGACAATACACATACAAGTTCATTGATAAAAACGGCATGGGAATTCCCCACAGGGGAACCCCGAACCAAAATTTAAAAAAAAAAATGACGTGGGGTATCCCCCTAAATTCCATACCAGGCCCTTCAGGTCTGGTATGGATATTAAGGGGAAACCCGGCCAAAATTAAAAAAAAAAAAAATGGCGTGGGGTCCCCCTCAAAATCTATACCAGACCCTTCAGGTCTGGTATGGATTTTAAGGGGAACCCCGCACCAAAATTTAAAAAAAAATGGCGTGGGGTCCCCCTAAAAATCCATACCAGATCCTTATCTGAGCACACAACCTGGCAGGCCGCAGGAAAAGAGGGGGGGACGAGAGAGCGACCCCCCCTCTCCTGAACCGTACCAGGCCACATGCCCTCAACATTATTGATGAAGACAAGGGCCTCATCCCCACAACCCTGGCCGGTGGTTGTGGGGTTCTGCGGGCGGGGGGCTTATCGGAATATGGAAGCCCCCTTTAACAAGGGGACCCCCAGAACCCGGCCCTCCCCCCTGTGTGAAATGGTAAGGGGGTACTTTTAAAAAAAATTTGGCTGGGGTTCCCCTTAATATCCATACCAGACCTGAAGGGCCTGGTATGGAATTTAGGGGGACCCCCCACGTCATTTTTTTTTTTTTAATTTTGGTTCGGGGTTCCCCTGTGGCGAATTCCCATGCCGTTTTTATCAATTAACTTCTATGTGTATTGTCGGACCGGCAATTCATCAATAGCCGCAAGTTTAAATGACTTTTTTTCCTTTGAAAAGTCATTCTGCTGTCAGACTGTTCTAAACACGGGAAACATGCGCCCTTTTACAGGCATACTATAGACACCCCCCAGGTACGAAATTTAAAGGGATATTACACTTTTATTGTTTCACTTTAAGCATTATTAAAATCACTGCTCCCGAAAAAACGGACATAGTTACATAGTTACATAGTTAGTCAGGTTGAAAAAAGACACAAGTCCATCCAGTCCAACCACAAAAAAAAAAAAAAAAAAAAAAAAAAAGTACAATCCAATATACCCAATACTATACCCACAGTTGATCCAGAGGAAGGCAAAAAACCCCAGCAGAGCATGCTCCAATTTGCTACAGCAGGGGAAAAAATTCCTTCCTGATCCCAGAGAGGCAATCGGATTTTCCCTGGATCAACTTTACCTATAAATGTCAGTACCCAGTTATATTATGTACATTTAGGAAAGTATCCAGGCCTTTCTTAAAGCAATCTACTGAGCTGGCCAGAACCACCTCTGGAGGGAGTCTATTCCACATTTTCACAGCTCTTACTGTGAAGAAACCTTTCCGTATTTGGAGATGAAATCTCTTTTCCTCCAGTCGTAAAGAGTGCCCCCTTGTCCTCTGTGTTGACCGTAAAGTGAATAACTCAACACCAAGTTCACTATATGGACCCCTTATATATTTAAACATGTTGATCATATCCCCCCTTATTCTCCTCTTCTCAAGAGTGAACAAATTCAGTTCCTCTAATCTTTCCTCATAGCTGAGCTCCCCCATGCCTCTTATCAGTTTGGTTGCCCTTCTCTGCACTTTCTCCAGTTCCACGATATCCTTTTTGAGAACTGGTGTCCAAAACTGAACTGCATATTCCAGATGAGGTCTTACTAATGATTTGAACAGGGGCAAAATGATATCTCTCTCTCTGGAGTCCATACCTCTCTTAATACAAGAAAGAACTTTGCTCGCTTTGGAAACCGCAGCTTGCATTGCATGCTATTATTGAGCTTATGATCTACCAAAACCCCCAGATCCTTCTCCACTACAGATTCCCCCAGTTGTACTCCCCCTAGCATGTATGATGCATGCATATTCTTAGCCCCCAAGTGCATAACTTTACATTTCTCAACATTAAACCTCATCTGCCACATAGTCGCCCAATTAGACAGAGCATTGAGGTCGGCTTGTAAATTGGAGACATCCTGTAAGGACGTTATTCCACTGCATAGCTTGGTGTCATCTGCAAAGACAGAAATGTTACTTTTGATCCCAGACCCAATATCATTTATAAAGATATTAAAGAGTAAGGGTCCCAGCACTGAACCTTGGGGTACACCACTGATAACCTTAGACCATTCAGAGTAAGAATCATTAACCACTACTCTCTGAATTCTGTCTTTTAGCCAGTTTTCTATCCATTTACAAACTGATATTTCCAAGCCTGTAGACTTTAACTTACACATGAGCCGTGTGTGCGGAACTGTATCAAACGCTTTTGCAAAATCCAAATAAACCACGTCCACAGCCACCCCTCTGTCCAAGGTTTTACTTACCTCTTCATAAAAAGAAATCTGGTTTGTCTGACAACTTCTGTCTTTCATGAACCCATGCTGTCTGTTGCTTAAAATGTTTTTTTCCAGCAAGAACTCGTCTATGTGGTCTTTTATTAAACGCTCCAGTATCTTCCCGACTATAGAAGTTAAACTAACAGGTCTATAGTTACTTGGTAAAGACTTTGATCCCTTTTTAAATATAGGCACCACGTTCGCCCTGCGCCAATCCAGCGGTACTATTCCCGTCATTAATGAGTCCCTAAAAATTAGATACAATGGCTTTGAAATTACAGAGCTCAATTCGGACGTTTTTAAAACTTTTTTTTGCATTGATCCATGTCCCCTGGAGCAGGACCCAGGTCCCCAAACACTTTTTATGACAATACCATGAATATAACCTTTAAAATTAGCACTTTTGATTTCTCCCATAGATTTTTAAAGGGTGTTCCGCGCATTCGAATTTGCCGCGAACACTCCAAAAAGTTAAATCCACTTCCTCATAGGAGTCAGCAGTGGTTGCTACCAGTTAATCAGGAGTAAATAATAAACATTTAGTGTGAATAAATACTATTTCCACCCATTCGCACTAGGGTGTTGCTGCATCACAAGGTGATATTTGTTTGCATTCCAGAATGATTCATTGTAAATGGACTCTAAACTCAGTGTACAATGGTGGCAATTGCATATTGCGCATTGGGGTTACATTGTAAAATAAAAATGGTCGTGCATTTTTTTGTCCATTGTCCACCTTAACGCAATGCATGTTAATGCATGTCATATTGTGTGCAGTGGAACACTTAAGTGTTAATCTGCCTTAAAGGGCCAGCCCTTCCAACACTTGATAGTTTAATGTTTGGTAGACGTTGCAGAGTTAATCCTCCCAAATATTTCATATATCTCTGCAGTACCTGGGTTCCCAGACCTACTGTGGGCATTATTAGGGGTTCCCTCTTTCCCTGTTATATTTGTATGTTTTTTATATTATAAAGGACATAACAGGAGAAGCCGAAACACCCAGAACTCCGAAATGGACATGAACATTGAGGAATATGACAAGGAGATCTCATTTTTGGAGTATCCAAAGACAAAGACTCAGCCCGGTATACTCCACCAATAAATCAAACAATTATCAAACACCACATACATTTGACATGTGTTTGTCATACATTCAGTAAGTCATACATTCGGCAATTTTGACACCTGTCAGAAGCTTGATACTTTGACAATTGTCTTCAGATGCAGAAAAATTGAACTCCCCAAACTTCTTAAACACTTTTCAAAGGCTACACGATGAAAAATATTTGGAAAGTGTCTGAGAAATGTTCCAGTTGACTTCTATAACAGGTGTGAGGAAGTGTCCATAAGCTTTAACATCCATCAAATGCCCAGCAATGCAGTGTATACTAAGGCTGGGTTCACACGTGTGGGATGCGAATTTCAGGTGCGTTTTCACTGCGAATTTCCAAAGTACAGTATCTCAAAAAGTGAGCACACCCCTCACATTTTTGTAAATATTTTATTATATCTTTTCATGTGACAACACGGAAGAAATTACACTTTGCTACAATGTAAAGCAGTGAGTGTACAGCTTGTATAACAGTGTAAATTTGCTGTCCCCTCAAAATAACTCACACGGCCATTAATGTCTAAACCGCTAGCAACAAAAGTGAGTACACCCCTAAGTGAAAATGTCCAAATTGGGCCCAAAGTGTCAATATTTTGTGTGGCCACCATTATTTCCCAGCACTGCCTTAACCCTCTTGGACATGGTGTTCACCAGAGCTTCATAGGTTGCCACTGGAGTCCTCTTTCACTCCTCCATGGCGACATCACGGTGCTGGTGGATGTTAGAGACCTTGCGCTCCTCCACCTTCCGTTTGAGGATGCCCCACAGATGCTCAATAGGGTTTAGGTCTGGAGACATGCTTGGCCAGTTCATCACCTTTACCCTCAGCTTCTTTAGCAAGGCAGTGGTCATCCTGGAGGTGTGTTTAGGGTTGTTATCATGATGGAATACTGCCCTGCGGTCCATTCTCCGAAGGCAGGGGATCATGCTTGGCTTCAGTATGTCACAGTACATGTTGGCATTCATGGCTCCCTCAATGAACTGTAGCTCCCCAGTGCTGGCAGCACTCATGCAGCCCCAGACCATGACACTCCCACCACCATGCTTGACTGTAGGCAAGACAAACTTGTCTTTGTGTGGCAGCCATTATTTTCCAGCACTGCTTTAACCCTCTGGGCATGGAGCTTCACAGGTTTCCACATGAGGATATCACGGAGCTGGTGGATGTTAGAGACCTTGCGCTCCTCCAAATTCCGTTTGAGGATGCCTCACAGATGCGCAAAGGGTTTAGGCCTGGAGACATGCTTGGCCAGTCCATCACCTTTACCCTCAGATTCTTTAGCAAGGCAGTGGTTGTCTAGGAGGTGTACTTGGGGTCATTATCATGTTGGAATACTGCCCTGCGGCCCAGTCTGCGAAGGGAGGAGGTCATGCTCTGCTTCAGTACGTCACAGTACATGTTGGCATTCATGGTTCCCTCAATGAACTGTAGCTCCCCAGTGCCAGCAGAACTCATGTAACCCCAGACCATGACACTCCCAGGCGAGACACACTTGTCTTTGTACTCCTCACCTGGTTGCTGCCACACACGCTTGACACCATCTGAACCAAATACCTTTATCTTGGTCTCATCAGATCACAGGTTCCAGTAATCCATGTCCTTAGTCTGCTTGTCTTCAGCAAACTGTTTGCGGGCTTTCATGTGCATCATCTTTAGAAGTGGCTTCCTTCTGGGACGACAGCCATGCAGACCAATTTAATGCAGTGAGCGGTGTATGGTCCGAGCACTGACAGGCTGACCTCCCACCCTTTCAGCCTCTGCAGCAATGCTGGCAGCACTCATACGTCTATTTCCCAACGACAACCTCTGGATATGACACTGAACACGTGCACTCAACTTCTTTGGTCGATCATGGCTAGGCCTGTTCTGAGTGGAACCTATCCTGTTAAACCTCTGTATGGTCTTGGCCACCGTGCTGCAGCTCAGTTTCAGGGTCTTAGCAATCTTCTTATAGCCTAGGCCATCTTTATGTAGAGCAAAAAAAATTTTTTCAGATTTTCAAAGAGTTCTTTGCCATGAGGTGCAATGTTGAACTTCCTTTGACCAGTATGAGAGAGTGAGAGTGATAACCCCAAATGTAACACACCTGCTCCCCATTCATACCTGAGACCCTGTAACACTAATGAGTCACATGACACTGGGGAGGGAAAATGACTAATTGGGCCCAATTTGGACATTTTCACTTAGGGGTGTACTCACTTTTGTTGCCAGCGGTTTAGACATTAATGGCTGTGTGTTGAGTTATTTTGAGGGGACAGCAAATTTACACTGTTATACAAGCTGTACACTCACTACTTTACATTGTAGCAAAGTATCATTTCTTCAGTATTGTCACATGAAATTGGCCGCCGCGGGCTGGATTTTGGACATGCCTGCTCTAGGGCAAAAAGATTGAGAAAGGCTGTTCTAGACGATCATCATGAGGACAGCTTATGGTTCTGATTTTTGGCTGCACTTTTAAATGTAACTCTGACATTTCATTGTGTATAAGTGATACGTATATAGACGTCAGTTTTGAAGTGCAGCTGCAGCTGTCAGCCATAACCCCAGTATTAAAATTTTCAGTCAGTGATTCCCTTTCTGCTAAAAGTTATCTGTGCGCCCGATTAGTCACTGGATCGCTTTTAGAATCAGCAGGAGGGGTTGTCCAAAATCCCCTCCCCTTCCCATCGCTCTCCGCCATGGTTATACTGTTTCCTAGGCTTGCCTATCTTGCCGGGAGCCAGGATCCGATCTGGAGGTTGATGCCTCTTATTTATATGCCTGCTTCAGTCTTGAGGTTCACATAACTATAGGGTATACAGTTCTTGCAAAAGTATTCACCCCCTTGGCATTTTTTGTGTTTTGATGCCTCACAACTTGGAATTTATATGGATTGTTTGAGGATTTGCATCATTTAATTTACAGAACATCCCCACAACTTTGAAGATGTTTTTTTTTTATTGTGAAGCAAACAACAAATGGGACAAAATAACAGAAAAAGTAAATGTGCATAACTATACACCCCCCTAAAGTCAAAACTTTGTAGAGCCACCTTATTGGCTATCACAGCTCCAAGTCGCTTTGGATAAGTCTCTATGAGCTTGCCACATCTTACCACTGGGATTTTTGCCCATTCCTCCTTGCAAAACTGCTGCAGCTCCTTCAAGTTGCATGGTTTGTGCTTGTGAACAGCAATCTTTAGGTCTGACCACAGATTTTCTATTGGATTGAGGTCTGGGCTTTGACTAGACCATTCCAACACATTTACATGTTTCCCCTTAAACCACTCAAGTGTTGCTTTAGCAGTGTGTTTGGGGTCATTGTCCTGCTGGAGGGTGAACCTCCGTCTTAGCCTCAAATCACACACAGAGTGGTACAGGTTTTGCTCAAGAATATCCCTGTATTTAGCACAATCCATCTTTCCCTCAACTTTGACCAGTTTCCCAGTCCCAACTGCTGAAAAACATCCCCACAGCATGATGCTGCCACCACCATGTTTCACTGTGGGGATGGTGTTCTTTGGGTGATGTGATGTGTTGGGTTTTCGCCAGACATAGCATTTTCTTTGATGGCCAAAAAGTTCAATTTTAGACTCATCAGACAAGAGCACCTTCCTCCATACATTTTGGGAGTCTCCCACATGCCTTTTCGCAAACTCAAAACGTGCCATTTTGTTTTTTCTGAAAGTAATGGCTTTCTTCTGGCCACTCTGCCATAAAGCCCAACTCTATGGAGCGTACGGCTTATTGTCGTCCTATGTACAGATACTCCAATCTCTGCTGAGGAACTCTTTGCCCGGTCCGTGAGTTTTGGTGTGTGGACGTTTCTTGGCAGGTTTGCTGTTGTGCCATGTTCTTTCCATTTGGTTATGATAGATTTGATGGTGCTCCTAGAGATCATCAAAGATTTGGATATTTTTTTATAACCTAACCCTGACTTTTTCTTCTCAACAACATTGTCCCTTACTTGTTTGGAGAGTTCCTTGGTCTTTGTGGCAGTTTTTGGTTAGTGGTGCCTCTTGCTTAGGTGTTGCAGCCTCTGGGGCCTTTCAAAAAAGTGTGTATATGTAATGACAGATCATGTGACACGTAGATTGCACACAGGTGGACATAATTTAACTAATTATGTGACTTCTGAAGGTAATTGGTTGCACCGGAGCTTTTTATGGGCTTCATAACAAAGGGGGTGAATATATACGCACATGCCAATTATCAGTTTTTTATTTCTGAAAAATAGTTTTATGTATATATTTTTAAAATTTTACTTCACCAACTTAGACTATTGTGTTCTGATTCATCACATCAGATTAAAAAAATTGAATTAAAGGCTGTAATGTAACAAAATAGGTAAAAAGCCAAGGTGGGTGAATACTTTTGCAAGGCACTGTATGTCAGAGATTTACTTCCAGACGTTTGGCAGATAGAAACGTGCATGCACAAAGAATGGCTAATAGAAATGCCCATGCACGCAGAATTCTCAGCAAAATGGTGACCAAGCGTGCGCATACACACATGAATGCACACGGGTGCGCGCACAAGCACGGGTGCTCACTCAATGCATGTTGGCGCCAGACAGACTACTTAAAGGGGCTCCTGTTCATGCTCCAGTGCTGACTGGTCTTTCAGCTCTTTCCTGCATCCTGTGTTCTTCCTTTGTGTTTTCCCTCGTTGACCTGCTGACCTGGCTAGCTCTTGACCTGATCTTGGATCCTGCTTCTGATTTGTCGCTTCATTACTGACCCTGGCTCTGTTCCTGACTTTGGCTCTGCTTATGATTCGGTACCTCGCTACCCACTTGTTGATGACTGTGGCTATTCCTGTGACCACCCTGCTACCTCTGATGCTGGCTGTGCTTCCTGCTCAAGTGCTTGCCTAGCTGTCCATTGCAACTGCTCTGCATTTCGCTCAGGTTTCTTACAAGCCACGTATCCTGAACAAGCAGTGCCAGTGGAGTGCCCCTGTAATCTCAGATGGTTTCCTGGGCTCGGCTATTGTTCCTGTCCTGATGGTCTACCTGCTTCCCAGGACCTCCTACTCCAGCTGCAAAATCTCCTATCAACACCTGCAGGCACTCGTGTTCCTCCTGTCCTTCGGTAGCTTCTGTTCCACTCTCAGTGGGGCCAGGGCTGGAGAGATAAGAGAGGCTGACCTCATCATATCAGTCTTCTTTTAGGTACGTGACAGTATATATGTAGTGTTACCCTAAATTTATGTACAGTAATTGAGCGCTAAGAGGGCACTTCTATTCCTTTATTTTTATAGAGGTGATCAAGGACTGGAACATCCCCGATCCACACTATGGTCTAGAACAGGGATATGCAATTAGTGGACCTCCAGCTGTTACAGAACTACAAGTCCCATGAGGCATAGCAAGACTCTGACAGCCACAAGCATGACGCCCAGAGGCAGAGGCATGATGGGACTTGTAGTTTTGCAACAGCTGGAGGTCCGCTAATTGCATATCCCTGGTCTAGGACAATGGTCTCCAAACTGCAGCCCAGGGCCAGATTTGGCCCTTTGCATGCTTTTATCTGGCCCTTGGGGCACTATTTCATCCACTGATACCAACAATGGGGCTTAATTTTCCCCAACTAATGCACATGAAGTGATACAATTCCTCCCAATGCTACCAATGATGGGGCACAATTCCGCCCAATGGAGCCAACAATGGAGCCTAATAACACCAATGATGGGGTACAGGTCCTCCCACTGACACCAATAATGGGGAACAATTCCTCCCACTGAAACAAGTGATGGAACATTATTTTTCCCCAATGATGCTGGAACTTTTTCTACTCCCAATGGCCACAGTCTGGCCCCCTTAAAGTCTGAAGGACAGTAAACTGGCCCTTTGCTTGGGTTTGGAGACCCCTGGTGAGACCGGAAGCGATGAGTATTTTGCCCCTGCCAGTTAGGGAGAATGTAAACAAGGCCATTTTTTTTGGGGGGGGGGGGGATGTCTTCATAAAGAGGTCCTGTCATGCTTTATTGCTATCTCAAGGGATGTTTACATTTCTTGTGATAGCAAAAAACGTGATTAAAAAAAAAAAAAATATGCGTAAAAATACATTTTTTAAAATAAAAAAAAAAAAAAAAAAAAATATATATATATATATATATATATATATATATAACATAAACGAAGGGACACGTTCTCCAGTGCAAATTGCAAATATATTTACTGAATCTTCATGTACATCAATTGCAGCTACTATATACAGTTGCGAGCATCCCTGCTCTTCCTCAGGCTGTATGGCTTTGTGTGCACACAAAGCCATACATGCTCGCAACTGTATACAGTAGCTGCAATTGATGTACATGACGACTTTGATGATTTGAAGATTCAGTAAATATATTTGCATTGGAGAACATGTCCCTTCGTTTATGTTAATGGATATCGGTGGAGAACAGGGAGTCCTCCTTGACACCATTCCAGTCTAACAGCAAGGACAAAGAAAAGGCAGTAACCCACCCAAAGTTTGAATATATATATAAATATATATATATAAAAGTGCCCCCATGCTCGCAAGCAGAGGGGAAACAAACTATTACAAACTGTTGCAATTCCTACACCGTTCACCTGATTTGGATGCAAATATCCTCAAATTAAACTGAAATTCTGCAGTTAAAGCACATCTTGTTCGTTTCATTTCAAATCTATTGTGGTGGTGCATAAAGCCAAAAAGATTAGAATTGTGTCGATGTCCCAATATTTATGGACCTGACTGTAAATGGTGTTCGCACCACACATGTGAAGTATCGCTGCGAATGTTATAGCAAGAGCAATCATTTTAGCTCTAGACCTCCTTTGTAACTCTAAACTGGTATCCTGTGAAAATTTTTTAATGCGTCACCTATGGAGATTTTTAAGTATTGTAATTTGTCGCCATTACACAAGCGTGCACAATTTTAAAGTGTGACATGTTAGGTATCTATTTGATGTAACATCATCTTTTATATTTTACCAACAAAAATGGGTTATATATTGTATTTTTGAGCATTAAAATTCATTAAAGTGTATTTTCTCCCAAAAAATTGCATTTGAAAAAACGCTGCGCAAATCCTGTGTGACATAAAGAAATTGCAACGACTGACATTTTATTCTCTAGGGCCTCTGCTAAAATACACTGCTCAAAAAAATTAAAGAAACACTTTTTAATCAGAGTATAACATCAAGTCGATTAAACTCCTGGGATATTGATCAGGTCAGTTAAGTAGCAGAGGGGGTTGTTAATCAGTTTCAGCTGCTTTGATGTTAATGAAATTAACAACAGGTGCACTAGATGAGCAGCAATGAGCCTCGGTTCACACCAGAGGCGGCACGACTTGCAGGTCGCCTCACCGAGGCGACCTGCACACGACTGCCCGGGCGACTTGCAAAACGACTTCTGTATAGAAGTCTATGCAAGTCGCCCCAAGTCGCCCCCAAAGTCATACAGGAACCTTTTTCTAAGTTGGAGTGACTTGCGTCGCTCCGATTAGAACGGTTCCATTGTACTGAACGGGACGCTACTTGTCAGGCGACCTAGGTCGCCTGACAAGTCGTCCTAGTGTGAACCGAGCCAGAGGCAACCTCCAAAACAGGAATGATTTTACAGGTGGTGGCCACTGACAATTTTTTTACCTACTCATCTTTTCTGACTGTTTTTCACTAGTTTTGCATTTGGCTAGGGTCAATGTCACTACTGATAGCATGAGGCGATACCTGGACCCTATAGAGTTTGCACAGGCAGTCCAACTCCTCCAGGATGGCACAGCAATACATGCCATTGCCAGAAGGTTTGCTGTGTCTCCCAGCACAGTCTCAAGAGCATGGAAGAGATTCCCGGAGACAGGCAGTTACTCTAGGAGAGTTGGACAGGGCCGTAGAAAGTCCTTAACCCATCACCAGGACCGGTATCTGCTCCTTGCAAGGAGTACTGCCAGAGCCCTATAAATTGACCTCCAGCAGGCCACTGGTGTGAATGTCTCTGACCAAACAATCAGAAACAGACTTTATAAGGGTGGCCTGAGGGCCCGATGTCCTCTAGTGGGCCCTGTGCTCACTGCCTGGCATCGTGGGGAGCACGATTGACATTTGCCATTGGACACCAGAATTGGCAGGTCTGCCACTGGCGCCCTGTGCTTTTCACAGATGAGAGCAGGTTCACCCTGAGCACATGTGACAGATGTAAAAGGGCCTGGAGAAGCTGTGGAGAACGTTATGCTGCCTATAACATCGTTCAGCATGACCGGTTTGGTGGTGGGTCAGTGATGGTCTGGGGAGGCATATCCATGGAGGGATGCACAGACCTCTACAGGCTAGACAATGGCACCCTGACTGCCATTAGGTATCGGGATGAAATCCTTGGACCCTTTGTCAGACCCCAAGCTGGTGCAGTGGGTCCTAGGTTCCTCCTGGTGCACGACAATGCTGGGCCTCATGTGGCGAGAGTATGCAGCCAGTTCCTGGAGGATGAAGGAATTGATACCATTGAATCGCCCCCCATGCTCGCCTGACCTAAATCCAATGGAACACCTCTGGGACATTATGTTTTGGTCCCTCCGACGCCACCAGGTTGCAGTTCAGACTGTTCAGGAGCTCAGTGATGCCCTGGTCTAGATCTGAGAGGAAATACCCCAGGACACCATTTTCTATTATTCTATTTGATGATTCTGACCGATGTAGGTGTCTGTATCAAGAGCAGGTACATTTTTCATTAAATATTAGGTCCATATATTAGTTGCTAGTGAAGATGCACTAAAGCCTCGTACACACGATCAGATTTTCGGATGACCGTTCGTCCGTTTTTTGTTGCATGCTAGCCTCATGTCGAAAGTGAAGAGGTTACTCACCATACGAAAATTCTCGTACGACAGAATACAACTTCAGAAGTGTTGTAATGTGTTTGTATGTATTCTTTAATTTCTGAGTATGCGTAATCTTGCTCTTACGTTTTTTTCAGACAAAAACCAAAGTGATTATATAAAAATCGGATGTTGAGTTCACGTACGACAAAAAGGTTATAGTCTGCACATCCAGCTTTTGTCGGACAAAAAACCGGAATCAGCTGTCAAAAGCACCATACTAATGATTCGATAATTGGCAGATCATTCGTCAGACGAAAGTTTTCCGATTTGCGTATTGTGTGTTTGGGCCTTAAGAAGGACCAGGTAAGCTTGCAAAGTAGACGTGTCCTTCTCATCCACTTGTGGTTCCCAACAGAGAGACTGTATGAGATCAGATATGCAGTATATACTTAGGATATGAGGTTTGGCTTAATCTGCGGGCAAAGCCTAGAGAGATGAATTTTATTCTCAGGTTGAATGTTGGCAACCACACTGTCTTTGTAACATGGACCAAGATTAGAGACAAGACCACAACAATGATTCTCCATTAAAAAAAAAAAAACTGGACCCAAAGAAAACCAAATTCATTACACAATGGATAGATAAAAGAAATGTGTAATTTACTATTTATATTAATGACTGCAGAACTACAATTAGGGTGCCGGAGAGCAGATTTGATCCTAAGTGTGCCTTTGTGCTTGTTCATGACGGTGACCAGAAAATGAGTGCCTAGACCTAGTGATGTCCAGGGGCACACAAGCAATATATGTGTGGAATGCTCTGAAGTTTGTACTATCATTACCAATCCCTCTGTTATCTCCATTCACATATAAACAATAAAAAAGCATTCCTAGACCACAAGTGACTTATGGGTTCCCTAAAGCGGACATACATATTAGTCATCATGTGTAGGCTGTGAGTGTACATTCACAGTCATAATATCTATTTCATAATCATAGTTCAGTTGCCTATCCATGGCGTCACAGCTATCTATCTATCTATCTATCTATCTATCTATCTATCTATCTATCTATCTATCTATCTATCTATCTATCTATCTATCTATCTAGAAATGTAATGAGCATATTATAATCATTTAAATGTGCAGTAAACATGAACATAGATGGTGCAGCAGGTTAAGGCTTCATAGTAATCACTAAAAAACAAAAAAAAAAAACAATACTTGCTCATTTGAATACAATAAATGTTCAACATAACCTTTGGCTGGTGGATAGAACACTGGCTGTATTATAATTATAGCAAATGTTACAGAGATGGGAAATCCAAATTTCAGGTGAATAACAGTGAATGTTACTAACTGAGCAGGATGCAGGCAGCAAATTTACTTTACAAGAACAAGTCTTGGCATGGGGAGGCATTCACTCTGACCACCGCAGTGTGTTTATCAGCTCGAAGCACTTTTCATGCTATGAAATCTTCATGGAAAGCCATTTTGGCATGTAAAGTGTGCAGTTTTCTCTTGTGAACTGTGCCATATTTCACATGCTTGTGATATGCCTTTAAATGTTATATGTATTATTCTGTCCCTGGTCCCTCCCTTTCCTGTATCTCAGTTTATTCTGTATAGTTAGCCCCACCCTTCTGCCAGTAATGCATTTCTGCACACATGTGGACTGGATCACATTATGATCTTTTGACCTATCCGATGTTCATTGTTGTAAGATCCTCACAGGGGCGTGGCCTGGAGAGTGATGGGGTAGGACGTGTTTAGAAGGAGCTCCGCTTTCATAACATAATCCTCCTGAAATCCGGGCGATCCTAACCCATCTGCGGCGATCAGCAAGCCTATCCTGATCCCTGACTGGCCATCGAGGTGATCTGGCCTTTTGGAGGGCCATCCGCGGCCGCGATCGCCGGATATCCCCGGCCGGGGACTGCTTGTAGGACAGGCCGCGGCTTCGGCCTAGTCCGTGGAGCGGCGGCCATCTTGCTGCACCCGGCGGCAGCCCTGACACAGTTTTTGGCCACATCCTGCTCCCCAGAGACCTCTGTTTGACTGCCCTGGCCACCGGACCACCTGTAGTCACTGACCTGGCAACTTTAAACCCTGTAACGGCCTGCTGGAGGGACTGAGGCCCCGGCCTGCTGCCTGGAGCGGCGGCCATCTTGCTACACCCGGCGGCAGCTTCTATCCATCTCCCTGCCGCGGCTTGCTCCCTGGAGGCCCCTGGTTGCCTGCCCTGGCCACCGGACTACCTGTGGGCACTGCCACAGCATTTTTGCACTTTGTGACTGCTGGTTGGAGGGTCTGAGGCCCTGTCCTGGTCTCTGGGGCAGCGGCCATTTTGCTGCACCTGGGGCCACATCCACTCCTGGCACTCACTTGTGGGGGATTTCTTGAGCAACATCAGCAGCAGGTCTCTAAGCTGACGGATTCTTCACATGCACCGCCGGTCATCACGGCCAGCCAGAGGAAGGGGTAAGCAGTTGAAATTTCCCCCCGATCTGGTGGAGACAGAGGCGGCCTGTGTGGGTCGCGTGGGGTCCGGGAGGCGCACCAGTAGCGACATGGCGTCCCAGACGGAACAGCCGGAGCAGTCCCCTTCTGCGCAACCGGGCCTGGCTGATGTCCTGGCTGCTATAGGAAACTGCCAGGCCTCCCTTACTACCCTTACCTCCAAGGTAGATGCTGTGCAATTAGATGTTGGACTAATAAGGCTGGACATGGATAAAATTAGGGGCAGACTTTCTGTTGCGGAACAACGCCTGGGGCAAGTGGAGGACACTGTAGAGTCTCATGGAACAGACTTAAGGGCCCTGCAAACCAAAATTAGAGCACTGGAATATAAATCCGAAGATGCGGAAAATCGTAATAGGAGGAACAACCTCCGTATTGTAGGTCTGGCGGAGGGAGCTGAGGGGAAATGCCCGACGGAGTTTATTGAAGGCCTGCTGCGTTCCCTCCTACCAGGGGCTCAATTTTCACCTTTCTATGCGGTGGAACGGGCTCACCGGATCCCTCCCAAGCCGGGCCCTCCTGGAGCACCGCCACGCACATTTATCCTAAAGTTTCTGAACTTCCGTGACAGGGATGAGGTGCTATGGGCTGCTAGAGTGCAGGGAGAAATACGCCATCAAAATAACAAGTTACTTATCTTCCCTGACTACTCTGTTGAAACTCAAAGGCTCAGACGCTCCTTTGACCAGGTGAAGGCTGCCATGCGTCTTAAGGGCATACGATACAGCGTTCTGTTCCCAGCACGATTGAGGGTTCAAGACGGAGAAACCACCAGATTTTTTACTTCCCCCAGAGATGCTAACACATGGCTGGAATCATTGCCCCCTAATCGTTAAACGCTGCAAAATGCTTTTCTGCACTTCTGCTCTGAATATTGGCCGCTGATTGTTTAAATATCAACAGGGGACTTAATCTTGCACCCGTTGTGCCTTTTGTAATCCCTGTCGGTGTACAATATAAGTGTTGCGCCCCTGGCTATGCCAGGTGATACCTACTCTCAAGTTTGCCACTGTTTGAATCTACTGTAGGAGAACCTTTTCTGTTCTTTACAAGATGTTCCTGAGAGGATGGGGGGGGGGGTTTTTTAGAGATGAAGATTAATTATGATATACTGATCTATTGCAGCAATGTCCTGATTGGCTTTCTTGGAGGCTCAGATTTCAGTGATGACCCTAATCCCTGAAGGAGGGCCACTGGCGGACTCTAGTGTCCATTATACGTATTGCAGGTTCACTTCTTCCTCTTTCCTCACTTGCAAGAGATATGCACCCTTTATTTTGAATGCCAAGGCTGGAATTCCATTCTGGGAGACAATCAACTGCTATCCGCAGGAGACAGCACCTTGCCAGATTGACTGCCTGGAGTTTGACATATCCTGTCTTCATGGGCTACAGAATGGTCTTCCCCATTTATCCTAAACAGAGAACATATTCTATTTTATTTTTGTGGGAAGGGGGAGGAAGGAAGAAAAATCTACTCACCCACGATGGTCCGAAATAGAAAGGTTCGAAATAACCTTTGTTGGTTGGAACGCTAATTTTCTCCTTACTCTGAATGGCGGCGGAGTCTCTCGTCACCTTACGTGGACAATCCTCTCCACTAAGGGTCTACACCCACTGGTTCACGCTCCCTGAACTTGGGGTTTTATTTTTCTTTGTTGATGTTTGGGGAACAAGGCATTCCTAGGTTGGGGTGGGGGATGCGGGGTGGGGGGTGGGGTTTAATGCTAGGTTTGTTTTTGTTAACACTATTTTGTTGTTTCAGGTGCTTTAGATTTTCTTTTTGTTTTTTTTTTGTTTTCTTTTCTATGTGCTTTGGAGTGTCGACACGGGGAAGGTTTCTAGACATTGCAGTGTACATGACAATTTATGTAATTGAGTGTGCGGATGCTGATCCCTCGGGCTGGGTGATCCATGTACCCCTATCAATTCTACCACCTAATGGCTGAACTTAAGGTAATCTCATGGAACGTGCGAGGCCTTAATACTGCAGTGAAAAGATCCCTAGTGTTTAAGTTCCTACAAAAGCACCAACCGCAGATCTGTATCCTCCAGGAGACACATCTGCAGGGTACCAAAACTATTTGTCTTAATAAGACTTGGGTCGGCCTACATTACCACTCCACATTTTCCACATATGCCCGTGGGGTCAGCGTCCTAGTACACAAGACAGTGCCGTTTAGGCTTCTGGAAGTCAAGACAGACAGGGAGGGTAGATACGTAATTTTATATGCTAACATATATGACAAAACTGTGGTATTAGTCGGATTGTATATTCCCCCTCCAGCTAACGGTAATGTTCTTCATGAAATCATGCAAACTGTGGTACAATATGATACAACTCTTGTTTATTTACTGGGAGATTTTAACATGGCCCCCTCGGTGGAACAAGACAGGTTACACCGGTTGGCTCGTGATACTCCGGACCTCAGACAGTGGACTGATCTTTATGCCCTCACTGATGTCTGGAGACACATATACCCGACCTCAAAGGTATTTACGTGCCACTCTGCTTCTCATAAAACTCTATCTCGAATCGATCTGATATATGCCTCATGCCCTGCCTTGCAATTTGTTAAAGACATTTCTGTGCTTCCCAGGGGAATCTCTGACCACACGCCCCTCTGCCTGACGTTGACTTTGACTGCCCCCCCGGGCCCCCGACTTTGGAGACTGTCCAAGTTCTGGGCTGATGACGAGCGACTACAGGAACCCCTAACAGCAGCCATTTGCAATTTTTGGACGGATAATGTGGATTCTGCCCCACCGATCGTGCTGTGGGACACCTTTAAGGCTTGGGCTAGAGGGGAGTTTATGATCAGTATTGCTCGCCTTAAACGTGACTCCGCTCATGAATTGGAGGAACTTGAGAGACGGGCGACTATTCTGGAGGCTGACTTTGTCGCTGACCCGGGAGACGACAGATATAGGGAGTGGAAACGGGCTTTATGCAGACTCTCCACAGCTAGGATGGCACAAACGAATAAAGCGCTACTCTTTTCGGCCCAAAGAGTGTTTGAACATGGGGGGAAAAATGGGAAACTCCTTGCATGGTTGGCTAAGGGTAATATCCCAGCTACCCCTATTGGTTCCATCAGGGACAGTTCCGGCCAGTTACTCACATCCCCTCAGGATATTAACACTCGTTTTCGGGAATATTTCCGAGAGGTTTACTCCTCCAGGTCTGAGGCGTCTGACTCAGACCTGGCCAGGTTTTTAGATTCATTGTCCATCCCTAATTTAACAGCTGAAGCCAGGGAAGAATTGGAGAAGGATATCTCGCTAGAGGAGATTCAGGTCGCTATGGGACATCTCAGAGGGGGGAAGGCTCCTGGGGCAGATGGTCTACCATCTGAAGTCTATTCCAACTTCAGCGAAATTCTAGCTCCTAAATTAACCTCGCTATTATCTAATTTTATGGCCCTAGAATCGTTACCAGAGTCCATGAACGAGGCAGTAATTGTGTTGATTCCCAAGCCGGGTAGGGATCCGCTAGAGTGTGCCTCGTACAGGCCAATATCGCTACTCAATGTAGATGCCAAGATCTTTGCGAAAGTTCTGGCTATCCGCTTATCTCACGTCATAGAAGACCTGATCGGTATAGATCAGACCGGATTTATGCCTGGCAAGGGAACCGATATCAATCTGAGGCGTCTCTTCCTTAATCTTACTATTCCACATGACAATGTAGGGACCAGAGTTGTAGCCTCACTCGACGCCGAAAAGGCGTTTGACTCTGTGGAGTGGAACTATTTGTGGCTGGTATTACAGAGATTTGGGTTTGGCCCTAAGTTTATACATGGCATTCGATTGTTGTATCAGGCCCCCAGAGCTAGGGTCCGTACAAATAATTGGGTCTCGGAGCCCTTTGATCTATTCCGCGGCACGAGGCAGGGCTGCCCGCTCTCCCCCAGCCTGTTCGCTCTGGCGTTGGAGCCACTGGCAATTTCAGTCAGGAGTGCTCCGGATGTCCTGGGCTTGCGGGTGGGTCTGCTGGAAGAGCGGCTGTCTCTGTATGCGGACGACGCGCTTCTATACCTGAATGATGCGGGCCCGTCTCTTCTTGCGGCATTGAAAATCTTTGACAACTTTGGGGGGTTATCTGGTATAAAGATTAACTGGACCAAATCAGTACTGTTCCCCCTGGACGACGCAGCTGCCTCTGGACCATCATCCTCCCCACTACAGTGGGTGACGGAATTTAAATATTTAGGGATAGTGATCACAAAAAACCCATCAGACTTTATAATTAAAAATTTGAGCCCCATCGTGAGTATGTTGCGTGCGAAGTGTTTGGCCTGGGCTGACTTGCCCTTAAATTTATTGGGACGCATCGGCCTCATTAAGATGATGATGCTTCCTAAATTCAATTATATTTTTAGAAACTCCCCGGTGTGGGTCCCTGCTTCATTTTTTAGGGAGGTTGGTGGTCTGGTGGGAACCTTTATTTGGAGGGGTGGGAACCCCAGATTGGCGCGCTCCACTTTGTGGCTGCCTACCTGTTTTGGAGGATTAGCCCTCCCCAATTTTCAGGTCTACTACTGGGCGGCTATGTTGGTGTCGGTTTACTGGTGGTTTCAAGGCTCTAAAATGAATGCAGCAGTCTGCCTTGAGGCAAACTATTTGGGCTCCCTTACTGATCTACGTAACTTTCCCTATCGAGGTCCGGGTGCGTATACGCGAGTTCCTGAACCCACTCGGGCAACATGGAGGGTGTGGGTGGCTGCAAGACGTAGATTCCTCTCTCCGGGTCAGTTATCGCCGGCAAACCCGCTATGGGGAAATCCAGCTCTTAACCACTTCCGGACTGTGCCTGACCCACAGCTTTGGGCCAGGTTCGGCATCACAACCATAGAACAAATTATGCCCAGAGGGGAATTGCTCTCTATCACGGAAATAATGAATAAATTCCAGCTGCCCGGAGGGATGAGGTTTAGATGTTTTCAACTAAGACATGCGGCACGGGCTCAGTTTCCTCAGATGCCTTTACTTCAGGCAGATCCCATTGAGGAGCTATTGGCGTCTGGAGATGTCTCTAAGCCCCTTTCCACCTTGTACGCTGTACTCCTGGGAAAGGACTCTCCTAAAATAGCAAAATTATGGGACAGTTGGCACACCGACATTCCATCATTAGACAGAGAGGATTGGGAGGAATGTCTAGATAATGGCCCTAAACTGGTGATTGCATCCAGGGATAAGTTAATCCAGGTCAAATTTATACATAGGACTTATTACACCCCACAGAGACTCCATCGCATATTCCCTGACAGAGATCCTATGTGTAACAAATGTAAGTGCCAAATTGGAACTTTTTTCCACATGTTCTGGGAATGCCCATTGATAGCAACATATTGGTGTGCTATATTTGCAGAGATAAACTCCAGGTTGCAGATATCCATACCAATCACTCCGGAGTTGGCCCTTCTCGGGATTCATGACAATGAACAGAGAGCCTATCACTTAAAACTGCTTATTTCCCTTCTACTTTATTATGCCAAGAAGGAGATACTGATGAAGTGGACGGACCCCTCACCCCCGACAGTGTCGGCCTGGGAGGCACAGATTGAGGCAGTTATACCTATGTACAGAATCACATATATTAATCGAGGTTGTCCATGGAAATTTGAGAAGGTGTGGACACCTTGGCTCTCATCTTAGAGGGCCACGGTGGATTCATGTATTATGTGGGGGGGAGGGAGGGGTAATCCCCGGATACATGAGGTACTTTTCTCTGTGATCATTTTGTCTAGAATGTTGACATGTACTGATGTTTCACCTCCTGCACATGTATGACACTGCTATGCGTTTGCTCATGCTTATCTGTCATGTAATGTTCTGTATTATGTCAAGAGGTATTATGTAACCTTCTTCCTTGCGATACAATAAAGCACACCTGTTTGTTAAAAAAAAAGATCCTCACAGTTTATGGATTAAACTTCACAAGATCAACAAGGTGTCGTCTGGATCGGGTCACTGTCTGTTTATCCAAATAAGATTGGGGTTATAGACATCTCAACATAACTAACTGCAAGTTACGGAGATCACACTTTCAATGCTTAGATTGGAGAGACAGAACAGTCAAAAGATCCTTAGAAAGAACAGTCAAAAGATCGTTAGAAAGATCAGTCAATACATCCTTAGAAAGATCAATCAAGAGATCTGATCCTTGCTAGCACTGGAACCACTGTGAGATGTTATATGGACACTGGAAATAGCAGCTATCAGTCAGTGCAGCCATTAATACACAACACAAGCCTGTATGTGTATTTGCAAGCAAGTCTCAGCATAGCACTCATCAGCAACAGGACAATATTACTGCTGTGAATGTTCATACAAACAGCTTATACACTGCCTCTGTATGCATCAGCACTAGGGATGAGCCGAACACCCCCCCTGTTCGGTTCGCACCAGAACTTGTGAACAGGCAAAAAATTTGTTCGAACACCATTAAAGTCTATGGGACACGAACATGAATAATCAAAAGTGCTCATTTTAAAGGCTTATATGCAAGTTATTGTCATAAAAAGTGTTTGGGGACCTGGGTCCTGCCCCAGGGGACAAGGATCAATGCAAAAAAAAGTTTTAAAAACAGCCGTTTTTTCGGGAGCAGTGATTTTAATAATGCTTAAAGTGAAACAATAAAAGTGTAATATCCCTTTAAATTTCGTACCTGTGGGGTGTCTATAGTATGCCTGTAAAGGGGCGCATGTTTCCCGTGTTTAGAACAGTCTGACAGCAAAATGACATTTCAAAGAAAAAAAAGTCAATTAAAACTACTCGCGGCTATTGATGAATTGCCGGTCCGACAATACACATACAAGTTCATTGATAAAAACGGCATGGGAATTCCCCACAGGGGAACCCCGAACCAAAATTTTAAAAAAAAAATGACGGGGGATGTCCCACTAAATTCCATACAAGGCCCTTCAGGTCTGGTATGGATATTAAGGGGAAACCCGGCCAAAATTTAAAAAAAAAAAATGGCGTGGGGTCCCCCTCAAAATCTATACCAGACCCTTCAGGTCTGGTATGGATTTTAAGGGGAACCCCGCACCAAAATTTAAAAAAAAATGGCGTGGGGTCCCCCTAAAAATCCATACCAGATCCTTATCTGAGCACACAACCTGGCAGGCCGCAGGAAAAGAGGGGGGGGACGAGAGAGCGACCCCCCCTCTCCTGAACCGTACCAGGCAACATGCCCTCAACATTGTTGATGAAGACAAGGGCCTCATCCCCACAACCCTGGCCGGTGGTTGTGGGGTTCTGCGGGCAGGGGGCTTATCGGAATATGGAAGCCCCCTTTAACAAGGGGACCCCCAGAACCCGGCCCTCCCCCCTGTGTGAAATGGTAAGGGGGTACTTTTAAAAAAAATTTGGCTGGGGTTCCCCTTAATATCCATACCAGACCTGAAGGGCCTGGTATGGAATTTAGGGGGACCCCCCACGTCATTTTTTTTTTTAAATTTTGGTTCGGGGTTCCCCTGTGGGGAATTCCCATGCCGTTTTTATCAAATAACTTCTATGTGTATTGTCGGACCGGCAATTCATCAATAGCCGCAAGTTTAAATGACTTTTTTTCCTTTGAAAAGTCATTCTGCTGTCAGACTGTTCTAAACACGGGAAACATGCGCCCTTTTACAGGCATACTATAGACACCCCCCAGGTACGAAATTTAAAGGGATATTACACTTTTATTGTTTCACTTTAAGCATTATTAAAATCACTGCTCCCGAAAAAACGGACGTTTTTAAAACTTTTTTTTGCATTGATCCATGTCCCCTGGAGCAGGACCCAGGTCCCCAAACACTTTTTATGACAATACCATGAATATAACCTTTAAAATTAGCACTTTTGATTTCTCCCATAGATTTTTAAAGGGTGTTCCGCACATTCGAATTTGCCGCGAACACCCCAAATTGTTCGCTTTTCGGCGAACTTGCGAACAGCCGATGTTCGAGTTGAACATGAGTTCGACTCGAACGCGAAGCTCATCCCTAATCAGCACATGGCTTTTTGTCTGTGTAATCTTATAAGAAAGTCAGAGTAAACCTTTCTTAAACTGCAGCCTAAGAAACCTGATCTCAGACACAGCAAATTGATACATTTCTCTGCTGCTGAAAACTGTACTATAAACCCCCTCCTTGTTAACAAGATGTTTCAGCAAGACAATATGAAATCTGGGGATGCACAGCCAGGTTTAGTACTCCTTCCTAGAGATGTAAAATTTCTGTAAATTTTGAAGCTCAGAAAAAAACACTTTTTTTTCCGTTTTTTTTTGGGGAAAAAAACAGAAGTTTTCGGAAAAATTGAAAAAAATGCTACATTAGCACTTTTTTGTCTTTTTAAGATTAAAGGTCATTCTGTTACGAGAACGTTGAGAAAGACTATGTGCATTGTCATCATTGTTGTCCTCTTCACTTCGATCCATGAAGGATTTTTTATTATCTACAGGACACTTGTTACATACAAGAATGTGTTTTGTCATCCTGGTAGCGTTTGGAAATGCATATTTCATCTGACAATATTTGCAAATCACATTTTTCTTTTCAGAAGAACTTGAAATGTGAAAATGCCTCCATATGCTAGATGTTGGTCTCACCATTTTTCTGAGGGGAGTAGGAAATAAAAACAAGAAAAAAATGATTACTTTGCAAGAAGACACTAATCTATGGTTGCGTGTGGGGGAAGAACCAGATTACTGGTAATTAAATTATTATTTACACAAAAGTTTAGAAAGATAAACTAATGTAGCTAAATAATTCAGTTTTCTGGATTCAGAATCAGATAAATGTAAACTCTTACCTTTTTTTAATTAAGTATATACTTTCAGGTTTTGTTGCTCTGTATTTTCTTCCAATGCTTTTGAGGCCTAGTGAAGAGGACAGAACAAACCAAACACACCCACTAACATGCAAAAGCAAAACTGAAACCTTTTTCTTGTTACAATAGCAGCACAGCACCTCCTAAAGGAAGAAATGCATACTGTTCTTGCATTGGAGGGTTCAGTTTGTTACCTAGGACTTGCTTGTCCTCACTCAGTGCACAGAAATTAGAATAATCTGATATCATACATTTTATTTAGAAATGATTTGGAAAATATTTGAATACCCTGTCTTAAAATATTTTATTCATCATGTTAAAATAAAATATGCCACAATTTTTTTTTTCTTTTTTCAATTTTTCCAATTTTTGGGAAAAAACAAAAAAGCCTTCAGGAAAAAAACGGAAAAAACACTTTTTTTTTCCGAATGTTTCCGTTTTTTTTCCGGGCCTTCACATCTCTACTGCTTCTAGATGAAGAATTACACCCTGAATCAAACCAAAGGAAAAAACGCTTAACAAAATCAGCCTGGAAAGTGCAAGAGAATCTTAAAGCTGACAAAGAACTGCTGTTTAATATCAATGACTTATGATTTAATACTGTTAGATGCATGTCTGCTCTCTCCCAACAATCTCATGAGCCACTACAACTGCAATAGAATGTTGCTTATGAGAGTTATCAAAGACTGTGTGTTAAATATACTGACCTCTTAAAGCGGTACAACACTCAAGGGTCATTGGAAGAATTAAAGGGATTTGAGGAGCTCAATCTTGAAAGAGACAATTCAGTGGTGCAAACAAATAAAAAGGCAGAAATGAGAATAACACGGCTTCATGAATCCAGATCTTATTGCTCTGCATCTACTGGACGCTCCACAAGATCTTCCAAATCCCTACAATCAAGATATTCTGCATTCAGTCAACAACTCATAAAGGCCTGTGCAGATGCTAAAGCTTCTAAAATTCAAGCAACTTTCGTCCAAAAGAAAGCAGCAATGGAAATGGAAATGGAAACCGAAGCTGCACACCAGAAAGCTGAAGCTGCATGCCAGAAAGCAGAAATAGATGTTTTGGAAAAACAATGTGAGCATGCCACAGCAATGGAAAGGTTAAGGATCTTAGAACAAGCCGCTAGTGAAAGCGAAAGAGACAACAGTTGCAGACACTCAGTTCTATCTTATGCCTCAGATTCTTCACATACCTCTCCAGAACACCTACTCCCTGTCACAGCAACCAAAGCACTCAATCAAAGTCTCTTATCTGCACCTACTGTACCTCAAGACAATTTGCCTTTATAACTTCCAGTACACCAGACCATCCAGTACACCATCTCACCAAGCAGCAGACACTGGTATGCATATAACAGACTGTCCACCTTACTTTGGCACTAACCAAGTACCTCCTGGCAAGCACACTAATCTACAGCTACAGAACAACATGTCAATGAACTTTAAGCCAGTTCCAGCTTTGAATACCTCCACACCAACGTTCCCAAGTCACTTAATGTCAATGCACCAGCCATCACCACATACTCTGTTCCACCTGCATACTGTATACTATTCTGGACAAGCAGAGTAACAGATCTCTTGCAAGAACACAGTTTTTTGAACTGTTGAACATAACAGGAGATGCTCTACCTTATACCCTGAGCACTTGTGCCGGCACTACAGAGGTCTTAGGTAGGAGAGCCAACGGTCTTGTAGTTGCTCCCCTGAATGACAATGTGGAAATATTCTTGCCCACTATCACTGTGCAACCAAATCCCAACCAACAAAGAGGAGATCCCTACTCCTGAAGCTGCCTTTCACCATTCTCACTTGAAGGACAGAGCCGACCAAATTCCAGCCCTCGACGAAAGTGCTGATATTCTGCTGTTACTTGGCCAAGACATCTTAAGAGTGCGCAAGGTCCGTCAGCAAATCAATGGTCCACATGATGCACCATATGCTCAGTGTCTGGATCTAGGCTGGGTCATCATAGGCAATGTCTGTCGAAACAAAGGCAAAAGGTCTTACTCAGTCTCTTCCTTTAAAACACAAGTCCTGTCAAACGGATGGACTACTTGTTCTGCACAACGACCATATCAATATAATGTGAAAGATAGACTGTTTGAAAGAGGTGCACAACGGCACATCATACAAGATGATAAGAAAGCCCTTAATGTCTGGGATGACAACATCGGCAACACAGCGTTTGAAGTAACTACTAAAGACCAGGAGTTGGCAGCTACCATGGAAGACAAAGGATTCTTGAAAACCATGATTGAAGAGTTCTACCAAGATGATTCCAACAGTTGGGTAGCACCTCTACCATTTTGTATCACAAGAAAGAGACTACCAAATAACAGAGTGGAATCATTAGGAAGTTCTCCAAGCCTGAACAATGGCACTATGTTCCCACTAACCTCAACCCGGCTGATCGCGGCAGTCGTGCAGTACCTACTACTGCATTTATGGACACATTATGGCTATCATCATCTCCACCAGTACTCTTGAATGATAAACTCATCTCAAGTTCTAGAGATTCTCATCGCAACCATTGGCCTATGGGTTTTATTACAAAGACTATGCCAAGCATTGATGGAAAAGTATGGAAAGTAGAAGTTAAGGTAATGAAAGAAGGTTCTGCACACTTTTACTTCAGGCCTATGAAGGAACTAGTACTTCTTTTGCCCAAAAAAGAAGACAAGTCATCAACCTGATTCAAAGGGAGGTACGGAGGATTGATGTATGTTGCTGCCTTCCCCTCTGAAGATGGATATTTCCTTGTTATTGCCTGGACCTTCAAGACCAACATCTGCAAGTATATGTTAATGTTTGCATTATTTCACTCTTGTTTTGCAGGTGTTCTTGAAAGGAACAGTACTTATATTTGGACTTGGACTAAAGTTTGTTAATAATAGAAATCATAGATTTTGACGGGGAGTGTCATGTTTCACATGCTTGTGATATGCCTTTAATGTTATATGTATTATTCTGTCTTTGGTCCCTCCCTTTCCTGTATCTCAGCTTATTCTGTATAGTTAGACCCACCCTTCTCCCAGTAATGCATTTCTGCACACATGTGGACTGGATCACATTATTTTATTTCATTTGCCACTTCAGCAGACAGCATTAAGGGACTTGAATCAGCCTTGCAGTTCATCTTTTCCGTCCCTGTCATTGTCACATCATCGTAGCAGTTTTAGAAGTAACAAAATTTACCAACAATTTATTCAACCGAAACAAACTAAACAGAATACCCAATGTACCCCCTTTGACCCTACCCCAATAAACCCTTCCCACCTCTGCTATCCCACCGGTCGCTAAATTAAGACCTATGCCGGTCAAGTCCTTGCCAAAGGTCTTACAATCTCAATTCCTGGGCGTAACTCCATGTCTTTTTAAAAGCTGTCCATCCCTCCCATTTTGCCGTGGCTCTGTTGCTTTCCTCATCCATATTACTTCCCCAGCATTACATTATATATGTTTCCCCAACCATATCTATCCACTCCCAGATTAATGGGGTTTCCTTCTTTTGCCAGTTCTTAGGTATAAGTCTCTTAGCGGCGTTTAAAAGATGAGGGGTCAGGGACCTTTTATACTGCTTTATGTCACCCACCCCACCATGGAACAACACCACCCAAGGGTCTTCCACTACTTCTTTTTTTGTAATCTCCTTCATGAGTTGCAGAATCTTTTTTTTTTCTTTTTTTTTTTCCCTAATTTTAGGGCAGACCCACCACAGATGTGTCATGGACCCAACCTCTTTACAGCCTCTCCAACAATCTGCTGATGTATTGCACTGAAATCTGCTTATTTTATCTGGGGTAGTGTACCATCTTACTAGGCACTTATAGTTCATCTCTGCTGTTCTGTTGTCCACTGCCGAGGCATGGGCAAGGTTCAAGATTTTTCCAATAAGCTTCTTATCTCGCATTGTCCCCAATTCCCTCTCCCATTTTCTGATGAATGGCGGTATCTCCGCTTCATCTGCCCTCAATAATACTTTGTACATTTTTGATATGGTATTTCTCGGATCCTTTTCCACGAACAGTCGTTCAAAAATGGAGAGGTCTTCTCCGGATCTAATAGGTTGAGGTAAGTTTTTAACTAAATGATTCAGCTGGAGGGACCGCCATTCAACCATCCCCCGTGCAAGATTGTTGTGCATCAAATCCTGTGTAGGAATAATTTTTCCTTTTTTTATTATATCCCTTAATTGTGTAACACCCTTTTTTAACCAAACTCCTCCTATACTATTCATTCCTGGTGGGAAGTATTCATTATCTAACAGTGTAATTAAAGGTGAATTGTATTTGCCATTAAGCCGTTTATATATCCCATCCCAAATTTTCCTTGTCAAAAGAAGTTTATTGAGTATACAATGTTATAAAGATACATAAAGTAAGTTTACAAGGATCTATAAAGTAAGCTCATTGTTTTACAGTAGGGTTTATATAGGTAAATATCATGAAATTTCAAATATTAAACATTGGGTTCACGTAAACCTAAATTAAAGATATATATCATTTCCTTAGTTACTTTTGTAGGTATTTAAATGATTTATACCTACTATACATATTGTTTACAAGTAGAGTGTATATAGGTCAAATAAATTCTGATAATGAGCTTTAATCGTAAGGTGGAGAAAAGGAAAGAGAAAGAAGAAAAAGGGTTGAAAGGTAGAGGTATGGTCCACAAGGTTGTCCCGCTCGTCAGTTTATTATTCTTTTTAGTTCTCTTTGAAGCCTTAGAATGGGTGTCTCTGTAAGTCATTTAATCTGTTACCATGGCAGCAGGACAGAGTCATTGAAGTTTGACAGGAACTGTTGTTTTATCCAAGGATGCCAAAGTTTTTCAAATTTTGGAATTTGATTTTGATCGATGGCTACCATCTTAGCATGGGACATTGTATTATTCATTCTGTGAATTGTTTCTGCTAGTACCAATGTAGGAGATTTCCATGCCTTGGCCACTGTTTGTTTTGCAGCCGTTATTAGTTGGATCATAAGTTTGAATTGAGAGAGTGTTAACCATTCCGGTTTTAGATTAAGTAAAGTTAAATATGGATCTGGTTGTATTATTTTTTTAAATATTTTAGATGCAATCACGAAGACTTCCTTCCAGAAGGTTTGGATTACTGGGCACGTCCACCATATGTGTAAATATGTGCCTATTTCTGGGCATCCTCGAAAACAAAGAGCTGAGGTATTAGGTGAATATTTTGCCACTCTAGCGGGTACAAGGTACCAGCGAGTTAGGACTTTATAATTTGTCTCCAGTGCTAAGATGTTGGGTGAAGATGACTTAGATGTGAGCCATATGTTAGACCATGTCTTCTAAAGTTCGTCCCAGGTCCTCTTCCCACCTCTGAACGTAAGAGGGTCTATTAAGATTTGCTACTCCATATAATTGATTATAAAGTGATGAAATTGTACCTTTAGCAAATGGATCTTTTGTACAGATTGATTCAAAAATGGATAATTGGGATAATGGTGTATCCCCCTTTAGGAATGGTGTATAGAAATTTTTGATTTGGAGATATCTAAATATCTCAGAGTTTGGTAGATCATATTTTTCTCTAAGCGATGGGAATGAAAGGAATGATTTAGATGCTATGAAGTCATTTAGTGTCTGAATGCCTGATGTTGTCCAAGCTTTAAAAGAATTTGGGTAGATCCATGCCGGATAAAAGGCCGGATTTCTGATAAAAGAAAGGAGAGGATTGTGTGGAGATTGTAACTGATATTTGGTTTTTAGTTTATCCCAGAGAGATAAGAAGTGTTTAGTTATGGGATTATGAATTTTAAAGCGGTCTTTAGGATCAAGCCATAATAAATTTGATATTAATAGAGGGTCATTTTCTGAAGCCTCTATAAATACCCATAATGGGATTTCCTGTTTTGCATGGTATTTGGACAGACTGGCCAAATGTGCTGCTCTGTAGTAGTTAGTAAAATTAGGGTATCCCAGGCCTCCTTTATTTTTGGGAAGATGTAGTGTGTGTATAGGTATACGTGGTTTAGAAGAGCCCCATATAAACGAAGTTGCTCTTTTTTGTACTATTCTCAAAAAATAGGAAGGAATTGGAATAGGGAGGACTCTGAATAGATAAAGCAATTTGGGTAGAATAGTCATTTTGATTGCATTAATCTTCCCTATCCAGGATAAAGGAAGTTGCGACCATTGTTTTATTAGATTTGTGATCTGTCTTAATACAGGAGGATAATTGGTTGAGAATAAGTCAGAATGAGATGCTGTTAAATGAATTCCAAGATATGGGATTGATTTTTCTGCCCATGTGAATGGGAGTGCAGCCCTAGCCGGGATCAATTCCATGTTTGTGAGTGAAATATTAAGCACTAGGCATTTCTTAGGATTAATCATAAGGCCGGATAGGGCTGCAAACTCATCAAGAGCTGGTATTAAGTTAGGACCAGAGACCTGTGGTGATGATAGAAAAAGTAATATATCGTCTGCAAATATACATAATTTGTGTGTAATACCTCCTACTTCAATGCCAGTTATAGTTTGGTTTGTTCTGATGTATTGGGCCATGGGTTCGAGTATAAGGGCAAATAATAAGGGAGATAATGGGCAACCCTGTCGGGTACCTCTTTTGATATTAAAGGCTTCAGATTTGTATCCAGCATATTTTATATAGGCTTTGGGTTTATTATATAATGCTTTGATCCATGTTAAAAAGTGGGGTCCAAAACCCCATTTTTGTAATGAATATTGCATATATTGCCAGGATACTGTGTCAAATGCCCTCTTAATATCGAGAGATAGAAAACATAAAGAGATTTTCCGTTTTTTAGCAATATGTGCCAATAACACTGCCCTGCGTATATTATCGCCTGCCTGTCTATTTGGCATGAAGCCTACTTGATCTCTATGTATTAATTTTCCTATAATGCTATTGAGGCGTTTTGCTATTATTTTTGCTAATAATTTAATATCGAGGTTTAACAGAGAGATAGGTCGATAATTCACACAGGAAGTATCATCAGAAAGGGGTTTTGGGATCATACAAACAATTGCCATTAGTGTTTCTTGCCGAAAAGAATGTCCATCTAGAAGTTTGTTAAAAGTTTCAGTGAGAATGGGAGAGAGTATTTCTGAGAATGTTTTATAGTATAAAGCCGAGTAGCCGTCTGGGCCTGGTCTTTTATTAAGTTTTAGGTCTTTTATGGCGTTAGCAACTTCATCTATAGTTATAGGCTCATCCAAACTGCTTTTTTGATTTTGAGATAACTCAGGTAAGGTTATTTTTGAGAAGAAGGATTCAGCCTCTGTAGGATTAAATTCATTGTTTGTCTTGTATAAAGTTGCGAGATGTGAGTGAAATTTATGGACTATTTTAACTGGATTACAAGTGTAAACATTTTTTGATAATTTCAAACGTATTGGTTTGAAAGATTTGTTAGTTGAATTTAATGCCCGAGCCAAATATGTACCTGGTTTGTTTGTATTCATGTAGAAATTGTGTTTGGAGCGTTTGAGGGATTTATCAACTGACTCCGTGAGAAATAGATCGTATTCCAATCTAGATTTTTCCAGATGAGATTTTGTACTCTGAGATGGATTATCTTGGAATGATATGTAGGCTGCATTAAAATTGAGTTCTAGTTTTTTTGCTAGATTTTTGCGTTCCCGTTTAAATAGTGCCATTTGTCTTTGTATTGTACCACGCAAGACAGGCTTATGAGCTTCCCACAGTGTTATTGGGGAGATGTCTGTTGTATTATTAATTGATATGTATTCCTTTAAAGCTTGTTCAATGGCCATCTGATGTAGTGGGTGTTTGAGCATTATGTCCGGTAAGTACCACGTTGGGTCATGCGCTTTTGGTATGGCTGAGGCTATAGTTGTGTATACTGCATTATGGTCAGACCACGGAATCGGAATTATATCTGATGCAATAATTTCTGGTATCATTCCTATTGTTAGAAAAATATGATCTATTCTGGTGAAGGTTTGATGAGGGTGCGAGAAATAAGTGAATTTCTTTTTCATTGGGTTACTTTCTCTCCATGAATCTACCAGATTGTATTTGGAAAGAAGTTGAGAAAAAGGTAATCTAGAGGTTATTTTGGATGGTGTAAAAGGTGATTTATCTAGAAATGGGAGGAGGACCTGGTTCGAATCCCCACACATTATCACTGTTCCTATTTTGTGTGTATTAATCACTTGTAATATATGTGAGAGGAATGGTGTAGGTTGTTTGTTAGGAGCGTAGTAGGAAATCACTGTGATTGCTGTATCCATTATATAACCCATGAGTATCAAGTATCTACCTTCTGGGTCTTTAATTTCTGATGATAAGGTGAATGGTGTGGATCGGGGAAATGCAATTAGAGTTCCCCTTTGCTTGGTACAGGCAGAAGCCGTGTAAATTTGTTGATAAAAAGGAGAAATATATTTTGGAGTAGAATCTTTGGTGAAGTGTGTTTCTTGGAGGCATACTATGTGAGCCTTCTTGTTATGGAAAGTACGGAAGGCTTTGGTCCTTTTTTGAGGGACATTTATTCCCTGAACATTCAGGGAAAGTATATTCAGTGGTGCCATGGCAATAGATCAAATAGTTTTGACTTACTTTTTGTTATGCAGAGCTGACTGCGCAGATCAACCTGTGTGGACTGAAGAGATGAATAGATAGAAAAGAAACCAGTGAATTCTGGAGTAAAGAGTAAACAAAAAACATACGAGATTAGATGATACATTGTATAAATTATTTTTTGCAAGTAATCATAATTTAGTGAAAGAGAATAAATATCTCTCTCAGGGGAATAAGTGCCTTCGTCACACTCCCACATAATATGGTTGGGAGAATGAGGAGGGCTAATGGGGGTACACGGATCTTCCGCTTACAGGAGAGAAGTGCTATGTCAAAAGACATCAAAATGATGTTTCATTAATTGGAGTGCAGAATATAGTTTTTGTTGAAATTATTTATTCCAGGGTGGTTGTATATGGTTAGTCTTGCCCTAGGCTAAATAATTCAGTTAGAAAGGTACTGTTAATAACTTTGGTATTGATGAAGATAGTTTGAATTATTTTGGGATTTTAACCCTTTTAGAGTAAACAATTACATATTTTATTCATACGTAACTGTTTAGATATGTTAACTCATAAAATTGAGGTTGTATTGCTTCAGATTAGAATAAACAAAAACATAATTCTAGGAACTAGTTAGATAATAATATATTTGTTTTAAGAAAAGAAAGAAAAAGCTTCCATTACTTCTGGATTATTGAACATATTTGTCCTAAAAAGTAATAAATCTATTGTTATTACCTGATATATATAACTGAACAAGAATTTCCTTATTTCACTTATATATTCTAAGGCTATATGAATCAGAAGTAATAAGAAATATAACTGGAATGTAACATGATCCCACACAGTGTGTGACTATCAGAATGCAGTTACATTCAGTTATAAATATAGGTTTTTTATAGAGAACCATCTCTTAGTATAATAAATGAAGAGATATCAGGAATTAGGATGTCAGTCCATTGAATCTTCTTGGTCCATGGATGATGTGGCATAACGGCCTCTTTTGTGAGAATGATGATTCCCATTTTGTTCTGAAATTTTCTGGGTGCTGCCTGAAGGTGAAGATGATGCCATTCTTCTGCGTGTGGGAGTGTTGCTGCTTGTGGGTTCTGTCAGATTTAATTTTAAAAGGGTTTGTTGTAGTTCATCTGCTGATCTGCTTCTGTAAATTGTACCTTGGTAGTTAAATCTGACTGAAAAGGGGAAGCCCCATTGATACATAATGTTGTGGCATTGCAGTTCCATTAGTTGGGGTTTCATGGATCGTCTTTTAGTAATAGTAAGTTGGGATAGGTCAGCAAAAATTTGATAATTGTGTCCTTGAAAATTAAGTTCCCTTTTTTCTCTTGCAGCAATTAGTATTTGTTCTTTCGTTCTGTAATAATGAAATTTTGTGATTATATCACGTGGGGGTCCATCTTTCTTTTTGGCTGTGAGGGCTCTGTGTACTCTGTCCAGTTCTAAACGTTCAATAGGGATATCTGGCTTTAGTTCTTGTAATAGAGCAGTAATAGTAGATTGCAGGTCTGTCACAGTTTCAGGTATTCCCCTTATGCGTAAGTTTGAACGTCTGGCTCTATTTTCGTAATCTTCGAGCTTAGTTTGAAGTATTAAATTCTCTTTTTTTAATTGTTCCAATTCTGTTATATTTTCTTGGGTTGTAATTTCAATTTCATCCATTTTTATTTCTAAAGCTGCGGTGTGGTTTCCTAGCTCTCTTATTTCTTTGGTTAGGCTTTTTGTTATTTGGTCTGAGGTTTGTTTTAAAGCCTTATGAAGCATCTTTTCAAATTGTAATAATATTACTGGGGATACTGAGGAGGCTTGTGGAGAAGTTTGTGAGAGGATTTGTTCTGTATCTGACTCAAATGGAGAGTCTTGCTGTGACATTTTCTGTCTGTGAGAGCGCCCTGATGCTGTCTCTTGTGAGGTGACTGGAGCTGCTTCAGCTGCAGTGAGTGCCTGTGAGCTCTTTGTGAGGTGATTTTTATTTCTGCCACGGTTTCCTCCCAGTACCATATTTCCTGCCCAAACTTTCACAGTTTGTTCCCTGGGGCAAAAAGGTTCAAATGGATACCTTTTGAGCTTGCAGGCTCCGCTTTGTCCTTCTCTTCTCTCCTCAGCGGTGTGGAGCTCTAACAATGCATGTCTGCTCTGCTAGGCTCCGCCTCCTCCCCATCCCAAATTTTAACCACTTCAGCACCCGGCCATAGACAAATGGCATCCACAGATGGGATCTCCCATCCTGGGTGGACGTCATATGACGGCCTGGGCTTCCTGTCCGCCGGGCACCCGCGATTGCCCGTTAACCGGGCCGGACCGTGGATCTGTGTGTGTAAACACACAGATCCATGTCCTGTCAGGTGAGAGGAGACCGATCTGTGTTCCCAGTACAGCGGAACACTGATCGGTCTCCTCCCCTTGTACGTCCCCGCCCCCTACAGTTAGAATCACTCCCTTAGGAAACATAATTAACCCCTTGTGTCCCCCTAGTGGTTAACCCCTTCACTGGCTGTCACATTTGCACAGTAATCAATGCAATTTTATAGCATTGATCGCTGTATAAATGTGAATGGTCCCAAAAATGTGTCTGATGTGTCCGCCATAATGTTGCAGTCATGAAAAAAAATCGCAATCGCCGCTATTACTAGTAAAAAAAAAAAAAATGATTTTTTTAAAAAAATGCCATAAATCTATCCCGTATTTTATAGACGCTATAACTTTTGCGCAAACCAATCAATATACACTTATTGCGATTTTTTTTACCAAAAATATGTAGAAGAATACGTATCGTCCGAAACTGAGGAATAAATTTGTTTTTTTTTTAAAAATTGGGATATTTATTATAGCAAAAAGTAAAAAATATTGTGTTTTTTTCAAAATTGTCACTCTTCTTTTGTTTATAACGCAAAAAATAAAAACCGCAGAGGTGATCAAATACCACCAAAAGAAAGCTCTATTTGTGGGGAAAAAAGGATGTCAATTTTGTTTGGGTACAACTTCGCACAACCGCGCAATTGTCGTTTAAAGTATGACAGCGCTGAAAACTAAAAATTGGTCTGGGAAGGAAGGGGGTGAAAATGCCCGGTATTGAACCGGTTAAAGACATTATGTGTCAGTGTATCAGTGTTTTCGTCTAATCTTCTGTATTGTGGGGGGTTCCAAATAATACTACCCAATTGTGCTTTACTTAGTGTTTTCTCTATACTAACCCATTTTTTCTCATTTTTTTCCTTGACCCATTCTACCACTCTGGACAATACAACAGCTTTGTAATAAATTGAGATGTCAGGGACCTAGGCTAAACCTCCCTTCCTTTTCCCCTGTTTCAACGTTTGAAAGGAGACTCTCAGTTTTTTATGTTTCCAAATTAAATTCAATAGCAACATTTTTAATTTTCTCAAGTATTGTTGAGGGAGGGCTATTGGCACCATCTGAAATCTGTACATGACCTTAGGGAGGATCACCATTTTTATAATATTAATCCGTCCCAGCCAGGATAGTGACGTTCCGAGGAATTTTTTACTGTCAGACCTGACTTCATCTAATAGGGGAATATAGTTTATTTTGTAGATCTTCTCCCGTGTATTTGCTAATTTAATTCCCAGATATTTTCATTCTTTTGTCCAAGTAAATTTAAACTTGTTTTTTAATATTATTTCTTCTGTCTGGCTTAAGTTGATATTTAATATCTCAGATTTTGCAAGATTTATTTTAAAATTGTAGATTTCCCCATATTGTTTCAGGGTATTTGTTAAATTGCGCATTGTTCGTGACATAAAACAGTATGTCGTCTGCAAAAGCGGAGAGTTTATGTTCCTGCTTTCCCAGCTTAAAACCAGATATGCTAGAGTCATTACGTATCGTGGCCAGAAGTGGTTCCAAGGAGAGGATGAATAGCATTGGGGACAGGGGGCACCCCTGCCTCGTCCCATTTTTCATCTCAAAAGGGAGAGACACTAGACCGTTTACTTTTACTGAAGCAGTTGGGTGTGGTTCAATGATTTAATCCAGCCGATAATTCTTGGGCCGATGCCCATAGTCTCCAGAGTCTGGATCATGAACCCCCAGTCTACCCTGTCGAAAGCCTTTTCGGCGTCGATCGACAGTAGCAGTCCTGGGGGGCCTCTCTCTTTTATCATTTGGAGTAAAAGTACAGTTTTTACCCCATTATCCCTCCCTTCCCTTTTTGGGGTAAAACCGACCTGATCCAGGTTTACTAGTATGTTCATTAATCCCTTCAGCCTCCCAGCCAAGACTTTGGCGAAAAGTTTTATGTCAGCGTTAAGTAATGAGATTGGCTTGTAGCTAGAACACAACGTCCCCTCCTTTCCTTCTTTTAAGATGACGGTGATAGCCGCTGATAATGCATCCTTACTGATATTATGCTCTACCACCAGGCCGTTCATATATTGGATTTTGAATTTTTTATAATAAGATATTGTGAATCCGTCCGGCCCTGGACTTTTCCCCGGTGCCGATTCTGACAGGGCCTTCCCTATTTCTTCCTCAGAGATCGGGGCCTCCAGTGCTTCCCCGGCCTCTTTGGCTATTTTCGGGAGTCCTGCATTCCTAAGAAAATTGGTTATTTTTCTGTTCTTTTCACCAGGTCGGACTTCCTGATGCTGTACTGAGTATAATTCTTTTTTTAATCAAAACTTTTTTTAAAAATTTATTTCCGATGCAGAAAATGATCATACAAAGATAATACAGATTGTAGTAAGGATTAAAGAAATCAAAGTCCATCCAAAAAAAAAATTATACAGTGCAAGTTTTCATACATCTGAATAAAAGTTTATACTGCATCTTTGTCCGCTATTGAATAATACATAACAGGTGTTTAACGTACCTAACATAAAACTGTAGGGTGTTATCCCCTCCCCTCTCCCCTTCCCCCCTCCCCCTCCATCTGCTGCACATTCTTCATACTAAATTCATAACAGTCTATCCATCACAAGCTGTGGGGGGGCAAGAGCTGGGTCAGACAACCAGGGCTTCCATACCTTTTCAAATTTATTGCCAGCATTTCTATGACGGTATGCTAATTGTTCCCTGATCAGGAGTGAGTTTGCAATCCATTGCTTCCCTGTTGGTACAGTGTGCGCCATCCAGTGTCAAGCAATACGTTTTCTAGCCAGATACAATAGCCTGGTAAGCATAATGTACATTCCCCTCTGGTACATCTCCTCATCAATCGCACCTAGTAAACACACCAGAGGAGTGGAGGGCACTGGCACCTGTGCCAACCGGGATAAATCTGTGTGACCTCATTGCAGTATCTATTAAGCTTTGGGCACCGCCAGAGCATATGTATGAGGTCACCCTGATGTATTTTACATTTTGGGCACAGGGGTGAATCTCTCAGGCCCCAAGCAAACAGTTTAGCTGGCGTCCTATGCAGAATAAACAGCTGCGACAACCTATGAGAAGCTGAAATGGATATATTATTGATTGATTCCAGTGCCATATCCCATTGATCATCATCAATCTCTCCAATATCTATGACCCATTTTAAGGAGGTATGGTCCTGATTGGAGGAGAGCAACACTGAATATATTGTAGATATCAGTCCTTTTCTAACATTCACATGCAACAGTTCCCTCAGAAGTGGGGATGACGTTACTGACATGGGGGTTAACCGACCCTGGGCACTGAGTATAATTCTTGGTAATAAATTCTAAATATATCTGCAATTCCTTTGGGTGAATAGACCATGTTGCCATCTTTAGTTTAGATTTTCTCTATATAATTGATGGCTTTTTTCTTTTGTAATATTTTTGCCAGGTGTTTACTGGGTTTATTTCCCCACTTATATCTTTCCCTTGCAGTTCTATTCAGGACCATCTTAGTTTCATGGTCTAATAAAGCCTTTAACTCAGCTCTTTTATTTATTCCCTTTTGATATAAGTCTTGATGACGGGCCGGAAATTTTTTATGTTCTTGTTCAGCTTTGCCTAGTTCATCCATAAGTATACGTATTTTCTCAGTTCTTTCCTTTTTTTTACGTGATCCTAACTCGATCAAGATCCCCCTGATGTAGGCCTTATGGGCCTCCCATAAGGTTGACCCCGTTACTTCTCCTGTGTCGTTTAATGAAAAATAATTTTCAAGTTCCCTTGCTACCAATGCTGAGTCTTCCTCATCTTGAATCAACTCTTCATTCAAGCGCCATCCGACCCACTGGCCTAGTTTCCCTGATGCTGACATTTTCATCCTCACCGGGGCATGATCCGATAGTGTAAAAATTTCAATCTTAGACTACATCACCTTATCTATGTCCCTATGTTCTACAAAAATGTAACCTATCCTAGAGTAGGACCCGTGCACCAGGGAGTAAAACGTAAAATCTTGTGTTTTAGGGTGTTGAATCCTCCAAATGTCAACCAATTGGCTGGCATACAGTTTTTGTTTAACCTCTTTCAATTAAACTGAAGTAGTCTCCCGCGCCCGGGTCCTACTGTCCAGGCCGGGTGTCATACAGAAGTTCAAATCTCCCATCATAATTGTATGTCCTTTCCTGAAATCCCTCAGCTTTGCCAAAATACTTTTAAGGTATTTCATCGGATTTTTATTGGGAGCGTAGATGTTTGCCAGTGTATATTCCTTGTCGCCTAATTTCCCTTTTAAAAACAGGAATCTACCCTCAGGATCGGTTAACCTATCTTCCAGTGCGAAATGGGTTCCATTCACGAACCCAATTGCTACCCCCTGCGCTCTTTTGGTAACTGGATCCCCATAAAACCATAACGGAAAATCCCTAGATGACAATTTGACATTTGATTCGTGGGAAATATGTGTCTCTTGAAGAAAAGCCACTTCTGCCCGCGTACCATTTGAGCTCCTTCATTATCATGTGTTTCTTGCTGGGAATATTCAGTCCCCTGACGTTGTAGGTCAAAAAATTAATTGTTGTCATCTCTTTAATCCAAAATTCCTATCTAAGGCTTGTTTTATTGATCTATAGCTAATTATAGCTGTTTTAACAGACGGTATAGCAGAGGAATCCCCCTTCCCCACTCACCCCGTTCCTCCCATCCACCCTTCTCCCCCCCCCCCAATCCCCCCTCCTATCCCCCCCACCCCCCCCAGCCCCTATCGGGCCCTTAGACCCTCGAAGAACACATTGTCTCATGTTCCTCAGAAGATCTCCAACTGCAGAGGTGGAACTCTTGGTGTGTCCCATCTTCCTCCCAATCCATTACTGAGTAGATTTTTGGGGAGGTTGGCCGGCCACCTGCCGTGCGCCCCTCTCATGACTATTTAACCTTTCTTCTGTATGCTCTCCCATCCCGTCACCCCCCCGACCCCACCCGTCATTTTGCTGACATACTGTACTTCTAACCAAGTCCCATAGCGCCCCCCTCCTCCCACTCATTAAATAATTCTGGCAGCTGTGGTTCTTGTATTTCTAGTTTTTTACAGAAGTCCCTAAGTTCATCAGGAAATCTTAGCCTAGCTGAACCTCCCATCTTTTGACCCGATGAGGCAGGCAGGAAAGCCCCAGCTGTACTTTATGTTCTGTATCCTCATTTGGTCTAAAATAGGTTTTAGCATACGTTTTCTAGCCAATGTCTCCGGAGCCAAGTCCGAAAAAACCTGGATTTCAGCGCCCTCCTACTGCAGACGGGTTTTCCCTCTTAAGTTTGCCCAAATCCTGGCTTTATCCTCATAAAATCTAAATCTTGCTATAATGTCCCTCGTTCTATTGGGCCTGTTAGCGTCGGATCTCCCCACCCGGTGTACCCGTTCGATGTTCGGAAAGTCCTCCACGCCTACACTGAGAATTGGGGAAAATATTTCTCCAATAACCTTCCTCAGATCTTCCCCCCTTCTTTCTGGTACCGAGCGTATTCTCAAGTTCTGTCTTCTGTTTCTGTTTTCTTGGTCCTCTAACCTATAAAGGAATTTGGCCTGGTTATGTTGTATATTTTTAACTTGATCTTTGAGTGCACGGATCTCCAGGGCTTGTTTGTCCAATGTGTCTTCTGCCGTCTCTATTCTAGCCAGCAAGTGTCCCAGGTCAGACCTCAGCATGTTAATCTCAGTTTTAATGGAATTTTCCAGTCTTGTGAACATTGCCAGAATATCTCCTTTTGTGGGGAGTTGGGCCTCAGTCCTTTGATCTTCTAGTCTGGTTGATTCTAGTTCACTTTCGATTGCTAAGTCCTCTTTAGACTTGTTTGGGGTACCTTCTTTCCTCTCCTCAGATCCCTTCTTCTTATCCACTTTACCTTGCTTTGGGGGTGCTGAATTGCTGTTATTTGGGCTGAGCCCCTGGGCCAAGTACTGTTTAATTGTACTTCCCGAGGTGTTATCCCTTGGAGTTTTGGGTGCCCCCCCCAGCGGCTTTAGAAGAGGATTTACTCATGATGGGTCAGCAGACCCCCCCCTGCAGTATAGGTGTCCGGTCCTGATTTTTTATTTTTTTTTCCTTTATAAATACAAGTTTAATAAACTCTTTATTCCCTTATACTAATACCCGCATTCCTCTACGCCAGGGTCCTATTCAAGGCCTACCTCTGCCTCCTTTACTATCTACAGACCCCTCCAACTTCCCCCTGCAGAGAAACCACGTATAGTGCTACTGATAGAGGGTTGCAATGAATCGAAAGTTCATAAATAATTCAAAAGTAATTCAAAAGTTCAGCAAGTCAGCAAATCCAGCTAAAAGTGTTCAAGCAATCCTCCCCTCAGCCCCCTTCAGTTAAGTAGCATACTCCTGAGTACTTTCAGTGAAACCACATCACCAGAGTGGAGCTACGACTGACAGCATATACACTTCCTAGGCGCACAGTCATATCTTGATCTTCACACTGTGGGGTGCTCCACTCTTACCTCTCTCTCCAGCCCAGGGGTGTTGGGCATCAGTGCTGTACTTACAAAGAAACTTTTGGTGGAGCTAGGGAGTTTCTCCTTCCATAGCGCAGTGGTTAACTATTCATCCTATCCTCCGTGCTCAGCCTCCACACTCCAAGACAGAGCCGCTGTGGACGAGGATCCGGTGGGGGGGGGACAGACGCCAGACCCGCACTGTGTGTCTCGCCGCCCGGGCTGCACAGTGCCAGCCCCGTGCTCCACTGTGCGGATAGGCGATTCCAGAGCCTCAGAGAGCTAGAATGCTTCCAACGAGATGAGGCTTCTCTCTTCCCCTTCTCATTCCCACCGCTGCATCCGTGTCGACGCTCGCCGACCGGCCTACACACCCAGGCTCCTCCCTCCCCGTCAGATGCCGTCTCACGTCATCTCCTCTGATGCCGACTGGATCACATTATGATCTTTTGACCTATCCGATGTTCATTGTTGTAAGATCCTCACAGTTTATGGATTAAACTTCACAAGATCAACAAGGTGTCGTCTGGATCGAGTCACTGTCTGTTTATCCAAATAAGATTGGGGTTATCGACATCTCAACACAGCTAACTGTAAGTTACGGAGATCACACTTTCAATGTTTAGATTGGAGAGACAGAACAAACTTGGTCTAATCATGGTTATTAATGCCATGGCTGTGGTGGTATTTAATTATGAGGCAACTGCTCTCCCAAGGGTCTTTCTCAAATTCACTCAAACGTGGGGTGCATGGGCACCTGGCTCTATAGAGAGATTCTGTGTGGCAGCAGCATCGGACAAGTCAGACCACTATTATTGAAGACTGTTTTCCTTTTCCGAAAGGGACTTCTTGAATAGAACTGGATTCTAACTGGTTAGAATTTATTTTTTGTACTACCTTTTATTGCTGTGGACAAGCTGTGTATGTTATTGCATATTGGAAATACTGGTAATATATATATATATTTTTATAAAGAAGGCACAGTAAAGTTGTTTGCTGGCAATTTCAATCCACCTGCTGTGTGGACTATCACTACCTGTATGAAAACCTCCCATTCGACTATGGCAAGAGAAGGCAAAAGCAAGACCGCTTGCATTACAGCTGATACATTACTAAACATCTGTGATCTTTAGGATTAGAGTGTGTCTAATAAGCAGATTATATGTTAACTTCCTTATGTCTTCTATTCATCTTCATATCGACCATCATAACTATCAGCCTCACAGCCAAGCATTATGTTAGTCCTCACCATTAAGACATCATATGCTTTCTCTACATTGGCCAATCTTATGGTTCCTGTTAGTGAACGTGTTTTAATTGAGGCATATTTTTATACTATAATTATATTTAAGCATTTACTTATTATGATCTCTTATAAAAAATTAGGCTGTGTAATAGTACCATAAAAAATCGTTGGGCTATACAGGCATGATTGTTTCTGCATGAAATGGATTTGTGCTGTGTTGATATCAGTTTAGGCTTATTACAGCAGATTATTGCACACATACTATTTCTCTGTAGCACTAATTAAAACCACAGTGGGACTGCTTTCAGCTGACTTACATTTGACTTTGGGAACTGATTTACAAAAACTGGAGCATCTGTGCACAGCATCCAATCAAGTTCAACCAAAAAAAAAAAAAATGGATTCAGGAAGTATGGGTAATTGATCCAATGGTTTTCTATGTTTTGTAAATCAGCCACACTGTCTTCAAAATGGTAAGTTATCCACATTTGTTAAAGGTAACATTACTACAATACCTGTACATGGTGTATAAAATATATATATATATATATATATATATATATATATATATATATATATATATATATATATATATATATATATAAAGGCTCAACCGAAATTGGAAGGGAGTAACCAAAACATTCAGGTAATGTCATATAATGTGCATGTAGGTAGCCTCCTCACATACAGTTAACTGTGACAGGACAGTCTTGCTGGCTGAGAGGAGAAGTGGGACTACAATTGCATCATACTTAGGCCTCATGTACACTGATGCTGGTAAACAGACAGTTAGGAACAGTTGGGCATTTTTTTCAACTGCTCCTGAAGCCTCCTCTATGTTCTCTTATAAGTACATGTACACTGGTTCGTTTATAGTCATTTCTAGGCAGTTGTGTTTAGAGGCTTTTTCTGGAACCCAAAAAAATGCGTTCAGAAACTGTGTTTAGAGGCATTTCAAATGCCAAACACGGCTAAATGTGGCAACTCGCGTTTAGCCGCGTTTCGTTTACAGGCGTTTTTCATTTTTGACTATTTTGAAAAAAAATGTAAAAATTTTTTTCAAACACTTCTAGACGCAAACGCTGCTAAACGCGACTAAACGCGGCATGTAGACGAGGTTAAATGGCCGTTTTTAGACGCTGGTTTCTAGCTGTCAAGTTAAATCTTTCAGGAGAGGTTGACAACGTCCCGTGTACATGAAGCCTTACTTCCTTATGCAGAAATGTCATATTATATTCAGAATGTGTTTGTGTTTCCTGCTGTTTTGTGAAATCCTGTTGAGGCTGTAACTTCTCTGAACTTGTCTCCAGCAGCCATCTTAGAGAAGCCTCATGTTCTGATTGGTACCAAGTTCTCTTGAGATTTTGTCCACCATTTTCTGTTAGCTTCCATATAAAAGAGGGCTCAGCCACCATTTTGAGGAGACATGTGTGTGAAATGAGTGAGGGGAAGGTGCACTGCTTGTGAGGGAAAGCTAGGTCTTACTCAGGGAGACTGTTCCAGCCTGTAGAGACAGATCAGGGATCCTCAGGAGTCCTGCCTATCAGCACTGCTGCTGTGCTTGTGATAGAAGATCATCTAAGACTGTGTGTCTTCCTGTTAAATCATCTCTGCTGCATCTGTGGAACCTACTTATGGACACCAGCCTGTGGCAAGTAATCAAAATGTGGACAAGCTGCGTATGTTATTGCATATTGGAAATATTGATTATATATATATATTTTTTTTTATAAAGAAGGCACAGTAAAATTGTTTGTCTGCTGTGTGGACTATCACTACCTGTATGAAAACCTCCCTTTCGACTATGGCAAGAGAAGGCAAAAGCAAGATTGCTTGCATTACAGCTGATACATTTCTAAACCTCTGTGATCTTTAAGATTATAGTGTGCCTAATGAGCAGATTATATGTGAACTTCCTTATGTCTTTTATTCTTCTTCATAGCGACCATCATAACTAAGAACCTGACAGCCGAGCATTATGTTAGTCCTCACCATTACAACATCATATGCTTTCTCTACATTGGCCAATCTTGTGGTTCCTGTTAGTGAATGTGTTTTAATTGAGGCATATTTTTATAATGTAATTATATTTAAGCATTTACTTATTATGAGCTCTTATAAATAATTAGGCTGTGTAAAAGTACCATAAAAAATCGTTGGGTTATACAGGCATGATTGTTTCTGCATGAAATGGATTTGTGCTGTGTTGATATCAGTTTAGGCTTTTTACAGCAGATTATCGCACACATACTATTTCTCTGTTGCGCTAATTAACCCCACAGTGTGGTTGTCTGCTTTCAGCTGACTTACATTAGACTTTGAGAACTGATTTACAAAAACTGAAGCATCTGTGCACAGCATCCAATCAAGTTCAACCAAAAAAAAATTGTTTCAGGAAGCTATGGGTAATTGATCCAATGGTTTTCTATGTTTTGTAACTCAGCCACACTGTCTTCAAAATGATGAGTTATCCGTTATTATTTAATTAGTTATTTGTTAAAGGTAACATTACTACAATTCCTGTATATGGTGTATAAAAAAAAAATATAAAGGCTCAATCGAAATTAGAAGGGAGTAACCAATTCATTCAGGTAACGTCCTATAATATGCATGTAGGTAGCCTCCTCACATACAGTTAACTGTGACAGGACAGTCTTGCTGGCTGAGAGGAGAAGTGGGACTACAATTGCATCATACTTACTTCCTCATGCAGAAATGTCATATTATATTTATGTGTTTGTATTTCCTGCTGTTTTGTGAAATCCTGTTGAGGCTGTAACTTCTGCGAACTTGTCTCCAGCAGCCATCTTGGAGAAGCCACATATTCTGATTGGTATCAAGTTCTCTCGAGATTTTGTCCACCGTTTTCTGTTAGCTTCCATATAAAAGAGGGCCCAGCCACCATTTTGAGGAGACAAGTGTGTGGAATGAGTGAGGGGAAGATGCACTGCTTGTGAGGGAAAGCTAGGCCTTACTCAGGGAGAATGTTCCAGTCTGTAGGGACAGAACAGGGATCCTCAGACGTCCTGCCTATCAGCACTGCTGCTGTGCTTGTGATAGAAGATCACATCATCTAAGACAGCGTGTCTTCCTGTTAAATCATCTCTGCTGCATCTGTGGAACCTACTTATGGACACTAGTCTATGGCAAGTAATCAAAATGTGCCTTGTATACCACTGATGTGCCTGAAGAGAGGAATATCTACAGTGCCAGCTTACTGAGCTGCATTCTGTATCTTTGTTGAATGGACTATGAATCTGTGCCTTATATGCTAACAAGAGAACTATTTACTCCACTTTGGTAAATATCAGTTTCCACTGCTGCTTATCTGGCAATTAAAGATACTTCATTTACGATACTACACAGTGTGTTTCCCTCTGCAATACAGCTAATCCCCCCGCTTATATTTTGGCGTAGTCAGCAGTATGTTAGAACCATCATCCACGGTGGCAGGAGTGGCTAGAGGGTTAACCATGGCACCTTATGGAGCAGCTCTGGCACTGATCCCTAAATTTACTGGCACAAATATCTCCCTGGCAGACTGGGTGGAGAGATTGGACAGCTCAGCCCGCTTGTTCCAAATACCCGCTGAGCACTTTGCAGATTTGGCTATTAATGCACTAGAAGGTGAAGGCTGTGATGGTTCTGCCAGAAAAGGACAGAGACAGCATAACAGCTATTGTGGTTCGTCTGGAGAACTTGTATGCTCAGAGTACACCTATAGCTGAACTCCGGAGGAGATTATATACCCGGGGCCAGAATGAACAAGAGACTATGTTTCAATATGCTGTTGCCCTGCAGGAAATCTGGTGCCAGCTGGAGAAACAAATGGCACCCACTGGAACAGGAGTATCTAACCGTGATCAACTCATCCAGGACCAGTTTCTCTTTGGGGTACAGTCCTCTTCATTAAAGAGAGCCTTAAGGGATAGATTGATTGATTGAGGGCTGATAACACAGTAAAGTTTGCCGTTATTCTGCAAGAGGCCATTGAGCGAGAACAGGAAGAGCTGGAACATTAACAGGCTATTGCCAGACGCCAGGTTACCTCCACTCATGGAGTCAGATGGCTGTTAGAGCTCAAGGAAGCGACTGCTCCGTGCCCCTCATCAAACCCAGCTGCTGTGTTGTCCTCAGTAGAAAGAATTGTAAAGGACCTAGCTGATTCCGTGACCTCCCTCAAACAGGAAATGTCAGCTACTCGCTACCTAGAGCTACACGCAGCCCACTCTGGAGCTACCGGGATACAGGTTGCAGGTGCTGGCAGTGCAGATGGTTAGGCCACATTTCCAGGAACTGTGCGGGAAAGGGAGCAAAGATTGCCCAACAGCATCCTTTAACCGCTTGCTGACCAGCTGCCGTCCTTATACTGCTGCAGGTTGGCATGTTCCCGCGAACCATCGTAGCTGTTCGTCGGCCCTTTAAGCGGGGATAGCAGGTGCGCAACCTCTGCACCACGGGGGTGCGATGACCGCCGGCCATGCGCGATCGTGGGCATGAGAGCCAGTACAGGGACGTGTGTGTGTAAGCACACAAATCCCTGTTTTTTGAGGAGAGGAGAGACAGATCGTGTGTTCCTACTAGCTAGGAACAACGATCTGTCATCTCTTCTAGTCAGTCTCATCCCCCTACAGTTAGAACACACACGAGGGAACACAGTTAACCCCTTGATCACCTCCTAGTGTTAACCCCTTCCCGGCCAGTGACATTTACACAGTAATCAGTGCATTTTTATAGCACTGATCGCTGTAAAAAAAAGTCAGTGGTCCCAAAAATGTGGCAAAAGTGTCCGATCTGTCCACCATTTGATCCCCGCCATTACTAGTAAAAAAAATAAATAATAAAAATGCCATAAATCTTTCCCCTATTTTGTAGACGCTATAACTTTTGTGTAAACCAATCAATATACGCTTTTTGCGATTTTTATTACCAAAAATATGTAGAAGAACACATATCGGCCTAAACTGAGGAAAAAATTAGCTTTTTTTAAAATAAAATTGTGGATAATTATTATAGCAAACAGTGCAAAATGTAAAAAGAGAAAAAAATTAAAAAATTGTATATGTGTCCACCTAAATACCTATATATACACACACACACACATACGGATCATGGGTAAAGGACGTGAGGTTCATGTGTATGTATAGGCATAAAAAGCACATGTGCATGTGTTCAGTGGGACCATAGAATGTGTAGGCGCATGCTGAGATGGATTGCGGGTATCAGTGGACTGTATGGGGGGATAATAGGGGTACGTGAAGTTTTGGGGGGGTGGAGAAGGGGAAAGGAGGGAAGAAAAAGGTGAGAGGAAGGGAGGGAAGGCATGGGGGTATGGGGGAGCGTATGGTTGGGGGAGGGGGGGACGGGTAATTGTATGTGAGGTATATGTTAGGGCTATAGGAGGGTGATGTGGGATGAGTTGGATTTTGACATGGTTAAGGATGGATTGTTTAGAGGACTAGGTTCATTTCTATATCCTCATTCAGGCCTCCAGGCGCAAGGGTGTCGGGGGTGTATATCCAAAAAGTTTCCCTTTCACAGAGGCGTTTGAAGCGCTCTGCTGGGGGGAGAGTCCTGGGTATTTGTTCTATAACCCAGACCCGTATTCCATTGGTGGAGCCTTGATGGCATTCTTTAAAGTGTCTAGGGATGGTTAGGTTAAGGTTTTCTTCTATTGATCTGTGGTGTTCTCCAAATCTTTTCCTGAGTATTAGGATAGTTCAACCGATGTAGAGTAGGTCGCAAACAAATGCCATAGATTACGAATTCTGAGGAACAATTGAAGAATTCTCTGAGTTGATAGGTGTTTCCTTTTGTGGAAAAGGATTTTTGACGATGGGGGACAAATTTGCAGGTGAGACATTTTAGCTTTTTGCATTGGTACATGCCATTTAGTGTAAAGAATGTCCGGGATGGGGTTGGTCTGTTGTGTGTAGTTTTGAGCTTGCTTGGAGCAATAAAGCTTTTTATGTTTCTGGCTTTGCGGTATATGATCTTGGGTGCAGTGTTGATGGATGATTTTAACATGGGGTCCTCAAGTAAAATGTCCCAAAGTTTTTTATTTATTTTATTTTTATTTATTTCAGGTACTTATATAGCGCCGTCAATTTACACAGCGCTTTACATATACATTGTACATTCACATCAGTCCCTACCCTCAAGGAGCTTACAATCTAAGGTCCCTAACACACATTCATACATACTAGGGACAATTTAGACAGGATCCAATTAACCTACAAGCATGTCTTTGGAGTGTGGGAGGAAACCCACGCAGGCACAGGGAGAACATGCAAACTCCAGGCAGGTAGTGTTGTGGTTGGGATTCGAACCAGCGACCCTTCTTACTGCTAGGTGAGAGTGCTACCCACTACACCACTGTGCCGCCCGATCTGTCACCAATTCGCACGCCCATGGTGACTAACTAACCGCGACGTGCGTTCCGTGACCGGGGGATATGAGGAACTAAGGGAATAAGGGGGAACTTATACTGAGCACGTAAGACCGGCTGTGGTACTTTCACAGCCTGCACTACCTTTGGCCACCACTAGAGGGAGACTCCACTCCAATCCAGCTAGCTGACCACACACAGGCAGATACAAATCTTACATACAATCGGGTGCACTCTAAGGGTTGGGGAGCAATCTAGCAATTACTACACGCTTCTAGGGTTCCTCCAGCTATCCTGCAAGCTTGAACCCCGGTGTTAATCACTCTTCCCACTGTCCCCACACACCAGACACACAATAAACCATAGCCTGCCACCACCCAACAGTTTGTCCGCAGACTGGTCTGCTGAGCCACCACACACTCAGATCTCCGTCTGGCAGATCTGTTAGCTTACAATCTGCATGCAATCTGCCAACACACAGTGCAATTGCATACCGATTGGTACGTAACTTAAACCGAGTACTTAGGCACTAAAATACAACAACCTCTCCAGAGATTTTTGAAGATTTTTGTTTTTTGAAGATTCTTTCCATTTTTTTTTATATTGGGAGTGAAATTGGGTGATAAACCTGGTGGTATGGGGTTAGGAGGGAGTGATGGGTTGGGTTTGTGGTTCTGTATGGGGGGCGTAAAAGTCATCATCCAAGAATTTGGCAAATGCTTCTTGTACTAGGGCTGGGGGGGTACCCATTTTCCTCAAACTTGGTTTTAAACCGGTTGCCTTGTCTGATGTATTCAGGGTTATGGGTGCAATTTCGTTTCAGGCGGTTGAATTGACTTTTAGGGATATTAGAGATCCAGTATTGTAGATATGAATTGCCCGCTGTAGGCTTTATGTAATTTTTTGCATAGATCATATTTTCCGTGTGACAGAGCTCAAGGTTCAAGAAGGCCAGACTATCTGGGCTGCATCATTGAGCAAAAAATGGTCTGGTCATTGAGCAGCCAAATCTCCTGGGACTGAAGTGGTTAAACTACAGGTTCCCGTAGCAGAGGGGCAAATCATAGGAAGTGTTTCTTCACAGCCCCAACAAGATCCTATGATGATATTGACATGCCCAGTAGTAGCTATGACTTTCAACGACCAGCTGGTCAGCTGTTTAGTGGACACTGGATCAGAGGTCACTACCATCTACCAGTTGGCAACACCCCAACTCAATATCCTTCCTGGCTAAATCTGAAAGCTGCAAATAACCTGCCTACTCCAGTAGTAGGTGTCACCTGGATGTCCCTAAAGGTCTATGGGCAGACCCTCACCCAGGTCAGGGTGGTGGTGACCTGTGATTCTTTCCCAGATATTCCAGTGGTGTTGGGCATGAATGCCCTGAAGGAACTGGACTTAACCCGCCTTCTTCAGAAGACTTCTACACAGGGGTTTAAACTGCCAGAAACCCAGCTACAGAATCTGATTAATGCTTGTCCGGCTGTTCAGATATCATGTCACAAATATACTGAGAAAGTCAAGAGCTGGTGTGCCCCCTTCCTGTTATGGCTAGAAGGCACATAGAAGGAGATGGTAGAACCACAACGCAATCTAGAAATAAAAGGTGAATGGTTAATAGCCAGGACTTCATCTGTTGTCCAGCAGGGACAGCAATTGGTGCAACTTGTTAACCTGGGGTCGGCCCCTCTCCTCGCACCCACTGACTTGGCTATTGCAGATGTATATACAGTACCTAGAAACTGCATCAATAATCCTTGCCCTGGAGTGGAAGCTGCATGTACTCCTTTACAATCTGCTCTGCCTGATTCGAGGACTCTTATCTTTTCCATTTAGTAGCACAACTTGCACTTCCAGTTCAAAAGATGACTCCTGGTCAATTAACTAAAACACAGCAGTTGGTTCACAAACATATGATTGCATTCTCTTGGGGCCCGGAAGACTATGGTTGTACTACTGCTTTGGATCATCCAATCCACACTGCTCCCATCCGTGAAAGGTGTCGTAATATACCCCCTGCCCTTTGTCAGGAATTTAAAGACTTACTGTGAGGAATTCTACAATGATACAAGGGGGGGGGGTGATATGAGAGAGTTGCAGTCCTTGGGCTTCTCCCATAGTTCTTGTCTGAAAGAAAGATGGAAATTTACGTTTTTGTGTGGATTATCGCAGACTGAACTCATGTACGCATCGAGATGCTTACCCACTGCCATAGGTCGAAGAATCCCTAATAACCTTAGGCCAGGCTCAGTATTTTTCTACTCTAGACCTGGCCAGCAGATACTGGCAGGTCCCAGTAAAGGAAGACGACCATGAAAAAACAGCCTTTATTACCCCTCTGGGACTACGAGTTCAATCGTACGCCTTTCGACCTGACTAATGCCCCAGCACTTTCCAAAGGCCAATGGAACGTTGCTTGGGAGACTTGAACTTTGACTCCATTCTGATTTACTTGGATGATCTTTCACCATCATCATCTTTTCCAAAACGTTTGAGGACCATTTGAAGCATTTGGACCAAGTCCTCTCTTGGCTAGCTCAATATGGACTTAAGCTCAAACCAGAAAAATTTCATTTTATGAAGACCATTATCCACTATTTGGGGCATGTGGTCAAGGCAAAGGGGGTGTCCCCAGATCCAGATAAAATTCAGGTTGTGCAGGCTTGGACCACTTCAAAAACGGTGACAGAGCTTTGCTCTTTCTTGGAAATTATGGGTTATTACTGCAGATTAATTCCGAACTTTACTAGTCTTGCAGCCCCACTCACCCAGTTGCTGTGTGGTCAACCTGCCCATAAAAAAGGAAAATTTTCCCCAAGTATTAATTAGAGTTGGGGGGCAGCACAGAGTGAAGCGTTTGAGACCTTCAGGGCAAAGTTGACTTCTGCGGCCATACTGGCTTATGCTGACTACCGTAAACCCTTCCGGGTATACACCGATGGCAGTCTCCAAGGCTTGGGGGCTGTGCTTACTCAGGAGCAAGATGGGACTGAATGAGTGATAGCATATGCTAGTCGCAGCTTGCGACCTTCAGAACCTAATCCAGCCAACTACAGCTCTTTTAAACTTAAGCTGTTAGCGGTAGCCTGGGCTATGACTGAAAAGTTTGCTGAGTATTTGGTAGGTCGACAAGTGGACATCTATACTGACAACAATCCTCTTGCCTACCTAGAATCTGCTAAACTTGGGGCCTTGGAGCAATTTTGGGTGGCCCGGCTTGCCAAGTTCAACTATACTATTCACTACAAGCCAGGGCGCTCCAATGGCAATGCTGATGCCCTCTCGAGGTTTCCCCATGACCAGCCTCAGGAGGATAGAGATCAACAGCGTGAAGAGTATGAGGTTGTCCCCTCCAGGGTCAACCTGCGAGGGCAACAATCATCCTCAGCACTGCAAAGTGACCAAATCCCATAAAGAGGGACAGAAATTCATACTCTTCAAGTGTGGATTAAACTTCAGTGGAAAGACCCCAACATTGGTCAGCTCATGAAATATTAGGACAGGAATAGAAAACCAGACTACATGAAGTGAAGAAGGCTCTTGTCAACCTTGTGTCAGCTTCTTAAGCAGTGGAATAAGTTGGAAAGACATAATGGACTCTTGTACCAAAAAACCACGCATACCAGGAGAACCACGGATTATCCGTCAACTGATCATCCCTCAGTCGGAGGCCTTAGAGGTCTGTCAAGTCTTTCACAGTACTGGAGGTCACTTTTGTGCCGAAAGGACAGAGGCTCTTGTTCGAAAGTATGTTTTTTGTCCTGAACTGACTAAGTCGGTGCTGAAGGTGTGTCAGGAGTAGGGATGAGCCCGATGTTCGAGTTGAACGTAAGTTCTACTCAAACATGGGTTTTCGCCTGTTCGCCGAATAGCGAACAATTTGGGGTGTTTGTGGCAAATTCGAAAGCTGCAGAACACCCTTTAAAAGTCTATGGGAGAAATCAAAAGTGCTAATTTTAAAGGCTTATATGCATGGTATTGTCATAAAAAGTGTTTGATGATCTGGGAGCTGCCCAAGGGGACATGAATCAATGCAAAAAAAAAGTTTTAAAAACGGACGTTTTTTCGGGAGCAGTGATTTTAATAATGCTTAAAGTGAAACAATAAAAGTGAAATATTCCTTTAAATTTTACCTGGGGGGTGTTTATAGTATGTCTGTAAAGTGGCACATTTTTCCCGTGTTTAGAACAGTCCCTGCACAAAATTACATTTCTAAAGGAAAAAAGTAATTTAAAACTACTTGCAGCTATAATAAATTGTCAGGTCTTGGCAATACAGATAAAAGTAATTGAAAAAAACGGCAGGGGATCCCCCCAGTCCATTACCAGGCCCTTTGGGTCTGGTATGAATATTAAGGGGAACCATAAATCAAAATTTAAAAAGAAAATTGCGTGGGGGTCCCCCCAAATTCCATACCAGGCCCTTCAGGTCTGGTATGGATATTAAGGGGAACCCTGCGCCAATTTAAAAAAAAAAATTGCATAGGGGTCCCCCTCAAAATCAATACCAGACCCTTCAGACGGCCGTTTTTAAAACTTTTTTTGCATTGATACATGTCCCCTGGGGCAGGACCCAGGTCCCCAAACACTTTTTATGACAATAACTTGCATATTAACCCTTAAAATTAGCACTTTTCATTTTTCACGTTCATGTCCCATAGACTTTAACAGTGTTCGCATGTTCAAACACATTTTTTGCCTGTTCACATGTTCTTCTGCGGACCGAACCAGGGGGGTTGTTCGGCTCATCCCTAGTCAGGAGTGTCAGAGAAAACCACCCCTCTGGTGGTGAGCACAGAAAAGCCCTTTGAATTACTGATCATGGACTTTCTGACAGTGGCTGAAACATCTGGGTTCCTCTATGCCTTGGTGTTCGTGGACCACTTTTCTAAGTTTGCCATTGTCGTGCCAACCAAGGATCAGACTGTCATTACCACAGCTTAACTGTTCTGGAAACATGTGGTGCAACCCTATGGGTGCCCCAAGAGGATTTTGTCTGACCAAGGCCCAAACTTTGAGTCTCAGGTGTTTTTTGAACTGTGTTGCCTTAGTGGCATTCCAAAATCTCATAATCTCATACCACCCCCTATCATCCCCAAGGGAATGGTGTCTGTGAGCACCTTAATCGCACACTATTTGGGTTGATTCGTACCTTGGAGCAAGAGCAACGAGAAAGATGGCCACAGTATGTTTGTGATGTTGTTTGGGCTTATAATCAGACAGTGCATGGAGCAACTGGTTATACTCCCCATTTTTTGATGTTTAGCCATTGCAGCCGTTTACATGTGGATTTATTATTGGAAACTCCAGCGCCCATAACTTCAAGGACCCCTGATTAGTGGGTCCAAGACCATTGGCCATCGCCTAGCCCGAGCTAAACAAATGGTGCTGGGGAGGCATCGGGATCTGGCTGACGAAAGTACTGTCAACTTGCTGCCACTAAAACCAGGAGACAGGGTCTTTGTGTGCAGACACATTAGAGGCATCAAGCTGGAAGCCCTGCCCATATTGAGTTGAAAAGCAACCTTTTCCTGGACGGCCTGTGTATGATGTTGTGTCAGAGAAGCCAAATGTGCCTTGCAAGAGACTGCACCATAGCCTACTTTGCCCATGTGTGTTCACTGCAGATTTACTGTTGGCTGAACCTGTTCCTGATTTTCCTCCATCTGCCAGATGGGACACCATACCTCCCAACTTTTGAATTTCAGAATGAGGGACACTTGAGGAAGGAAGTAACCTTGCATAGTGTGCCGCGGCAAATGTGGGCGTGGTCAAATTTCTGACAGTGGGAGGAGCTTAAGGGGCATCATTAACAAAACTCTGGCTTCCTTGTACCTATAAAACATGCTTTTATTATTGTTCCGCATACAAGAGTCTCATGGATACATATAAACCCCAGCACATTCATTTAAATAAAGGATAAAAGCATGCAGGGTTTGGAGTGCAGTACGTACAGAGTTCAGCGGATGAGCTATGAACAGAGTGCAGGGGATGAGCTATGAACAGAGTGCAGGGTTCTGGAATGAGCTATATATACAGTGCAAGGTTCTGAGATGAGCTATGTACAGAGTGCAGGGTTCTAGGATGAGCTATATACAGAGTGCAGGGTTCTGGGATAAGCTATGTACAGAGTGCAGGGTTCTGGGGTGAGCTTTGTATAGAGTGCAGGGTTCTGGGATGCGCGATGTACAGATTGCAGGGTTCTGGAATGAGCTGTGTACGGAGTGCAGGGTTCTGGGATGCACTATGTACAGACTGCAGGGTTCTGGGGTAAGCTATGTACAGAGTGCAGGGTTCTGGAATGAGCTATGTACAGAGTGCAGGTTTCTGGGGTTAGCTATATACAGCGTGCAGGGTTCTGGGATGAGCTGTGTACAGGGTGCAGGGTTCTGAGATGAGCTGAATACAGAGTGCAGGGTTCTGGGATGAGCTATGTACAGAGTACAGAGATCTGGGATGAGCTGCGTACAGAGTGCAGAGATCTGGGATGAGCTGCGTACAGAGTGCAGGGTTCTGGGATGAGTCAAGTACAGAGTCCAGGGTTCTGGAATGAGCTATGTACAGAGTGCAGGGTTCTGGAATGAGCTATGTACAGAGTGCAGGGTTCTGGGATGAGCTGCGTACAGAGTGCAGGGTTCTGGGATGAGTCAAGTACACAGTGCAGGGTTCTGGGATAAGCTTTGTACAGAGTGAAGGGTTCTGGAATGAGCTATGTACAGAGTGCAGGGTTCTGGGATGAGCTATGTACAGGGTGCAGGGTTCTGGGATGAGTCAATTACACCGTGCAGGGTTCTGGGATAAGCTATGTACAGAGTACAGGGTTCTGGAATGAGCTATGAAGAGAGTGCAGGGTTCTGGAATGAGCTATGTACAGAGTGCAGGCTTATGGGTTGAGCTATGTACAGGGTGCAGGGTTCTGGGATGAGTCAAGTACACAGTGCAGGGTTCTGGAATAAGCTATGTACAGAGTACAGGGTTATGGGATGAGCTATGTACAGGGTGTAGGGTTCTGGGATGAGTCAAGTACACAGTGCAGGGTTCTGGGATAAGCTATGTACAGAGTACAGGGTTCTGGAATGAGCTATGTACAGGGTGTAGAGATCTGGGATGAGCTGCGTACAGAGTGCAGGGTTCTGGGATGAGTCAAGTACACAGCGCAGGGTTCTGGGATGAGCTATGTACAGAGTGCAGGGTTCTGGAATGAGCTATGTACAGAGTGCAGGGTTCTGGGATGAGCTATGTACAGAGTGCAGGGTTCTGGGATGAGATATGTACAGAGTACAGGGTTCTGGAATGAGTTAGGTACAGAGTGCAGGGTTCTGGAATGAGCTATGTACAGAGTACAGGGTTCTGGAATGAGCTATGTACAGAGTGCAGGGTTCTGGGATGAGATATGTACAGGGTGCAGATTTCTGGGATGACCTATGTATATGGTGCAGGGTTCTGGGATGACCTATGTATGAGGTGCGTACAGAGTGCAGGGTTCTGGGATGAGTCAAGTACACCGTGCAGGGATCTTGGATAAGCTATGTACAGAGTACAGGGTTCTGGAATGAGCTATGTAGAGAGTGCAGGGTTCTGGAATGAGCTATGTTCAGAGTGCAGGGTTCTGGGATGAGTCAATTACACAGTGCAGGGTTCTGGGATAAGCTATGTACAGAGTACAGGGTTCTGGAATGAGCTATGTACAGAGTGCAGAGATCTGGGATGAGCTGCGTACAGAGTGCAGGGTTCTGGGATGAGTCAAGTACACAGCACAGGGTTCTGGGATGAGCTATGTACAGAGTGCAGGGTTCTGGAATGAGCTATGTACATAGTGCAGGGATCTGGAATGAGCTATGTACAGAGTGCAGTGCTCTGGAATGAGCTATGTACAGAGTGCAGGGTTCTGGGATGAGCTATGTACAGGGTGCAGGATTCTGGGATGACCTATGTATATGGTGCAGGGTTCTGGGATGAGCTGCATACAGAGTGCAGGGTTCTGGGATGAGCTATTTACAGAGTGTAGGGTTCTGAGATGAGCTATGTACAGGGTGAAGAGTTCTGAGATGAGCTGCATACAGAGTGCAGGGTTCTGGGATGAGCTGCATACAGAGTGCAGGGTTCTGGGATGAGCTGCGTACAGAGTGCAGGGTTCTGGGATGAGCTATGTACAGAGATCTGGGATGAGCTGCATACAGAGTGCAGGGTTCTGGGATGAGTCAAGTACAGAGTGCAGAGTTCTGGGATAAGGTATGTACAGAGTGCAGGCTTCTGGCATGACTTTCGTACAGAGTGCAGGGTTCTGGGATGAGATAAGTATACAGTGCAGGGTTCTGGGATGAGCTATGTACAGAGTGTAGGGTTCTGGGATGAGTCAAGTACACAGTGCAGGGTTCTGGGATGAGTCAAATACACAGTGCAGGGTTCTGGGATAATCTATATACAGAGTGCAGGGTTCTGGAATGAGCCACATACAGAGTGCAGGGTTCTGGAATGAGCTATGTACAGAGTAGGTTTTTGGGATGAGCTATGTACAGGGTGCAGGATTCTGGGATGACCTATGTATATGGTGCAGGGTTCTGGGATGAGCTGCGTACAGAGTGCAGGGTTCTGGGATGAGTCAAGTACACAGTGCAGGGTTCTAGGATAAGCTATGTACAGAGTACAGGGTTCTGGAATGAGTTATGTACAGAGTGCAGGGTTCTGAAATGAGCTATGTACAGAGTACAGGGTTCTGGAATGAGCTATGTACATAGTAAAGGATTCTGGGATGAGCTATGTACAGAGTGCAGGGTTCTGGGATGCGCTATGTACAGATTGCAGGGTTCTGGAATGAGCTGTGTACAGAGTGCAGGATTCTGGGATGCACTATGTACAGAGTGCAGGGTTCAGGGGTTAGCTATATACAGCGTGCAGGGTTCTGGGATGAGCTATGTACAGGGTGCAGAGTTCTGAGATGAGCTGTGTACAGAGTGCAGGGTTCTGGTATGAGCTATGTACAGAGTACAGAGATCTGGGATGAGCTGCGTACAGAGTGCAGAGATCTGGGATGAGCTGCGTACAGAGTGCAGAGATCTGGGATGAGCTGCGTACAGAGTGCAGGGTTCTGGGATGAGTCATGTACAGAGTGCAGGGTTCTGGAATGAGCTATGTACAGAGTGCAGGGTTCTGGGATGAGCTGCGTACAGAGTGCAGGGTTCTGGGATGAGTCAAGTACACAGTGTAGGGTTCTGGGATAAGCTTTGTACAGATTGAAGGGTTCTGGAATGAGCTATGTACAGAGTACAGGGTTCTGGGATGAGCTGTGTGCAGGGTGCAGGGTTCTGGGATGAGTCAAGTACACCGTGCAGGGTTCTGGGATAAGCTATGTACAGAGTACAGGGTTCTGGAATGAGCTATGTAAAGAGTGCAGGTTTCTGGAATGAGCTATGTACAGAGTGCAGGGTTATGGGATGAGCTATGTACAGGGTGCAGGGTTCTGGGATAAGCTATGTACAGAGTACAGGGTTATGGGATGAGCCATGTACAGGGTGTAGGGTTCTGGGATGAGTCAAGTACACAGTGCAGGGTTCTGGGATAAGCTATGTACAGAGTACAGGGTTCTGGGATAAGCTATGTACAGAGTACAGGGTTCAGGGTTCTGGAATGAGCTATGTACATAGTAAAGGATTCTGGGATGAGCTATGTACAGAGTGCAGGGTTCTGGGATGCGCTATGTACAGATTGCAGGGTTCTGGAATGAGCTGTGTACAGAGTGCAGGATTCTGGGATGCACTATGTACAGAGTGCAGGGTTCAGGGGTTAGCTATATACAGCGTGCAGGGTTCTGGGATGAGCTATGTACAGGGTGCAGAGTTCTGAGATGAGCTGTGTACAGAGTGCAGGGTTCTGGTATGAGCTATGTACAGAGTACAGAGATCTGGGATGAGCTGCGTACAGAGTGCAGAGATCTGGGATGAGCTGCGTACAGAGTGCAGAGATCTGGGATGAGCTGCGTACAGAGTGCAGGGTTCTGGGATGAGTCATGTACAGAGTGCAGGGTTCTGGAATGAGCTATGTACAGAGTGCAGGGTTCTGGGATGAGCTGCGTACAGAGTGCAGGGTTCTGGGATGAGTCAAGTACACAGTGTAGGGTTCTGGGATAAGCTTTGTACAGATTGAAGGGTTCTGGAATGAGCTATGTACAGAGTACAGGGTTCTGGGATGAGCTGTGTGCAGGGTGCAGGGTTCTGGGATGAGTCAAGTACACCGTGCAGGGTTCTGGGATAAGCTATGTACAGAGTACAGGGTTCTGGAATGAGCTATGTAAAGAGTGCAGGTTTCTGGAATGAGCTATGTACAGAGTGCAGGGTTATGGGATGAGCCATGTACAGGGTGTAGGGTTCTGGGATGAGTCAAGTACACAGTGCAGGGTTCTGGGATAAGCTATGTACAGAGTACAGGGTTCTGGGATAAGCTATGTACAGAGTACAGGGTTCTGGAATGAGCTATATACAGAGTGCAGGGATCTGGAATGAGCTATGTACAGAGTGCAGGGTTCTGGAATGAGCTATGTACAGGGTGCAGAGATCTGGGATGAGCTGCGTACAGAGTGCAGGGATCTGGAATGAGCTATGTACAGAGTGCAGGGTTCTGGAATGAGCTATGTACAGAGTGCAGGGTTCTGGGATGAGCTATGTACAGGGTGCAGGATTCTGGGTTGACCTATGTATATGGTGCAGGGTTCTGGGATGAGCTGCGTACAGAGTGCAGGGTTCTGGGATGAGTCAAGTACACAGTGCAGGGTTCTGGGATAAGCTGTGTACAGAGTACAGGGTTCTGGAATGAGTTATGTACAGAGTGCAGGGTTCTGGAATGAGCTATGTACAGAGTACAGGGTTCTGGAATGAGCTATGTACAGAGTACAGGGTTCTGGAATGAGCTATGTACAGAGTACAGGGTTATGGGATGAGCCATGTACAGGGTGTAGGGTTCTGGGATGAGTCAAGTACACAGTGCAGGGTTCTGGGATAAGCTATGTACAGAGTACAGGGTTCTGGGATAAGCTATGTACAGAGTACAGGGTTCTGGAATGAGCTATATACAGAGTGCAGGGTTCTGGAATGAGCTATGTACAGGGTGCAGAGCTATGTACAGGGTGCAGAGATCTGGGATGAGCTGCGTACAGAGTGCAGGGATCTGGAATGAGCTATGTACAGAGTGCAGGGTTCTGGAATGAGCTATGTACAGGGTGCAGAGATCTGGGATGAGCTGCGTACAGAGTGCAGGGATCTGGAATGAGCTATGTACAGAGTGCAGGGTTCTGGAATGAGCTATGTACAGAGTGCAGGGTTCTGGGATGAGCTATGTACAGGGTGCAGGATTCTGGGTTGACCTATGTATATGGTGCAGGGTTCTGGGATGAGCTGCGTACAGAGTGCAGGGTTCTGGGATGAGTCAAGTACACAGTGCAGGGTTCTGGGATAAGCTGTGTACAGAGTACAGGGTTCTGGAATGAGTTATGTACAGAGTGCAGGGTTCTGGAATGAGCTATGTACAGAGTACAGGGTTCTGGAATGAGCTATGTACAGAGTACAGGGTTCTGGAATGAGCTATGTACAGAGTGCAGGGTTCTGTGATGAGATATGTACAGGGTGCAGGTTTCTGGGATGACCTAAGTATATGGTGCAGGGTTCTGGGATGACCTATGTAAATGGTGCAGGGTTCTGGGATGATGTGCGTACAGAGTGCAAGGTTCTGGGATGAGTCAAGTACACCGTGCAGGGTTCTGGGATAAGCTATGTACAGAGTACAGGGTTCTGGAATGAGCTATGTAGAGAGTGCAGGGTTCTGGAATGAGCTATGTACAGAGTGCAGGGTTATGGGATGAGCTATGTACAGAGTGCAGGGTTCTGGGATGAGTCAAGTACACAGTGCAGGGTTCTTGGATGAGTCAAGTACACAGCACAGGGTTCTGGGATGAGCTATGTACAGAGTGCAGGGTTCTGGAATGAGCTATGTACATAGTGCAGGGATCTGGAATGAGCTATGTACAGAGTGCAGTGCTCTGGAATGAGCTATGTACAGAGTGCAGGGTTCTGGGATGAGCTATGTACAGGGTGCAGGATTCTGGGATGACCTATGTATATGGTGCAGGGTTCTGGGATGAGCTGCATACAGAGTGCAGGGTTCTGGGATGAGCTATTTACAGAGTGTAGGGTTCTGAGATGAGCTATGTACAGGGTGAAGAGTTCTGAGATGAGCTGCATACAGAGTGCAGGGTTCTGGGATGAGCTGCATACAGAGTGCAGGGTTCTGGGATGAGCTGCGTACAGAGTGCAGGGTTCTGGGATGAGCTATGTACAGAGATCTGGGATGAGCTGCATACAGAGTGCAGGGTTCTGGGATGAGTCAAGTACAGAGTGCAGAGTTCTGGGATAAGGTATGTACAGAGTGCAGGCTTCTGGCATGACTTTCGTACAGAGTGCAGGGTTCTGGGATGAGATAAGTATACAGTGCAGGGTTCTGGGATGAGCTATGTACAGAGTGTAGGGTTCTGGGATGAGTCAAGTACACAGTGCAGGGTTCTGGGATGAGTCAAATACACAGTGCAGGGTTCTGGGATAATCTATATACAGAGTGCAGGGTTCTGGAATGAGCCACATACAGAGTGCAGGGTTCTGGAATGAGCTATGTACAGAGTAGGTTTTTGGGATGAGCTATGTACAGGGTGCAGGATTCTGGGATGACCTATGTATATGGTGCAGGGTTCTGGGATGAGCTGCGTACAGAGTGCAGGGTTCTGGGATGAGTCAAGTACACAGTGCAGGGTTCTAGGATAAGCTATGTACAGAGTACAGGGTTCTGGAATGAGTTATGTACAGAGTGCAGGGTTCTGAAATGAGCTATGTACAGAGTACAGGGTTCTGGAATGAGCTATGTACATAGTAAAGGATTCTGGGATGAGCTATGTACAGAGTGCAGGGTTCTGGGATGCGCTATGTACAGATTGCAGGGTTCTGGAATGAGCTGTGTACAGAGTGCAGGATTCTGGGATGCACTATGTACAGATTGCAGGGTTCTGGGGTAAGCTATGTACAGAGTTCAGGGTTCTGGAATGAGCTATGTACAGAGTGCAGGGTTCAGGGGTTAGCTATATACAGCGTGCAGGGTTCTGGGATGAGCTATGTACAGGGTGCAGAGTTCTGAGATGAGCTGTGTACAGAGTGCAGGGTTCTGGTATGAGCTATGTACAGAGTACAGAGATCTGGCATGAGCTGCGTACAGAGTGCAGAGATCTGGGATGAGCTGCGTACAGAGTGCAGAGATCTGGGATGAGCTGCGTACAGAGTGCAGGGTTCTGGGATGAGTCATGTACAGAGTGCAGGGTTCTGGAATGAGCTATGTACAGAGTGCAGGGTTCTGGGATGAGCTGCGTACAGAGTGCAGGGTTCTGGGATGAGTCAAGTACACAGTGTAGGGTTCTGGGATAAGCTTTGTACAGATTGAAGGGTTCTGGAATGAGCTATGTACAGAGTACAGGGTTCTGGGATGAGCTGTGTGCAGGGTGCAGGGTTCTGGGATGAGTCAAGTACACCGTGCAGGGTTCTGGGATAAGCTATGTACAGAGTACAGGGTTCTGGAATGAGCTATGTAAAGAGTGCAGGTTTCTGGAATGAGCTATGTACAGAGTGCAGGGTTATGGGATGAGCTATGTACAGGGTGCAGGGTTCTGGGATAAGCTATGTACAGAGTACAGGGTTATGGGATGAGCCATGTACAGGGTGTAGGGTTCTGGGATGAGTCAAGTACACAGTGCAGGGTTCTGGGATAAGCTATGTACAGAGTACAGGGTTCTGGGATAAGCTATGTACAGAGTACAGGGTTCTGGAATGAGCTATATACAGAGTGCAGGGATCTGGAATGAGCTATGTACAGAGTGCAGGGTTCTGGAATGAGCTATGTACAGGGTGCAGAGATCTGGGATGAGCTGCGTACAGAGTGCAGGGATCTGGAATGAGCTATGTACAGAGTGCAGGGTTCTGGAATGAGCTATGTACAGAGTGCAGGGTTCTGGGATGAGCTATGTACAGGGTGCAGGATTCTGGGTTGACCTATGTATATGGTGCAGGGTTCTGGGATGAGCTGCGTACAGAGTGCAGGGTTCTGGGATGAGTCAAGTACACAGTGCAGGGTTCTGGGATAAGCTGTGTACAGAGTACAGGGTTCTGGAATGAGTTATGTACAGAGTGCAGGGTTCTGGAATGAGCTATGTACAGAGTACAGGGTTCTGGAATGAGCTATGTACAGAGTACAGGGTTCTGGAATGAGCTATGTACAGAGTGCAGGGTTCTGTGATGAGATATGTACAGGGTGCAGGTTTCTGGGATGACCTAAGTATATGGTGCAGGGTTCTGGGATGACCTATGTATATGGTGCAGGGTTCTGGGATGATGTGCGTACAGAGTGCAAGGTTCTGGGATGAGTCAAGTACACCGTGCAGGGTTCTGGGATAAGCTATGTACAGAGTACAGGGTTCTGGAATGAGCTATGTAGAGAGTGCAGGGTTCTGGAATGAGCTATGTACAGAGTGCAGGGTTATGGGATGAGCTATTTACAGAGTGCAGGGTTCTGGGATGAGTCAAGTACACAGTGCAGGGTTCTTGGATAAGCTATGTACAGAGTACAAGGTTCTGGAATGATCTATGTACAGAGTTCAGAGATCTGGGATGAGCTGCGTACAGAGTGCAGGGTTCTGGGATGAGTCAAGTACACAGCGCAGGGTTCTGGGATGAGCTATGTACAGAGTGCAGGGTTCTGGAATGAGCTATGTATAGAGTGCAGGGATCTGGAATGAGCTATGTACAGAGTGCAGGGTTCTGGAATGAGCTATGTACAGAGTGCAGGGTTCTGGGATGAGCTTCGTACAGAGTGCAGGGTTCTGGGATGAGTCAAGTACTCAGTGCAGGGTTCTAGGATAAGCTATGTACAGAGTACAGGGTTCTGGAATGAGTTATGTACAGAGTGCAGGGTTCTGGAATGAGCTATGTACAGAGTACAGGGTTCTGGAATGAGCTATGTACAGAGTACAGGGTTCTGGAATGAGCTGTGTACAGAGTGCAGGGTTCTGGGATGAGCTGTGTACAGAGTGCAGGGTTTGGGATGAGCTGTGTACAGAGTGCAGAGTTCTGGGATGAGCTTTGTACAGAATGCATGGTTCTGGGATGAGCTATATACAGAGTGCAGGGTTCTGGGATGAGCTATTTACAGAGTGTAGGGTTCTGAGATGAGCTATGTACAGGGTTAAGAGTTCTGAGATGAGCTGCATACAGAGTGCAGGGTTCTGGGATGAGCTGCATACAGAGTGCAGGGTTCTGGGATGAGCTGCGTACAGAGTGCAGGGTTTTGGGATGAGCTATGTACAGAGATCTGGGATGAGCTGCATACAGAGTGCAGGGTTCTGGGATGAGTCAAGTACAGAGTGCAGAGTTCTGGGATAAGGTATGTACAGAGTGCAGGCTTCTGGCATGACTTTCGTACAGAGTGCAGGGTTCTAGGATGAGATAAGTATACAGTGCAGGGTTCTGGGATGAGTCAAGTACACAGTGCAGGGTTCTGGGATGAGTCAAATACAGAGTGCAGGGTTCTGGGATAAGCTATATACAGAGTGCAGGGTTCTGGAATGAGCCACATACAGAGTGCAGGGTTCTGGAATGAGCTATGTACAGAGTAGGTTTCTGGGATGAGCTATGTACAGGGTGCAGGATTCTGGGATGACCTATGTATATGGTGCAGGGTTCTGGGATAAGCTGCGTACAGAGTGCAGGGTTCTGGGATGAGTCAAGTACACAGTGCAGGGTTCTGGGATAAGCTATGTACAGAGTACAGGGTACAGGGTTCTGGAATGAGCTATGTACAGAGTAAAGGGTTCTGGGATGAGCTATGTACAGAGTGTAGGGTTCTGGGATGAGATATGTACAGGGTGCAGGTTTCTGGGATGACCTATGTATATGGTGCAGGGTTCTGGGATGAGGTGCGTACAGAGTGCAGGGTTCTGGGATGAGTCAAGTACACCATGCAGGGTTCTGGGATAAGCTATGTACAGAATACAGGGTTTTGGAATGAGCTTTGTAGATAGTGCAGGGTTCTGGAATGAGCTATGTACAGAGTGCAGGGTTATGGGATGAGCTATGTACAGAGTGCGGGGTTCTCGGATGAGTCAAGTACACAGTGCAGGGTTCTGGGATAAGCTATGTACAGAGTACAGGGTTCTGGAATGAGCTATGTACAGAGTGCAGAGATCTGGGATGAGCTGCGTACAGAGTGCAGGGTTCTGGGATGAGTCAAGTACACAGCGCAGGATTCTGGGATGAGCTATGTACAGAGTGCAGGGTTCTGGAATGAGCTATGTACAGAGTGCAGGAATCTGGAATGAGCTATGTACAGAGTGCAGGGTTCTGGAACGAGCTATGTACAGGGTGCAGGATTCTGGGATGACCTATGTATATAGTGCAGGGTTCTGGGATGAGCTGCGTACAGAGTGCAGGGTTCTGGGATGAGTCAAGTACACAGTGCAGGGTTCTGGGATAAGCTATGTACAGAGTACAGGGTTCTGGAATGAGTTATGTACAGAGTGCAGGGTTCTGGAATGAGCTATGTACAGAGTACAGGATTCTGGAATGAGCTATGTACAGAGTACAGGGTTCTGGAATGAGCTATGTACAGAGTACAGGGTTCTGGAATGAGCTGTATACAGAGTACAGGGTTCTGGGATGAGCTGTGTACAGAGTGCAGGGTTTGGGATGAGCTGTGTACAGAGTGCAGGGTTCTGGGATGAGCTTTGTACAGGATGCAGGGTTCTGGGATGAGCTATATACAGAGTGCAGGGTTCTGGGATGAGCTATTTACAGAGTGTAGGGTTCTGAGATGAGCTATGTACAGGGTGAAGAGTTCATGAGATGAGCTGCATACAGAGTGCAGGGTTCTGGGATGAGCTGCATACAGAGTGCAGGGTTCTGGGATGAGCTGCGTACAGAGTGCAGGGTTTTGGGATGAGCTATGTACAGAGATCTGGGATGAGCTGCATACAGAGTGCAGGGTTCTGGGATGAGTCAAGTACAGAGTGCAGAGTTCTGGGATAAGGTATGTACAGAGTGCAGGCTTCTGGCATGACTTTCGTACAGAGTGCAGGGTTCTGGGATGAGATAAGTATACAGTGCAGGGTTCTGGGATGAGCTATGTACAGGGTGTAGGGTTCTGGGATGAGTCAAGTACACAGTGCAGGGTTCTGGGATGAGTCATGTACACAGTGCAGGGTTCTGGGATAAGCTATGTACAGAGTACAGGGTTCTGGAATGAGCTATGTACAGAGTGGAGAGACCTGGGATGAGCTGCGTACAGAGTGCAGGGTTCTGGGATGAGTCAAGTACACAGCGCAGGATTCTGGGATGAGCTATGTACAGAGTGCAGGGTTCTGGAATAAACTATGTACAGAGTGCAGGAATCTGGAATGAGCTATGTACAGAGTGCAGGGTTCTGGAACGAGCTTTGTACAGGGTGCAGGATTCTGGGATGACCTATGTATATAGTGCAGGGTTCTGGGATGAGCTGCGTACAGAGTGCAGGGTATGGGATGAGTCAAGTACACAGTGCAGGGTTCTGGGATAAGCTATGTACAGAGTACAGGGTTCTGGAATGAGTTATGTACAGAGTGCAGGGTTCTGGAATGAGCTATGTACAGAGTACAGGGTTCTGGAATGAACTATGTACAGAGTACAGGGTTCTGGAATGAGCTGTATACAGAGTACAGGGTTCTGGGATGAGCTGTGTACAGAGTGCAGGGTTTGGGATGAGCTGTGTACAGAGTGCAGGGTTCTGGGATGAGCTTTGTACAGGATGCAGGGTTCTGAGATGAGCTATGTACAGGGTGAAGAGTTCTGAGATGAGCTGCATACAGAGTGTAGGGTTCTGGGATGAGCTGCATACAGAGTGCAGGGTTCTGGGATGAGCTGTGTACAGAGTGCAGGGTTTTGGGATGAGCTATGTACAGAGATCTGGGATGAGCTGCATACAGAGTGCAGGGTTCTGGGATGAGTCAAGTACAGAGTGCAGAGTTCTGGGATAAGGTATGTACAGAGTGCATGCTTCTGGCATGACTTTCGTACAGAGTGCAGGGTTCTGGTATGAGTCAAGTACACAGTGCAGGGTTCTGGGATGAGTCATGTACACAGTGCAGGCTTCTGGGATAAGCTATATACAGAGTGCAGGGTTCTGGAATGAGCCACATACAGAGTGCAGGGTTCTGGAATGCGCTATCTACAGAGTAGGTTTCTGGGATGAGCTATGTACAGGGTGCAGGATTCTGGGATGACCTATGTACATGGTGCAGGGTTCTGGGATGACCTATGTACATGGTGCAGGGTTCTGGGATGAGTTATGTACAGAGTGCAGGGTTCTGTGATCAGCTATGTACAGAGTGCAGGGTTCTGGAATGAGTTATGTACAGAGTGCAGGGTTCTGGGATGAGCTGTGTACAGAGTGCAGGGTTCTGTGAACAGCTATGTACAGAGTGCAGGGTTCTGTGAACAGCTATGTACAGAGTGCAGGGTTCTGTGATCAGCTATGTACAGAGTGCAGGGTTCTGTGATCAGCTATGTACAGAGTGCAGGGTTCTGGAATGAGTTATGTACAGAGTGCAGGGTTCTGGGATGAGTTATGTACATGGTGCAGGGTTCTAGGATGAGCTATATACAGAGTGCAGGGTTCTGGGATGAGATAAGTACACAGTGCAGGGTTCTGGGATGAGCTATGTACAGAGTGCAGGGTTCTGGGATGAGATAAGTGTACAGTGCAGGGTTCTGGGATAAGCTATGTACAGAGTGCAGGGTTCTGGAATGAGCTATGTACAGAGCGCAGGTTTCTGGGATGAGATAAGTACACAGTGCAGGATTCTGGGATGACCTATGCACATGGTGCAGGGTTCTGGGATGAGCTGTGTACAGAGTGTAGGGTTCTGGGATGAGTCAAGTACAGAGTGCAGGGTTCTGGAATGAGCTATGTACAGAGTGCAGGGTTCTGGGATGAGCTATGTACAGAGTGCAGGGTTCTGGGATGAGCTATGTACAGAGTGTAGGGTTCTGGGATGAGCTATGTACAGAGTGCAGGGTTCTGGGATGAGCTATGTACAGGGTGCATAGTTCTGAGATGAGCTATATACAACGTGCAAGGTTCTGAGATGAGCTATGTACAGGGTGCAGGGTTCTTCGATGAGCTATGTACAGGGTGCAGGGTTCTGGGATCAGCTGCGTACAGAGTGCAGGGTTCTGGGGTGAGCTATGTACAAAGTGCAGGGTTCTGGGATGAGCTATGTACAGAGTGCAGGGTTCTGGGATGAGCTGCGTACAGGGTGCAGGGTTCTGAAATGAGCTGCGTACAGGGTGCAGGGTTCTGAAATGAGCTATATACAGTAGCTATATACCAGGTGCAGCAGAGGCGTAATTAGAACCTTCAGGGCCCTGGTGCAAGAAACCATGAAGGGCCCCCCCACCTCCGGCCTGGGCTATTCCCTCTGAGCCCAGAGCCCTTCCCACTGATCCCACGACCCTTCATGGTTCCAGAGTGGATCCCTTTCACATGTTGTGCAGTCCTGCCATCTTGGGCCTCGCCATGGTGGCAGAAGGCCAGGGCCCAGTCGCAAGTGCAACCTTTGCTAGTAGTTCCGCCAGTGATGTCAGTGTAGACTGTGAATGGTGTCAGTCAGTACAACAGTGGACGTGGTCAGTAGGGCAGTGGACATGGTCAGTAGAGCAGTGGACATGGTCAGTAGAGCAGTGGACATGGTCAGTAGGGCAGTGGATAATGTCAGTAAGGCAAGGGATATTGTCAGGGCAGTGGACGTGGTCAGTAGGGCAGTGGATACTGTCAGTAGGGCAGTGGACGTGGTTAGTAGGGCAGTGGACATAGTCAGTAGAGCAGTGAACATGGTCAGTAGAGCAGTGGAGGTGGTCAGTAGGGCAGTGGACATGGTCAGTAGAACAGTGGATATTGTCAGTAGGGCAGTGGATGTGGTCAGTAGGGCAGTGGACATAGTCAGTAGAGCAGTGGACATATTCAGTAGAGCAGTGGAGGTGGTCAGTAGAGCAGTGGAGGTGGTCAGTAGGGCAGTGGACGTGGTCAGTAGGGCAGTGGACGTGGTCAGTAGAGCAGTGGACATGGTCAGTAAAGCAGTGGACATGATAAGTAGACGTGGTCAGTAGGGCAGTGGACATGGTCAGTAGAGCAGTAGACATGGTCAGTAGGGAAGTGGACGTGGTCAGTAGGGCAGTGGACACGGTCAGTAGAGCAGTGGACAAAATCAGTAGGGCAGTGGACGGGATCAGTAGTTTTTAATTTTTGTTTTATTTTTTTATTATTTTTAACCATTATATATTATTTTACAATTGTATTTTTATAGTTTTTTTTCTTTTTTACAGTTTTTGATGGGGGGGGGTGTGGCAGTGGAGGGCAGTATGATGGGAGGGGTGGCAGTGGAGGGCAGTATGATGGGGTGGAGGGCAGTATGATGGGAGGGAGTGGCAGTGGAGGGCAGTATGATGGGAGGGGTGGCAGTGGGCAATATGATGGGAGGAGGGGTAGTGGAAGGCAGTATGATGGGAGGGGTGGTAGTGGAGGGCAGTATGATGGAAGGGGTGGTAGTGGAGGGCAGTGTGATGGGAGGGCTGGTAGTGGAGTGCAGTATGATGGGAGGGGTGGCAGTGAAGGGCAGTATGATGGGAGGGGTGGTAGTGGAGGGAAGTATGATGGGAGGGGTGGCAGTGGAGGGCAGTATGATGGAGAGGGGGTAGTGGAGGGCAGTATGATGGGAGGGGGCAGTGGAGGGCTACATGGTACATTGCTACATTCCTGACTACTGGTTCTTGATCCTGGCTTCCTCCTGACCTTGCTTCTGTCCATCCTTGTGACCTCGCTCCTGTTCCCTGCTTGGCTCAACACTGCCATCCGAGTGTCTGTGACTACAGTCCTGTGACCTGCTGCAATTTCCTGCTGCAAGCCTGCCAGAAAATCTACATCGCCAGATTCCAGTTCCGCAGTACAAGCAGAGTGCCTCTTTAACCTCAGCTGACCCATGGTGCACGGCTGCCCTTCATAATCTGATGGTTCTCCTGCTGTCCCAAGGTCGCATCCTCTGCTGCAAGTTTCCAGGTCTACACCTGCAGGCACTCGTGTTCCTCCTGTCCCTCGGCTCCCTCTGTTCCACTCTCAGCAGGACCTGGGTTGCAGATACAAGAGAGGCCGACCTCATCATCTCAGTCTACCTTCAGGTACGTGACAGCAGGGGGGGTAGTAGAGGGCAGTATGATGGGAGGGGGGTAGTGGAGGGCAGTATGATGGGAGGAGTGGTAGTGGAGGGCAGTAAGATGGGAGGGATGCACTGGAGGACAGTATGATGGGAGGGGGTAGTGGAGGGCAGTATGATGGGAGGGGTGGTAGTGGGGGGGCAGTATGATGGGAGGGGGTAGTGGAGGGAAGTATGATGGAAGGGGGGTAGTGGAGGGCAGTATGATGGGAGGGGGGGCAGTGGAGGGCAGTATGATGGGAGGGGAGGCAGTGGAGGGCAGTATGATGGGAGGGGGCAGTATGATGGGAGGGGTGGCAGTGGAGGTCAGTATTATGGGAGGGGGGATAGTGGAGGGCAGTATGATGGGAGGGGGGGCAGTGGAGGGCAGCATGATGGGAGGTGTAAGAGAACTGTTAGAATACGCCCGGCATGCACTTATGCACATGCGTGCACTCACGGGCGACTGCAGATGCCCATAGGCACCAATGCGCATGTGTGTGCGCGACGGACTGCGTGCACACGCAGGAGCGTGTCCCTAGTCCTAATTGGCGCCAGATGGCCTATTTAAAATGTGCCCTGATCCCTGATTGATGCTGACTGGTCTTCAACTGCTTCCTGATACCCTGAACCCTGAAACCCTGCTGATATCCTGCTTGATACCCATTGCTGAACTTGGCTTTCCTTGACCCTGCGGTTGGACTCCTGACTACTGGTTCTTGATCGCGGCTTCCTCCTGACCTTGCTTCTGCCTAATGCCTTGGCTACATGACAGGAGGGGGGTAGTGGAGGGCAGTATGTTGGGAGGGGGGTAGTGGAGGGCAGTATGTTGGAAGGAATGGTAGTGGAGGGCAGTATGATGGGAGGGGTGGCAGTGGAGGGCAGTATGATGGGAGGGGGGTAGTGGAGGGCAGTATGGGGGGACTGTACAGCATGACTGGAGGAGGACAGTGTGTGGGAGGGAGAAAAGTGACCATGAGCATCCTCAGGCATGGAGCATTTCTCCCACCTCTCTTCCAGTGGCAGGAACAGCCTGCTTCAGGCGAGACCCGGAGCTGGGGGGTGGAGTCAGGGCAGAGTCGGCGGTCCTAGGTATGGATGACTGTGGAGCTTAGGTGCGCAGGAGGAAGAAGTTAAATCTTCCTCTGGCTTGCTCTGAATGCTGGGGCCCCGCTCTCCTCCTCGTCATGATGTCACTGATTGCTAGATGCCAGGCGGGCCGCGTCCAGGAACCAGTTGTTTGGGCAGTGAGCCAGGCAGTGCCTGGGGGTTAATAATAAAGTGGGTCTCGGCCAGCAGTACACCAGACAGTGAGGGACAGCGGCGGCATATTTAGGGAGCATCAGATCTGCCCAGGGGGCAAGTTTGGGACATTGTATTGTCCCGGAATGTAGGTGCCCACTTTCACGGGCAATCCAGGACGGTTGGGAGGTATGGGAAACCAGCCTAGAGATCATCAATAGTGATCCAGCAGAGTGGTACATACGCCCTCTGCCACCAGTAGGGGAGGTATCATGAGCTGAAAGAGCTACAGATAATCAGGCTTCCTCCACTCCTGTTGAAGCTGAGCCTTTTGTGGATGAAGTGTTCCTTGTTGGTTCTGATGCAGAGGAGGAACGGTGCCCTGTGTCCCCAGAGGGAGATGGACAGTTGCAAGTTCCGGAACCTCACTTACCCAGGCGCACTACCAGGGGACTGAAACCTGTCAAGTATTCTGATTATGTGACTTGAACTGTTATGACTGTTTGCTTGTTATGCTATTGCTCTATTTAATTGCTTTTACCTAGGTGAATGCCGAGGACTGCATTCTTTAAGCGGGGGAAAATGTAGGTAGCCTCCTCACATACAGCTAACTGTGACAGGACAGTCTTGCTGGCTGAGAGGAGAAGTGGGACTACAATTGCATCGTATTTACTTCCTCATGCAGAAATGTCATATTATATTCAGAATGTGTTTGTGTTTCCTGCTGTTTTGTGTAATCCTGCGGAGGCTGTAACTTATCTGAACTTGTCTCCAGCAGCCATCTTGGAGAAGCCTCATGTTATGATTGGTACCAAGTTCTCTCGAGATTTTGTCTACCATTTTCTGTCAGCTTCCATATAAAAGAATGCACAGCCACAATTTTGAGGAGACGTGTGTGGAATGAGTGACGGGAAGGTGCACTGCTTGTAAGGGAAAGCTAGGCCTTACTCAGGGAGAGTGTTCCAGCCTGTAGGGGCAGAACAGGGATCCTCAGGAGTCCTGCCTATCAGCACTGCTGCCGTGCTTGTGATAGAAGATCATCTAAGACAGTGTGTCTTCCTGTTAAATCATCTCTGCTGCATCTGTGGAACCTACCTATGAACACCAGCCTATGGCAAGTAATCAAAATGTGCCTTGTATACCACTGATGTGCCCGAAGAGAGGAATAACTACAGTGCCAGTTTACTGAGCTGCATTCTGTATCTTTGGTGAATGGACTATTAATCTGTGCCTTATATGCTAACAAGAGAACTATTTACTCCACTTTTGTAAATATCCATTTCCACTGCTGCTTATCTGGCAATTAAAGTTACTTTTTCATTTACAATACCACGCAGTGTTTCCCACTATAATACAGCTAATTATACCCGCTTACATGCACACACTTTATTTTTTAAAGGACAGCAAGATAAAAATGGCAAGTTATCAATTTGTTATCCATGTTATACTGTGTCTCCAGTGTTGGGAGGTGACTCTACAAGTCTATGAGGATTCTGTACTTGAGTGGCCAACCTTGAAGAGGGTTGTGATCAGGGTTAAAGGAGAAGTACAGCTAAAGCTTGTTTGGCTGTACTTCTCCTGTGGATCACAAGAGTGTAGTCTGTTCTGCACTCGTTTTCAGCAGACAGAGGGCCGAAGCTCGCTGTCGGCTGACGTCACAGAGCCGGTCCAGGCTCAGGAAAGCTTGTGACCATATGGTCAGGATCCACCCACATGCCTGGACCGGCTCGGCCTCTCAGCGAGGGGGGGGCAGAGCAGAGGAGAGACGGTGACTGACAATCACCAGCTCTCTGCTCAGGGAGCACTGAGAGCCGAGCGTTCTCAGTCTTAGAGCCGTGGGGGGAGAGATGCAGCATCAGGTTGATGCTGCATCCACCTAGGTAAGTAATGATTCTGAAAAAAAAATTCCCATACTTTTCTTTTAATAGGATAGATAGAAGGTAGGAGGTCAGGAAGACTAAAGACGAGGATGATCCTTCTGGTCCCCCATGCATGCAAATTTTTTTGTGGTTGTTCCTGTGCTGCTGCAGAATCTTGTTTCTCTTTTCCTCCTCCCCAGTCTGGGCAGTCCTCACAAATGCAGAAATAACATCTCTGACATGATTATACCAGTGCTGTTCTCTAATCAAGTTCACTAGGAATGAAGGACACAGTAGTGACATGCTGCACTCACAGTATGTCCTCAGTCTTCCAGGTCAAATAATGCTGGTCCCATTTCAACTTGGAAGACTGAGGGCATCTTGTAGTAGAGAAGAGGTACTGTTGGGGACAGCTCCAAATTAACCACTTTAGCCCCGGAAGGATTTACCCCCTTCCTGACCAGAGCACTTTTTGCAATACGGCACTGCGTCGCTTTAACTGACAATTGTGCGGTCGTGCGACGTTGCACCCAAACAAAATTGACATTTTTTTCCCCACAAATAGAGCTTTCTTTTGGTGGTATTTGATCACCTCTGCAGTTTTTATTTTTTGCGCTATAAACAAAAAAAAAGCGACAATTTTGAAAAAAAAAAAATATTTTTTACTTTTTGCTATAATAAATATCCCCAAAAAATATATAAAAAAACTAATTTCTTTCTCAGTTTAGGCCGATATGTATTCTTCTACATATTTTTGGTAAAAAAAACCCCGCAATAAGCGTATATTGATTGGTTTGTGCAAAAGTTATAGCCTCTACAAAATAGGGGATAGATTTATGGCATTTTTATTATTATGGCAGACACAGACACTTTTGACACTATTTTGGGACCATTGTCATTTATACAGCGATCAGTGCTATAAAAATGCACTGATTACTGTGTAAATGACACTGGCAGGGGAGGGGTTAAACACCAGGGGGCGATCAAGGGGTTAAGTGTGTCCTAGGAAGTGATTCAAATTGTGGAGGGATTGTCTCACTAGAAAATGACAGAGATCACTGCTCCCGATGACAGGGAGCAGTAGATCTCTGTCGTGTTGCTAGGCAGAACAGGGAAATGCCTTGTTTACATAGCATCTCCCCGTTCTGCCGCTCTGTGACACGATCGCGGGCCCCCGACGGACATAGAGTCCGTGGGACGCACGGGCACGGTCACGGAGTACACCCACAATGCCGCGATTTAAAGGGGACGTACCTGTACGCCCATTTGCCCAGCCATGCCATTGTGCCGACATACATCGTAATGCGCTGGTCGGCATGTGGTTAAAAATATATTGAAGCCTGAGCTGCTTTTTTTTTTTTTAACACTGCCTGTTGGACCTCTTTTGAGAGGAAACTGTGCCCAAAAAGAGGCAGGCAGAGGAAAAATGTCTAGTCACTATTATTGCCCGTGGTCTCGCTGCAGCTTATCTTTACCATTACTGAATTGCAATGCCTGGTTCTGCACTGTGTCATTGTATGGAAGCGGCCATCTTGGTAGAGGCAAAGCCTTACTTTCTTATGTCAGAGCCTCCAGCTAGAACAAAAGTGAGCAGCACAGTAGTAACATTAACAAGTCTTTCAAAAATTTCATAAGAATAGTAGTTGGAGGCATTAGTGGCTTAGATCTCACACTGCAGATAGCACAGAAGTGCCTAGGCACACATACCAGGAAGTGCACTGCTATTTTTCAGGATGATTTCAAAATGAAAGGTACAATTTTCAGGGTATCTCTTAAATAGGGATGAGCCGAACACCCCCCCCTGTCCGGTTCGCACCAGAACATGTGAACAGGAAAAAAGTTCGTTCGAACACGCAAACACCGTTAAAGTCTATGGGACACGAACATGAATAATCAAAAGTGCTAATTTTAAAGGCTTATATGCAAGTTATTGTCATAAAAAAGTGTTTGGGGACCTGGGTCTTGCCCCAGGGGACATAGATTAATGCAAAAAAAAGTTTTAAAAACGTTTTTTCAGAAGCAATAATAATAATAATAACAATAATAATAATGCTTAAAGTCAAACAATAAAAGTGTAATATCCCTTTAAATTTCATAGCTGGGGGGTGTCTATAGTATGCCTGTAAAGGGCGCATGTTTCCTGTGTTTAGAACAATTTGACAGCAAAATGACATTTCGAAGGAAAAAACCCATTTAAAACTACTCGCAGCTATTGCATTGCCGGTCCGACAATACACATAGAAGTTCATTGATAAAAACGGCATGGGAATTCCCCACAGGGGAACCCCGAACCAAAATTAAAAAAAAAAAAAATGACGTGGGGGTCCCCCTAAATTCCATACCAGACCCTTCAGGTCTGGTATGGATTTTAAGGGGAACCCCGCGCCAAAAAAAACCGGCGTGGGGTCCCCCCAAAAATCCATACCAGACCCTTATCCGAGCACGCAACCTGGCAGGCCGCAGGAAAAGAGGGGGGGACGAGAGTGCGGCCCCCCTCCTGAACCGTACCAGGCCACATGCCCTCAACATTGGGAGGGTGCTTTGGGGTAGCCCCCCAAAACACCTTGTCCCCCTGTTGATGAGGACAAGGGCCTCATCCCCACAACCCTGGCCGGTGGTTGTGGGGGTCTGCGGGCGGGGGGCTTATCGGAATCTGGAAGCCCCCTTTAACAAGGGGACCCCCAGATCCCGCCCCCCCCGTGTGAAATGGTAAGGGGGTACTTACCCCTACCATTTCACTAAAAAACTGTCAAAAATGTTAAAAATGACAAGAGACAGTTTTTGACAATTCCTTTATTTAAATGCTTCTTCTTTCTTCTATCTTTCTATATCTTCTTCTTCTGGTTCTTCTGGCTCTTCTGGTTCTTCCTCCGGCGTTCTCGTCCAGCATCTCCTCTGCGGCGTCTTCTATCTTCTTCTCCTCGGGCCGCTCCGCACCCATGGCATGGGGGGAGGCTCCCGCTCTTCTCTTCATCTTCTTCTCTTCTTCTCCTCTTCATTTTCTTCTCCGGGCCGCTCCGCATCCATGCTGGCATGGAGGGAGGCTCCCGCTGTGTGACGGCGTCTCCTCGTCTGACGGTTCTTAAATAACGGGGGGCAGGGCCTCCCGGTGACCCCGCCCCCCTCTGACGCACGGGACATGGCGGGACTTCCCTGTGGCATTCCCCGTGACGTCACAGGGAAGTCCCGTCAAGTCACCGTGCGTCAGAGGGGGGGCGGGGTCACCGGGTGGCCCCGCCCCCCGTTATTTAAGAACCGTCAGACGAGGAGACGCCGTCACACAGCGGGAGCCTCCCTCCATGCCAGCATGGATGCGGAGCGGCCCGGAGAAGAAAATGAAGAGGAGAAGAAGAGAAGAAAAGAAGAAGAGAAGAAGATGAAGAAGATGAAGAGAAGAGCGGGAGCCTCCCCCCATGCCATGGGTGCGAAGCGGCCCGAGGAGAAGAAGATAGAAGACGCCGCGGAGGAGATGCTGGACGAGAACGCCGGAGGAAGAACCAGAAGGGCCAGAAGAACCAGAAGAATAAGATGAAGGAAGATAGAAGAAAGAAGAAGCATTTAAATAAAGGAATTGTCAAAAACTGTCTCTTGTCATTTTTAACATTTTTGACAGTTTTTTAGTGAAATGGTAGGGGTAAGTACCCCCTTACCATTTCACACAGGGGGGGGCCGGGATCTGGGGGTCCCCTTGTTAAAGGGGGCTTCCAGATTCCGATAAGCCCCCTGCCCGCAGACCCCCACAACCACCGGCCAGGGTTGTGGGGATGAGGCCCTTGTCCTCATCAACATGGGGACAAGGTGTTTTGGGGGGCTACCCCAAAGCACCCTCCCAATGTTGAGGGCATGTGGCCTGGTACGGTTCAGGAGGGGGGGGCCGCACTCTCGTCCCCCCCTCTTTTCCTGCGGCCTGCCAGGTTGCGTGCTCGGATAAGGGTCTGGTATGGATTTTTGGGGGGACCCCACACCATTTTTTTTTTTTAGCGCGGGGTTCCCCTTAAAATCCATACCAGACCTGAAGGGTCTGGTATGGAATTTAGGGGGACCCCCACGTCATTTTTTTTTTACATTTTGGCCGGGGTTCCCCTTAATATCCATACCAGACCTGAAGGGCCTGGTATGGAATTTAGGGGGACCCCCACCTCATTTTTTTTTTTTTTACATTTTTGTTCGGGGTTCCCCTGTGGGGAATTCCCATGCCGTTTTAATCAATGAACTTCTATGTGTCGGACCGGCAATGCAATAGCCGCGAGTAGTTTTAAATGGGTTTTTTCCTTCGAAATGTCATTTTGCTGTCAGACTGTTCTAAACACAGGAAACATGCGCCCCTTTACAGGCATACTATAGACACCCCCCAGCTATGAAATTTAAAGGGATATTACACTTTTATTGTTTGACTTTAAGCATTATTAAAATCACTGCTCCTGAAAAAACGGACGTTTTTAAAACTTTTTTTTGCATTCATCCATGTCCCCTGGGGCAGGACCCAGGTCCCCAAACACTTTTTATGACAATAACTTGCATATAAGCCTTTAAAATTAGCACTTTTGATTTCTCCCATAGACTTTTAAAGGGTGTTCCGCGGCATTCGAATTTGCCGCGAACACCCCAAATTGTTCGCTGTTCGGCGAACTTGCGAACAGCCAATGTTCGAGTCGAACATGAGTTCGACTCGAACTTGAAGCTCATCCCTACTCTTAAACACAGTTGTCATTTCTAAATGTTACCTATAACAAAGCAAATCATGTATTCATTTTTATTTAAAAGCAGTATTAAACCCAAAAGCAACATGTACTATATTGCAGATTACCAATTCTTATGCCGCGTACACACGGTCGGACTTTTCGTCTACAAAAGTCCAACGGACGCTGACGGACTAAAGCTGGCTGGTAATCCGATCGTGTGTGGGCTTCTCCGGACTTTCAACTGACTTTTTTAGCCTCAAATCCGACGGACTTTAGATTTGAAACATGCTTCAAATCTTTACGTCGTAACTACGACGGACCCCGAAATCCGCTCATCTGTGTGCTAGTCCGACGGACAAAAACCCACGCTAGGGCAGCTATTGGCTACTGGCTATGAACTTCCTTATTTTAGTCCGGTGTACGTCATCACGTACGAATCCGTCGGACTTTTGTGTGGTCGTGTGTAGGCAAGTCCGTTCGTTAGAAAGTCTGCTGCAAGTCCGCCGAAAGTCCGCCGGAAGTCTGTCGGACAGGCTGTCGGACTTTTGTAGACGAAAAGTCCGACCGTGTGTACGCGGCATTAGATGTAATAGCTGCATTAGTTTCCTTTTTAGGCTTTTTTTCTTCTATTGTAATCTGGTGATCGAGACAGTAAGTCTGTTATGTTTCAACAGAAAAGCTCTCTTGCCGTTACAGAGATGAGACAAACCATTTAACACTGGGGTGCTTAAAATGATCAGCATTTAATTATCCATGTAAAACCTTTATCCCCAAAGGGAAAAAACTGTTTGCTGTAACTGATTATAAAGTATTACATGGAGTTCAGCTTCAATTTGTTAGTTTATTTAACTTGAACGCAAATATCCGGCCTTTGGGCGCCCGGGCCTTGGCGCCAAGCAGCTGCATATTTGCGTGCAATAGCGCAGTTACGGCTTCGCCAAGAGTACGCGCCCTGCATGCTCCCGTCACAGTGACTGGCGGCTCATGGAAAGTTTTCCAATCATATGACCACCATGACAGCCAATCACGGTGGTCACATGGCCATAAGCTCTGCCCCACCACCCGGCAATCCAAACCCCTTAAAGAGCAGGCTGGAGCCGGCACCAAGGGGTTAAATCTGCCAGTACTTCTAACACACCCCCCTCCCCAGACTGACAATGGTGCTGTCTAAATCTGCCTCCTGTGCTCCTTCATCCAGAGTGGAGGCACTCTAATGCAAGAGGTGTGTTACTGGCCAGATCACCAGGTGAAAACAGAGGGTAATAAGCCTGAAAAAAGAAAACAAATGCAGCCACCACATCTAATGATTGGTAAGCTGCAACATATTACATTTTTGGTTTTGGGTTTAATACCGCTTTAAGAAAAAATATATAGCCAGGAGTTGTTGGGACTTGTAGTCTCTCCGCAGTTGGCAAGCATCAGAATGTCCATGTGCTTGTCGGGATCTTCATTACGATATCATATGCGACCTCTGACACAGAAAGCGGTCTCATTATTCACGACATGTTTCATAAACAGCATGCAGTATTGACTTCATCCTCAAAAGATAACTCCAATTAGAAAATCTAATATAAGTATTGTTTCAATTAAATTAACCAGGAATAAACCACCCTGTGGAGGATATCCTTTCACAGAGCATGTGTCTGATATTAAGTACCCTTTAAAGGGTATTTCCAGGACACCAACTCTATTAATTAACTACAAAAATGGGTCCCTACCTTAACCTATCTTCCTGTCAGGGGTCATGTTACATTATACAGTAGAATGAAATACAGAATCTCACAAAAGTGAGTACACCCCTCACATTTTTGAAAATATTTTATTATATCTTTTCATGTGACAACACTGAAGAAATGACACTTTGCTACAATGTAAAGTGGTGAGTGTACAGCTTGTATAACAGTGTAAAATTGTTGTCCCCTCAAATAACTCAACACACAGCCATTAATGTCTAAACCGCTGGCAACAAAAGTGAGTACACCCCTAGGTGAAAATGTCCAAATTGGGCCCAAAGTGTCTATTTTGTGTGGCCACCATTATTTTCCAGCACTGCCTTAACCCTCTTGGGCATGGAGTTCACCAGAGCTTCACAGGTTGCCACTGGAGTCCTCTTCCACTCCTCCATGACGACATCACGGAGCTGGTGGATGTGAGAGACCTTGCACTCCTCCACCATCCATTTGAGGAAGCCCCACAGATGCTCAATAGGGTTTAGATCTGGAGACATGCTTGACCAGTCCATTACCTTTAAAGCAGTGTTTTCAGTGTCATTAAATTTTATTTTTTTTTTGCAAAATGACAATGTTTGATATATTAAAATATCTAATTTACTCGTTCCGTTTTTTCGAGCTTACTGCTCTCTGTTTTCGCAGATAAAAAAAAGTTATATATTTTCCTTTTGCTGATTGTCATCTTGCCTGTGGGCATGTGAAGCCCACAGGCATCCTCTTCCGGAATATGGTGCTGCTGATCGACCAGCATGCACCGCCTGTTCTATCCCTGATCTCGCGCATGCGCAGTGAATAGAAATCGTAGCGCCGTCAACAGCTCAGGTTGAAATCACGCAAGATTTCACGGCGGGTCTCCGCACTGACTCCTAGGATGAATGACACGAGATCCCAGGAGACAGTGCGGCGATCATAGGAAATGATGCGAGGGACCGAGCACAGGCCGGGCCACTTATCGCAAGGTAGGCTAAAAAAAAAAAAAAAAAAAAAAAGTCCATATAGCACTATATTTAGAAGCCATGGAGCTGAGGTTTAAAAAATGAGTGAAGATCCGCTTTAATGGCATTCATGTTTCCCTCAATGAACTGTAGCTCCCCAGTGCCGGCAGCACTCATGAAGCCCCAGACCATGACACTCCCACCACCATGCTTGACATAGGCAAGACACACTTGTCTTTGTACTCCTCACCTGGTTGCTGCCACACACGCTTGACACCATCTGAACCAAATAAGTTTATCTTGGTCTCATCAGACCACAAGACATGGTTCCAGTTATCCATTGCCTTAGTCTACTTGTCTTCAGCAAACTGTTTGCGGGCTTTCTTGTGCATCATCTTTAGAAGAGGATTCCTTCTGGGACAACAGCCATGCAGACCAATTTGATGCAGTGTGTGGCATATGGTCTGAGCACTGACAGGCTGACCCCCCCACCCCTTCAAACTCTGCAACAATGCTGGCAGCACTCATACGTCTATTTCCCAAAGACAACCTCTGGATATGACGCTGAGCACGTGCACTCAACTTCTTTGGTCGACCATGACGAGGCCTGTTCTGAGTGGAACCTGTCCTGTTAAACCACTGTATGGTCTTGGCCACTGTGCTTCAGCTCAGTTTCAGGGTCTTGGCAGTCTAGGCCATCTTTAGGTAGAGTAACAATTCTTTTTTTCAGATCCTCAGTGAGTTCTTTGCCATGAGGTGCCATATTGAACTTCCAGTGACCAGTATGAGAGAGTGACATTTGGACATTTTCACTTAGGGGTGTACTCACTTTTGTTGCCAGCGGTTTAGACATTAATGGCTGTGTGTTGAGTTATTTTGAGGGGACAGCAAATTTACACTGTTATACAAGCTGTACACTCACTACTTTACATTGTAGCAAAGTGTCATTTCTTCAGTGTTGTCACATAAAAAGTTATAATAAAATATTTACAAAAATGTGAGGGGTGTACTCACTTTTGTGAGATACTGTATATCTCTATTGGAGTAACAATAGGATATGCAAGTGTGCAGGCTGTACCCCAACTTGTCCAGAAAATATGGCCTCCGATATCTAGAACAGTGAGGAGCCCCCTAGTTTGCTTCAATAAATCTGTGCAAAGAGACAGAAGGCAGAAATAGCATTAGCTGGATACTAAAGAAAATAGCATTGTCGGTCCAGGTTTTTCTGGTTTCATTTAAAGTGAACCTGTTCTTTGTCCATCAAGGGTACAGCAATAAGTGTACTTCAATGCCACCATTTCCAGCAGCACGTCCTGAACCATCCCCCCCCCCCTTTTTTTTTTACTGGAAGGAGCACATATCTTACCCCCATGGAACAGTGCTGGATGCTTGAGTGGCCATTCACCAAGCACCAGGCTATTGTGCGGAAGGAAGGGAAGACTAATTTTGCCATACCCAAAGGTAAAGGGTAAGTAATTTCCCTTCCCCCAGAGAACATATTGGAGGCAAAGTAAAGGGAAGGTAGGTTTAAGCTGCATTAAAGCTGAATTCATAGAATTCAGCTACTTTGCAAAAACTGCAGGCATAGCATTAGTTAAAGCGGACCTTCAGTCATTTTTTCAACTTTCCATCTATTAAATCTTCTGCCCTTGTTGTTTTAACTTTGGATAATAAAACATTTTTCTTCTGCCAGTAAATACCTTATACAGCCCACTTCTTGTTTCTTGTCTGGTCATTAGCCTAGGTTAATGACATCATGCACAGCTCTCGCTCGCGCTCTCTCTCTCTCTCTCTCTCTCTTCTGAGAGTTTGCCAGGAAGGGGGGGGGTGAGTCATAAGAGGGCCAATAAAAGCTGCAGGGCTGCAGAGATGGAGGTGTGTCTCTGTGTGTCTGTGTAAATCCAGGAAGTGAACAGGCAGCGGCTTCAGCTGCCCACAGTTAAAATGGTTGCAGCCAGACTTAGTGGAGGGAGATTTCTGCAGCATATTTGGCAAGTACAGAATCAAAGTATATATAAAATAATATGCAAAGTGGTTGAAGGGAGGCTTCAGAATGGCAAAGATGTTTTTATTACAAATTATGTGAGCAGACTGCAGTTCCTCTTTAAGTCTAAGGAGGTGCCTGCTACTTCATAAATGTATCTCTATCATTCACATCTGACAGGTTTATTGTGCTCCAGGAAAATAGCTTCCGCAGCTCCAACGCTGCTCACTGTGGTCTCAGTTCCTTCAAGAGCAGTCGCTGGAACTGCTATGCCCACTAATCCCCTCATTCTGCCCTTTCACAGAAGCCTTTGTATTATTTGAACTCATTCACAAAATACAAAGGCTTCTGTGAATGTGCAACAGAGAGAAGGGGTGGGCATAGAAGCTGTGCTTCTCTCCTCTCACAGCCGGAAAGAGTGCAATAAACCTATCACATATTAGAGATAAGTTCTAGAGGTGACATAAACCTAATTCCTGGAATTCAGCTTTCAATCCCTACAAAGCAAAGCAACAGGTTTTACTTTAAAGCTGGCTCTACCAGCAGCACATACCTTCCCTTTTGTTCCACCATTCAACTGGTGGAGAAGAAGACAGTTGGCTCTGAGTTGCAACAAGATTGAGAACTGTCTTCCCATCCCCATGATACTGCAGAGGGTATCTAAGCATCCAGTCCGTGTAAGACAGGGGTGTCCAAACTTTTTTCAAAGAGAGTCAGATTTGATCAAGTAAACCTGCGTGAGGGCCGACCATTTTGCCTGACATTCTTTGAAGCATTAAAATTAAATGCAAATTAACTATTTTATGCAAAGTTTATTGCCAACGGCATCGTTTTCATTTAGTCACACGGATGACAAATCTAAACAGGTGTTAAATCACTCTGCCTTTCATATCTGAAGGCAAGATGAAAAGAAAAATTCAGGAAGCTGAAATATACGTCAGGAACATTGTAAAGTACAGTGGAACCTCAGATTACGAGCATAATCTGTTCCAGAAGTATGCTCGTAATCCAAAGTACTCGCATATCAAAGCGAGTTTTCCCATTGAAGTCAATGGAAACGAAAATAATTGACTTCAATGCGGGGGGGGGGGGGGGGGCACCGGAGAGCCTCGGAAACGGGAGAAAAGGCCCTAGCACACTTCGGCTGACTTCGGCAAACCTCAGAAAGACTTCCTACCCGAGATTTGCCAAGGTCAGCAGTGCTGTCCTCGGGCCTTTCCGTGCATATCCAAACAGCGCCGATCAGCGACGTTCGGCTCTGCTCGGCTCCGGCGCCTCCCCCCACCTCAGGCCAAAAGCGGTACTGCACACCACTTTGGTCTGAATCGTGCTCGTTTTGCGAGACAACACTCGCAAACCGAGTTACGATTTTTAAAAATACAGTGCTCGTATTGCGAAACGCTCGTTAACCGCGTTACTCGCAAACTGAGGTTCCACTGTACATTACATATTATTGGTAATAAGGGTTGTCTGTCAATTTTTAAGCTCAAACAATATGAACAGGAACATAACACCAAGTATACATGTTGTGTCCAAATATTATTATACAGGATTTATATAGCGTCAACAGTTTGCGCAGCGCTTTACAACATGAGGACAGACAGTACACTTACAATACAAATCAATACAGGAGGGATCAGAGGGATAAATGTACAAATATACTGTATTTATAACTGATTTAGTCCAACTGACATTAACTGAGATTTTACAATGTATTCATCTCAATTGAAATTTTTTTTTGCCTGCACTAATGTGAAGGGTGAAACTGAGATCTGGACGGCAGCATATAGACTATGTCTGGTTGAAAGGCAGTGGTTTTGATGCGCAAAATGTTGCGCAGGTGAGAGTCACTTAAAGCGGGGGTCCACCCTAAAAACAAAAAAAAAATTACATAAAAATGCTCCTAAAAATCTGAAAAAAAAATTGAAAAAAAACCCCAATTTTTTCTTACCAAAAATGGCTGTTGCTAGGCAGATCGTCCTAATCTGCCACTTCCTACTCCGCGGTGATCTTCATTATTCTCCTCCTCGCGTTGTCTTCTGGGGAATGAGGCGTGCTGTGTTCTGGGAGCTGTGTGTGTCCCAGAACGCAGCCGGCCATTCACAAAGCACCGCGCTACTCACGCATGTGCAGTAGGAAACGTGCAGTGAAGCCGCAAGGCTCCACTGCCTGTTTCCCTTAGTTCGAACGGCGGCTCCGGGACCCGATCCAATGGGCAGATTGGCCTCGGGCGGCCGACATCGCAGGCACCCTGGACAGGTAAGTGTGCTTATTAAAAGTCAGCAGCTACAGCGTTTGTAGCTGCTGACTTTTAATTTTTTTTTTTTTTTGAGCTGGACCTCCGCTTTAAGACTCGTACACATGGTACGATTGTTGGCCAATCCAGTGTCTGATTTTTGTTGCCAATTTTCAAATTTTCAATTGTCAAATTTGTCATTTTTTTGCGTGTGCCAGGATCTTGTCTTGCATACTAACGGTACACAATTGTCGTGCCACAAACACGAACGTAGTGATGTACTACGAGGAATTTCAGCTCTTGAGCGCCACCCTTTGGGCCCCTTCTGCTGATTTCGTGTTTGGAGAGCATTGGTTCCGATCATGCGTGTTTGTACTTGACTTTTGTGTGACGGATTTGTGTACTGAACATACGAAAATCTGACGTCAAACCGCTGTCCGCCAAAAATTTACTAGCCTGTCATCCAACATTTGTTGGCCAAAAGTTGGACAACAATTGTCAAAAGGAGCGTACTAACGGTAAGATTTTAGTCCTGTCCCCACGTGGTTTTTGTTAAGCAGAGAATAGCAGAGAATGTCTTCTCACACAAATATGTGGAGCCAAACAAGCTCAGCATTTTCTTAGCCAATGTTTGAATCTCTTGAAACCGGCTCTTTACTTACTTTTAGCCCTTTGTGCCCTTCTGGACTATGGTCTATTGTCCTCTGTCCTGAATAAAGATGGCAAGTGTAGGTTCTCTTCAGTTGCAGCAAAGATGAATTGCCTGCCCTTGTGGCTGTGTGTGATGAAGATGCAGCACAGGGAGAAGGAAAGCACCAAATCCCGCAACGTCCGAGAGATCGCGAGAACGCAGACTGTGGACCTGCAGTCTCGCGGCGTTTATCCTGAGATCCCAGGGGTCATGAACGGCACTCAGGGATTCACTGGTGGCCACAACAGATAGATCTTGACAAATTACCTGTGGGGCTGTATTAAACTGGAACACAGGCCGCAATTGGCCCACGGGCTGGACTGTGGACATGACTGGTGTAAGAGGAGGGGTAATGAGTCACATGCTCCCTATAGCCAGCAGTAGCATGTATTTTTTTCAGCTGAATGAAACAGTGGGGGAGCACAGAGAAGAGGAGTATGTGCTGCTGGTATGGCTGTCAGAGTAAACTAGACATGTGCGGTTTGTTTCATTCCGAATTAATATTCAGACAAGTTTTTCGTTATTTGGAGATTCGGATATATTGGGAATACCCGAATTACAATATAAACAAATTTTACCTGAACGCTTCGACTAACTTAATGAAATTCGTACTGCAGTTCGAATCGAATCTTACATTGAACTCCAGTCAAATTGTCTGTATTCATTATTCTGAAATCAAAGACTGTGTGTGTTATTAGAGTACCATTTCGAAATAATGCGGTTTTTGTTAAGCCAAAGGTGATTTAAAGAGTCATTGTAATTGTCATTTGATGAAGATTTTTCTTTTGTTTGTTCACTTTGCTGCATTCGAATCGAAAACAATATAACATTATCGTTTCAAACCGATTTGAAAATGTATTGATTTGATTGTTTCGAATAAAAAAAAAATCGTTAAATTCGAAGAAAATTTGAAAATTCCGAATATGAATTCCGAAAAACAAATTGAACAAATCAACCGAATTTAACTAAACAAAATAACTAGATTAACAAATCAAAACGAAACAAAACAAATTTTGTCATGCACATGTCTAGAGTGAACTTCTTGCATGGTAAATATTGCTGTAATCAGCATAGTGTTCACAAGCTAAGGTGAAAAAATGCCATGTGTTTAGGGCCAAAGGGCGAAGTCAGATGGGGGCTTTTAGCGTTATTCTTATGTTGCTTAATTAAGAAATTCTGTTATGTGAAAAGTATCCAAGCCATCATTGCTGACTCCACCTTCTGAAAGTGCTTTTGGGGTCTCTGATACAGAACAAGTGTTTGAAATTTGGGATTCTTAAAAGGTATAGAGTTTAGGGGGCATTTAAAGAGGTTTAATTGTATGCTGGGAATTGTGGTTCAGTGATAGAAGTATAGTGTGCTGGGTTCTTGTAGTTCTGCAGAAGAAGAACAGTCTCTCTCTCTCTCTCTCTTGCGGTTTCAGGCACATTTTGTGTAGCAGGAAAGCGTGTTCCCGCTCGTGATATTTTTGTGCGATTTACACACGCGTGTTAGGGCAAACTTGAATGAGCTTTCCTATGCGAGTTTGTTGCACCAAAGAAGCTTATGCACCAAATTTTGGCACTGAGTCAGGCATGTTTTTTACTTGCACGTTTTTTTGCTCATTTTGTTACATGACAATCATAGCAAAAACGCACTGCATTTGGGGTGCTATTAAGAATGCATTGCACCCAAATATGCGTCACACGTTTTGCTGCGATTTACAAATGCAGGCAGAATTGCGGCTATTAACGGGCAGCAGACAAGTGTATTTATGGAGAGTGATTATCATTATCACCTCTCTATTATGATAAATAGGGTTACTCCATGCCTGCATTTTGCAGCCCATTCAAAAAATGCAGGCTGATGACTGGAGCCTGCAAGATGATTGCCAAAAATGGCCTCCTTGGGCAGCATCTGCCCCCAGCACAGCCCTGCATGTAATGATAGCATTACCTTTACATGCCCTTATTTTTCCCCACCTTTATATAGTGATCAAGCTATCCAATAAGTGACATTGACAGGAGTTTGGAAAACCTTAGTACATTGCCAGGAGTGCTTGAGCAGTTGCAGCAGCAATTTTCAATTTATAATGACTCATGGCATTCCTCTTTCTATTCCATTTAAATGTGTCTATTCATGTTCTTTATTGTTCAAACTCTTTTATCACAGCTTTCTAGCAATCCCTAGATAGTAGCTGTGAAAATTCAGAATGGCTGCAACATTTTTTTTTTCTTTTAAAATCTAAGGTCATGTGAATAGAAGAGCACCTTTGTAAGTACCCTTGCAGTAATGGGAACAAAATACACTATATTGTCAAAAGTATTGGGGCGCCTGCCTTTACACCCACATGAAATTTAATGGCATCCCAGTCTTAGTCCGTAGGGTTCAATACTGAGTTGGCCCACCCTTTGCAGCTATAACAGCTTCAACTCTTCTGGGAAGGCTGTCCACAAGGTTTAGGAGTGTGTCTATGGGAATGTTTGACAGTTCTTCCAGAAGTGCATTTGTGAGTTTTAAGAGTTCTCTTCACTGGAACTAAGGGGCCAAGCCCAGTCCCTGTAAAACAACCCCACGCCATAATACTCCCTCCACCAAATGATTTGGACCAGTGCACAAAGCAAGATCAATAAAGACATGGATGAGCAAGTCCTGACCTCAACCCGATAGAACACCTTTGGAATGAATTGGAGCGGAGTCTGCGAGCCAGGCCTTCCCGTCCCACATCAGTGCCTGATCTCACAAATGCATTTCTGGATGAATGGTCAAACATTCCCATAGACACACTCCTAAACCTTGTGGACAGCCTTCCTCCTTAAGATGTCCACTGAGTTGTCCATTAAAAACATACTCATGCCCAGAAAATCCAGTGTTGTCTGATGTAACGCACTGCTCCGCTTCTGCACGCTGGGTCCCACATCACCATCTTCTCTTCCTACAACATCAGGGTCTGGCTGTCTCTTCTGGGTTTTTGCAGCCAGCCCCCTTATGATGTACTGCATTGCATAAGCAATGTGCTGTAGATCAGCGGTTCTCAAACCTGTCCTCAAGTACCCCCAACAGGCCATGTTTTGGGACTTTCTCTTAGATAAAATAGCTGTCCAAAATACCAAGCCATTGATTCTGATTTAAAGCACCCGTGCAACATAAAGGAAAAACTGCAAAGATGGACTGTTGGGGGTACTTGAGGACTGAGGTTGAGAACCACTGCTGTAGATGACCCCAAAGTCTCCTGGGATGATTGATGTAAGTATCCCAGGATGTCATTTTCACCTTGCTAAGACAGGAGGAAACGCCAACTTTTTATTTTTTTTTTAAAGGTAGTGATTATACAAAAATTGTGTACTGAGGAAGAAAGTAGCATTTTTATATAAAGAAGAAAAGGTGAGTGAAGGTCCACTTTAAGTTGGGGAGCAACTTACAGAGACCAGTGCATTGTTCCATCAAGCTGTAATGGCTCATCTATAATTCATTGTTGCATGTTTCTAGGGCCGTTTTACAAGACTTGGCTGACAGATGAACAACACTTGCTGGAGTTTGGTTACGTAACAGAAGTATAAATAGCTGCATTAGATATGCCGCCAGTATGAGGCTTTTTCTCTATTCCATAATGTCTTCCTGGCTGCTTATCTCAACTATCAATTGCACAGAGAAGCTGGCAGTGCACCATTCACAGGAAACAGACATGAAAGGCAATCTGTAATAATTGTGGCATTATTTGGTAGCAGCTTCCATCCCAACCCAACACCCCTGTAGGAGACACCCTTCCACCTACGGCCGTGATCAGTAAAACATCACTTGCAATAAAGCTAAAATGTCAAACTTTGTAGCTAGAAGATGGGCTCAAAGAATAGCCTGGTATTTCAATGCACCACTGTTCTGTTTTATTAAAAGAAAAAGTAAAACACATGCAACACCACCACATTTGAATTCTTAGAAAATCCAAATTTTTTTTATACGCAATGAAGATGTGTAGATGGCAGGCTATTACAGCTGTACTAAAAGGAAAATACAAAGAACAAAGTTATACTAGCAACAGAAAAAGTGCTCAGAAGGGCAACCAAACTGATAAACGGCATGGAGGAGCTCAGCTATAAGGAAAGATTAGAGGTACTGAATTTATTCTCTCCTGAGAAGAAGAGATTAAGAGGGGGTATGTTCAACATGTATAAATACATAAGTGGTCCATATAGTGAACTTGGTGTTGAGCTATTCACTCTCAGGTCATCACATAGGACAAGGAGGCACTCTTTACACCTGGGGGAAAAAAGATTTAATCCCCAAATACGGAAAGGCTTCCTCACAGTAAGAACTGTGAAAACGTGGACTAGAGTCCCTCAAGAACTAGTTCTGGCCAGCTCAGTGGATAATTTTTTTTTTTTAACAGCTGGATGCATTCCTTAATGCACAAAATATAACAGAATCTTAATATTTATAGGTAATAAAACCAAGATTATTGATCTGGGGAATATTTGATTGCCTTCTGGGGGAACTGGAAGGAGTTTTTTTCCCCACTGGAGCACATTGGATCATGCTTTATTTTATTTTTTATTTTTTTTTACTTCCTCTTGATCCACAGTAGGTATAGGCTTCTGTATATAGGGGTTTTCTATTTTTTTATTTATTGGTTGAACTAGATGGATGTGTGTCTATCTATGTACCTCCAAATATATATAGATCTATAACAAAGGTTTCTGTTTAAAGTTGTTAAAACAGAAATAAAATGAATGCTACAATGTGTTTCTTATGCCACGTACACACGAGTGGGCTTTTCGACCGGACTGGTCCGATGGTCTATCCGACGGACTATCGACAGACTTTCGACGGACTTTCCAAACAAACGGACTTGCCTACACACGATCACACCAAAGTCCGATGGATTCGTACGTGATGACATACGACCGGACTAAAGTAAGGAAGTTGATAGCCAGTAGCCAATAGCTGCCCTAGCGTCGGTTTTCGTCCGTCGGACTAGCATACAGACGAGCTAATAGGAACTGGGTCCGGCGGAGTTCCGATGTAAAGATTTGAAACATCCAAATCTAAAGTCCATCAGATTTTCGACCGAAAGAGTCAGCTGCAGGTCAGATGAAGCCCACACACGGTCGAATTGTCCGTCGGACCAGTCCGGTCGAAAAGTACGCTCGCGTGTACGCGCCATTAGACTATCCATAATAAGAAGGTATGGAGGCTGCCATTGCTTACTTCTGAAAATAGTAGTCACCTGGCTGTCATACTTATCCAGAGGCTTCATCACAATCTCAACCACTGATTCAGGACACAACTTGGCAAGTGATATCACTGCATGCTTGTTGGGTTAGTAACTAACAAGGGAATAAAGACAACCAGGAAACTAACATTTTAAGGTGGTCAGCAATGTCAGACTGCATATTTATTTCAGAAGGGGTTTTCTTAAAGAGGTGCAGGCCCTTGAGGCAGTCATTCTGATCCCAGCATTGCCACCTTCATACATAGTAGCTCTTGGATTTCACAAGAGACTGTCTTGTGAAGAAACTTAAACCCACCCATAAGGTGAATCTTAAATGGTTTGGCATGCTTTCAAGGCAGGATATGGGGAGGAAAAATGACACTGCCACAAAAGGTGATAAGAAGAACACCAGAGAAGCAAGAACAGGCTTCCAAAATAGTTTGTCCCCATGTAGCATAAGAGGAGGCTTCCCAAGAAGAAATTAGGGGGAGCCAAGGCAGACCTACAGCTGCCAGGGCCAAGGGAGAGAAGAAGGCTCAGTTCTGACAGTGGACATTGTAAGGGAGTAACCCCCTTGAACATAAAGGGCTCTGCATCGGCAAGAGTACCTGAAGAAGGCTTCAGAGGGACACAGAAGGTCATAGCGAGTGACAAAGAAGAGAATTTTTCTGGCAAAAAAGAATGCACAGAAGTGCAAGAGCCTAAGTATTAGAAAGAGGATACACAGGGCTGGCTGAACCATGACATGCAGAATAGCAAGGGCAAATCAAAATTTGCAGGATTAGGAATGAGAACAAGTTCTTGGATGGGGTTCCCTATCATCACACTAGGTAAGACCTACCTCACATGATAGATTGCAGAGTATGGGGAAAGTGATCCGCATGCTCCAAGGAAAAAAGGGGCACCCAACCTAGAAGCAGGAATATGTCTAACTGGTAAATATCAGTGAATTATAGATGCTGAGAGATCTCTGGGGAGAGTCTGTAGAATAGTCATATAACTAAAGATGTTTGGTGAGAGAGGCAGGCAGATAATCCGTGCTTTATTAGCTGCAGCGGAGGGCAGAGTAGATATTGGGAGTCTAACAGACCCCAGGTGTCTCTATTAAAATTACCTGTCAACTGCTTATGCCATCACATCGGGGGCTTGTTATCCCTTTGCCATAGCAATAAACTTAAATTAAACAAAAAAGTATTAAAAAAAAAAAGATAATGAACTAAATAAAAATTATAAAGAAAAAAAAAAAATCAAATACACCCCTGTGCCCACCTGTACACACCTCAATACAAAAGCGCAGCATAGGGTGCGCACGCGTATGTAAACATAAATAGTGCCACACATGTAGTATGGCTGTGAACATCAGAGTGAGAGCAATAAATCTAGGGCCATAATTCATGATTTATTCTAAACTGATATCCTCTAAAGGTGTTTATAATGTCTCCTATGGAAAATTTTGGGTACCCTAGTTTTTTGCGATTTTATGGGCACATGCAGTTTTAAGTAAGACTTAACATGTTTGGTAACCATTTACTCGATGCCACCGCATCTTTTATATTTTACCAAAAATTTAGTTAAATATTGTGTTTTTTTGTACTTGTGTGTGTAATCCCACCCCAACCCCACCCCTACTTCCACGCCATGATATACAGCTGTGGCAGTAAAAGGGTTAAAGTAGTTTCAAGCAAAAATTGCAGATTTTATCATTTGTGAGCAAATAATTACCCCTGCAAAACAGTAGATTGATTATTTAGTGCAAAAAATGGCCAGGTCCAAAGTAGGACCATTTCTTTTTAAATTATTCTTTCATAGGGTGCAAGGCAGCAAAATTGCCAGGAGTGAATAATCTCTTGGAGTTGAGCCAATCTTTATATAAAGCCCAGTTGGCTTGATCAAAAATAGAGAAAGGGGTTCTAAGTATTGCCTTTTTTTTGTGCGCTTTGGGACATGTGGATGCTGTGCAGAACTAGGCATGGCTAGCCGGAGATTGGTATGCACTGCCTCACTTGATGAGTCTATGGTAGCCAGCATGTGGTGAGAAGCTGAAGAATTACCTCAAATTTGGCAGTGAAAAATCTTCAGCAAACTACGATATCTCAGTCCTTCTTACCGTCTGCAAATGTAAGCGCACCAGGCAGTTTAGGTTGTAACCTGTGAATAATGTCAGGGGAAGGAAAGACAAAAGAGTGTTTATAGATTTTGGCACCTACTGTTTTCAGTAGTGGAGTTAGCCTGTGTAATAGATAAGACATAATGGCCGAGAAATCTGCTTTAGTTAGACAGGCCGAATGTTGCATGTCTGTGAGGGAGCCCGATGTAGGTGGCTGGGGTAGAAGTCAATACAGATGCAAAGTGTAAGGTAGAGTGCTTACCACACACAGCGAGCCTCTTTTCTGTTGATGGTGGAGATAAAAGATTTGATAAAGGAGGAATGGGAGATACCAGATAAGCGATCTACAGGGCAGAAATGCTTTGCAACGCTTACTTGATTGTACTAGCAGACACAGCTCTATGAGACACTCCCAGTGGTGGATGCTGCTCTTCACAGACTAGCCAGACACGTTACTCCGAGAATTCAGTGGTGTTTAAAGATCCTATGGATCACCGCATAGATGGAGATCCTAAGAAGCTCTACGCGACTTCAGGCCTACTCTGTCGTCCAGGTTTTGCCTTGACTTCGGTTTCTAAAACCTTAAAGATATGGATTGAAAACATAGAAAATGCTGGTAAATCAAAAAACAATTGTCACAGCATCGGACGAGGTGAAATTAGCTTCAGATTTTTTGGCTGCATCCTTGGTAGACTTATGGGCCATTCTATAACAGCAAAGTGGGTGCTATAGCTCAGACACTGGGTGGCGGATTCTTCCTCCAAGCAAGCTTTGTGCTCAGTTCCATGCAATGGTTTATATGGTAAACCGCTCAAAAGAAGCCATAAAACAGGGTTTCCGGGAGAAAATGTGATCTTATTCCTCAGGGCAAGCGGAGCTACCAGCAAACAGGCAGCATTAAAAGGATTTCGAGACTCTAGAGCAGTGATGGCGAACCTTGGCACCCCAGATGTTTTGGAACTACATTTCCCATGATGCTCAACTTCACTGCAGAGTGCATGAGCATCATGGGAAATGTAGTTCCAAAACATCTGGGGTGCCAAGGTTCGCCATCACTGCTCTAGAGCGTTTAAAGGATTGCATTACGCTCAATCTCAATGGAGAGGAACCCACAATCTTTCCTTTGGAATGCTAATGAAAAAGCAGAACAATCCTCCCACGTCCCCAGAAAAATCATACTAAAAAGGTAGGAGGGCTCAAGCACCCCTAGTGGGTGCCAGATTGTCCCTGTTTCTCTTGCTTTGGACATAGGAGACTGCAGAAGCTTGGGTGGTATCAATAACAAACATATAGTGTATAGAGTTCTCCTTCCCAGGATCAGTTGGTTAAAAACATAGTTTCCAAGACTCGGGGTCGTCATGTGAACAGAACCCAGGGTTTTAGTCACAGATTTTTCTAGTAAAAAAAAAGGCCTCAGGAGGTCTGAGGCAAATCCTTGACTTGAAGGATCTGAACAAGTTTATCAATGTTGACAGCTTTTATATGGAATTCTTGCAAAAAAGGTCAGTAGCGCAGAAAAATAATTGGATGATTTTGATGGATCCTGCAAATGCTTACCTTCACATACCAACTGCTACCAGTCACCAGAGATGTTTTGCATATTCAGATCTTCAATCAACATTACCAGTTTACTTGGCTCCTTTTTGGATTATCCACAACCTTGAGATCATTTTCAAAGGTCTTTGTGTTAGTGATAGCCCTTCTGCGCCAACTTAAGAGTATATCATTATCAAGACAAAGTTCTGGTTTTAGAGAACTCCTATCAGGACTTGTTGAATCACAACGTCTTATGCCCCGTACACACGGTCGGACTTTGTTCGGACATTCCGACAACAAAATCCTAGGATTTTTTCCGACGGATGTTGGCTCAAACTTGTCTTGCATACACACGGTCACACAAAGTTGTCGGAAAATCCGATCGTTCTAAACGCGGTGACGTAAAACACGTACGTCGGGACTATAAACGGGGCAGTGGCCAATAGCTTTCATCTCTTTATTTATTCTGAGCATGCGTGGCACTTTGTCCGTCGGATTTGTGTACACACGATCGGAATTTCCGACAACGGATTTTGTTGTCGGAAAATTTTATCTCCTGCTCTCCAACTTTGTGTGTCGGAAAATCCGATGGAAAATGTCCGATGGAGCCCACACACGGTCGGAATTTCCGACAACACGCTCCGATCGGACATTTTCCATCGGAAAATCCGACCGTGTGTACGGGGCATTAGTGTTACAAACTGACAAGTTTTGGGTTGTTGGTGAGCTGCCAGAAGAGTAAATTGTCTCTACAGCAGAGAATAGAATATTTTGGCATCCTATTATTCAATATGACTAAAGCAAGAGTTTTTCTACCTCCTCACAAGGTGACATTTGAGATGCTGTTCTCAGTTGGTAAGTCTCCTACTCTAAATGCAGAACAACGTATTGTACTCCTGTATGATGAAAAGTTACAGCAGTCATCCCAGATGTTCTTTGGGCTCGGTGGCATGAGGTGCCTTTAAAACAGGCTTTCTCCTTCAATGAGATTGCCTATTGCTGGACCAGAGCTGATGGACTCCAACAGACTATGGGGGTTATTTACTAAAGGAAAATCCACTTTGCACTGCAAGTGCACTTGAACGTGCAGTGAAAGTGCACTTGGGAGTAAAGTCGCTGTAGATCCGAAGAGGACATGCAAGGACAATAAAAAACAGCATTTTAGCTTGGACATGATTGGATGATAAAATCAGCAGAGCTTCCACTCATTTCAGATCTACCCCTTAGATTGATAGCGACTGCACTTCCAAGTGCACTTGCAGTGCAAAGTGGATTTGCCTTTTGTAAATAACCCCCTATGTCTTCAACCAGATGGATTGAACTCTAACAGATATATATCTTCAACTAATTTTCAAGAAATGGGGAGCACTGGAAACAAATTTGGTGGCAACCCCAGAGAATGCTTGTCTTCCTTTGTTTTTTTTTTTCCCGCTTTTTCAATCTTCAAGCAGTGGTCCAGGATGTCTTCTCAATCAACTGGAATTTCACCCTGGCTTATGTGTTTTCACCAACACCACTGATTTTGAAACCTCTCCTGAAGATCTGCAGAGAGTCCTGGAGACCAATTGTCATGGTAATATTTTGGCTATAGAGGCCTTGGTACACTCTGTTAAAGCAGAAGATGGTAGTACCTCCTTACCACTCACTGTGCAGGAAGACTTTTTCAGAAATATTGGCATCATCCCAAGCCTCGCAGATTGAACCTGGCTGCATGGTTATTGAAAGGGAGAGCCTCAGTATCCAGTCTGGCTTCTTCAGTGACCGACAATGCTTCAACCATGAAAACCTTTCACAAATCGTACCTATCATCTGGTGTGGAAAAGGGTTCTTTCCCTTGGCGAAAGATAGGACTATCGTTATATTAATTCCGAAAATGGCAGATCTCCTAGACCAGGGATATGCAATTAGCGGACCTCCAGCTGTTGCAGAACTACAAGTCCCATGAGGCATAGCAAGATTCTGACAGCCACAAGCATGACACCCAGAGGCAGAGGCATGATGGGACTTGTAGTTTTGCAAGAGCTGGAGGTCTTCAAATTGCATATCCCTGCCCTAGACTTTCTACAAACAGCTTTAGACTTAGTTACAATATATTGAGGGAGCAGTTATCAGCATTGTCAGCTCCGAGCGGAGATAGATGGGTCAAACATTTATTGGTGCAACTGTTTCTCTGTGCCTCCTTGGAAGCCCCTTTTTTCTTCTTCAGGATTTACTGCTGGTCTTAGAGGTCCACAGAAATCCTCATTTTCATCTGTTACTGTGTTTCCCTGAAAATAAGCTTGGGTCTTATATTAATTTTGGCAACAAAAGACACAGTAGTGCTTATTTTTGGGGTAGTTCTTATCTTGCCCTGTGCTTTCTTCTCTCCCCCTCTCCCTCCCTGCCTGTCAGGAATCCCCTGTGGAACCATGTAAAAGTGCTTGTAAAATACTAGAATCCATTCTATTACAGTATATAATGTAAACTGTGTATGTTTATGTAATCTAATTGTGCCACATACGTTCTTATAGCGCCGCTGGGGGCTTCTGTGAGCCGCCAGAGCGCTGCAGAAGGAGGGGGGCACGAGACCCCACCCTGACAGCTTGGAGAAGAGGAGAGCAGCGTGAGATCAGCTAATCCCCCGCTGACAGCTGGGATGAAAGGAGGAAAGCAGCAGGAGATCAGCTGAGTGCCAAATGGCACTATAAGAAGGTATGTGGCACAATTAGATTACATAAACATACCCAGATTACATTATATACTACTGTAATAGAGTGGATTCTAGTATTTTACCAGCACTTTAAACTAGGGCTTATTTTCGAGGTAGGACTTATATTGCAGCCCTTCGCGAAAATCAGGGTAGGTCTTATTTATTTTCGGGGAAACACGGTAGAGCCATATTCTGTTGAACATTTTATATTTCTAACAGCTGCATCAACTAGTAAAGGAAATAGTTTGTTTAGGACATACTTGGTCCAAACAAACTATTTAGTCATACTATTCCTGGAATTAGGCTTTAGAGTGTTACTAAACCCAGGACCCTGCATGCACTATATCTGGTGTCCCACAGTCCACAGAACATGGAAATGCAATTATTTTAGTAAATATAAATTGCTAAATACCTTTTCTTAGCAGCAGTATATAGCAGTCTTGTGACTTCTACCAAAGTCCAGCCAATCACTGGTTAAAGTTTGTAGGCGTTTTCATGTTTCTTTGGGGCTGCATGACCCCTGACCCTCTGTCTGGACAGTGCTGAATGGCCCTGTGCTGATCACATGCACCCCCCCCCCCCCAAAAAAAAACAATATACACCAAACTGAGCATGTGCAGAGTGCCTCCAAGGCTCTGTTCTAGCAGCAGATGGATTAGGGACAGTAAAAGGGGAGGATCAGAGGAGACAGGATCAAACAGCTTTTTTACACAATGCCGTGGATTAACCACTTAGGTTCCACAGTGAGTAGAAGAAGCATGCTTTACTGCATATACAGACTGATTTTACTGTTGTGGGTTTAGTAACACTCACATTAACATTTGGTGTAAAGGATTTCTCAATCCAAAACCTCAAAATCTGACTGGAATACACCTTTAACCCTTTCACGACGACCATACACAAATATGCAGCCTCGGCTTGAAGGAGTTGTACAGGGGTGATGCCTGCAGCTGCACGCTTTGATCGGGTCTCGGATCTAGTAACCCTAGTTTACTGAAGACTTAAAAGGTGCCAGATTTTTAAAAAAATGACAGCATTCAAAACTGCCAAACTTGGCGTTTTGAATGCTTTTAAGTGCAAAAGGAGGGATATGGGGTCTTCTAGACCCCAGATCTCTCCATAAAGTGTACCTATCACTGACACAAGAGATGTTTACATTCCTTGTGACAGCAATAAAAATGATTAGAATTTTTTTTTTAAAGAAACAGTGTAAAAATAAAAAAAAACTTTAAATCACCCGTCCCTCTGGGATCGCGTGCAGAAGAATACGTAAGTCACACCCACAAATGTAAATGGTGTTCAAACCACACATGTGAGGTATTGCTGTGATCATTAGAGCACAAGAACTCCTCTGTACCTCTAAACTGGTAACCTGTAGAAATTTTTAAAAACATTGCCTACGGAGGTTTTAAGTACTGTAGTTTGTCGACATTCCACAAGTGTGCGCAATTTCAAAGCGTGACATGTTACAGACTTATTTACTCGACCTACCATCATCTTTCACATTATACCAAAAAATTGTGCTAAATTTACTGCTTTGTTTTTGTTGAATACTTGAGTGTTGCAAATACCGTGTGAAATAAAATTTTGCAACGATCGCCATTGCTAGGCTCTCTGCTATAAAAAAAAAAAAAAAAAAATTATATATATATATATATATATATATATATATATATATATATTTATTTTTTATTTAGATATATATTGAGAGGTTCTAAGTAATTTTCTAGCACAAAATATGGATTTTAAAGCAGAGTTCCAGGCTTTTTTTTTGGTTTATTAAAAGTCAGCAGCTAAAAAAAGTGTTGCTCCGGACTTTTAAGAAACAGACACTCACCTGTCCCCCGGTGCAGCGATGTGGCCGCACAGAGCCTCGCTCCTCTCCCTGTCCTCTCCGCAGCGCCTCCATTGAAACAGTGGGCACCCGGCCGTGACAGCTTGCGGCTTCACGGCTGGGCACGCACTGTGGATGTGCAAGCCACGCTGCGCTCTCCGAGTGGACAGGCAATCTTCTGGGACCTGTGACGTGTCCCAGAAGATTGCCGAGAGGGAGGTGCCGTCTAGGGTGAGAGGAGGAGTCGCCTAGGCGGACAGGAAGTCCCACTCAAAACTAGTCACCCACCCCTCTCCCCCCAAAAAAATTACATGCCAAATGTGGCATGTAAGGGGACGAGGAGTGCTTAAAGTGGAAGTTCCACTTTTGGGTGGAACTCCGCTTTAACTTGTAAGCAACAAAATTCAGAAAAGGCTTAGGCATGAAGGGGTTAAAGGGCTGAAAAGAACGGTGGTGTCAATTCACGAGTTAATTACCGCCAAATGCCAAAAAAATGCAGTAAAATAACGTTTGTGGTAAAGTCGTTTTGAAAGTGCAATTCACTAAAAATTTAGCTTTAAATACCAAACGCTGCATTTGTTCGATTTAGCGGTAATTACCGCATTTTTTCATGCGGTAATTTACTGCATTGTACTGGTTGCTAAGGAGTGGACCGGGAAGCCGGCTGCCGCATCCTCAACAATGGATGAGTTAGCAGCGGGTTACCCGCTGACAGGCGAATGTAAAAAAAACCATGCCGACAAATAAAAAGTATGGGGGGGGGGGGGGGTGTAGGGTCCCCCCATGCATACCATCTATAGCATGTATAGCACATGCTACAGCAAAAATTACATTTGTAAAAGAAAAAAAAAAGAATAAAATGACATTTTAATTGCCAGCACTAGAAATGTTTTTATTTTATTTATATGGCGTGGGGCCTCCCTCCCAGTCCATACCAGGCCCTTCAGGTCTGGTATGAATTTTAAGGGGAACCTGCACAAAAAAAAAAAAAAAAAAAAAAAAAAAAAAAAAAAAAAAACACGGCGTGGGGTTCCCCCAAAATTCATACCAGACCATTATTCGAGCACGCAGCCCGGCAGGTCAGGAAAAGGGGGGGGGGCTCTGACCTCACCCCAAAGAACCTGGTCTCCATGTTAATGGGGACAAGGACCTAATCCCCACAACCCTGACCGGTGGTTGTGGGGGTCTGCGGGCAGGGGGCTTATCAGAATCTGGATACCCCTTTAACAAAGGGGCCCTCAGATCCCAGCCCCCCCCCCCCTATATGAAGGAGTATGGAGTACACCTACCCATTCACCAAAAGACTGTCAAAAAGTAATACACAGTTTTTTAACAATTCCTTTATTAAAAAAGTGTCCCCCGATGTAAATCCATCATCAATCACACTGCCTGCTGCACCGCCAAACCCAGAAGAGAAAAAAACAAAAAACAAAAAAAAAACAGCTTTGCTCGTGGGGGTGGCTGACCACCGAATGCCTCCTGCGCCGTTTGACAGTTCTTACCTGGCAACATTACCTGCTGGCACCGCCCCACCACATGACATCATCGACCCAGCATGCACCAGTCCCTCCCCTTCCTGACCTGCCAGGCTGCATGCTCGGCTAAAGGGTCTGGTATGGATTTTGGATTTTACATTCAGCTGTCAGCAGGGAACCAGGCCAACCTCTTAGCAACCCAACCCCCACGCTGTTTTTTGACAAAAACACTGGTGGTAAATATCGCATTTTTTTTTACTCTCTGGTCCGTTTGTGAATTGGACTTGTGAGCTTCTTAAATGATAGTTATCGGCACATTTTTCATTTTGCGGTAAATATCGCATAATCGTTTTTTTTTTTTTTTTTTGTGAATGGGACTTCATTTACCGCATGTGATAATTTATGCGAATATATCACATGACTGTGTTATCAGATGTGGTCAACGTTAGTGAATTGACCTCTATATAATTTTTTTGCTTTAGAACAGATCCATAAAAAAAAAAAAAAAAAATTGAATGAAGCCGCATATAAAAGATCATTGTGACAATGAATTAAATCAACAGGCCCTTGCTAGCATGATAAAAAATCACATCCCTGAATATTTCTAGTGACTTATACCAGGTTTTCCTTTTAATATTTGGGCAATGCAAACTGAGAATATAATGAAAAATACACAGGCAGAGGTAATCTTGAGTGACATTAGCAGGTCCAGAGATCTGAGGTTATATGCAAACCTCAACTTTCCATGTAAGAACTGAGCTCACCCAACCCTTCTACTAAGATCACCACTCACATTAAGAAGGCAATAGGGAGAGCTTGGGATAAATAAAGGGGTGAGGTCAAGACTGACTCTTGCAAAGTGGAGATTTATGTACAATTTTGGCTCTCAAAAGAGGTCAATACCATCCACAAATAAATACTGTATGTAAAAATTGCAAATTAACTGAAGACATAAAATGAAGGTGGATGCATGGTAAACCACCACATTCCTGTCCAGTAAAACAATACAATTTAGCGGTTTCTGTATTCCCAGTAATACACCCAAGTGACTTTTTTTTTTTTTTTTTTTTTGTAGTAGTAGTAAAGGGACTTTTCATATACTTTTACGACACTGCACATAAACTAGTAGCAACATTTTTGTTCCTTTAAGAATTCTGCTCACAAAATTGTGTACCACTGCTAGCAAGAGGCATCATAGAACACCTAGTTTAAAAAGTGTCAGGAAACATGGTCCTCGTTTCCCTTATAATAAGTAGACTTGTAGGGGAAAGAAAGGAAAGCAAACTCGTTAAACATATGCAAGAATAGCAACTCCTGCATACACTGATGAATTAAGGTAGAAAATCCAAAATCACAAATGTCTTGTATGACAGTAACATCAACAGTAGTTTTTGTTTACAGTAGTCCCTGTCTCTCTCCCCCCTTTACATTGTTTTATTACTTCTCCATCCTGCCAGTAGATTTTTTTGACCCCCCTCTTCTTGTGACAGCAGCCTTCTTACCATGCAGACCAGGGTATGCTTTGGTGGACAGGGAGTTTTAAAGTGGTTGTAAACCCATTACAACCACTTTAACCTACAGGTAAGCCTAGATTAAGGCTTACCTGTAGGTGCAAGAAATATCTCCCAAACCTAAAAGGTTTAGGAGATATTTGCAGGCATGCGCCGTAGACATCGGTACCATTTCTCATGCCGTTCGTGGCGGCACCAGCACACATGCACGGGAGTGACATCATCGCGGTTCCGGCCAGTCACAGTGCTGATAGATGGCAGCGTCGGAGGAGGCGAACGAGGGCCGATGCCAGGGCTTAGATCTCAGGTAATTCATAATGAGCTAGTATGCTATATATACTAGCTCATTATGCCTTTGCCTTGCAGAGTGTATTTTTTTTTTTTTTTTTAAAGAGGCTTTACTTCAGACAAAGTTTTAAACAAACTTTACATACAAAACAATCCAAAGCCTAAAATTTCAGCTAACAATCAAGCAGGTACAGCAACAAATGTTTTGTTTACTTTTAGAAAACAGTTTTTAACCATATAAATAAAAGCAGACCTTTGCAAGCACCCCAGACAGTGATATGGTTTGCCCCATCCCTTTTTTTTTTGCTGGACAGCATGGTGTGTAAAAGAAAGTGGAAAAATAATAGTTTTTTGACTCCCAATAAATTTCTTGTGCTACTAACACAGCATGTCATTTTTTTTTTTTATATTGTCCATTTTAAGTGTCTCCATAATATTGATGAGTGTGCATTTGACCTTTCCATGGAAACAGGATTTTTGTACTCGCTGTGAAATCCTTTTCTTGAAGTCCATTGGGAGATACAAGAAAGATAGTGTTGGCGACAGGATTGGAGACTAGCAAAAAAAAACAAAAAAAAAAAAAACCCATTGTAGGCCAGCCCTGGATCCCCCTCTTCCCCAGTGGTAGCCATTTTCTATCTGTGCTGGGAGTACAGTCTTTCTGTTCTCCAATGGCAAAGACACCCCCTCCCCCTGCACAGCCATTCACTGGGGAGACAAGTGTACTGCTGTTTCTCCACAGCTAGCTATCCAAACCTCTTAAGCAGCTGAGAACAGAGGTCAAGTGATCACTTAGAAAAAAGAAAAGAAAAAAGAAAATAAAGAATATTAAAAAAAGTATATGTTTTGCCATTAAATTTAGATTTTAAACGGAATGGGTTGTTTTACAAGGTAAGGGTTTACATATCTCTCAAAGGGAAATGTCCTGCTTATCCAGTTGTTCATGCCTGGAATGGTAGACAAAGCTAGAACAAAGTTCTGCCTGGGGAAGGATGTGATGTACCCCCCGCCACCAGTGCATTGTCCAGCTGAATCTGGATTGGATGTCCCTCCATTAGGATTGTCCAACTTTGTAGGAACGGCCAAATCACCCAAAGTTCCAGGATGTTGATCAGGAAACAAGACTCCCAACAAACTATTCCACTGCAGTGACAGGGTGCCCAGGACTCCTCCCCATGTCCTGTAACATGCTGGCATCCATTGTGAGGATCCGCCGAAAGACTGGATGGAAGAACTGCTAACTGGATTCCTGAGTCACTAAGCTAAGGCCAGTGTAGTATGAATCAGCCTGGTGAAAAGGCTGATGCAAAAGTAAAGCGGTAAAGATTTTACCGCGTTTTAGGCTCAGTTCATACTGATGCAGTGCAGGAACCGCAGCGATTCCTGTGCAGTTCCCACACCGCACCAGAATCGCAGGAAGTACAACTGTGCTCTGCAAACCGCTGCGGTTGTCAATATAAATTTAATGACACCTCCAAATCGATTTGCAGAATGCAGTGTGAACTATGGAATCGGATAGCATAGGTCCGAGCACCCATATGATCCAAATGCAGTGCAGGGGGAGGAAAAAAAAAAAAAAGGAAGAAGTCCTGCACATTTTTTGGGCAGATCCAGTGCGAATTTGCATGTAATTTGTACAGGAATCGTGTGAGCTTCCTGTACAAATGACATGGGATACAGCAGACCGCATCCGTGTGAACCCAGCCTTAAACAGCCCCGGCAAAAGTAACACACTGACCCTCTAGTTCAGTGGCGACTGGTGCTCAAAATTTTTGGGGGGATGCAAACAAACTGAAAAAAAAAAAAAAACCCCACATAAATTTCAGCCTCTCTGTGCGCATGTGCAGCCCCTGTGCCCGTGCCCACACCCTGATTAGAGCCTCTGGCTCTAATCAGGTGCTTCAAAAAGTAATAGATGGGGGGCTGCACCCATGTGCCCACAATGCACCCACCACTGCCCTAGTTGTGGAGTGGTGAGCACTGCATCAATAAGAGCCGAAACAATCTTTCTTAATGTGGGCGTAATAGCACTAGTCTCGGACTTCTTAGGGGTAGGCCTATCAAGTCAAGGACTTGAGCGGCTCAGAGTCTTAGTATCTGTGGCTGATGGCTCAAAAGCCACTGGCAAATTAGATGTAGAATCTGCAGGAGAGGGCACTAAAGCATGCTTGTGGCCTCTACAAAGTCAGCCAATTACTGGATCAGCTGGGTCAAAGACTTTGGTAAAAATCTTAGCAGACAAAGGGGACTGGAGAGCTACAGAGACAAACCTCTAGCAGTGATGCAGAGAAGAGATTTGACAGAAAAACAAAAAAACACAAATCTAAGAAGAAAAAAAAAAAAAAAACAGGATGCTAGCAAACATTTTACACAACAGAGCTGAAGAAATTGGACACTGGCACAGTTCGTGGCCTAATTGTCCTGTTGGCAGCAGTATAACCTTAAAGCGTTACTAAACCCAGTAATATGAAAATAGTTCATCTGTCCCCCCACAGTGCCCACAGCTTATAAAATCTTTTTTACATTAAAATACTGCCACTATATACCTTTTTGGCTGATCTATATACCACAGTCACATGATAAACTGCAGTTTGTCCAGAGCTGTGTGTTCAGGTAGGAGGAGATTTTCACTATAGTCTGTATACACGCCCACATGTGTGATGTTACCATCATGTCACCTGGCTAGCTCTGAGAACAAGGAAATGTTCTCTCCAGCATAAAAGACACAACTGAGCATGTGCTGGTTGGCTACCCTGCCTGTGTGTTTGCTGGCCTTCCCCAGATAGACAGTGCAGGAGGGGGAGGATCTGTGCATACAGGATCAAAACAGCCTTTTTACACAATGTGGAGAATTAACCCCTTAAGTTCCACAGTGAGTATAACAAGCATGCTATGCTGCATATACAGACCGATTTTACGGTAGTGGGTTTAGTAAACCTTTAAAGCGGAGGTCCACACAAATTTTTAAGTTAGCCTTCATCGCATTCTTGCCTTGCATACATTGTCAAATGGAAATTTTTTTTTTTTTTTCAGAGGGGGGTACCTGTATATCTGTTTTTTCTTGGTTGCTTCCTGTCTGATCCCCGCGGGTATGGTCATCATATCCTGTGGCGCACTGTCTCCTGGGAGCTATGTGTCCTTATTCCCAGGAGTCAGTGCGGATGGCTGCCGCTAATTCTCTTGAAATTCGGAAACCGGTTTATCTTCATTGCCGTTGACGATGCCCGTTGTGATGGCAGCTTGGAAGTTTACAGCGCTCCGCGCCGTACAAACTGAGCATGCACGGGAACGAACAGCGAATGCGGGTAGCGCAGCATCACCATAGCCAGGAAGTTTATGCTTGTGGGCTTCACATGCCCACAAGCAAGATGAAACCTGCCATTACTAATTTTTTAAGTATGTTTTATGTACGAAACCGGACATCAGGGGATATATTTCATAAAACAAGTAACATTTACATTAACTTATGAATTGTTAAAAAAAAAAAAAAATTGAATTGTCGGCGGACCTCCGCTTTAAGCTAAAGACTTGCTGTGTCCCTCAATGAAAAAGAAAGCTAAAGAATGTTAATTAGCTTTCCCACAAGGAAAAAAACAAAAAAAAAAAAAAAAAAAAAACAAAAAAAAAAAAACCACACACTTCTAAATGAGATCTAATAATTACAAAAACACAAAATGGAGGAAAAGTTGCCCAAAGAAACCAGATTTTTTTTTTTTTTTTTTAATCCAGTTTCTACAGTTACTTCTCTTCTGTAATTCACACACACCATTTGAAAAGCATTACTGGCTTGTGTCCAGACAAAAAATGATGGCAACATCATAATAACGAATGTGTAAGGTCCTCCTCCCCCGCTAGCACCTCAGACATCACCATCAACCTAGGTCCTGATTGTACCACACTAGTAAAAGAGAATTCTTGCAATATTTTACAGCACAATAAGCAACAGCAGCTGTGTCCGCACCCAATGTCCAGCACAGGGATACTCACACAGTGCTCAATTAGGAAAAAAAAAAAAAAAATCCTGCACTCTTGCCATAGATTGAGCGAATCAAGGTTGATGAGATACTTTACCAGCAAACCTTAATACTCCAATATGCTTCTGTATGACCAAACCAAGGAGAACTCTGGGGATTTTTAAAAAGAGAATTTCCCGGAAAAGTAAAAACCCAAAATTTGATTGGTACCTCTCCATTTAGTAACACAGGCTGGACTTCATGAAGCTATTTATACATGCATTGAACCAGCAAGGCTGTGTCCAATACACACAGGGGAGAATTTACTAAGATTGGAGCGGCCAGAAACTGGAGTCATTGTGCAGAGCAACCAATCAGCCTCAAGCTTTCTTTCCGTAAAGTGGTAAACCAAAAACATAATATTGCAGCTTACCAATCAGATGTGGTGGCTGCATACATTTTTTTTTTTTAAGGTTTTTTTTCCGCTGTTTTAACCTGGTGATCTGGCCAGTAAAACACACCTCCTTAGAGTGCCCCCACTCTGGATGAAGGAGCACAGAGGCACAGCAGCATTGTTAATCAGAAGGGGGAGAAGTGAAACTTACAGAGGAAATAGGGAGTCTGCGCTAATGGGTGTAATTAGAAGCCTAGGTGGGAAGTATATTCCTAAATTGATAGACTGCTGCCCTCACATACGCTGACTCCACAGGGGGTGGAATGAGCGGAAAAAGTGAAAAAAGAAAAGTGTGTGAGTGTGGCGCTGTCCCAAAGTTGCAGAAGAAATGTCTGCATATATACAGTTTTATCAAAAGTGTCACGTGTGTATTCCTTTAAGTGAAATATGTATGGCAGTTATTACCACTCCTGTGGGTTAAAGTGACTGGTGATTTAAACATGAGAAGCATAATGAGTGCAATAAATCGCATCCAAGGTGTCTAGTGCTATATTTGGTATGTGTTTGTGTTCCAGCGGCCATGTTTTTGTGTGTCGGCGGCCATTTTCCCTGGGACAATGCAGACCGTCACTTTGTTATTTGCAACGTTTGTAGAACAACATTTTAATATTTATTTATTTAGCACTAGACACTTTAGAATTTTTTGCATGTCACGTGTGATGTATTTATTGCAACTTTGTGTTTTCTAGTGTTTAGACACAGACCGCTTCATGCTCTTAGCAGTGGTTAATACTGTTTTTTCCTTTTGAGGGAATATAGCACTAGACACCTTGGATGCGATTTATTGCACTCATTATGCTTCTCGTGTTTAAATCACCAGTCACTTTAACCCACAGGAGTGGTAATAACTGCCATACATATTTCACTTAAAAGGAATACACACGTGACACTTTTGATAAAACTGTATATATGCAGACATTTCTTCTGCAACTTTGGGACAGCGCCACACTCACACACTTTTCTTTTTTCAGAAGTGAAACTTAGATAAACGAATTGAAGCCAAACGCCAGCTCAGAGAGAAAATATATATATACACACACACACAATATATATATATATATATATATATATATATATATATATATATATATATATATATAATCTCAACATATATCAACATATACACACACACACACACATACACTTTTTTTTTTGGATGAAGATTTTTTTACATGAATAAATAAAAGCTGATCATTGCAAGTACCCCCGTCAGTAACGAATGATTTGTTTCAGCCCTGTAACTGATACATTTGCAGGACAGCTTGTTCTGTTGAAAAACAGACTTGCTGGCCAGATCACCAGGTGAAAATGAAGGAAAGAAAGCCTATGAATTGAATGCAGCTGTCACACCTACGAATTGGTAAGCTGCAGTATAATAAATGTTTGCTGGAATTTGCCTAATTTGTAATTGTGTACAAAACCTTCTGAGCAGAAGGGAGCATTAAAGACTGCACCAGAATAAGTACAGTACCAAGGGCTGCGCATTTCCCTTATTGGTTCTTTTTAACCCTCAGCAGTTCACCAGATTCAGTAGCAAGTGGCAGAATGCAGGTGAAATCTAATTGCAGACTCCTATACCAGCAAAATCCAGGAGCTGTTGCATTAGAATATCCGCTACTACATGGTGTGATCTCAACACCAAAAGGAGATTTTCAGTGTCCCTAGTAATCCTAATCAATGACAATACGGATCAGTTTAACAGCCAATTTTTGAGTTTCTACTTTTGGACCGAACTGGGAAATGTTAATGGCTGGGAGAATAAATCCATGCCCAATTTCCCCATGTTTTGTCTCTTTAGAAATGATGGAAGTATGCAAAGATGCCCCTTTATCCTGCCAGAAGTGAGATAACTTCCTGTGCTTTACTGAAATCCAAAGCCAAGCAGTCATCAGCCATACCCAGTTCACTTTTGTGGACTATGGTAGGCCTGGATAAATCTCACCCAGAACCAGAAGCCAGATTAAAACACCTAGGAACCCCATCACCAGGGAGCAACCGTTTACAGTTTTATCAAAAGTTTAAAAAAAAATTGACTTTAAAACAAAACAAACAAAAAAGTAGCGTTATAAGCTACACTTCATTACAAATCCTTCAATATGGATATAAATAAAACCAACAGATGTATAAAACTGCACAGGAACACTATACAGATGTTGTACTGATGGGTACATAGATGTTTATGGCCAGCACAGCTAATACCATCTGCAGGAATGCTATGTGTATGATCCCAGGTCACTGAGGCTCTGATTGCAGTAGCAGGAAGCATTAACTCCTTTGGGCCTAGCTTCTCCAAGCCTTCATCCTTACCAAGTCCAATAGACTCCACCATTCTCTCCATAGTCTCCTCTCTCCACCCACCACACTCGCAAAAGGTAAAATATTCCTTGCTATGCGCTAGAGCTGCATGATTCTGGCTAAAATAAGAATCACAATTTTTTTGCTTAGAATAAAGACTAAGATTCTCACGGTGTAACATCTTTCACATTACAAAAAAAAATATAAAATAATAATAAATAACTAACTTTACTGTAGTTTTTTTTGTATTCAGTAAAGTGTATTTTTTCCCCCAAAAAATTTAGTCTGAAAGGCTGCGCGACCTAAAACATTGCAACAACCATTTTATTCTCTAGGCCCTGTGTGTGTATATATGTATATAAAATTTATTTATATTATGTTTGGGGGTTTCAAGTAATTTTCTAGCAAAAAAATAAATAAATACTGATTTTAACTTTGTAAGAAACAAGTGTCAGAAAAAAAGGTTTAGACTTTAAGGCCTCATGTACACTACTGCTGGTAAACAGACATTCAGAGGCAGTTGGATGTTTTTTTTCAGCTGCCCCTGAACTCATCCAATGTTATCATCTTAGACCCCTTTCACACTGGGGCGTTTTTCGGGCGTTTTTCAGGTGCTTTAGCGTTAAAAAAAGCGCCTGTAAAGAGCCTGAAAGAAGCCTCATCTGCAATCCCAATGTGAAAGCCCGAGCCCTTTCACACTGCCAGCGCCCAAAAAACGCTGGTAAAGCGCCGCTTGAGACCCTTTTCACACTGGGGCGTTTTTTCAGGCGTATTTCGGGCGCTTGCAGTGTGAAAGGGCTCGGGCCATCGGCACACCCAGCCCGGTGACAAAAACAGGAAAGCGCTGCAAAGAAGCTGCTTGCAGGACTTTTTTTTGACGCCCTGCCAGCGCAGCGCCCCAGTGTGAAAGCACTCGGGCTTTCACATTGGGATTGCAGATGAGGCTTCTTTCAGGCGCTTTTTTTTTAACGCTAAAGCACCTGAAAAACGCCCCAGTGTGAAAGGGGTCTTATGTGTACATGTACACAGGTTCATTTAATGACGTTTTTTAGGCAGTTGAGTTTAGAGGCCTTTTTTTGGAAAGCAAAAAAATGAGTTCAGACACCGAGTTTAGAGGCATGCCAAGTGCTTCTAAACGCGGTAACTCACGTTTAGACAACTTCGTTTACAGGCGTTTTTCATTTTTGCCTATTTACATTTATAACTATTTATAGTTCTCTACCAGCTCAAACAATGTTGTGAAAAACTTGGCCCGATTTTTTTCTTTTGACAGCTGAGTGAGCAGAGAACTCTCTACACTTTGTTACATGAATGAATCCTGAAATTCTTCATAGAGATGTGAGCGGGGTTGAAGCGAGATCGTGATTTTTTTTAACGATTAATCGTGCAGCTCTACTATGCGCCCTATACAGGATACTGAAAGTTTCTGTGGTAGCCAATAGAAGGGGCTGTTCTGTGCATTTCTCAAGCTAGCCAAACACTAGAAGATTGGTAGAAAACATTTGTTTCCAGGAACGTTTGTTAAATTTTTTGCGGTCAAAAACATGCAGAATGGAACTTCTCAAAACAAACACATTTCTAACAGTGAATGTGGTTTCCTTTCCGAAAAATACATTCATGCCAAAATCAAACAAAATTTTAAAGTACTTTTGAACAACATTCATCAAGTCATCATAATGTATTTAAGATTTTTTGTATGAATGTTCATACGAAGGATCATTAGTAAATCTACTAGTGTATGACCAGCTTTGGTTCATCCTATACAACCCTGTCCTCACTTGTGCCCGCTTTCGAGGAGAATTTCAGTATACAGTAACTACACTTGGCTGGGCCCCCCTGCTGACCAAGTTGCCAGGTTTCAGTCAAAATGACAATCCGGACTTGGCAAGCCCTGGACTACATATAACCCCCCTCTAAGTAAAAGATGAGAAAGGAAGGTGTTCTGAAGACCAAATTAGGAGCAAGCAGCCCAGGGTGACACAGAGGTTCTTTTATAGATACAGTTTAGTGATTGTTGCCGCCCCCCCCCCAGGACAGGAATCAAATTGACAGGATTACTTGGTAAAATTAAAAAGGGAAAAAAAAAAAAAAACATCCTAAGAAAAGAAAAACAAATGCAGTTGTCACATCTAAGCACTGGCGAGCTACAATATATTACATTTGTGTTCTTTGGTTTAGATACACTTTAAGACCCATTTCTGTGTACCCAACTAGGGAGTATTTTCCACACTTCCGTCAGTCACCAGAACAGAAAGTGGGGGAAAAAAAAAGTAATAAAAAACCCCAGATTTCTAACCCTTACCTACTCTGATGCTTCTTACATCCCTGCTTATATGCCTTTGTAGAATGTACACCGAGATGGGCATGCACGGGAGTTAAAGCGGAGTTCCATTCAAAAGCACCTTTCGGAGGAGAGGGGGGGGAGCAGTTACTTGTTTTTGACAGGTACCCGTCCCCACTTCCGGGTGACCTCACCGCAGGAAATTTGCCCCCTCTCCTTGGCCATTCAGAAAGCGCAGCGTGTTCGGCGCATGCGCAGTCGGGAACCGGCTGTGAAGCCGAAAGGCTTCACTGCCGATTTTTCTTACAAGGAATGGCGATGGCAGCACTCAAGAGCCGATTGAAAAGACATCTGTATAAAGATTTTCATGCCAGCGAGTGGATCGCGGTCCACAAAATCGCTAGAAGGTGGAGAGTATAGATGTCTTTAGTTCTGCTTTAATAGTTTAGTCTGCTGCAGTTGAGGAAACTGGTGTGAACATACAGAAGCAGACCAATGAATCAAGAGTCACTGGTGGGAATTTATCAAAAATGGAGCAGCTGTGCACAGAAACCAATCAGCTTCCATCTTCAGCTTGTTCAGTTAAGCTCTGAAAATGCAAGAAGCCGATTGGTTGGTAAGGACAGCTGCTCCATTTTTGACAAATTCCCCACACTGTGCAGAGTTAATTTCTCTAATCTGCGTGTGAACCTTTAAAACCGATTCGCTCAAATCTAAAGTTACAGGAAAATTAAACCAAGATTAAACCAAGACCCTGATCTATATTCAATACTTTAGAAGACAAAATTTACATTGCAAATACTGCAGATAAAAAAAAAAAAAAAAAAGAAGTAATGCTGAAAATTGTACACTGCCATTTCTCAAAACCTAGAAAATGAAGGTGGATCCACAGGATTTTCATGAGAAAAAGGTGAAGACAATGAGACTGGACAATCTGCTCCTGATTGTATAGCTCGTTTTAAAATTGGTGATACAAAACGGAGCGCGTTTCTGTGTCCGGACCCTGCTGAGTTTGAGGAATAGATTAAGTGTGGTCACCACTGATATATCCCATCCTGGATTCCAGTCATGGCAGACAATGCGTCCATCCAGGGAGATGTCTGATTGTTGTACTGACGCCCATCTACAAGTCTGAGTTTTTGGTCCACAGTTCCAAGCCTGCGGTCTTCTCTAAGAGACGTTCGTTAGGGGCTTGTATTTTTTTAGCTTGGTCCACTTTCCAGTAGAATAGTTCATTTCAAAAACCGTATCCACCATCATGGTGGTGCTGCCTGTTCCATCTCCTTTCTGGATGACTTCCGTGTACTCGCTGAGTTTGATCTGGATGACATCACCCTGCTCTGGGCACGGATTTTCTGCACAAACCAAGACATTTATATGAGAAAGAAATAAACCAAGAGCCTGGAAACTAAAAATGCATACACAACTCTTCTTCATCTAAACTGGCCTCAAAAACAATCAATACAATTTTACAGATTACAACCCTTTCCTAGGTTAAAAGCAGGCCTTGCAGTTTCCCCCCTTCTTTTTTTAGATAGATTAGAGTTGGGAATGGTAAAGACTCCCATCAGTTTATTTTTTTGTGTCCTTATGCGGAGATTGTGTTTAGCTTCTTGTCCTATACACACAGCAGGATGTTAAAAGAAAACTCTAAAACAAGGAGGTTATCACCTCTTGCAGTTGTCTTTAGGATAGGACCTCCCCTTCCTGAAAAACAGTTCCCATTGCTTTATGTAAAGAAAACAATGGTCAATAGGACCAATGGCGAGGATAAATCAGTGGGGACACAGATAGCAATAAAACCTGACATGGGGTTGAAACCCTTCCCAAATCGATCAAAAATATTGGTAACATGTAACATGTTCCCAAAGGTGTACTTTATCCTTTAAAAACAGGCACCATTATTACTTTGTTAGTCAAAAGTCACTTCTTCTTAGCACCAATCTGATCCTGGTTTTTATTTATTAAAGCTGCACAAACATACATGTCATACTTTTAAAGTTTTCTTTTTGGCAATCCAAATGCAAGATTAAAATTCTGACCGAAAGTCCGTTTTTAAAATATCCTTTCATTTTCAAAAAATCTATTTGCACACGGTTCTGTTTTTTACAGAGACAATTGCAATATTAAAACAAATAAATTAGAAAAAAAAACACAACTTAAGCACAAGTCATCTTGTGCTTCAGGGCTAAGCACAGCTCCCTGTCCAATGACAGCACCTTTACAGGTCACCAAGGTGCTCTTACTAGATAAATAGCCATCTGAGATACCAAATATTAGCAGTTTCCTGCAATATGATCTGCCATTCACTAAGACTGCTGGTATATCAGGGCTCTGTAACCTACCTCTTGAACCCGCCATAAATCCCAGTATTAGAGCCTTCTCTGGCCTTGTAAGCTTGTTTGCAGTCTTGAACATTTCTTGAGCTGCAAACATCTGTTCCCGCTGTTAAAAATAAATAAAAAAGAAGATTACATAAACATGTTGCAGCAAAAATTTGTTGCATTTAAAAATCACAGTAACATTTTCATACAATTAAAACAGATCATGCAGTAAAATCCAGCCAGATACATAAATGAACAAAATGAGAATCAAGCAATCGTGGGGCCAGCCTGTAATGTTTGCTTCAGGCACTGGATTCTGTGTTAGGCACACATCTTGGCATGTTAAGTAACGTGTAGTTAACCGCAGGCTGCCATTCAGGTCTAGGACCATGGTCTTGTTCCCAGACCCTGACGTACCCCTGTGGGTATGGCCAGTATCACGGGTGAAGCCTGGTCTTTGTAGCCCGGCATTGTGGATAAGGCAAGACAGGATTTTCCTGTATGCTGGCACCAGTTCCTGACTTTTATAACATAATCTGCAGTTCTTAGCACACTATGAAGTTCTACAGAGGATTGGCGAGTTATTCACTTATTGCGGCTACCCCTGCCATTTTGTCTTGAACATTTCTCAACATAAGCACATAAGTGCTAAAACTTACCTCCTTTCCAATAGTCCAGGCCCCTCACTAGCATAGCCTTCCCGAGCGCCAGTCTTCTGGCATCTTGACTGGCCGGCTCAGAATGATGCAACTCCTACGCATGCGCAGGAGTCAGTAATCCTGGCACACAGGGCTGCGAGCAGGCAGGGAGGTGCTCTTTATATGTATGCATACATACATATATACACACACACAAATCTTAAATTTGCTTAAAATTTGACACTTTCTTTTCTACTATCTAGATGTAGCTTTAACCACTTGCTGACCGCATGTACATATACGTCAACAGAATTGCACGGACAGGCAAATGGGCGTACAGGTTTGTCCCTTTAAAATTTGCTGCCCTGCGGTCGTGCCGCCATAATGTCGCAGAAAAAAAATAAAAAATAAAAAACCTAAAAATGCCATAAAACTATCCCCTATTTTGTAGATGCTATAACTTTTGCGCTAACCAATCAAATGCTTATTGCGATTTTTTTTTAACAAAAATATGTAGAAGAATAAGTCTCGGCCTAAACTGAGGAAAAAATGTTTTTTTTTTTTTTAAATATATTTTTGGGGGATATTTATTATAGCAAAAAGTAAAATATATTGCTATTTTTTCAAAATTGTCGCTCTTTTTTGTTTTAGCGCAAAAAATAAAAACCGCAGAGGTGATCAAATACCACCAAAAGAAAGCTCTATTTGTGGGGAAAAAAGGAAGTCAATTTTGTTTGGGAACCACGTCGCACGACCGCACAATTGTCAGTTAAAGCGACGCAGTGCCGAATCGCAAAAAGTGCTCTGGTCTTTGGCTAGCCAAATGGTCCGGGCTTAAGTGGTTAAATGTCCAAGGTACAGACAGAGCAATCAACCAAAAATCTACAAGGTTTAGTAATAGGCAGGAAGTGGTCAGATCTTAATAGAAGCTTCAAGAATGGGGGGGGGGGTTATATCTGTGCACTCTAGGGGCAACCCCAAGCAAGATTTTTGCCAGCGGCCAATCACCTGAAGGTAGGAGCCATTAAAACTACTGTAAGATTGAGATAATTTCTGATGCCAAACTATGTCACACAACATCTGATGCGAAAACCTCTGCTCAAAATATAGTCCAGCTGTTATCATATGCTAAAGACGCCCATGCCGTCTTCAGTGATCTTGCAGCCAACAGCACTAGAGAAAGCTCTGAACCATCTCATGCATTCGTTTTGTCAGCACAGATGTTCTCAGATAAAGATACAAGACTTACTGTAAGAGACAAGCTTTTCCTGGGCGGAGGCTGTGTCTGTATGGTAGTGATCTGAGGTGCCTGTGCTGCAGGTGTTACCACCTGTGTTACAGCAGGTGTCAGTGGAGAGGTAGGGGTGGCTGCAGGAGTTGGGGTAGCGGCTGGAGTATTGGGGTTGCTGTGATACATCGGCGTCCGTTGTTTGAACTGTGTGGCAAGAGTGTTGTTGGGAGGTACAGGTTCCTCTGCTTGTCTTGTGGTTTGTAATGCTTCCCGAACTGAACCAGCTGTGCAAATAGAAAGATAAATCAATTTAACCTCAAAACCAAACCGTGCCTGTGCTTCCTTCCTATTCCCTATCTGACCATCTTATGAAACCTTCCACAGACTTGTTGGAAGGTGTACCAATTGTTTAATAAACTGCTCTACGGATACCACAGAGATTGTCAGGTCAAACAATGCCAACTACTGTCGACCTCACTATACCATTACAGACCTGATCTTTTCCTCAATTCAGCCAACATTCTTATGCCCTGTACACACGGTCGGATTTTTTCCGACGGAAAATGTGTGATAGGACCTTGTTGTCGGAAATTCCAACCGTGTGTAGGCTCCATCACACATTTTCCATCGGAATTTCCGACACACAAAGTTTGAGAGCAGGCTATAAAATTTTCCGACAACAAAATCTATTGTCGGAAATTCCGATCGTGTGTACACAAATCCGACGCACAAAGTGCCACGCATGCTCAGAATAAATTAGGAGATGAACGCTATTGGCTACTGCCCCGTTTACAGTCCTGACGTACGCGCTTTACATCACCGCGTTAAGAACGATCAGATTTTCCGACAACTTTGTGTGACCATGTGTACGCAAAACAAGTTTGAGCCAACATCCGTCGGAAAAAATCCATGGATTTTGTTGTCGGAATGTCCGATCAATGTCCGACCGTGTGTACAGGGCATAAGACTCTAAACCAATGATGGCAAACCTTGGTACCCCAGATGTATTGGAACTACATTTCCAATGATGCTCAACTACACTGCAGAGTGCATGAGCATCATGGGAAATTTAGTTCCAAAATATCTGGGGTGAAAACATTCGCCATCACTGCTCTAAACCATGTGTTAGCCATTCCTTAATCTGCAGCACACAGGAATCATTCTACAAATTAGACTAGATCTAGAATTAGAATTAGACAAGTGGATTAAGGGGGATTTGTGTCGATGGACAAATTTCAGCTCGTTTCCATTTGGGATCAGTTTAAGGCCCTCCTGAGATCATTCATCTCTCATTAACAGTTGGCATTTGATTATTCAGGCTGCTACTGCATTCTCAATGACTGCATGGGAGAAAAGCAGTGGTGGCAAACAAAAACCTGTCGACAGCAGCATCTAAAACTTCAATTTTGCTTTAAAGTGGTTGTAAAGGCCGACAAGTTTTTTTTACCTTCATGCATTCTATGCATGAAGGTTAAAAAAAAAAAGAAAACAAAAAAAAAACAAAAAAAAAAAAAAAAAAAAAAAACTGTGCTGCTCCCACCGCCCCCAATACTTACCTGAGCCCCCTCATGATCCAGTGATGTGCACGGGAGCCTCGGTTGTCCCAGGACTGCTTCTCATTGGATGGGAAAGCAGCATCAATCACAGCCAGGGAACCAATGAGGAGAGCGGGGGGGCTGAGCTACAGCTCTGTGCATCTTATGGATGCAGAGAGCAGGGCTCAGGAGCGAGCACGTACCAGTGCCCCATAAGCAAGCGGCTTGCTATTGGGGGGCAATGGTCAAGGCAGAGGAGCAAGAAGCACCAGCGGGGGACCCGAGAAGAAGAGAAGAGGATAGGGGCTGCTATGTGCAAAACCACTGCACAGCAGGTATGTTTTTTTTCAAATTTTTAGAAAAACCCCACTATACGATTGTGTGTTCTCATTAACACAGCATACCTATATATTTTTTTTTCTTCTTACCTTTTGGATGTTTGAGGAAAAATGTGTCATACCTGACTGCAAGCTCAGCTCTTAGCTAGCTCAGGATGCTGTCTCAGTAGCAGGGTGGGGGACTGGCTGAGTCCAATTCTCAATAACCTACAATAGTGAAACCTATCTCCTAAACCTTTAGGCTGGGTTCACACCTATGCGAATTGGATGCAGGTTTCTCCACATTCAATTTGCATAGCAGGAGAATATGACCGGCTCTCTATGGAGTCGGTTCACATGTCTCCGGGGCGGCTTCGGATCGCACTGCACAGAAACGCTGTGAGTCTTTGCCTCCGTTTCAGGGACGAATTCAGGCAAAGATTCTGCCCTGATTTGTCCCTGAAACAGAGAACAGGGACAAACAACATTGCTGTGCGATCCGCGGCCAGTTTAGGTGTGAACTGAGCCCAAGTTAAAGCTTTTTTCTTTTTTTTAACAAAGGGGATCCTGTTTCTTTAAAGCATGCATAACAGCACAGTGCTTGTGCTGTGTAGTTTGGCCCTTTCAATCACCTAAAATACTTGGGCTGATCCTGCCTGGTTCTGCCCTCCCCCCTGTAAACTGACCACAGTTTATCATGGCTGCTGAGCCCTGACACCGTGGGCAGTTTACGTGTCTCCATCATCCGCCACTATCCTCCTCTCCCCCCTCCCTGCCTGTCAACTCGTACCAGTGCCCACTCCCCCCCCCCCCCCCTCTCCTGCTGCTAAGATTACTGTTGAATTGCCATACAATCCTCTCTGGTTGATAATGATAGGTGCCCAGTGTGTGTGGTTCTTTAGCTTATTTCAAAGCACCGTTCATGTGACCGGCTCCTTTCTCCACCTCTCCTCCTGACTGACGTAAGCGGGGGATTCTCGGTACATCACGCTGTAACTGTCAGATCGAGATAAGAGATGCAGCCAGTCCCGTGAGCGCCGAGGGGCGCTCTGAAATCAGGTACATAGCGGTATTTTTTTTTTATATAAAATGCGAAAAACCGCAAATTCTCTTCCTCCCCCAAGCCTGTAATAGAGTTGGGTGAAGCGAGTATTCTTTTTGTCAGTACCCACTCCTACAAACCTCACCGAGGAGGGCTTTGCATGTGCTGCCTACCTCCCCACACACCCTCCTGGAGGAATCTGTTAGGAAAAAAAAAAAAAAAAAAAGGAGAAAACCCCCACTACCCAAGTAAAGCCAGTTTCCAAAATAACGAGTCATCAATGAGGGCAGACAGCTAGTCTGTTACACTGATTGAAAAGCTCTGCGCAATTTTTTTTAGTCAGTTCTCATTTTGAAAAATGAGGGCAATCCAAAAAAGGAAAAGCCTTCACTTAATATATCCTGAACAAAAACAATTTGGAATCTACAATAAAGTTTATGAAAACTCTAAAATGCCATGTTGCGTAATGTTTTGCTTTAATTAGTTCATTAAACTTCCAGGCTTATTTCAGCCAAGATCCTCCATAAAGAATATAATTTTAATTACTCTTAATATCAGAGTTGGCTTCAAAATATGATAAAATGTGCGTACCTTGTGGGGTCTCAGATGCTGGAATATAGGAGGAAGATGGTACCACACTGGGAGTGGCTGGCAAGTAACTGGTAGAGGGCAGTGCACTTTCGCTGTTCAGCGTGCCAAGTTTCTGCAATGAACATACAGTTTAGTATACATTTTATCCTCCTCTACCCAAAAACTTTAAAATTTAATGTAAAAGCTAACCCCAGGCCAGCATCATTACAAGTGAAAGACAACTTGCAAATCACATAAAACCTCTGTCACTTATCACAATGGTATTGCATCAAGAGAAACCAACGCACTTGTGTAGACACCAGACCAGCAGCATAATCCGGGGTGGCGCTTTCCACAACAGTCTCTTCTTTCTGAGGCTTTTCTGTAACATCGGTTTCTGTTAAAAAAAAAAATAGAAAGGTCAGGGATTTAACAACTCATAAGAACCAATGCATGCAAGGATTTGGCATTTAGGAGGACTCAAGTAGCAAACACACTGCTGGAATAATGAAAAAAAAAATCCTGCCGTCTGCCTTGAAGACACTTTCACTACTTTTAATCTTTGGTAAAATAGGTACAGAGGGTAAATCTTTCCAACAGGGACATGAGCAGCAATAAAATCCAAACATGAGGAAGAGGAGAAATAGAGCGAAAACTGATGTTGTACCAGAATATGTACAGCCTTGGTCAAAAAATGTTGAGAATGATACAAATGTAAAATTTTCACAAAGTCTGCTGCTTGAGTGTTTTTAGATTTTTTTTTGTCAGGTGTTACCATGGTATGGTATACTAAAGTATAATTACAAGCATTCCATAAGTGTCAAAGGGTTTTATTGACAATTACATGAAGTTTATGCAAAGAGTCAATATTTGCAGTGATGACCCATCTTTTTCTAGACCTCTGCAATTCGTCTTGGCATTCTGTCAATCAATTTCTAGGCCACATCCTGACTGATGGCAGCCCATTCTTGCATAATCAATGCTTGGAGTTTGTCAGAATTTGTGTTTTTTTTTTTTGGTTCACCCGCCGCTTGAGGATTGACCACAAGTTCTCAATGGGATTAAGGTCTGGGGAGTTTCCTGGCCATGGACCCAAAATGTCAACGTTTTGTTCCCCAAGCCACTTAGATGTCAGTTCTGCCTTATGGTAAGGTGCTCCATCATGCTGGAAAAGGCATTGTTCCTCACCTAACTGTTATTGGATGGTTGGGAGAAGTTGTTCTCGGAGGATGTTTTGGTACCATTCTTAATTCATGGCTGTGTTCTTAGACAAAATTGTGAGTGAGCCCACTCCCTTGGCTGAGAAGCAACACCACACACGAATGGTCTCACAATGCTTTCCTGTTGGCATGAGACAGGACTGATGGTAGCACTCACCTTTTCTTCCCGGATGCCCCAATCAGAAAGGGGATTCATTAAAGAAAATTACTTTACCCCAGTCCTCAGCAGTCCAATCCCTGTACCTTTTGCAGAATATCAGTCGTTTCCTGAAGTTTTTCCTGGAAAGAAGTGGCTCCTTTGCTGCCCTTGACACCAGGTCATCCTCCAAAAGTCTTTGCCTCACCGTGCATGCAAATGCACCCACAATAGCCTGCTGCCATTCCTGAACACAGCTCTGCACTGGTGGTGCCTGGATCCCGCAGCTGAATAAACTGCAGGAGATGGTCCTGGCACTTGCTGGACTTTCTTCGGCACCCTGAAGCCTTCTTCACAACAACTGAACCTCTCTCCTTGAAGTTCTTGATGATCCGATAAATAGTTGATTTAGGTGCAATCTTAGTAGCAGCAATATCCTTGCCTGCGAATCCATTTTTGTGTAAGGCCCCATTCGCACAGGACGGATCCGCTCAGCGGACACTGCCAGCTCAGTGGGAGATCGCTCTGTTGATCCCTGCAGAGCCGGCGGATGACAGGTTTGTCTCTGCTCACTGTGCAGGGACAGACCCATCAGAACCTCGCTGTCATCTATGGCAGATCGGACGAAAACGGATCCACCTGTTAGTTTTCATCCGATCGACGGATGGTGAAGGTATCGCCATACGTCTGTTTTGAGCAATTCTAGGCGAATGGCAAGCGGGTGTCAGCGGACACATCTCCGCTGACATCCGCCTGCCCATAGAAGTCAATGGGTGGCCCGCTCAGATACGCCTGAAAAAAAACAAAAAAAAAAAAAAAAAAAAACGGACAGGCGAATCCGAGCAGGCTTATCATGTGAAAAGGGCATAAAGCAATGATGACTGCCCAGGTTTCCTTGCAGGTAATCCATGGTTAACAGAGGAAGAACAATGATTTCAAGCATCACCCTCCTTTTAAAGCTTGTAGTCTGTTATTCTAACTCAATCAGCATTACAGGGCAATTTTCAGCCTTTTCCTCGTCAACACTGACACCTATGTTAACAAGAGAAATCACTGACATGTCAGCTGGTCCTTTTGTGGCAGGACTGAAATGCAGTGGAAAGGTTTTTCTTGGAATGAAGTTAATTTTCATGGCAAAGAGGGACTTTGCAATTAATCAATCTGATCACTCTTAACATTCAACTGAGGCAGCAGACACTGAAAATGAATATATCTGTCATTCTCAAAACTTTTGGCCACAACTGTAGGTTGTCCTGAAATAGACACTGACCATTTGCATCAAAATAGCAATGGCTCTAAAAATTCATTTATGGCAAATAAAAAAAGTACACTACAGCGTATGACCCCATAAAAAAAAAAAAAAAAAAAAAAAAATTACCAACAAAGTGTTTCAAAAGAAGACTGATCCTCAAACTGCCACCATAAGCTTAGCCACAGGCATAAGATTACATGGGAGATGAACATTCTAGAATCACAAGGTACCATAGGACCAAACGACAAACCCTATGGGTAACATCTGAGACTTTTGATCAGCGATAATAAAATTAGTACTCACCAACAGTCTTTCTTCTCCTCTTGGCCTCTCGCCCTGCTCCCACCATGTCCAATTCAGATATATCCAAGAGCTGTAAGCAAACATGTGCATTCAACTTTTGATGTGCCACTTGTACTTGCAGTAAATAGCAGGGGGCAGAACTAAATAGCCCGTTCTGAAGCCGTACAGACTACAGTGTGAAAAATAATTTGATTCCCTGCAGATTTTGTAAGTTGGCTCACCTACAAAAGAAACAAAGGGTCTAATAATTGTTATCATAGGTGTATTTTTAAAGATAGAGACAGAATATCAACCAAAAATCCATAAAAAAAAAAAAAAGATATGAATGTTTTAAATTGAGTTGCAGTTCAGTGAGTAAAATAAGTATTTGACCCCCAAGCAAAACATGACTCAGTACTTGGTGGAGAAACCCTTGTTGGCAAGCACAGAGGTAAGACTTTTCTTGTAGTTGGTTACCAGGTTTGCACACATCTCAAGAGGGATTTTGATCCACTCTTTACAGATCTTCTATAAATCCTTAAGGTTTCTTGGCTGTCTCTTGGCAACTCGAAGTTTCAGCTCCCTCCATAAATTTTCTATAGGATAAAGGTCTGGAGACTGACAAGGCCTCTCCATGACCTTAATGTGCTTCTTCTTGAGCCACTCCTTTATTGCCTTGGTGGTATGTTTGGGTCATCGCCATTCTGGAAGACCCATCCATGACCCCTCTTCAGTGTTCTGGAGGGAAGAAGGTTCTCATCCAAGATTTTACAATACATGGTCTCGTCCACTGGCCCCTCAATGCGACAAAGTCTGCCTGTACCTTTAGCAGAGAAACAGCCCCCAAAGCATGTTTCCACCTCCGTGCTTTACTGTAGGGATTGTGTTCTTAGGGTCATAGCCAGCATTTTTCTACATCCAAATACGGTGAGTCAAGCTAATGCCAAATAGCTCAATTTTGCTCTCTGACCACAACACTTTCTCCCAATCCTTCTCTGAATCATTTAGATCATTGGCAAACTTCAGATGGGCCTGTACATATGCCTTCATGAGAAGGGGGACCTTGCGGGCGCTGCAGGATTTCAATCCATGGTGGCGTATTGTGTTACCAATGGTTTGTTTGGTGACTGTGGTCCCAACTGCCTTGAGATCATTCACAAGCTCCTCCTGTGTAGTCCTGGGCTGGTCCCTCACTTTTCTCATTATCATCCTTACCCCATGAGGCAAAATCTTGAATGAAGCTCCAGACCAAGGGCGTTTGACGGTTATTTTGTATTTCTTCCATTTGTGAATAATCGTGCCAACAGTTGTCTCCTTACCACCAAGCTTTTTGCTGATGGTCTTGTAGTCCATTGTAGCCTTGTGCAGGTCTACAATCCTGTCTGACTTGCTTTTACAGCTCTTTGGTCTTGCCCATGATGGTGAGGTTTGAATGGAAGAAAGATTCTGTGTCCAGGTGTCTTTTATACACATAACAAGTTGTCATTAGGAGCACCTTCTAAATTGACAGGACTAATCTCTGTACCACATACTGTAGCCAGTCTGTGGGAGCCAGAAATCTTGTTGGTTGGTAGGGGATCAAATACTTATTTTACTAACTGAACTGCAACTAAAATTTATATTATGTGTTTTTCTGGATTTTTGGTTGATATTTCGTTTCCATTTCAAATACACTTATGATAACAATTATAGACCATTCATTTCTTTGTAAGCAGGCAAACTTCAGGGGATCAAATAATTATTTGTGTGTGTGCGCATAAGATATAGATATATATATATATACACACACACACACACACACACACACACACACACACACACACAGTCAGGTCCATAAATATTGGGACATAAACAATTCTAATCTTTTTGGCTCTATACACCACCACAATGAATTTGAAATGAAACAAACGATTAAAACAAACATTAGGTGTGGCCAAATCAACTGTTTGGAACATCCTTAAAAAGAAAGAATGCACCGGTGAGCTCAGCAACACCAAAAAACACGGAAGACCACGGAAAACAACTGTGGTGGATGACCGAAGAAATCTTTCCCTGGTGAAGAAAACACCCTTCAGAACAGTTGGCCAGATCAAGAACACTCTCCAGGAGGTAAGTGTATGTGTGTCAAAGTCAACAATCAAGAGAAGACTTCACCAGAGTGAATACAGAGGGTTCACCACAAGATGTAAATCATTGGTGAGCCTCAAACAGGAAGGCCTGATTAAAGCTTGCCAAACAACATCTAAACAAGCCTTCACAGTTCTGGAACAACATCCTATGGACAGATGAGACCAAGATCGACTTGTACCAGAGTGATGGGAACAGAAGAGTATGGAGAAGGAAAGGAACTGCTCATGATCCAAAGCATACCACCTCATCAGTGAAGCATGGTGGTGGTAGTGTCATGGCGTGGGCATGTATGGCTGCCAATGGAACTGGTTCTCTTGTATTGATGTGACTGCTGACAAAAGCAGCAGGATGAATTCTGAAGTGTTTCGGGCAATATTTTCTGCTCATATTCAGCAAAATGCTTCAGAACTCACTGGATGGCGCTTCACAGTGCAGATGGACAATGACCCGAAGCATACTGCGAAAGCAGCCAAAGAGTTTAAGGGAAAGAAGTGGAATGTTATGCAATGGCCAAGTCAATCATCTGATCTGAATCCGATTGAGCATGCATTTCACTTGCTGAAGACAAAGCTGAAGGGAAAATGCCCCAAGAACAAGCAGGAACTGAAGACAGTTGCAGTAGAGGCCTGGCAGAGCATCACCAGGGATGAAACCCAGCGTCTGGTGATGTCTATGCGTTCCAGACTTCAGGCTGTAATTGACTGCAAAGGATTTGCACCCAAGTATTAAAAAGTGAAAGTTTGATGGATGATAGTTAATCTGTCCCATTACTTTTGGTCCCTTAAAAAGTGGGAGGCACATATACAAACTGTTGTAATTCCTACACCGTTCACCTGATTTGGATGTAAATACCCTCAAATTAAAGCTGAAAGTCTGCAGTTAAAGCACATCTTGTTCGTTTCATTTCAAATTCATTTGTGGTGGTGTATAGAGCCAAAAAGATTAGAATTGTGTCGATGTCCCAATATTATATATATATATATATATATATATATAAATAAATAAATAAAATAAATCACACACACGTTTCCCCCTCTTCCCTATAACAGGGTAATAGTAACTCATTCAGGACATTCACCCACCTTTACTCCTCTCTCTCTACGAAGCGGCGTCCTGGAAGGTGCAATGGGGGTTCTGTTGGCAGTTGGGCTGAACACACTGGGGGTTGTGGGACTTCTAAAGGGTGCCTGCTTTGGTATACCTTTGAGAGGAGCTGTAAAAAAAAAAGTTTATAAAATGGAAGTTTTATTTAAGGAGTAGTACATGTGGACAATTTTTAATCCTACTAAGATTCACATAAAGGAAAAAAAAAAAAAGGAAGAGAAGTGTGCCCTGTACACACGATAGGATTTTCTGATTGAAAATGTGTGATAGGACCTTGTTGTCGGAAATTACGACCGTGTGTGGGCTCCATCACACATTTTCCATTGGAATTTGTAAACAAAGTTTGAGAGCTTGCTATAAAATTTTTCAACAACAAAATCCATTGTCGGAAATTCCGATCGTTTGTACACAAATCCAACGAACAAAGTGCCACGCATGCTCAGAATAAATTAAGAGACGAAAGCTATTGGCTGCTGCCCCGTTTATAGTCCTGACGTACGTGTTTTACGTCACCGCGTTCAGAACGATCGGATTTTCCGACAACTTTGTGTGACCGTGTGTATGCAAGACAAGTTTGAGCCAACATCCGTCAGAAAAAATCCATGAATTTTGTTGTTGGAATGTCCGATCAATGTCCGACCGTGTGTACAGGGCATAAGAGTAAAATGTGCTGATGCCTGGGGAGGTTGTGCCAAAATAAGGTGTTCCATTAGAGAATATATGTGTGTCCATTTAGTGCTCTGAAATGAAATTTGTTTCACATTGACTTCTATTCTGGAAAGAGCAGGGAAGGGTTAGGACCTCTGAAAAGTCTTTTGAGCCACTGCCTTTATATCCAGTAAAGAATCCTACCTCTGACGAGGGTCATCAAACAGGTGTCCTCATACAGGAGATTTCCACTCAACTACAATTTTCTTTAGTATTCACAGAAGTGAGATACAGTTATCGCCTAAATGGGAAAACTTTGCAACAAAAACCTGACAAAGGATTGTTTAGACTGGGGTTTTATCTTAAGCTTCCCTAAATTTAAACAAAAATGACCAATGCCACGTTTTCATTGGCAACTGAATGCTTTTTAAACCACTTGCCGACCGGCTCACGCTGATGTACGTTGGCAGAATGACACCGCTGCGCAAAACAGAGTATGGGTACGTTGTTCCCTCAAAGAGCCGCCAGAGGCGTGCTGCACACCGAAGCACCCTGATGCGCGTGGCCGGCGGGCGTGATTGCGTGCACGAAAGCTCTATTTGTGGGGAAAAAAGTTTGTTTGGGTACAGGTTTGCATGACTGCGCAATTCTCAGTTAAAGCGATGCAGTGCCAATTTGTAAAAAGCGCTCTGGTCAGGAAGGGGGTAAAATCTTCAGGGGCTGAAGTGGTTAAAGACCGCAAAACCAGCATCTGCAGATATCTGACCTTCAGCGCAGTCACTGCTTCATCAAAACTCCATTCACAGACAATGACTTGGGGCTTGCTTGAGAAGAGCAAAAAAAGTGGCTGATGTATTCCCAAATACCAAGGGTGTCCTAATGGAAAATCATTAAGAACCTTAAAGTAAGGCTCCATTCAGAAGTGGAAGTTCCCACTTGTTTGCACCCTCCCACATTTTTCACTTTTTTTGGGGGGGGAGCAGGTACCTGCTCCCACTTTGTTTCCCTTACTTAAGATGCTGATACCTGCACCCAAAGCAGTTTAAAGAATTAGTTCGGACTAAGGATGGACAGATTATCGGTGAGGCCGATATTCACTTTTTTTGAAGTACCGGGCACAAACGTACTTGATATTGCTTGAAGGGGTTTTACCGGGGTGATGCGGCTCAGCAAACTCTCAGCTGTTATTACAAGCAGCCGGAGGGGACAAAGTCTCCCCCCCCCCGGCTCTCGCATCCCACTGAGAGGCCTGAGCAACCAGCTGGCTCTTTCGCCGGCTGGCCGAAGACCCGAACAAAGCCGATCCTTGGATCTAGTAACCCAGAAGTGATGTCATGACATCACTTCCCGGATTACTGGCATCTTAAAGGCACCAGTTTTAAATATTATAAGGTATCCAAAAACGCAGATCTTGACGTTTTGAATACTTTCAAGTGCAGGAGGAGGGGTTTGGAGTCTTGTAGACCCCCGATGCCTCCATAAAGAGTACCTGTCACTGCCTATTACTGTCACAAGGGATTTTACAATCTTTGTGACAGCAATAACAGTGAAAAAAAAAAAAAGTGTAAAAAAAATTATTATTTTTTTTTTAAATGTACAGAATAATTGGCTATCGGCCTGAGATGTGACCAAAATATCGGTATTGTAGCGGCACCCAAAAAAAAAAAAACCAAAAAAAAAAAAAAAAAAACACGATATTGATCAATCCCTAGTTCGGACATTGCTGGATCCCTAGACAGGTACGTTTCCTTATATTAAAAGTCAGCAGCTACAGTATTTGTAGGTGCTGGCCCTTTTTTTTTTTTTTTTGGAGGGGACCTGGAGCTCCTTTTAAAATGTTCCTAGATTACCGTGTTATCTGTTAATTATTGTAGAAAAGATGACAGATCTTTTCATAATTCATCTACCTTCTGTAGGTACTTTAGGAACCCAACATACTCACTAGTTGTGTCCATTTTTTTTACTAGACCTCTTCCTTTTGCATGAAATGGAACTCCGGCAGTCTTCTTAAGCTGCTGTGCAGTTTCTGTAGCTGAAAAAGCAAAAGCAAAAGCAAAACATTTGACAAGTCTTCATTGCTCAACTATCAAACTTTGCAAAGCAGAATAAAAAAAAAATGCAACACTGTCTAGTTAGAGAAAAACTGGTGCCACACATGCGAATCTAATAATGTACACAATGGTCACCTAAACAGTCTTTATTAGAATGAAGGCATATTAACCCCTTCAAGGATCTTTGCCGAGCCTGGACCAGGTGAGTGACGTCAGCCAACAGCAGGCTTTAGCCCGCTGTCGGCTGAAAACAGGTCACAGGAGTGCAGAAAGAACTGCACTCCTGTGATCTATAGAAGTACAATCAAAATAGCTTTGGCTATACTTCTCCTTTAGGCTGGGTTCACACATATGTAAATTGGATGTGGCTTTCCCCGCATTCAATTTGCATGACAGGAGAGAGTGACTGGCTTTCAATGGAGCTGGTTCACACAACTCTGGGGCAAACGCGATCCGCATTTAAAAAGGGCCCTATACGTCTTTAGTTCCGATTCAGGTGCGAATTCAGGCAAAAGTTTGGACCCGAGTCGCACCTGAATCAGTGAACAGGGATGCACCTGACCCCATGCTGTAAGCTGCAGCATATGTGAACCCAGCCTTATTTGTTTTCTTTTTATTGACCTTTCATTAAAACAACAGTGCAACCAAAAGCAAGAACAGAAAAATCAGCACAAGGAACATAACTTAGTCAGTAGAATGTGTCCATTGTACCAATTCCTCCTCTTTTAGCAATCTTCCTCCGTCCTGCTCCCATCCCCCACAATCTTCTGAAGCGGCAGGGGATAATATAACCAAGGGGCTGTCACAGGTTCTCATCCAGAGAGCTCAACTATGCCCACCCTTTTCCACCCAGCCGTTTCATGCCTAGAAACCATACTGCAGCGGGATAGACGGGTAGAGGATTGCAGATGGGTAGATGATTGAAAACTCTGCCACCTTCATTTACAGATCCGGTTTTATTTATAGATGCTGTAGTATGGCTTTTACGGATGGTGCAGCTGGGGAGGACAGGGTGGGCATAGATGGACTCTTGATGACAGCCTGCGACAATCCCTTAGTTGTATTAACTCCAACTTGGCAGAAGGGGGAGTCCAGAAAGGAGGATTTTTTTTTTTTTGTAAAAATTAAGGAGGGGAAGCAAGGAAGGAAGGGGAATTAGTACAACGAGCACATCCTACTGACTAAGTTATGTTCCTTGTGATTATTTCTCTGGTTTTACTTTTGGCGGCACTTAGGCTGTTCTACATAAAGATTTGCTATTAAAGCCTCTCAAATTTTTCAACACAGAGGAACCCATAAAATGACTTTCTGGTCTCAGGGAACCCATGCTAAAAATTACTAGATCTGATCCTTACACTTGTTGGGAAGTAGTACCCCCTTACAAACAGCTAAAAAGATCAATGGTGTCAGTGGGAACTTACCTGAGAGGCGGAAATTGCACATTGCTCAAAGAACCCCTAGCAACCTCTGAAGAAACCCTGGGGTTCTACTGAACCATGGTTGAGAAACCCTGCTCTACAATCAAGTGATTCAAAGTTAGCCCATTAGGAAAACTATAGGAAACTGAACAATCATACAAACAAATGCTTGTAGCCAGCTGGGAAAAAAAAGCCCCAAACCTAACAATCTATATGTTAAAAATAACTAAAAAAAGCATAAATCCAACTTACATTTCTGTAAAAGCTCTGCTCTGAGCGTGGCACTTTTTGGTTTTCGCTTCAGCTGGAAATGTTTGACGGGAGGAGTCAGTGGACCAGCCAGCATGGTGAGGGCATTCTTATTGAGGTACTGGCACTCCAGGGGCAGCATGGCAGAGGCCTCACATTCACCCACTGGATAAACAGAAGGACAGTGTTACCTTTCAGAAAAAAATAGTAGCAGATCTGTCAGCCAAAGCAGAAAATAACCCAACTACATCACCTTTCTCTCTGAGCTCTCCCAAAATATCCTGCACATTAGGATTCTGCTCCTCAAGATCAAGGTTTAGTGAGCCTGTGTCTGGAAAGGATTTTAGGATGTCTGCCACCATAAGAATCCAGGGATCGGAGTCCAGGGAGGCCAGCTGGATGATTTCTGTCAATGCCATCTTCATCTGTAAAAAGAGAAAAAATAAATAAATAAAAAAGACCCTCTAAAGAACTCTAGCTGAAAAAGCAATTAAAATGAAAAATATTTATATATATTTGAAAAAAAAGGTTGGAGTACTTGAGTCTACTTGACCTTAACCACTTGCGATCAGCAGTGCTATGACAGAGCATGTCGCCCCCGGTCATATGACTGCGTCCAACTAGCCAGGCTGCGCTGTAGCTGTCATTCAGCTATAGCGCGGCCTGGCTAGTTCTTGGACGCAGTCATATGACCGGGGGCGACATGCTCTATCATAGCACTGCTGATCACAGATTGAGGTAAAGAGCCAATCAGCAGCTCTTTACCATGTGATCAGCTGTGTCCAATCACAGCTGATCACAGATGTAAACAGAAGCCGGTTATCGGCACTCTTTCCTCATGCTGACAACACGAGGAAAGGAGACGAGAGCCGATAACTGCTTCTCTAAAAAAGGGACATTGTGCAATGTACACTGACAATCAGGGCACAGATTATTAGTGCAGTCCCAACAGTGCTGCCCCATCAGTGCAGCAGAAAAATTACCAGTTTGCAAAATTTTATAACTATGAAAGATTTTTCTCTCAAAATTTTTGGTCTTTAGCTGTTTATTTAGCAAAGAATAAATAAACCCAGTGGTGGTATTAAAGAGAGGAATATTGAAGTAGAATTGTATTGGTGCAACCCTAGTTAATATAATACCACACATCCAGCAGCCTCACATGCTAGTGAGGGACATAGGGGGAGATTTACTAAAACTGGTGCACACAGAATTTGGTGCAACTGTGCATAGTAACCAATCATCTTCTAACTTTAGCTTGTTCAATTTAGCTCTGCCAATAAAATCTAGACGCCGATTGGTTACTATGCACTGCTGCACCAAATTCTGTGTGCACCAGTTTTAGTAAATCAACCCCATAGATTTTTTTGGCCAAGCTGGCCCAAATGAATTATGCAAAGTATATCAAAAAGATGGAGATCAGCTTTAAACTGGTCACGCATGGAGATTCCTCAATCCACACAAACCAGGTTAATGGCTGCATCAATTGAGAATATTTTTTTAGCCATGTCCCCAGTTGGGGGCAGCCAAATACGCATATCAAATGACCAGCGTTAGTTTGAGCTCCTGTCACTAAAACCTGACATCATACAATGAACACAAAACAAAAAAAAGTCAAACCAACAAGGTAAATAACCGCCAGGGGATATTATAATGGAAAGTTTTGAAGACAAACATCTATGTACAGTGCTATATTTATTACGGAGTCATGTGACTTGTTTATAATATATATCCAAACTTTCTTGCCATTTCATCATGCACTGGTGCAACAAAGTAATCAGCTGAAATCCCTGAAGGACACAGCAAGATGGCAAACAAAAGAGAAGATCCATTATCGGCAGTCATGTGCTCTGCTGGATAGATGTACTTCGCATAGGCTTAGCCAAACAGTTAAAAAGAAAAAGAAGGAAAAAAGAAAATAAAAAACAAAAAAACCAAACAACACACAAACAAACCACCACACACGCACACCTCATGTTAAATTGATGCAGTCAATAGTACAAATGGGGCTGCACATATTTACAGTTATACAGTAGGTGATATTTCTGCATAGCGTGGTCCTCAAATATAAACCAAGGGTGCATTCACACTATAGCCTTTTATATGAACACGCAAAAAAAAAAAAAAAAAAAAAAAAAAACACGCTATGCATATGCACCTTGTCATACTCCACACACAGGACAGCTCATTAATTCTAATGGGCCGCCCTACATGTGCAAAAGTACTACATGTGCCTCCGAGTTTTATGTAAAAAATGCATATCTGTTTTCCCATATTTGGGGCGCCATCAACAATGAACGGCACTGCAAGTGAAAAAAAATTAAAAAAATAAAAAGAAGTTTGCAGCATTTTATTTCTATATCAGTGGTCTCCAAACAGCGGCCCGGGAGCCAGATGTGGCCCATTGCTTGCTTTTATATGGCCTTTAGGGCACAGTTCTTCACACTGATACAAAGCACCATTCCTTCCACCGATACAAACATTGGGGCACTATCCTTTCTACTGACACCAATGATGGGGCATTATTCGTTCCACTGGCACCAACAATGGGGTACTAGACCTCCCGCTAACACCAACGACGGAGCACTATCCCTCCCACCAGCACCAACAATAGCAATGGGGCACTATTCCTCTGACCACAGGTACCAAGCAATTATTTTTTATTTTTGATCCCACCGAACACCAAGCCTTTGGCATAGTTTACTCCCACTGACGTGGGGCATTTTCTATTCTCATTGGTTACAGTCTGGCCCCCCTAAGGTTTGAAGGACAGCAATCTGGCCCTTTGTTTAAAAAAAGTCTGGAGACCCCTGTTCTAGATGAATGCCGAGGGGTCATTTAAAGCTGATCTCTACCTTTTACTGAAGTTTGAACCAAACTGTTCCAAACAAAACATTTCCCTCACAGATACCAGCAGCTGGGTGCGCTGTATAAACTGCATCTAGCCTCAGCTTTATAGAGTACACTAAAAGCTGGAGATCAGCTTTAATACAGAGTCTGATAAATGAGATCTCTTCAAGAGTTCCTGGCGCTTTTCCAAGCTACATGTTGCAATTGTCCCACTACAAAATGTGAAATCCTGCAGGTAGGACACAACCCACCTTTGTAATGAATACAGCAGGTGAACTGTCCTAGGAAGCCATTGACCTATACCTGGACAGCTTATAGAAGTAGGAAGGTAAATCAACTGGAACTAAAGCCACAAAACACCACCTGAGAAACTCAAGCTGTCAGAAGTGTACAGCCCCTGGGCCTTTGGTTTTGGTCCAATTTGTACTGTAATCCAAATCCAATTAAATACATAATGAAAAAATATAAAGAGAACCGGATCACCTTTCTGTAGCAAAGTTGGAAATCTGGCATAACCCATTATCACCAATGGAGGGAACTTTCACCAAGGTGATTTTGACTATAATTTAAACCATTTTTCTGTATCTGTCTACTTTTTACTACTTTCTCCTTTTATACAGCAATTCAGCTCCCAACCTTCCATTCTATAAACTGCAGAAAAAGCTGGCACGACCTCCCTTCTATTCTATAAATGAGAGAAAACTCAGGCATGATTCGGTTGCAGATTGGTGTGAAATGAAAAGCAATGACTTTGCCAAGCTTGACAAATAGGCCATTAATGTGTGATAAACAGCAGAACATGCCTCTACTTGCAGCAAATACTGTAGGGGTAAATATTTGTATATGCTGTGGCTGTCCAATCTAAGTATATCTGGATGTAGAACGGCCATTACAAGCAATCAGTCTAGCTGTAAAATAGGTCATGACGGCTTAATGTGTGCTTATATCAGAAGCAGGTTTACAGCAACAGAGAAATGTGCAACAAGTACATGTTCACATATTTTTAACACTTCTTAAAGCTGAGCTCTAATGCCGCGTACACACGAGCGGAATTTCCGACAGAAAGAGTTGCGATGGGAGCTTTTTTATCGTATATTCAGACCATGTGTTTGCCCCATCGGACTTTTTCTGTTGAAAATTCAGACGGACTCAGATAGAGAACATGTTCTATATTTTTCTGACGGAACAAATTACTATCGGAAAAACCGCTCGCCTGTGTGCTGTTCCGACGCACCAAAAACGACGCATGCTCTGAAGCAAGTATGAAACGGAAGCTATTGGCTACTGAACTTCCGTTTTCTAGTCCTGTCGTACGTGTTGTACGTCACCGTGTTCTGGACGGTTAGAATTTGGTGTGATCGTGTGTATGCAAGACAGCTTGAGCGGAATTCCATTTGAACAACTTTCAGAGTTTATTCCGACTTCAAAACCGGTCGTGTGTACAGGTCATAAGAACGCAAAACTATAAAACCGGTTTTTACATACATCTGGCTCATTTACAGCAAATACCTCATATTGGTGCAATGCTTTATTTAGAGGCTCCTAATATTAAAAAAAAAAACAACAAACAAATTAAATGCACATTTTTACTTGCAAAAAGATGTGCATTTATTATTTTTTGTACAAACTGGAGGTGAACTTATCCTTTAAAATAATCATATTTTGTTGCTTTGCAGCCTGAAATGAAGACGCCCTTGTGTCAGTATTTTGTTGAACCACCTTTTACTTTAACCACTTAAGAATCAAGCCTATTTTTGACACTTGTCATTTACAAGTTAAAATCAGTTTTTGTTAGAAAATTACTTAGTACCCCCAAACACTTTTTTTTTTTTTTTTTTTTTACAGACACCCTAGAGAATAGTTTATGTCACACTGTATTTGCGCAGCAGTCTTACAAATGCATTTTTTTTTTTTTTTTTAAATAAAAAAAACTATTCACTTTTTTTTTTTTTTTTTTTAAGAAAAAAAATTGGGCTAACTTTACTGTTCTGTTTTTTTTTTTTTTTTTTTTATATATGATGTGAAAGATAATGTTACACCGAGTAAATTGATATCGAAGAAGTCATGCTTCAAAATTGTTAGACGAGGTCTAGGGCTAGAATTATTGCTCTCACTCCAACGATCGTTGCGATACCTCACATGTGTGGTTTGAATACCATTTACATACGTGGGTGCGACTTACATATGTGTTCGCTTCTGCACATGGGAGGGACAGGGTGCTTTAAAAAATAAATAAAACATAAAATTCTTATTTATTTTACTATTTTTATACTGACCCTTTAAAAAAAAAAAAAAAAAAAAGTTTGAAAAACTTTTATTCCCATTACAAGGAATGTAAACATCCCTTGTCATAGAAAAAAAAGCATGGCAGGGCCTCCTTAATGTGAGATCTGGGGTCAAAGAGACCTCAGACCTCACATTTACACTTAAAAGCAAGAAAAGAAAAAAAAAATTATTAGGGTCATATGCAGAACTCAGTAACTTAGTATATCGAGGGCCTCATTCCCACATACACATTAGCACCCCTGTGAGAACCACTGTTGGGTTGTGGAGACGAGTCTCGGGATCTCCGATGAGGCCCCAGACCCATTCGCCCATACTCCCCTGTGGGGTAACCCAGAGCTGCCCGATCTACGGACAGTGCCCGATCCACAAATATGGGCCAGACACGAAATCAAAACTCTCCGGGATATAATGCCTAGGGGCCGTCTCCTTCCCTTTAGGGAACTAAAGAATACTTTTCACTCCCTTCGTGGATGTACTTCCGATTTCTGCAGCTCCGACATGCGGTCGGGGCACATTTTCCGGACCCGATCGCCCTAGCCCCGCACTCAGTTGAACCTCCTCATGGCACGCAATCAGAACGCTATCCTCCATATACTTTAGACTCACTTGCGCAGGCAGTAATGGGGCTGACAGAGCATTCGCAGCTTGGCAGAGAGACATACCTAACCTGACAGAGGAAGACTGGTCTGAGAGCCTCCAACAATACATCCCCCTAATGATAGCAGCCAAAGACCATTTTATTCAGATAAAATATTTCCATAGGGTGTACTATACGCCCCAAAGGGCTTTCAGTCATATACCGCAATGTTGAAGAATGCCCGCGATGCAAGGAGGGAGTAGGTTATTACATACACATGGTGTGGGAATGCACCCCAATACAGATTTTTTGGCAGGCAGTGTCTGCTGACATTAGTTCAATTAGTGGAATACCCATCAAACTTGATCCCCTGATCCTTCTCCTAGGAGTGACTGATACTATACCTACTAACCCACACACCAAAACCTTTATCTTTTACTGTGCATACTACGCCAGGAAAACTAATTTTAATTAACTAGAAGGCAACTGAGCCACCCCGGCTCTGCATGGAAAACATTGGTGAATGCCACCCTACCACTATACAAACTGACATACATGGGGCGCAACTGCCTAAAAAAAAAAAAAAAAAGTTTCAAAAAATATGGTCGGTGTGGGTGGAGGCCAGACGCCTCACTCCAAGATATGATGGAATGCACTGGCTCCTGCCTCCCCCCTCTCTCTCTCTTCCGGCTGCTACCCCCCCCCCCTCCCGGCGTCTGCTGATTTGCACCACAATAAATCCTCAAAATCCTCACCACAGGGGGGTGGGTGAACGGGTAATTACAGTATCGTTATGCTTACATGCCCTTGACAGACTCAATGAGTATACTCCAAGATTGGAAATAAGAGCGGAAATGTCCCATGTATGCAAGATGATTTAGCTACCACCTGGAATGACCTATTCATGTGAATAGCTGTAAACATTACACAAGTAATCTGAATATCTTAATAAAGATTTCTTCTGTTAAAAAAAAGCAAGTATGCAATCAGAGATGTATGCCCGGAAAACAAGAATTCTGCATTCCAGGCATACGGCCCTAATGAGAGTACAGCGTGGCTAGACAAAACTAAGCAAAACAGAAAAAAAAAAAAAAACCCCACACACAAACACATACTGTAAACAAGAAACTCAGCTGCTTCCTCAAATTTCTGCAAACCAATTTGCATGTGTGTAACCGACCAGTGTGCTTTCATGCACAACAAAACACAGGTGGCTCTATAATATGCCGCGGCCATACAACTAGACTTAAGCCCCAGACACACTGAGAAAATCAGAGGAAAAATTCCATACATGGCACGATCGTTCGATTTTCGTATAGTGCGTACACAACTGTGGACATCCGATTCAGACTTTGCAAACTAAAATTTCCAAAAGGGACAAAAAAAAAAAAAAAAAAAAAAAAAAAAAAAAAAAAAAAAAGGCAAAATTTCTCTCGTACGGGAACAGAATAAACAAATTTTCATTTAATGTGTTCTATTTTCGTACGAGAAAAATCAGAAAAGACAGACTGAGCATGATCAGAAACCATAAAAAAAAAAAAACAAAAAAAAAAAAAAAAACACCTTTGCCGTATGAGAATTTTCGTACATTATTTTCTTCCTCAGTTCCGACTTGCTGTGAAACAAAAAGCAAATAAATATTTAACCACTTCCATACCGCAGGCCGTCATATGACGTCCTCGGCTTTCAGTAGAGATAGCTGAATGATGCCTGCAGCTGCAGGCATCACCCAGATATATATATATTTTTTTATATAATGTGACAGATGTTACGCCAGGTAAATGGATACCTCACATGTCACGCTTTAAAATCATGCACACGCGTGGTATAGCGCCAAACTTCGGTACGTAAAAATCTCCATAGGTGACCTCCTAAAAAGGGAAAAAAAAAAAAAAAAAAAAAAAGGGGAGGTCACCAATGGAGATTTTTTACGTACAGAAGTTTGGCGCTATACCACGTGTGTGCATGATTCTAAAGCGTGACATTTACCTGGCGTAACATCTGTCACATTATAATTATATATATAAAAAAAAAAAAAGGGCTAACTGTACAGTTTTGTTTATTTTTCATTAAAATGTGTCCCCCCCCCCCCCCCAAAAAAAATTGCATTTGAAAAATTACTGCGCAAATACTGTGCAACACAAAACGTTGCAATGATCGCCATTTTATTCCCTAGGGTGTCTGCTAAAAAAAAAAAAAAAAAAAAAAAAAATTTATATATATATATATATATATATATATATATATATATATATATATATATATTTGGGGGTTGTGAGTAATTTTCTAGCAAAAGAATTATGATTTTTACATGTAGGAGAGAAAAGAATTTGCGCGGCATGGAAGTGTTTGTAACCACCCGCCCCCCCCCCCCCCCAAAAAAAGAAAAAGAATTGGATCCTGTTACTTTAAAGCATGTTTTACAGCACAGTGCTTGTACTGTAATTTTGCCCCCTTTATCACCTAAAATACCTGGCTGATCCTGCCTGGCTATGATCTCCCCTCTGTAAACTGACCACGGTTTATCATGGCCTCTTCTCCTGTCTTCCCTCTGCCCCGTCCTTTCCCCTCTCCCTGCCTGCCTGTCAGCTCTTACAAGTGCCTCTCCGCCCCCTCCTGCTGCTGAAATAACTGTAGCAAATACACACAATCCCCTCTGTTATAAAGAATCCTATGCTGCAGTGTCTGTTCTTTGTAAAACAAAAAGCCCAATTCTACCAGATTTCGGAGCGGCACTCACGTGATTCCTAGCTGCTCCCCAGCTGACGTCTCGGCTCTCTCCTCCCAACTGATGTCAGCGGGGATGCTCGGGAGAGGGAGCAGCGAGGGGTCACGTGAGCACCGAGCGACGCTCTGAAATCAGGTAGTAATGGGCATAGGTTTTACAAACATGTACTGCAACATATCTATTATAACAGAGGGGATTGTGTGTAGTTTACAAAGTGGCTTAACACAACCACTAAGTTTCGTAAGTTGCAAGGTGGGGACTCCATGGATCAAACTGGTTAATCCAGTACATCCCAGATGCTTGATTGGATTGATAACTGGAGAATTTGGAGGCCAAAGTCAACACCTTGAACTCATTGTGTTCCTCAAACCAATTCTTGAACTCATCAGACCAGGCCTTCATTTCTCCGTGGTCCACTCCTAATGCTTGCATGTTCATTGTAGGCACTTTTGGCTGTGGATATGATCAGAATAGCCGCAGACCAGTCAGGGTGCTCAATCAGCCCCTAACACAACAAACTGCGATGTCCTGTGTGTTCTGACACCTTATGGTCAGAACCAGCAGTAGCTTTTTCATAAATCTTAGCTACAGTAGCTCTTCTATTGGCTTGGACTACACGGACCAGCCTTGGTTCCCCATGTGCATCAGTGAGCCATGGCCAACTGGGACCCTGTCCCCAGTTTTCCTTCCTTGGACCACTTTTGGTCAGTCCAGAACTCTATAGACCGAGAACATCCCACAAGACAGATCGATAGCAGCACAGCCATGGGCTCCCACTGCCCTCAATCAAACCCAATGACGCGGGTGCCAGGGCTGAGTTCGGAATTCTGTGTTTATTGACGCAAATGCTGGACTCGGTAACTCGCCTGCAAGGTAACCCCCAGGGAGATCGCTTCTCCTAAGGGGTTTACCGATGCAAGGAGCAGCCGCGAGCGCCGTTGGGGGACCCCAGAAGACGATCGGGGCCACACTGGGCAAAACTGCACAGTGGAGGCTAGTATATGTTTATCTATTTTTTTTAAATAACGAGGGTTTACAACCCCTTTGAGATAAAAAAAATAAAACCTTCTGACTTTACAACCACTTAAAGCCTTTAGAACCACTTTAATATGTTTAGAGTAACTGGAATAACTAAATTCTGTTTTAGCACACTTTATTGTTCCTACACGACAGATAAAATCACTGGCATTGTAGTTCAATTCATGCAATCCTAATTATGTTTGCTCCAATTTTGTCATTTGCTACACTATCAGGTTACAATGTAAACTAGTTCTATTCAACCGGTATAATGTGAAGTCCTTGAGTGCTCTGGCACCTAATAAGACTAATAAAGGAAAGCTGGCACAAAAACAGAAGATCATGTATTCACCCCTCTAGCTGTGTTTCTTTCCTTCCCAATTACACCTCGCTAGTCTGATAATCACAATTTCTGGGCTAATGACGAATCCCACCTCATAAATCTCCGACAATACAAATGTGTCAAAACGGCCTCCTCATAATGTATAACTTGTTGAAAAAAATGAAGTGACAGAAGATAACTTAACATGGGGTATCCATAGTTGCCATCTTGACGCTGTCCACGTTAAATTGTGGCCATACACGCTGCAATTTTTTTCTCCGAACAATTAGAATAATAACTTCCTTTCTGATTTTCTACATTCAAAAACGAACTAAGTTGAAAGGCCAGGCATCGTTTTGCATTAATTAGCAGCACTGAGATACTTTATTCATGAATATGATCGTATTTCAATCATTTTGCTCATGAAGTTACATGGTGGAAACAGATGCACTCCACTCACTATCGTACATTAACCACTTGTCGACCACGCTATAGCCTAATGACAGCTACAGTGCAGCCGGCTATTTTGGGACGTTGTCATGGGCCTGCTCTGCGATTGCACTGTCCGGCCAATGCTGATCACATATTGAGGTACAGCCAATCAGCGTCTCTCTACCACGTGATCAGTTGGACAATCATGGAGGTCAACAGAAGCCAGTTATTGGCACTCCTTTCCTCATGCTGAGAGCATGAGAGGAGAAGAGAGCCAATAGACTTCTCTAAAAAGGGACATCCACACTGATTATCAGTGCAGTCCCAACAGTACCGCCTACCAGCCTCATCAGTGCACATAAGTGAAGGAGAAAAAATTCCCTGTTTGCAAAAGTTTATAACAAACTACTAGGGCTGAAAACAACTAATCGATTATGAAATTAATCGATTACTATTTTTATAATCGATTAATCGGCCAGCTGATTAGTTGGCCTGCATACAGAATGCATTATTTGTATACATATCAGGAAATACAGTGCAGCACAGGTACAGCTCAGTACATTGTCCATACATGTAAGTGCCTGAGAACATGTGAATGTGTGAGGACCAATGCCTCATGGGACATGTAGTCCTCGGCAGGAAGCGAGTGGTGCAGAAGTTATCTTTACCTTGCTATTGGGGCACTCTATACTGTACTTAACGCACAGCAAAAAACAGTGTAGAAACAGACCAAAAGCAAACTGCATAGGTGTGTACTGAGCCTTATGCTGGCCACACGGATCAATTTTCAGACGAGAATATTCATATGAAAAATCTTTGTACATTCGCTGAATGAAAGAATGTTGTTTGAAAATTTCTCTTGCTTTTAACATTCTGTTTTAAAATGAATGTAATTTCTGAACGAAAACCACATACACGGTCTGAAAATTTCTTTGACCAAACAGCTTTCTATTTCTAAATGTTCCCGTCACTGTGGTTGAAAACGAATGTGGATTTGACCCCACTAATGATTTGAAAATCGAACGAACGTTCTTAAAATGACATTTTTTTTTTTGAAGGAAGACATTGTTTTTGTATGGCCAGCATATAATATATTACAGTTCTGTTTGAATATCTGCAAAACAGTCTAACTTTTTTTTTTTTCTTTAAATGAGAAAAAAAAAAAAAAAAAAAAAACACCTGGAGTCTGATGATATTTACCAGATTCAACCTCTAATAGTATATACAGTATATCGCTTCTGTCTGTTATTCTCAGAGTGGATTAGAGATTTTGCTCCCTAACCAAATAGTTGGTTATTTATATTTACCATTGCATAGAGATATTTAAGAATAAATTACCTTTTTTTTAAACTTTACATATTAACGAAACTATACGCCACACTTAAGGTTATTAACCGATTAATCGAAACGATAAAATCGGCCAACTAAATCGATTATGAAAATGATCGTTAGTTGCAGCCCTACAAACTACAGGGTTGGGGGAAAAAAAAAAATAAAAATAAAAAAGATTTTTCAGCTCCGGAAGGATTGGCCCCCTTAATGACCAGGATATATTTTTCGCAATACAGCACTGCTTAACCGGTTCCTGACCAGACGCCACAGTTTTACTGTGGCAGAATGGCACGGGTGGGCAAAACTACGTTACCTCACGTCAGGCGCGCATGCGCCCCCTAGGTGGCCGCGGAGATCAGATTAGTTTTATAACCGATCAGTCTCCAGGCACAGGCCAACGATTTTTGGCCTGGACCTGCTGATCGGTTCTGACAAATTAAATGCTTCCCCTGACCAAGTGTAAACGCAGGCAGGGGAAGTGACATCTCCCTCTCTGGAATTCTTTTTTTCCGTTCCAGAGAGGAGAGAGGACATCCAAAACGTGGAGTTGCACCAACACTACACTGACACAGTACACATAGGCACATGTTTCACCCCCCGGTCGCCCCTCCAGTTAACCCCTTCACCCTGTCACTGTTACCCAGTGCAGTGTTCATATTTTTCTTTGATCACTGTACTGGTGTCATTTGTACACTAATCAGCATCAGGGTACTTAGTAGTAGGCCCAGATGGGGGGGGTCCCTAGACCTAATAAAGGTTTAACCCCTTGATCACCCCGTCACCGGTGATCACCGTATTAATGTCACGGGTGACGCTGGTTAGTTATTTTTTTTATAGCGTCAGAGCACCCGCCGTACATTACCTAATAAAAGGTTTAACCCCGTGATCACCCGGCGGGTGATATCAGTTAGGGTCTTGTGTCGCCACAGGCATCGTCAGATTAGTGCCAACACTCACGCACTATACACCTCCCTTAGTAGTATAGTGTCTGAACAGATCGAAATCTTTGATCTGATCAGAACTAGATTAGCGTCCAATAGTTTAGGGTTCCCAAAAAACGCAGCATTCATCAACCTTCTAGCAATCGTGGTCTATAAAGTCTGTAACTGCTGCATAGGACCACTAAAAAGACTAATCAGAGACTTGTTCTGTGAAACAAGGAACTACTTTGGTCAACAAAGAACATCTGGTTTTAAATCATTCAGGAGAATGATTTAGAAAAAAGGCTCCCCGACAGACAATTCTTGCGGGTCCCCTTTTTATTTATTTGCCATAGTCATGGTGAAAAGGAAAAACCCACTTAAGAATAATAGATTAAGGGAAGCTTATTCCCTGGGCTCAGAGGACTGGACAGGTATGTAACCAAGCATACCCAACTTCTGGTTTTCTTCCCATCTGAATGCTGACATGTCAGATGTGAAAGTGCTTTATTATCCCCAGGCTTCTTATAATCCTGCGGTTAGATGCATTAAAATTAAGCAGAAAGGAGCCTGGTAAGAGCTGATAGTAACTATTTCATAAATATCAGGTGTCCGAGACCATAATCCACTCCAAGCACCAATGAGTGCCTCTTGGTACCAATGAGTGTTAAATTAAGCAGATCCCTACTACAGGGAATTAAGTCTATAGCATGAGTAAGAGACTAATATTGGCTAGCTACATCCAGTTCGTCCAAGGGGGTGACATGAAGGATACCAGCCGAGCCCTAAACCTATCGGGTCGGGTAAACAGGTCAGATAAGTTCTGATGCTGCCATAAAACTCCTCTGAACATAACTCCCTAGTTCTTACTAAAAAATCATGATGGGTGATTCTATGACCTTCTTCCAGTGTCCTATAACCCTACTGGGTTCAAGCCTCTGGCATGCCTGAATGTAAAGGACTGAATTTTTTTGACATCTGGGTTTTTTTGCAGTCAGAGCTCCTGTTCCTTCCATGTGCATGGAACATAAGGTCTGAAATAAAAGTGACAAATATATAATATCACAGATATACAGGCCATAAATCTTGTATTTCTGAAGGGTAGCAAGCTCAAGCTTTATATGGAATACAAAACAGGAAGACACACCCAGCCTTCACTGTTGTATTTTCTGATATACACAGTCACCTGTAGAACAGAGAAGACACAAACAAAACGTAAAATGTTGTGTATTTCTAATACGTATTAAGATACCATCGTATAAACTGAGCAAAGAGAAAGGACACAAACTTCAAATGTGTGCTTCTGATGCTTAACAAGGTACGGTCATACATTCAACAGAAAGGACACTAACAAATGCAAATGTGGTGTTTTTCTGAGCAACCAATATGAAAAACAGAGAAGACAGACACCTTTCACTGCTGTGTTTTTTTTGATGTACAGCAAAGTAAGGTAATAGATGCAAGACAGAAGGACAAGAACCACTTCGGTGTTGTGCATTCCTGATACCGAACGCAGTACGGTCATATAACCAACAGAAATTATACAAACACATTGTGCATTTCTGATCAAGAAAATTAAGTCGCATAGCCAGTATTAGGGTTGTCCCGATACCGATACTAGTATCGGTATCGGCACCGATACCGAGCATTTGCCCGAGTACTTGTACTCGGGCAAATGCTCCCGATGCTTCCCCCGATACCTGGAAGACAGCAGTGATCGGCGCGTGGGGGAGTTACAAGATTCTCCCCCAGCGGTTTTCAGCAGCTTTAGTGACATACAGCGGTGATCGGTCACAGCTGACTGTCACTGCATCCTCCTCCGTGCCCCCTCCGTTCCTCTGTTCCTCTCCGCTGTCCCCTGCATTCCTCTCTCCTTATCTGTCCCCTCTGTTCTCCCCCTCCGTTCCTCAGTCCTCCTCCTCCTTCCTTTGTGTATGGATAGAGTCAGCTGACTCTGTCCATTCACATAACTGAAACATTGTAATCTCCTGTGATTACGATGTGTCAGTTTATGAATGGAGAGGAGCCGCTGTCTTCTCTCCATTCATTCTCAGTGCAGCTGAGGCTGCAGAGAAAGGGACTGGGGAATCTCTATCCTCCGTCTCTTTCTCTGTCTCAAGGGGGAGATATCGGAGGTCTGTTAAGACCTCCGATATCTCACCAAAGCCCCCCAAAAGGGCTGATTAAAAAAAAAAAAATAAATAAAAGAATAAAAAAATATTATTGTAAAAAATAAAAATTGTAAAAAAAAAACAAAAAAACAAAAAAAAACACACACATACAACGTTCACCACCCCCCCCCCCCCCCCCCCCCAAAAACTAGCAAAAAAAAAAAAAAAAAAAAAAAAACTGTCACGTGACATTAAAAAAAAAAAAAAAAGTATCGGTAATCGGTAAGTACTTGAAAAAAAAAAGTATCGGTACAACCCTAGCCAGTATGACAACAGAAAAGACACATGCGACCTACAGTTGTGTATTGTTGGTGCTGGACCACGTGCAGTCATAACCAGCAGAGAGTGACACTAACACTTCTGATTAACAACAGGGTATAGTCATAAAACCAACAGAAATGTCACCAATAATAATTCAATCTAGTGCACTTCTGATTAGCAACACTGCACAGTCATATAACGAACAGAAATGTCACTAGCAAAAACTCAATGCTATGCATTTCTGAATAGCAACCTTGTACAGTCGTATAACCAAAAGAAATGTCACTGACAAATCAATGCTGCGCTTTTCTGATTAGCAATAATGTACGGTTATATATAGGGATGCACCAAATGGGTTTTTTGGTGCCGAAACCGCTACCGAAAATAAATCTTCCTTGATCCCGAAACATCGATACCGAAAGTGACTGTTTTAAAAATTAAAGTTACGTACCGGTAACGTCTTTTCCAGTAGTCTTTCAGGACAGCCACCATGAGAGATAGTCTCCTCCTCTTCCTCTAGGAAACACTGCGCCAGCCCATAAATTCTTACTTCCCCCTGCCAGACCTCAGTATATTCCAAGATTACCTCCGGTCAGCTGGGGAGACACAAGAACACATTAATAACATACTATTCCATATCATTATCATGCTGCGTTCTGGTCTTTTATAAGACACCCCAAAATTTCGGGTGGGTAACTAGGGCTGTCCTGAAAGACTACTGGAAAAGACGTTACCGGTACGTAACTTTAATTTTCCCCTTTCGTCTTTCAGGACAGCCACCATGAGAGGATGAACGAGCACTTACCAGTTAGGGTGGGACTACAGCTTGCAACACCTTTCGCCCAAAGGCTTGCTCACTAGCCGACACCAGGTCCACTCTGTAGTGCTTAACGAAAGTGAAATAGCTGGACCATGTTGCAGCCCTGCATATCTGCTCTGGTGTTGCTCCAGCCTTCTCTGCCTGAGAAGCTGCCATAGCTCTAGTAGAGTGTGCCCTTATACCCATTGGGATTTCTTTCCCTGCTAATGTATAGGCCTGGCCAATGGCTACTCTGGCAAAAGTGCGTTGAGACGCTTTGCATCCTTTTCTGGCCCCAGAAAACAAAATAAATAAAGAGTCTGACTTTCTAAACCTCTTGGTCAGCTCTAGGTACTGAAGGATACATCTCCTTACGTCCAACGAATGAAATTTTAATTCCCTTTCCCCCGAGGGGTTGGGACAAAATGAGGGTAGAACTACCTCCTGACTTCTGTGAAAACCAGAAGCAACCTTAGGTAAAAATGCTGGATCAGTCTTGAAGATGATCCGATCTGGAAAAATAACGCAAAAAGGAGGTCTAACAGATAAGGCCTCAATCTCGCTGACTCTCCTGGCAGTTGTCACTGCTACCAAAAAAACTGTTTTTAACGTAAGATCCTTTAGTTGACATTCCTCTAAAGGTTCAAAGGGGGTTCCCGTCAGGCCCTGTAAAACTAAAGATAGGTCCCACTTGGGAAAGGGAGGGCCCTGAACCGGTCTTTGTCTAGACAGAGCCTTAAAGAATCTGACCACCCAAGGGTTGGTGGCCAGATGCTTTTCTAAATAAGCACTGAGTGCTGACACCTGACCTTTAAGGGTACTTATGGATAAACCCCTATCTGCCCCGCACTGAAGGAATTCCAACACCGTTGTGGGACTGTGTACCGCAAAGGAGCCTTCCGCACACCATTCATTGAAACGTACCCAGACCTTTTTATAAATCTGGCGTGTTTCCTTCTTCCTGCTGTTGAGGAGGGTGGAGATTAATTTCTCAGAAAAACCCCTAGCTCTTAGCATACCCTCCTCAGTAGCCAGGCCGCTAACTGCCATTGGTGAACCTGTGGACAGAGGACTGGGCCCTGTGAGAGGAGATCCTCTCGAGGTGGCAGGAATAAGGGAGGTTCGACCGCTAGTTGCTTGAGTACTGAGAACCAAGCCCTCTTTGGCCAATGTGGTGCTACTAGAATCAGGGACGTGTTTTCAATCTGGAACTTCCTGAGAACTGCCGGTAATAATGCTGGGGGCGGGAAGGCATAGCAGATTCTGAAATGCCAGTTCTGGATCAATGCGTCGACCCCTCGCGCTCCCTCCCCTCTGTTAAGGGAGAAAAAACAAGGGGCTTTCGCGTTGCTTCTTGACGCGAACAGATCTACTTCTGGAGGACCCCATTTCTCTGAAATGAGATTGAAAACCTCCTGGTTGAGGATCCAATCGCCCTCTCTCAGTTTGGTTCGGCTGAGAAAATCTGCTATCACATTCTTTTCTCCTCTCAGGAAGACTGCTGAGAGTGAGAGAGTGTGAATCTCGGCCCAGTTCAGAATGTCTGATGCTAAGGCCGACAGGACTCCGCTTCTTGTGCCGCCCTGTTTGTTTACATAGGCCACGGCGGACGAGTTGTCCGACCGCACCTGAACATGGTGGCCCCGTAGCTCCTCCTTGAAGAACCTGAGTGCTAGCCCGATTGCCCTCAGCTCCTTCCAATTGGACGACCTTCTTAGTTCGTCGCCCTCCCAGGTGCCCTGTACTAAAAGGGAACCCAGATGCGCCCCCCAACCCTTGCGTCTGTGGTTACCACCTGAGAAACTGGGATGAACCACAGACGACCCTGCGACAAGTTTGAGACCCTCCTCCACCACCAGAGGGATCTCTTTACTTGGGGTGGAACCTGTACCAAGGTGTCCAGATCTTTCTGACTGTGATCCCACACCCTTAAGACAAAGGACTGTAAGGGACGAAAGTGCAGACCTGCCCATTGCACTGCTGGGAGGGTAGCGGTTAATAGTCCCAGGACCGACATCAGAACTCTTATGGAGACCTGACTGCTGCACTGGAGAACAGCCACTGCCCTGTCCAGTTTTTGTACTTTTTCTGCTGGAAGAAACACTCTCAGTAGCGTTGAGTCCAACAGATAGCCTAAGTACGTGATGCGCTGAGAGGGAATCAAACTGGATTTCTCCAAGTTCATTAGCCACCCTAGACCTGTAAGAACTCTCTTTGTTAGTTCTAGATCTCTGACTAACTGCAGTGGACACGGTGCAAACAGGAGCAGGTCGTCCAGGTATGCTATCACTGATATTCCCTGGAGTCGAAGAAAGGCCATCACCTCCGCCAAGACCTTGGTGAAAATGCGGGGCGAGGAGGATAGCCCGAAAGGCAGCGCCTGAAACTGTAGATGTACCGTTGTTCCACCTACATTTACCGCTAGCCGAAGAAACCTCTGCGAGGCTTCTGTAATAGGAACGTGTAGATACGCGTCCCTTAGGTCCAGAGATACCATAAAGCAGTTGCGGGGCAACAGGGCTCTGACTGTGAAAATTGTTTCCATACGGAATCTCCTGTACGTCACTGACCTGTTCAGGGGCTTTAAATTCAGAATCAGTCTGAATTTCCCTGTGGGTTTCTTCACTACGAAGATGTGTGAATAGAAACCCTCTCCCTCCTCGGTCTTTGGAACTCTGAGAACCACATTTTGATCTACCAGATCTCTTAATGCTTCCAACAGAGCCTCGGCTTTTGCCGTACACCTGGGTAGGTGCGTAACAAGAAATCTCCGTGGAGGAGGATTTGTGAATTCGATATGGTACCCCCTTCTTATAATCCCTAGGATAAAGCGATTGGGGGATATCGCTTCCCACTGTGGGAGGAAGGCCCCCAGTCTTCCCCCCACCCTGGTTGGGGAGTCATTGGTTTTTACGGGGCTGTTCAGGAGGGCGAAAAATCGCCCCTCCCCTGCCCTTCTTCTGACCCCAGAATTTCTTTTGCCCTTCCAGCTTTGGAATTTCTTTACGCTTTTGCGGACGAAACCCCTTCTTTGTCTGTGTAGGGGTTTTCCGCTTAACTGGGAAGGATTTCTTCCTGTCTGCTGTGCGGTCCAAGACGGTCTCTAACCCTGGGCCGAAGAGAAGGTCTCCCGTTAACGGTATGCCGCACAACTTGGCCTTAGAGGCGCTATCGCCCGGCCAAGTTTTTAGCCAGAGGGCTCTCCTGGCCGAATTGGCCAGAGCCGCTGATCTGGCCGACATACGGACTGATTCTGCCGAGGCATCAGCTATGTAGGCGATACCCCGCAGAATCGTAGGGAAAGAAGATAGAATGGTTTCTTTTGCCGTTCCAGCTTCAATATGCTCCTGAATCTTAGAGAGCCAGTGCTCCAGATTGCGAGCCACTACTGTGACAGCCAACTCAGGTTTTAAATTACCAATTGTTGAATCCCAAGTCTTTTTGAGAAGAGAGTCTATTCTCTTATCCATGACATCCACCAGGGCCCCCATGTCCTCAAAAGCCAGGTCTGTGTGTCTGGAAACCTGGGAGAAGGCAGCATCTAACTTGGGACTTTTATTCCAGATAGATGTAGGATCATCCGAGAATGGAAATCTCCTTTTTAAGGATCTAGAAAAAAAGGGTTTCCTTTCGGGATCCTGCCACTCCTTTTTAATAGTTTCAACCAGTACCTCATGTACTGGAAAAACTTTCCTCCTTTGTTCCCCTAAACCCTTGTACATTTGGTCATGAAGGGTCAGGGGTTTCCTGTCTTCCTGAATACCGAGGGTTGTATAAATAGCCCCTAAGAGGTCCTCTACCTCTTCCAGGGATAATTTATATCTGGAGGATTTCCTGGACTCCCCGTCCAGGTCCTCTCCCTCTGAACCATCCTGGGAATCGGAGGAGGAACTGTCTGGTTGTCTTTGTTCCACTCCGGAGGGCCCTGGAGCTTCCAGTGCCCTAACTGAAGTTGCAGGTTGGGCAGGAGCAGAGCCCTGAGCCTGAGGCGAGGTTGTATCCTGGGGAACTGGACTAAAGGGAGGCTGAAACCTTTCAAATAAGGCTTTAAATGAAGAGAAGGTGGACGAAAGCTCCTTAACCGAGGCTGCAAGTCCTGACTCCTGTTCAGAGTCCCTCTCCTTAACAAGGGAGTCTATGCACTCCCTACACAAGACCTTTGTCCATGTTTCCCCTAAAGTGTCCCTGCAAGAGGCACACCTCTTCTTAGAGCTATGCTTTCTGAAATACATGAAAAGAAAAAAACATTTTGTCACTTTTTTTTTTTTTTTTCAAAAAAACAAGGATACAACCCTGGGAGTGCACAAGACCCTCCTTAATATGTGGGGATCTGAGCCTCCCTCCCCTGACCACCCAGGGTGTCTGCCCCCCCATGACAGGAACTATACATGGAGGGACAATCCTAGATAAAGAGTACTCTTCCCCAGGGCACTCTTACCTTAGGAAGGCTGGAGGTAGTGTCCGTTGGCTGAGCATCTGCTTCCGACATGACTTGCAGGTGGTTGCTACTACCGAGTCCCACGCTGCCTGTGCGCGTCCCAGACTCGTCTCCAGCCTGTGCCTGGCTTCCCTATCAGCGCCGCGACCCGGAACCGGAAGTCGTGGGTCAAAGGCAAGCACTCGCCCTTCCGCCGGAAATGACGTCGCCCGGCCCGCCTAGTTCCAAAAAAAAGAAAAAAAAAAAGAGAGCGGTCTGTATGGAATACAGGGAAGGTGAACGCTTGCCTGCTGCAGCCCTGTAGCTGCGATAGGGAGTCCCCCCAACCTGAAGCCGCACTCGGCTAGGAAGTGGTGGCAATAGAACGAGGGGTAAGTCCCCCCTATGCCCTAGGAAACCCCTGCTCCCATTACAGGCTCCAAAAAATATAAACAGCCGCAGTCACCCTGACTGAATGGCCTGGTTCCTTGCACAGTGTCTCCCCACCGGAGGAAACACTAATACTGAGGTCTGGCAGGGGGAAGTAAGAATTTATGGGCTGGCGCAGTGTTTCCTAGAGGAAGAGGAGGAGACTATCTCTCATGGTGGCTGTCCTGAAAGACGAAAGGGGAAAAATATTTTTATACAGGAGATGGTCAGCGACTGGGGACATGGTACAGGAGATGGTCAGCGACTGGGGACATGGTACAGGAGATGGTCAGAGACTGCGGACATGGTACAGGAGATGGTCAGAGACTGCGGACATGGTACAGGAGATGGTCAGAGACTGCGGACATGGTACAGGAGATGGTCAGAGACTGCGGACATGGTACAGGAGATGGTCAGAGACTGCGGACATGGTACAGGAGATGGTCAGAGACTGCGGACATGGTACAGGAGATGGTCAGAGACTGCGGACATGGTACAGGAGATGGTCAGAGACTGCGGACATGGTACAGGAGATGGTCAGAGACTGCAGACATGGTCAGAGAGTCAGAGACTAGGGACATGGTCAGAGAGTCAGAGACTGCGGACATGATACAAGAGATTAATGCAGCCTCACCAGTGCCCATCAGATGCAGCCAGCCAGTGTCCCCATTGCAGCCAGTGAAGGGAGAGGAGAGCCGCCACCTGTTTGATTACAGCGCCGGGAACATCACAGCTTTCATTTCAATATCTGTGTGTTCCCCGCTGTGTGCCGTCAAATACAGCCCCTCCCCCTCATCCGGGGAACTTTGATAGACAGATCACCCGTCCCAGGATTGGACGGGTGATCTGTCTATCAAAGTGCTCGGACAAGGGGGAGGGGCTGTATGTGACGGCGCGCAGCGGGGAACACACAGCTATTGAAATGAAAGCTGTGATGTTTCCAGCGCTGTAATCAAACAGGCGGCGGCTCTCACCCCTTTCAACGATATAGGAAGCACCCCTGATAGGCGGCACCAGGGGCGGAGCCCCGCCCCACTTTCGGCAAAAAGATATGTTTCGGTGGACTGAAAAATTCGGTGCATCCCTAGTTCTATAACAGAAGTGTCACTAACAATTCAATATAATGCGTTTCTGAAAAGCAATCGTGTACAGTCACATAACCCACAGAAATGTCACTACCAACAATACAATGTTGTGCGTTTCTGATTAGCAAACTTGTACAGTCATATAACCAACAGAAATGTCGCTATCAGTAACTGAATGCCGTCTGTTTCTGATTAGCAACAGTGTACAGTCATATAGCCAACAGAAATGTCACTAACAATAATTCAATGTTGTGTGTTTCTGAATAGCAACCTTGTACAGTCATATAACCAACAGAAATGTCGCTGACAATTCAATGTTGTGCATTTCTGATTAGCAATAGTGTACGGTTACATAACAGAAGTGTCACTAACAATTTAATGTTATGAGTTTCTGATAAGCAACAGTGTACAGTCACATAATCAATATTATGCATTTCTAGTGAGCCATAAGATAGTTATAACACAGAAAAGACACAAAACAAACTTCCAATGTTGTTTATTTCTGATGTGCGGTCAGACAAACAATCTATCCTAGGCATAACCTGACCTTCAGATACTAACCATTCACCCAGGGAAAGAACATGGTAGTTCCAAATAATGGAAGTCTGAGGTGTGTGACTATACCACAGTAGTGGTAGCCGTTACCCTACTACTGCATAAGTCTGAGTAGGTGTAGCTAGCCCACACACAGGTGGGAGCAAATCCCGACCTGGATCTGCCCACAGTTGTAGTTGCCTTCCCTTCTTCCTGTTCCATGAGGAGGTTGGCTGGGTCCTGGGCTGCTGGTACTGCTTGTCGGGCTAGTACAGGAAGCCAACCACTGTCCGTCGCCTTGCTCTGTCTCTCCACGCTGCTTTTGATGCGGCCGTGTACCAGAGTGAGGCTTGGAGTGCAGCACTTCCTGCAAGATGACTCCCGGCAATGAAGAGAGCGGCTGGCGGCGGTGTTTCATGCACATGAAGCGATGGCGCGCACTCCCTGCAGCCAGAGCGCTGGTGCAGCCTTGAGGGCAACCTGTGAGAAGGACAAGCCTGCAGGTTAGTTCAGCCCTTCCCAGCCTCCCTAGAACTTGTCTCAACAGGGGACCATCCGACCCTCCCCGGTCATTCGGTCTTTAAACAAAACAAACATGCTGCTGTGTTCGGGAGAAACAATCAATACTGGGGATCAAGGGGAAGAGTGAGGACTTATAACAAGCTGTCAATTGATTGTGCTTCCTGTAGGGAGGAGCCCTCATCTCTCAGGTGTGCCGTCCTGGAAGGTGATAGGAGAAAGTGTCTGTATATTTATTCCAATTGGCTCTGCTGAATACTTATATGCTATACAAAGCTTCAGGACCAACTGGATTCGTCCTTAAATTCCAGGAAGAGATCACAGCCCTTCTGTTTACAGACGGTGCTGTGGCCCACCTTCCCAACACAAATGCAGTGAGCCGGCTGCATGAGAGGCATTTTCCATATGTCCTCCCTGGTACCCTTACCCAAAGAAGATGTTGTGTCTGCAGAAAATGCAGATATACCCGCTTTTATTGTCCCTCCTGTCTCGACCAACCTGGTCTTTGCATTGGTGACTGTTTCAAACACAACCACACACACACACACACACACACTAGTGGAGTAGTAGTGTAGGGTACAGCATTGCACAGTCCTAGGGCAAACTTACACAGGGTCTCAAAAATGACACAGGAAGGGGTTAACACTAGGGGGACGATCAAGAGGTTAAATGTGTTCTAACTGTAGGGGCGGGGCTGCCTGGGACATGATAGAGATCGCTGTTCCTGATCACTGGGAACAGCAGATCTCTGAGATGTCCCCTGTCAGAACGGGGATCCGCCTTGTTTACAAATCCCTGTTCTGCCTCTGTATACAGCGATCGCGGGCGGCCATCGCGTCCATCACATGTTGGTTCACGCAGGAGAGCCGGCCTGCTGCAGTATAAGTGCGGCGGCTGGTCGGCAAGTGCTTAGCAGATTTTTTTTTTTTTTTTTTTTAAATCAAATTTAAATTTTAATAAAATGCTTTTGGAGTAAAAATCTATCTAAAAGATATTCTTCTATTTAAGATACATTAATAATTTAGTTTAGTCAGCATGAAATGGAGCTTAGTTATGTAGCATGAGGCTGTATATTCTGCAATATTTACATTTTTGGTAAACTCATTCAATGAGTCCAAGCTCTGCAAGCTGAGATAACATGCACTGCATTGATGCATTCACACAATTTCACAGTAACCATGAGATAAAACAAAGTTCAGGAATATTCCTTTATCCCATTGTTTTGCAAATATATGTACACTACAAAAACTGTATGATTGTTTTGAAGAGAAATGCATCTGTACCAGGCTCTAAGTGTGAGGAGGAAGGGCAAGCATTAAAAATGAAAGTGAAACCTTTTAAGCAGCTTATAAACTTTGTGAACTTTCTGCATATATCTTGAAGTACTTCATGATATATATAAAAATAGCAGCAGGCCATTAAAAAGACCCAGTTTGGGAATATTTTTATGAAGTTCCTCTACCTATGAGTAAAGCAGGTATGTGTGCAAAATGCAACAAAGAGATGCAAGGCCTAATGGCCCAAATGAAACATCATGAGAAGATGTGCTGTGATGAAAGGACCGTGTTTGACGTTTATTTTTTTATGTGGACCCAGCTGATATAGTCAGTTTAAGTTCTTTTGTTTTGTTTTTTCAAAAATATTTTGTTTATGCAATTCAGTTTCTAAACATTGATGTTTAAGCAAATACAAGAATATGCAAGATTAATTAAAAGAACTTGAAGGTTCTCCAACTATGTGTGAATAACCCAAAATCGGTTCTGATATTGCTGTTTTACTAACCTGACAGCTTATTATTCTAAATAGGAAACCTTCATTTTGTTTGCAAAATATTAAAAGTTTCAAACTACCAGCAAAAATAAGTCCTTACATTTAAAGAGTACCTGTCATTTCAGATCATGGCAGCGCCCTGTCAGCGGGCATCCACTCACCTGCTGCCGCCACGTCCCTCACCTTGTTGTGTCACTGCTGCATCACCAGCCGTCCCATTAAAGTGAATGGGACTGTCGGTGAGTCAACAGCGGGTCAGAGGAGCCGCCGCTGTGGGACAGAGATGACAGTTGCTGTTTAAAAATTATGATTTATATCGAGTTGGTTTAAATCAAATCCCCCCTGACAGACTATGCAAATTCTACACCCCCCCCCCCCTTCAAAATTGTCAGTCTTTATTCATTTAGCAAAATATAAAGTCAGCGGTAATTAAATGCCACCAAAGAAAGCTCTATTTGTGTGAAAAAAAATAAAAAATGTTGTTTAGGTACAGTGTCGCATGACTGCACAACTGTCATTCAAATTGTGACAGCACTGAAAGCTGAAAATTGGCCTGGGCAGGAAGGGGGTAAAGTGCCCAGTAGGCAAATGGTTAAAGGATTGTAAACCTCAGATATGAAATATGAACAAAGCACATCCATCTATAGTGTGTACTTGTCTCAATCCAGAACACTAACTGTAATTTCTGTCTCCTACTTTGTTCCTCTATCAGCATGCGTCACTTCTGATAAGTTCTGACACCAAGAGAAAAATGGTGACGGTTCCATTGCTGCTAATAGGGCATGACTTTTCATGTGACTTTGAACTCTCAAGTCGTGGCAGTGTGAGCCAGGGTTCCAGGGTTAAGTCAGACGGTAGCCTCCATATTTCATTCCTGAAAGGTTCATGGTAAAGTTGATCTCCAGATTTTGTTTAACCTTAAAAAGTGGTCGAAAAACTTTGAGGCTTTACACTTTAATGCATTCTCTGCAGCTCCCCCCAGACCCCCTAACCCCTTTTCTTACCCGAGCCTGATCCAGCGATGTGAATGAGTGCAGCAGCTCCAGCCATGGTCTCTCTCCTCAGACAGAATGATAGCAGCAGGAGCCATTGGCTGTCAATCAAATCTAGTGTCAATGGACGTAGCAGCGGTAGAGCTGCACGATTAATCATTAAAGAATCGAGCCCACGATTCTACCCACCTCCTGATCTTAAAAAAGAAAAAAAAAACACCCACTGCCAAGTTTCTCACAACAGAGATAGACATATTGTAACAGTTCTTTTAGATCAAAGGGGTTCACCTCGTCTGTAAATGAGGGCAGTTAAACCACTTCAAGACCAAACCTTTTTCTGACAGTTGTTGCCTACAAGTTAAAATCAGTATTTTTTTTGCTAGAAAATTACTTAGAACCCCCAAACATTATATAGTTTTTTTTAGCAGGAGACCCCTAGAGAATAAAATTGTGGTTGTTGCAATATTTTATGCCACACCATTTGCCTTTCAAAACTGTCGGCATTTTTTTGTTTATAGCGCAAAAAATAAAAACCGCAGGTGATCAAATACCACCAAAAGAAAGTTCTATTGTCGGGAAAAAAAAAAAAAAAAACGACACACATTTTTTGTTTGTGTACGTCACACGACCACGCAATTGTCAGTTAAAGCGACGCAGTGCTGTATCACAAAAAATGGCCTGGTCATTAAGGGGGTAAATCCTTCTGCGCCCCCCAGAGGAAGCGAATTTCCGTGGGGCACGCAATGAAGTGGAGGGGCCTGGAGCGCTGGTGGGGCAACCCCAGAAAAGGATCAGAGCTGCTCTGTGCAAAACCATTACACAGAGCAGGCAAGAATGTTTTTGTTTTTTTTGTTTTATTATAAAAACACCACACAGGGGTTTACAATCCCTTTAAACAGCTTGTTTTGACCAAGCTGCTCCAATTTACTTCACTAACAGTTTCAGCAGCTGGGAGCGCTATATATAAACAGTGAATATAAAAAGTCTACACACCCCTGTTAAAATGTCAGGTTTCTGTGATGTAAAAAAAAAAAAAAAAAAATATGGACACAAATAATTTCAGAACTTTCCCACCTTTAATTTGACTTACAAACGGTACAATTCAATCGAACAACAAACTGAAATCTTTTAGGTGGGGGGGAAAGTAAAAATAAAAAACTAAAATATGGTTTCACAAGTGTGCACACCCTTAAACGAATACTTTGTTGAAAGCATGTTTTTATTTTTATTACAGCGCTCAGTCTTTTTGGGCATGAGTCTATTAGCATGGCACATCTTGACTTGGCAATATTTTCCCCACTCTTCTTTGCAAAAACACTCCAAATCTGTCAGATCACCCCACAGATTTTCAATGTGATACAGGTCTGGGCCATTCCAAAACTTTAATCTTCTGGTGAAGCCATTCATTTGTTGATTTGGATGTATGCTTTGGGTCGTTGTCATGCTGAAAGACGAAGTTCCTCTTCATGTTCAGCTTTCTAGCAGAAGCCTGAAGGTTTTGTGCCAATATTGACTGGTATTTGGAACTGTTCATAATTCCCTCTACCCTGACTTAGGTCCCTGTTCCAGCTGAAGAAAAACAGCCCCAAACCATCATGCTGACACCACCATGCTTCACAGTGGGTACGGTGTTCTTTTGGTGATGTGCAGTGTTTGTGACAAACATTTCTTTTGGAGTTATGGCCAAAAAGTTCAACCTTGGTTTCATCACACCACAACACATTTTTCCCACATGTATTTGGGAGACTTCAGATGCGTTTTTGAAAAATTTAACCAGGCTTTGATGTTTTTCTTCGTAAGAAAAGGCTTCCGTCTTGCCACTCTACCCCATAGTCCAGACATATGAAGAATATGGGAGATTGTTATCACATGTACCACACAGCCAGTTCTTGCCAGATATTCCTGCAGCTCCTTTAATGTTGCGATAGGCCTCTTGGCAGCCTCCCTGACCAGTTTTCTTCTCGTCATCAATTTTGGAGGGAAGTCCAGTTCTTGGTAATGTCTCTGTTGTGTCTTCACTGTATTCCTTGGTATATCTAATGCCTTGGAAATTATTTTGTACCCTTCTCCTGACTGATACCTTATAATAACTCTGATGCTTTGGAAACTTTCTGCGGACCATGGCTTTTACTGTAGGATGCGACTAAGAAAAGGTCAGGAAAGACCTACTAGAACAGCTGAACTTTATTTGGGGTTAATCAGAGGCACTTTAAAATGATGGCAGGTGTGTGTGCTGACTCCTATTTAACATGAGTTTGAATGTGATTGCTTAATTCTCAACACAGCTACATTCCCAGTTATAAGAGGGGGTGTGCACACTTACGCAACCACATTATTTTTTTTATTTTTTTATTTTTACTCCCCCTTAAAAAGATTTCAGTTTGTTTTTAATTGAATTGAACAGTTTATAGGTCACATTAAAAAAAAAAAAAAAAAAAAAGTGGAAAAAGTCCAATCACAGAAACATGACATTTTAACAGGGGTAGACTTTTTATATCCACTGTATATGTACTAGAGCTGCACGATTCTGGCTAAAATGAAAATCACAATTTTTTTTGCTTTAGACTAAAGATCACGATTCTCGTGGCATAACATTTTTCACATTATACAAAAAAATTGGGCTAACGTTAGTTTTTTTTTTTTTAAATTCATTAACCACTTCCATACCAGGCCTATTTTGGCACTCCTCTCCATCATGTTAAAATCTTTGAACCCCCAAACAATATATATTTTTTAGCAGACACCCTAGGGAATAAACTGGCGGTCATTGCAACTTTTTATGTTGCACGGTATTTGCGCAACAATTTTTTAAACACGTTTCTCTTGGAAAAAAAAAAAAAAAAAAAAAATGGTTTCATGAATAAAAAAAAAAACAAAACAAAAAACAGTAAAGTTCACCCAATTTTTTTTGTATAATGTGAAAGATGATGTTACACCAAGTAAAGCGATACCCAACATGTCACACTTTAAAATTGTACACACTCATGGAATGGTGCCAAACGTCGGTACTTCTAAATCTCCAAAGGCGACGCTTTTTTTTTTTTTTTATACAGGTTACATGTTTACAGTTAAAGAGAAGGTCTAGTTCTAGAATTGTTGCTCGCGCTCTAATGCACGCGGCGATACCTCACATGTTTGGTTTCAATGGCGTTTACATATGTGGGTGGGACTTACGTGTGCGTTTGCTTCTGTGCGCGAGCACACGGGGACAGGGGCACTTAAAAAAAAAAAAATGTATTGTTTATTTTTTTATTTTTACACTCTCTTTAATTTATTTATTGATCACTTTTATTCCTATTACAAGAAATGTAGACATCCCTTGTAATAGGAATGGTACATGACAGGTCCTCTTTATGGGGGTCTATAAAACTAGAGGTCGACCGATATTTGGCCTTTCTTAAAGTAATCGGCATCGGTCGATTTTTGTGCAAAAATCAGCTGATTACCTCCGTTCCCCACACTCCACTGACAATTTCACACACTGAGCAGCTTTTTCACACACAGATGTTAAAGATGTAAAGCAACAAATATCAGAAAGGTTTATGGTCCGTACACACCATCTGAAAATCTGAGAAAAAAAAACAAAATACAGCTTTCTAAGCAATCGTATGATAATCGGATCGTTAGTACAGAGCTTTCGAGAGACAATCATGACACTTCATCCGATATTATCCACTCGAACAAACATGAAAATTTCTTGTACGACACCAGATCGTATGTTTTTTGTTTAATTAGTACAGTTGTTGTTCGAAAATACAAATACACTACAACACATGACATCACGATTTTTTTATTGTCCTACAACAATTTTTCGTAACCTCCATTTTAAATATGCGACTAGCAAGCAAAAAACGATCTGTCGTCCGATTTTCGGCTTGTGTACGCGCCATAAGTCTTTAAGTGCTTAAAATTCCCTCATTTACAGACCGAAGTTCATCCCTTTGATCTAAGAATAAAATGTTTACAACGTATCTCTTTATCTCCGATGAGAAAAATGTGGCAGGCTGCCTGGATTTAATTTTTTTTTTGTCAGCTGTCAGAAGTGAGCAGAGAACTTTCTTCACTTGTTACATAGAATTGGGAAATGCTGTTTTAAGATCGGGAGGGGTGTAGAATCGCGATTTCGATTCTTAGCGAATAATCATGCAGCTCTAATATGTACATTTACGTCAGTCTTTGTCCTCACTTTCCAAAGACATGCTGGTAGGTTACTTGGCCCTACTCTATGTATGAATGGGAGTTAGGGACCGCAGACTGTAAGCTCCTCGAGGGCACATTTTATCTGCAGTAATTGTTTTTTTTTTTTTTCCCTTTTGTTAGAAAGGTGAACTAATCCTTTAAGTCCCCATTTACATTTAGCAATCTGGAATCAAATCGCACTAAAACATGTTTGGGAGCCTCTCATTCATAACTGCACTGTAAAACGCAGTCCAATTTGCTGCAGTTGTGCTGTAAAACGTAAAAAAAAAAAAAAAAAGACACACCAGAGTCTCCTTAGCGTGACAAACATACGCAGAGCAGCCAATTAAAGTGAAGTTAAAGCAGAGTCCCACCCAAAAGTGGAAATTCCGCTTTAAGCACTCCTCGCCCCCTTATAAGTTTTGACAGGTACTTCCTGTCCCATTTCCTTCTTCCGCCGGTTTGCAGTCTAGACGGCCCCTCCCTCTTTGAAATCTTCTGGGACACATCCCCAGGTCCCAGAAAATTGCCTGGCCACTGACAGAGCGACTCGCACATGCGCAGTGCGTGCCCGGCAGCAAAACCGCGAGCTGTCACAGCTGGGTGCCCACGCTAGTAATGATGGCGCCGCGGAAAGGAAGAGGGGAGAGGAGCGAAGCTTCGTGCGCCCGTATTGCCAGACCGTGGGACAGGTGAGTGTCTGTTTATTAAGGCTACTTTCACACTGAGGCGCTTTACAGGCGCTAAAAATAGCGCCTCTCCGGTCACTTCAGCGTGAAGACCCTCTGGCTTTCACACTGGAGCGTTGCGCTTGCGGGACGTTAAAAAAAGTTCTGCAAGCAGCATCTTTGCAGCGTTTTAAGAGCGACGTACACACCGCTACTAAAGCGCCCCTGCCCATTGAAAATCAACGGGAAGCGCCTGCAAAGTGCCGCGGGAGTTAACCCTTTATTCGGTTGCTAGTGGGGTTAAAAAGCATACCGCTAGCGGACGAAAAGATTAAAATTACGATAAAATAGCGGCGCTTTACCGCCGACCGCCCCAGTGTGAAAGTAGCCTTAGAGCCGGTTCACACTGAGGCAACTTAGCCGCCTGACAAGTCGCGTTCCGTTCTGTACTATGGAACCGTTCTAATCGTCGCTCCGACTTAGAAAAAAGGTTCCTGTACTACTTTGGGGGCGACTTGAGGCGACTTGCATTGACTTCTATATAGAAGTCGTTTTGCAAGTCGCCGCTGAAGACGGGTCCAGGTTGCCTGAGGCAGTCGCGCTGCAAGTCCTGCCGCCTCAGTGTGAACCGGCTCTTAAAGTCGGCATAAACTTACAAAAAAAAAAAAACAGTGGCACTCCACTTCACGCACAAACATTCATGAGTGGAATGTGCATTCTCACTAGTTCTACTTAATAAAGTTAAAGAAAAAAAAACAAAAAAACAGTGCAATGCGCTGAAACAGACGCCACACCGCTCCTCACAGCGCCTGCTGCATTTTACTACACAGGTGAGCGCAAATCTGCTCCGAATCCATGGAAACGCACCTCCTCGCGCGGACAGAACGGACGCACAGCGTTTGGATGCGTCTCCTTTGATTTCGATGGGAAGTTGATCCCAACGTGTGTCCGTCATCCACAGACAGATCTAATGTATAGGCGGGGAGGGAAGTACCAATGAAGTGTCTGAATCCCTCATCACCACCTGAGGAACGTTCTGCTGGACGGACACCCGCCTCTGATCAGACCTAGACTGTAAGCTCTGCGGCCCAGGGGGAGGGGAGGGTCACGTGACCGGCAGGCACCGCTGGGCCTTGTAGTTCGGAAGTCTCACCTCGTCCACGGTGCGGCGCGGGAGGTGCAGCATCCCCAGCAGCAGCTTCAGCTTGACGGCGGAGGAGAGGTTGTGGAAACACAGGCGCACGTTGTCAATGACGGTGGCGGTGAGCAGCGAGGCGATGCTGGGGGGAGCCCAGAGCTCGTCCGCCGAGCCCAGCTTGTTGTGAAGCCACAGGCCGGTGTCGCTCTCCCTCATCGACGCCATCTTGAGAAAAAAAAAACATCGCGAGCAGGCATTTTATGAGGACACCTAAAAAAAAAAAAAAAAAAGCTGCGAGGCCCCCCTCTGGCGCTGTGAGGCGGAATGGTGCCCGCGCTGAGTTCTCGCGATACCTGTGTGCAGGGGGACGGTCATGGCTGGCTCCTGTAGGTGACAGCTTCGTGTCTGTTCCCATACCTATACTGGAATAAAGCGAGCAGAGAGAAGGGAGGTGAAGGCGAGAGGTGCCTGAACTGACGGCTAGTGTCTCCATCATTGTCTGCCCACATCAAAGATGGCCGACGGACGCTGGAGCGCGGCTGCCCTACATGGCAATAGCCACCAGCACCATGACGACGCGATTTTCCTCTTTGTATAAGTGCCCACAAGGGTCAAAATATGTTCAACTTCAAATAAAAATCCAAAATGAGTGAACATGCAGTTTTTTTTATTGCAGCAGAGAAATAATGAGGGCAATTCAATAAAGCCTTTACAAAACTTTTCTGGTGCTGTGATCCTTTTAAAAAGTCCTGTGCCTAATTTTGGAAAGTTCCATTTACATAGTTGCCAACATTGAAAAAAAAATATGTGTGATGCTTTTTTGGCTGTAGGCGGAGCTGTACAATAATTAGGGGGCGGGGCATTCGTTTGTAGGCGCGGCTTAGCAAAAAATGCATAAGTGCGGCGAAATATGGGCGTGGCTTGCATGGAAAAGTGGGCGTGGTTTATGTGAAAAGTGGGTGTGGCTTACGTGAAAGTGGACATGGCTTAAATGGGCGTGGCTCAAGAGGGTGTGGTTAGAGTCTGAGATGAATGAGGGATGGAGAGGGGAATGAAGGGACAGCAGCCCCAGATCCTACACAATAGAAATATGTGTATTCTAGAAAGTTTAACAATCAGCAGATAAAGATACTCCAAACGCCTGGTGTTAACGCTTCAATCATCCTGGCACCATGGTTGTTATGGTGTCAGGATGATTGAAGCGCATTGTTTCTATTATTACATTGTAATATGAAAGGAAATCATTCAACTCACCATAATGCCGAATCAGTGGGATCCCTGAGCGTGTCACTAGCCACGTCGCCTGCCACCAGCAGAGTCTGTCCTTGCATCAGGTGCCCCCGCCAGAGTCTGTCCTTGCATCAGGTGCCCCCGGCAGAGTCTGTCCTTGCATCAGGTGCCCCCGCCAGAGTCTGTCCTTGCATCAGGTGCCCCCGCCAGAGTCTGTCCTTGCATCAGGTGCCCCCGCTAGAGTCTGTCCTTGCATCAGGTGCCACCAGCAGAGTCCGTCCTTGCATCAGGTGCCCCCGCCAGAGTCCGTCCTTGCATCAGGTGCCCCCGCCAGAGTCTGTCCTTGCATCAGGTGCCCCCGCCAGAGTCTGTATAGACCCCCTCAGTGCAGACCCCCTCCATCAGTGCAGATCCCCTCCATCAGTGCAGACCCCCCCTCAGTGCAGCCCCCCTCTATTATTGCAGCCCCTCCTCAGTGCAGCCCCCCCTCTATTAGTGCAGCCCCCCTCAGTGCAGCCCCCCTCTATTAGTGCAGCCCCCCCCTCTATTAGTGCAGCCCCCCTCAGTGCAGCCCCCCTCTATTAGTGCAGCCCCCTCAGTTAGTGCAGCCCCCCCCCCAGTTAGTGCAGCCCCCCCTCAGTGCAGCCCCCCCTCAGTTAGTGCAGCCCCCCTCAGTTAGTGCAGCCCCCCCCTGTTAGTGCAGCCCCCCTCAATGCAGCCCGGCCCCCGCTCAGTGCAGGAGCGGCCGGTGTTCTGCCGAGAAAGTTCCACTCGGCAATGGAGGACCCCCTGTACTGCGCAGGCGCAGCACTTGCGCAATACGGGGCTGGGAGCTTTCAGCAAGACACGGCGACGACGCCGTGTCTTCTGCTCGCTTCAGTGGAGAGGGGAGGGGCCGTGCAGCTAAAGAAGGCGCTTCATTGGCTGCACGGATCGAGCCCCCTTCCCCTCTCCACTGAACACTAGAGGAAGAGAGAGCGGCGGCGCCGGCCGCCATTTTGCTGGAGCCCGCTGCTCCAAAAAAAAAAAAAAAAAAACAACATTCCCGATTTTCCTTATGGAAAATCCTGATTCGGGACATTCTCCAATCGGGACGAGGGTCCCAAAATCGGGATTGTCCCGGGAAAATCGGGACTGTTGGCAACTATGCATTTAGCCCCTGTTCACACCCAGTGCAACTTATCATGTGATTTGACCAGTGGCAGCCGGTTCACAAGGGGCGCTGTGTGACTGTGCAGGGCGCCTGACTAATAGGTTTCTACCAGGTCCGTCACCCCCTCACAGGCACGTGACCACATCCCGAGGTCCCAATTGGCCAGTTTTATATTGTCCTCTGGGCGCAGAGCACAGTTCCCCCCGAGCCCTCCCACCCTGAGATGCCAGCAAGTCAGCATTAGCTTGCGCCTTCCCAGCCATTCAAAACCCAGAAAGAAGACCAGGTGAAGACAGAAGCTGCGGCGTCTGACAGTCCAGGGGAGCTCTGCTGTAAGGCGCACCCCCAAAAATCCTACAAATATACTGCAGCACCAGCCGCCACTGGATTTGACAGGTCAAATCACATGACAAGTCGAACCCTATCGTTGACATTGGAACTGTTCAAACCGGTGCGACCCCGACTTTGCAGTGCTACACCGATTTGAAAAATAAGTTCCTGCGCTACTTTTGGCGATTTCAGGTGGGATTTGCATAGACATCTGTGCATGAAGTCGCACAGATGTCAGCCAAGACGCACCTGGAGTCGCACTGACATGCAGCTTTGAAATCGCACGATTTCAAAGCCACATTTAGTGTGAACCTAGAGTTAGGGCCAGTCCACACCATGAATAACTCACAATTGTACTGTTTATTTCTGTGCAATTCCCACATGCAATCCAGGGTACAGAGCAATTTCAGCCCATTAATTTGACCGGGTATTAGAGTAATTGTGTGCAGGAGCACTAACACTTATGTAACCATATGAAATATCCTGATTGTTATTATTACTACTACTACTAAGGTTTAACCACTTGAAAATCCAGCATTCTGACACTTTTGTGTTTACAAGTCAAAATCTGTATTCTATGCTATGAAATTACTTAGAACACCCAAACATTATATATATATATATATATATATATATATATATATATATATATATATATATATGTGCAGTAGTGTATTTAGGTTTTGTGCTGCCCTAGGCCTGACTAAACTCGTGCACCCCCTAATTTAAATATGACCCACGCCTTCCTGTCAAGGCCACACCCCTTGCTGTTTAAGACCCGCCCTGAAATTTTCAAGTGGGGACACTAGTTCTGAGGGCCTGGGGGGGGCAATAGAGTTCCTTAATTTGCATAGATTTCCTCTCACTTCCTGTTTGGCTATGGGGCAGGAAGTGAATGGAAATCTCTGCAATGGGACAGGGATGGTAAAAAATAAACTGACAAGGGTTATCGCCCTCCCTTACTCTATCCAAAATGAAAAAAATGTGGTGGCTATAGTTCTACTTTAAGCACAAATTCCTGATAATTTTATGGAGAGGACTAAGAAGATATAACCATGCCAGTGGTGCAGCAGATAACATATAGCACAGTGAGGAAGGTTTTTGGTCCAGGATGAGAGAACAGTCAAAATTAGAAGTGGCGCCCCCCCCCCACAGTTGCGGAATGCCAGCCGCCCGCATACTGAAGCAGTGAGGCTGCTTTATGGGGGCGCTAGACTAATTTGCCTCTCAGCCCAGTCCGCCCCATAAGACTGGTGCTACACTAACAGTGTAGCGCAAGCCGGCGGGGACTCTTTCCGTGCTGCCCCCTTGCAAAGTGCTGCCCTAGGCCTGGGCCTTGTTGGCCTAGGCCAGGATACAGCGTTGTATATGTGTGTGTAGCACTAACTCACTGTGGAGCTGCTGGTTTAAGCGGGTCTGTTACCTTCACCTTGCTTCCCTTTGTTTCACCGGCACTGGGTCCAGGGGTTCCGCTGAGTCCACTGCTGGACGACACACGCACCAACACTGGAGCACACCCTCAACGCTATATTAAACAGTCCAACTTTAGGAAGTAGCAGGAAAGAGACGGAAAAGGAAACTCTCAGGAGAAACTCAAATATCTTCTTGCAAAATCTTAGCGACAAATATCCCGATAGAATTCAGATAATTATGTGGAATGCGCTCCCCTCATAGGACACACTCTTTGCTCGTCTGGATAGGCTTCTCTCACCGGTCTAGCAGCCAGTACGCAGCACGAATCTAAAGTCTCTGCCACAGACTTACCTGGGGGGATAAATCTGCACGATCCTCTGCCACAGGATGTATCAGATCTTCTGCAGTGAACAGTTAGTCACAGTGCCTGAACCTTTAAGCCAAACCGGCGACACTATGCTGTGTGGTTACTTCTTTTGGATACGTCCTCCAGCTGAGTCACCAGGCCCCTCTATAGACCAGCATGCTGCATGATCTCTCCAAGACGGGTCCTCCCCTGGGATCTCCTCGGCCGTCCAGCTTCGTCACACAGGACCGACAGCTCAGGACCATTCCTCGGCCGCGGTGGTAGACCCCAGACAAGCCTCTGGACCCACCCCTGCGCCATAGCATCGTGGGCCTCCCTATCGGAGGACCACGAGGTAGCTCCTTAACGCATACCTGTCGGCCAGGAGGGCCAGCAGGTGGCTGCAAAATGAACCTAGAACATGGCGTCTGTCCCATAAATACCCTCGCCCAGAATGCAACTCGGAGGACCACCTCCACCGAGCTTGCCCCCAAGACAGAGGAGCATCCATACACTTCGACACGTTGCCCTTCCAACACTGACTAATGGTAACAGCGACACCCACCGGTCAGCACGGAAGCACACACAACGTCAGCCAAGCTGGAACAGAGGCGAACTTTTGACCTTCCTAACACTCTATTTACTAAATTTACCTAATCTGCGGTAGATTGTAAATCTACCAGTGCTACATATATATACAATCTACCAGTGCTACATATATATACAATTTACAATCTACCAGTGCTACATATATATATATATATATATATATATATATATATATATATATATATATATATATATATATATATATATATATATATATATATACACACACACACAGTTGTGCTCTTAAGTTTACATACCCTGGCAGAATGTAAAGAAAAAAGGGGGTAAAAAAGCCCCCCTTTCCTCGTGGGATCCAAGGCAGCGGTAATTGTCTTAAATATATCCCAATAGTTTTGAAAACGGGATAAATTCATAGGCTAGCATGAGTTATCCAATAAAATTATATACATTTTAAATTTAATATAGGATAGGTCAGTTAAATCAGTTAACCCACCAATGAATGCATGTATATTGCAAAATACCCCTATAAATATGGGTTACTGGTTATGAACCGTTGACAGTTGCCGGAAGAAAGTGAAGAGGAAAGCTCTCCTGCCATTTCCATGGCTTCTGACTGCTCATCTGGCTCTGTACGGTCTCTGATGTTACAACTTCTTGAAAAGGCCGGTGCCGAAGATGTGGATTGGTTAAAGAATTGCCTTTCTTTACCTTCTACTATGATGGCGCAGGAAGTTTTCGGCTCCGTGGCTGGCGTCTCTTCTATTCTGGGTCCCATGCAGCGTCATCCTGTCAGTGAACAAGGACCAGAGATAGTCGAAAGCATCGTTCCAGCTGACCCTGTATTTGTGAATGAAGAGCGGTCAGTCTCTAAGGGCGGGACTAACATCGGAAGTCTCAGTAAGAGGAGGCGCCTTCAGAGATGGAGCTACAGTCCATCCCCTAACAGAGCTACGTCACACTGATCAGCTGGGTTGGCCTTCTCGAAAGGTAAACGAGTGCCTGTCAGCTCAGCTGCGGTGAGGAAGACATCATCGGCGCAGAATCAGCTGACATTCTGTGCCTCTTCTATTCTAGCTAGGAAGGATATTGACTGCCGATCTTCACATACAGCTTCAGCCAGCAGTGTTCCTGAAGGCTCTGTTCTATCAAATGCAGCACCTGGATCGTCTTTTCAGAGTATTCCTGTTCTATTGACGCAACAACAGTTTACACGGGCTGAGACTCCTCAATCTCCTCTGCGAGGTGGGTCTCATACTTTGCATTTATTGAATGATTTGTCTTCTTCTTTAACTAATATTATTGCTAGCATTACTGTGCCCACCAATTCAACTGCTTCACATAGTAATGATATTTCTGATCCTGCAGCGTCTGTATGGTCTGCTATTGATAATCCTCAACAACCTTCGCATCAAATCAATGCTGCTAATGTGGTTGTTGATAAGGGTGTGGATCACAGTTCACTTAATTGTTCTAATTCTACAGTTTCATTTACAAATGCTTCTTCCAACAGGTCTGAATAATATGGTAAAGAAGTGATGCCTTGTATACTTTCACCGTTGGGTTTTCATTCGCCCAAGGATGTCAAAGAAAAGATTTGGAGTGGTGAATACACTGTGTTGTTAACTTTATTTTAACTTTATTTTAACTTTATTACCGTATTTAAAAGACTACCTGTCTAAACTGGGTAAGAAGGACGATAGGCTTGATGATGATCGTAAAAAGTCTATTGCCAAGTCAATTTTTAATTGGCTTCAGGCTTTTTCAATTTTTTCCAGTGTTATTTGCAAGAAGTTTCCAAGTAAGAGTCCAGGATTTTTCCAACATATGGACATTGATTGTTCTGGAAGCTTATCGTAAGTTTGGTGGAGATTACTGGTTTACGTATGATGAAGCATTCAGACATAAATTGAGTATTCATCCTACTTTACAATGGGGTGTAAAGGTTGTGGGACATTGGTTGAATTTATTCCTCCCTACTCAACCTGTTCTGCCTCGTCCAACCAATGTTTCTTCTAGTGTTTACTCTACTCCGCCTTATAAAAAGGGGATTTGTTCTGCGTATAATGATAGCCACTGTAAATGGCTTCATTCCTGTAGGTACAAGCACTAATGTGCATTTTGCTCTGGTGCTCTCCCTGTAGCAAAATGTTTTCGTAAATTATCGTCACATTCTCAACAACAACCTAGAAACTTTACGGGTAAAAGCCAGATCACCAGTGAGCTTGGAAAAGATGTTGCCTTGGCTACTAATTTAACCTGATCGGCAGCAAGCATTGCTATTAATTGAGGGTTTTTCGCACATTTTTCAGCTTCCTAAATTTAATTGAGTTGGTTGTAAGATTGTGCATAATTTACCTTCTGTTGCCACATTAGCTTCTGTTGTTAAGTTTAAATTGTTAAAAGAAGTTAATGAGGGGAGAATGGCGGGCCCTTTTTCGCAGCCTCCTTTTGCTGATTTGAGAATTTCTCCTTTGGGGATTATCCCTAAAAAAGAACCCCATTCATTTCGGCTAATCCATCATTTGTCATATCCTTACGGTGATTCTTTAAATTATCAAATTTATCCGTCTTTGTCTTCAGTTGCTTATGTATCTTTTGAATCTGCAATTTCACATCTTCGTTTGTTAGGTGAGGGCGCTTTATTGGCTAAAACGGATGTTAAATCTGCTTTTAGACTTCTTCCAATACACCCTGATTCCTTTTGCTCATTGGGTATTTATTTTCAAGGGGAATATTATGTTGATAAATGCCTACCCATGGGGTGCTCTTTGGCTTGTTATTATTTATTATTATTTTTCAACCTTTTTGGAATGGGTAGTTAAAACTATGTGGTTCGGATTTAATAATACATTATTTGGATGATTTTTTATTTTTGGGTAAATACGATTCGGAAGAATGCAATTATTTATTGGATTCCTTTTTTAGTATTTGTAGGTATTTTAATATTCCTTTAGTTGCAGAAAAGACTGTTGGCCCTGTTGCTTGTTTAGAATTTTTGGGTGTGACTATTGATTCTTTAAATATGGAATTTAGACTTCGTTTAGATAAATTAGAAAAAATTTCTTAGTTATTGATTACATTTATTAGACGTAATAAAATTACTTTAAAATAAATGCAGTCTCTCCTTGGGATGTTAGCATTTGCGACTAGAATTCTTCCGATTGGTAGAATTTTTTCTAGACGTCTTTATTTTGTTATTTTGGGGTTAAAAAATCCTTCATCTCATGTGCGCTTGTCTGGAGAAATTTAAGCCGATATGTTGATCTGGTTGAAATTTTTACAGCATTTTAATGGTAAAGCCATTTGACTTTATTTCCAGTGAGGCTTTTTCTCTTTTCACTGATGTGGCTGGATCTGTCGGTTTTTCCACTATTTGGATGATGCACTGGTGTGCTTCCCGTTGGCCTTCAAAATGGACTGTGCAAGGTTTTTGCAAGAACGTAATGTTGCTAGAATTATTCCCAATTATTGTGGCGATAGAATTATGGGGACATTCTTTTCAGAACAGGTGATTACTTGTCAGTACTAACAATAAAGGGGTGGTTTATGCTATTAATTTCCTTTCCTCCAAATCGCAACAGATTAATAAATTGTTAAGGTATTTGGTTTTTAAATGTTTGTCATTAAATGTTTGGATTGAAGCTAAATTTATTCCTGGTAGAGAAAACAGTCTGTCAGACTCGCTTTCTAGATTCCAGATGGATCGTTTTTATCATCTGATGCCGGAAGCGGACCTTCAAGGTGTTTCATGCCCCTGTTATTTATGGGATCTAATATAATTTTCGACCATATTCAACACTCGTTGGCTAAATCTACTTGGTTGAGTTATATTTCCTCTTGGAAGTTATGGATGTCCTTTTTACAAACTAATAATTTTGTACAATTTTCTTTCGAAGACGTTATATTATTATTTCTTAGTTCTTTAATGGATAAACAATATTCATGGTCTCATCTGACTAAAACGTTAGCTGGCGTTTCATTTTTTCTAAAGCTAAATTCATTTCCACATTGTTTGAGTTTCTTTTCTGTCAAGCAAGCATTAAAAGGGTATACGAAATCTACGCATTGCAGAGACGAACGCTCTTCTATTAATATTGATCTATTGAGCATGTTCTGTTTCTGCAAAGGTTTGTTTTTCTGTTTATGAAGATCTTCTTTTTAAATCGTTTTTTTCTTTCCTTTTCTTTGGAGCATTTCACATGTCGGAGGTTGTCTCTGCTGCAAAAAGTAAGCCCTCTCCGATGAAAATTGAGAATGTAATTATTGAGGATAACCAATTGAGGATTTTTCTTCTTTACATTAAGACTGATGGGTATGGCAAGGGACATTGGATTTATTTAAATCGGTGTCCTTTCTTTGACATTTGTCCTATATGGCTTTCAAGACAATATTTGCTAGTAAGACCTGAATTTAATGATAATTTGTTTGTTCATGTTGATGGTTCTCCATTAACAAGATACCAGTTTGACCGTGTTTTTCACGGCTGTTTGGATTATCCACATTTGAATCATATTTGCTTAACTCCTCATTCTTTTAGAATAGGTGCAGCCACTGAAGTGGCCAAACTTGGTTTTCATGCAAATTTTATTAAGAAATTGGGTAGATGGAGATCTGATTCCTACAAGTTGTATATCCGTCCTAACTCTTTGGTTTAATTTGCTAACAGGTCGTTGAATGTTGTTTGGATTCCCAGCCACTCCTTCGTGTATTGGGCTCAGAAGAGAGCGTCAGCAAGATCCTATTCTTCTAATTTGAGTCTTGATTCTTCTTTTAAAGTGTACTGGAGTGGCTGGAGAGGTATGCGATGGAATGACTTACAGTCTGAGTTTTATAGATTGTTTGACTTTTGGCCATAGTCTGATATTTTGCTTATCCATTAAGGGGGTAATGACATAGGTCAGATGAAGACTTTAGATTTAGTTTTTGAGATTCAACAAACAGTTAATCTCATTAGCTTGGCTTTTCCTCATTTAAGATTTGTATTTTCCGAAATTATTCCTAGACTTCGATGAATTAATTCTTTCTACTTACGGCCTTAAATAGTATATAGATCTTTTAATAAAATTTTGAAACATCCTTTTGGGTTTAGTTTTTGCCACTTATAATTGGAGGGTGGTCATTGTGGTTTATACCGTGAGGACGGTATTCATTTATCAGATATTGGGCTTGATATTTTAAACAATGATTTCCAGACTTGCATAGAAAAAGCCACGGGCTGGGGTTAGGTGACAGGCGGTATGCTTATCATACTTCCTGTCGGTTGGGTTAATTTTGTTTTGATTACTCAGAAGAGAGAATATTATTAAGCCTGAGCCGTAGTGGCTGGGTTTATTTATTTAGCTATACTTGTATGTGATGTAATAATAAAATTATTTGTAAATATTTTAGAAAATGTATTAAACCAATAAAAACAACCGCGGCCAAAATATTTATCCAGTAAAATATTTTATTTCAAATTAATTGCTTGTTTGGTTTTGAATTTATTATATATACAATGTAAAATGCCTGCTGCCTTCTATCCCATTTATGGTTTCTTGGACATTTTTCAGAGAATATGAATGATAACACAAAAACTTTTCTTTCACTCATGGTTAGTGTTTGGCTGAAGCCATTTAGTATCAATCAACTGTGTTTACTCTTTTTATATCATAATCACAACAGAAACTACCCAAATGACCCTGATCAAAATTTTACACACCCAAGTTCGTAATACCATGTATCGACCCCTTTAACATCAATGACAGCTTGAAGTCTTTTGTGGTATTTGTGGATGAGGCTCTTTATCTTCTCAGATGGTAAAGCTGCCGATTTCTCTTGGCAAAAAGTTCCTGGAAAATCTTGAGCTGTCTTGCATGAACTGCACGTTTGAGATCTCCCCAGAGTGGCTCAATGAAATTGAGGCCAGGAGACTAAGATGGCCACTCCATAAACTTCACTTTATGCTGCTGTAGCCAATGACAGGTTGACTTGGCCTTGTGTTTTTGATCATTGCCATGTTGGAATGTCCAAGTTCGTCCCATGCGCAGCTTCCTGGCTGATGAATGAAAATGTTTCTCTGGTATTTTTTGATAACATACTGCATTCATCTTTCCATCAATTCTGACCAAATTGCCTGTGCCTATTGTAGCTCCTGTATTTCATCTGAAGTTATTTGTGGGTTTTTCTTTGCATCCCAAACTATTTTCCTGGTACTTGTGGCTGAAATCTTAGTTGGTCTACCTGACCGTGGTTTGGTTTCAACAGAACTCCTCTTTTTCCACTTCTTGATTAGAGTTTGAACACTGCTGATTGGCATTCTCAATCTTTTTATATCCCTTTCCTCTTTTTTACAGTTCAACTACCTTTTCCCGCAGATCCTTTGACAATTCTTTTGCTTTTCCCATGACTCAGAATCCAGAAACGTCAGTGCAGCACTGGGTGAAAGATGTGTCTGTCAGGTGTCCAGAAACTCATTGACCTTTTATACACACACTAATTACAAGCAAACAGATCACAGTTGAGGATGGTTACCTTTAATAGCCATTCAAACCCCTTTGTGTCAATTTGTGTGCATGTTATCAGGCCAAAATCACCAGGGTATGTAAACTTTGGATGAGGGTCATTTGGGTAGTTTCTGTTGTGATTATGATTTAAAAAGAGTAAACACAGTTGATTGATAATAAATGATAATAAATGGCTTCAGCCCAACACTAACCATGTGTGAAAGAAATGTTTTTGTGCTATCATTCATATTCTCTGAAAAATGGCCAAGAAACATAAATTCTGCCAGGGTATGTAAACTTATGAGCACAACTGTGTATATATATATATATATATATATATATATATATATATATATATATATATATATTTGCAGAAGCCCTAGAGAATAAAATGGTGCTTGTTGCAATGTTTTATGTCACATGGTATTTACGCAGAATTTTTTGAAATTTCTTAGGAAAAAATACACTATATACATGCGTGCACGACCTGCTTTTTTAAGACCCCTTTTACACGGACGGTTGTTCTGTCAATGGTAAAAGCATGTTTTGTTATTTTGAAATTCCAACAATCCTGGCACAGTTTACTCACATTTGCACATTGCGTTTTTATGCGATTACTTGCGTTTACATGCGGCTGCGTTTATCTGCGGTAGTAAATTCTCGTCATTTGTATAGCAACTGTTTACTTATTTTTTCTTTGTACTGCAATTAACTGCGTTTATATACAGATAGCTTCGGTACATTGCCCCTGGATGCTGTCAACTTTATTTTTCTTAAATGCACAAAACCTTATGTTATGAATATGTTGCTAAAAGCATTGTGTGAATGGGGCCATAGGGATGCATCGTGTGGATTTAACTGCGGTAAATATGTTCCTCTATCTGCAGTTAAAAGCTGAAATCCAACTGCTCGTGTGAAAGGGGCCTAAACTTTTTTTTTATTAATATTTTTTTATTTTAAATATATTTTTTTACACTGTCCCTTTAATTTTTTTATTGCTGTCACAAGAAATGTAAACATACCTTGTGATAGCAATAAAGCATGACAGGGCCCCCTTATGGAGACATGTAATCACACATAGCAGTAACTCCACTGGTCCAAAGAGCAATCCACAGCACGAGTGATGCTATTCTCACAGAGATATCTCTCACCACAGTTTGTATCAGCAGGACAATGTCTCTTCCTGTTCAGCCCAACCTGACGCAGCATTTCATCGTGGTGACGTCTTCAGAAGGCCTAAATAAAAAGTCAGTATCCCTGATCACAGCCACACCAATCATATGATGACACCGTACTGCACTAGTGACAGTATGGAAAAAAAAATTGTGAATAATTTTTTTTTTTTTTTTTAATGGATGTAGCATCCTGATGTTTAGGCAGGGTTGCAAGTAAATTTACCTGCCAAGTATAGTTGCCTTGGCCAATTGATAGGAGATCAATTGATTCCACCCTAATTATGGAATTGCTACACTTCTCTCTTCTGTCACTAGATGGCCGGGTAGCTGGATAAGACAAGGGCATTGCAATGACAGATTAGGAATAGATGGGCCATAGATCAGCCAATGGGCAGGGATCTTCTTGGGTCCCATGGCCTGCTGGGAGAGCCTATTTATTTGGGTGAGGTCAGGTGATCAGGGTTCTGTGCCACCTGGACGGCTGTCTGGGTGGACGTGTGTTGTACTGCCTTGGGCTGCTAGGCCAAAGCCTGAGGCCTATCCCAGGGACATCTGGCTGCTAGGCTGTCTGAGGGCCTATCCAGAAGCAAGAGAGAGGAGCGCAGGGTTGGGACTGCGGCTTGCAGTCCAACCGAATTGATGGTTCTGCCGGCCGGAGAACCTGTCGCGGTTGGAGGTAGAGGGGAAGCTGTCGCAACTAAGGGGCCATCCACCTTGTTACCAGGGACCACCGTGAGTAGCTGAAGCAAGTACCAGAGAAGTATTCTCACCAACCGGGGACAGTGAAGAATTGGGAAACTTCAGCAGGTGTCAAGCCAGGGACCCAGCCAGCGGAGGTGACGCTTGCAGAGCAGTCTTGTATGCCAAGCCAGGGACTGAGCAGGCCAGTGGGGTGACGCTTAAGGAAGATATTCAGTGAGAACATTGGAAGAGCTCAGGAGATCCAGTGGCAGTGAATCAGCGGGTCTAGGTGATAGACTGGGAGCTCAGTTGAATGAAGATCTAAGAAGGAGATTGTGGAGGAAGTGAAAGAGTTCATTACAACCTTAGTTAAAAACTGTTCAAGATTGTTGCCATAGGAGACAGTGTGTCTACACATGCAGATGTGGTGTCTTGCTGGATGCCTTTCCCTGCATGGCTGCCTACCTACAGAAGTCTTGGAGTCTGCTAATTAACATTGCAACTACTATATATATATATATATATATATATATATATATATATATATATATATATATATATATACTGAGATTCCAGTTCGGAAGCCGACCCAGGCAAAAGTCGGCCATAGATGGAGTGATTTTCTTTCCTGCAGCCACGGGGTGAGATTTGTACAGTCTATGGATGGCTTTAACTGTCAGGCTCTCTCCCACTCATTTATAACTCCCCAACCCTTCCTCTTATCTATCTACCTATTTATTGTTAAGATAATGTTTGATTGTTCTTCCATTAAATGTGTTTGCTGGTGTCTACAGAAGACCCTTCAGGTCTGGAAGGTCAGGAAAAGTGGGGGGACGAGAGAGCGCCCCCCCTCCTGAACCGTACCAGGCCACGTGCCCTCAACATGGGGAGGGTGCTTTGAGGTAGCCCCCAAAGCACCTTGTCCCCATGTTGATGGGGACAAGGGCCTCATCCCCACAACCCTTGCCCGGTGGTTATGGGGGTCTGCGGACGGAGGCTTATCAGAATCCAGAAGCCCCCTTTAACAAGGGGACCCCCAGATCCCGGCCCCCCGTTTGAAATGGTAACAGGTACATTGTACCTGTTACCATTTCACAAAAAAAGTGCCAAAAAAGTGTCAAACTGTTAAAAAACACACCTTGGGACAAGTCCTTTATTAAAAAAAAAAAAAAGTCCCACGAAGTCCATTCATCTTCTTCTCTTGCTCCGCCGACGGACCGAAAAAATAAATAAAAAAAGATCCACCTCCATGGGAGGCACCCGCCGTATGACGCGTCCTCGCAGGTGACAGTTCTTTTATAACTGAAGGCGGGGCCACATGGTGACGTGCCCGGGTGACCCCGCCCCCTCTGATGCACGGGGACTTCCCCATGGCTTTCCTGGGGCGTCAGAGGGGGCGGGGCCACCAGGTTACGTAAACTGGTGGCCCCGCCCCCCTCTGACGCTACGGGAAAGCCATTGGGAAGTCCCCGTGCGTCAGAGGGGTCACGGTGGGTGCCTCCCATGGAGGCAGATCCTATTTATTTATTTTTCGGTCTGTCTGCAGAGCGATAGAAGAAGATGAATTGACTTTGTGAGACATTTTAATTTTTTTATTTTTTAATAAAGGACTTGTCCCAAGGTGTGTCTTGTGGTTTTTTTAACATTATGACACTTTTTTTGTGAAATGGTAGTTGTACAATGTACTCGTTACCATTTCAAACAGGGGGGGCTGGCATCTGGGGGTCCCCTTGATTCCAATAAGCCCCCCGTCCGCAGACCCCACAACCACCGGGCAAGGGTTGTGGGGATGAGGCCCTTGTCCCCATCAACATGGGGACAAGGTGCTTTGGGGGGCTACTCCAAAGCACCCTCCCCATGTTGAGGGCATGTGTTGCGCGGTACGGTTCAGGAGGGGGGCTCTTTCTCGCCCCCCCTCTTTTCCTGCGGCCTGCCAGGTTGCGTGCTCAGATAAGGGTCTGGTATGGATTTTGAGGGGGACCCCTACACCATTTTTTTAAAAATTCGGCGCAGGGTTCCCCTTAATATCCATACCAGACCTGAAGGGCCTGGTATGGAATTTGGGGGGGCCCCCACGCAATATTTTTGTAAAATTTTGGTTTGGGGGTCCCCTTAATATTCATACCAGACGCAAAAAGGGCCTGGTAATGGACTGGGGGGGATGCCGTTTTTTTCAATGACTTTCAATGAACTGTATTGTTGGGACCCGACAATTCATTATAACCGCTAGTAGTTTTAAATGACTTTTTATCCTTTAGAAATGTTATTTTGTGCAGGGACTGTTTTAAACACGGAAAAATGTGCCACTTTACAGGCATACTATAGACACCCCCCAGGTACGAAATTTAAAGGAATATCACTTTTATTGTTTCACTTTAAGCATTATTAAAACCACTGCTCCCAAAAATAAACGGCCGTTTTTGAAACTTTTTTTTGCATTGATACATGTCCCCTGGAGCAGGACCCAGGTCCCCAAACATTTTTTATGACAATACCGTGCATATAAGCCTTTAAAATTAGCACTTTTGATTTCTCCCATAGACAATTCATTATAGCTGCGAGTACTTTTAAATTACTTTTTTTTCCTTTAGAAATGTCATTTTGCTCTCAGACTGTTCTAAACACGGGAAAAATGCGGCACGTTACAGGCATATTATAGGCACCCCCCAGGTATGAAATTTAAAGGAATATTTTACTTTTATTGTTTCACTTTAAGCATTATTAAAATCACTGCTCCCGAAAAAACTGACGTTTTTAAAACTTTTTTTTACATTGATACATGTCCCCTGGGGCAGGACCCTGGTCCCCAAACACTTTTTATGACAATAACTTGCATATTAACCCTTAAAATTAGCACTTTTTATTTTTCACGTTCGTGACCCATAGACTTTAACGGTGTTTGCGTGTTCATACAAATTTTTTGCATGTTCTGCTGCGAACCAAACCGGGGGGTGTTCGGCTCATCCCTAGTGACAAGGGAGCTAGAGAGCAGGAGGTCTTGGGAGGACCAAAGAGAGTGGCTTGGTTGGTATTTTGGGACTAGGTTATTGATGTAGCTGGGGGCAGAGTTATAGATGGCTTTGTAAATTATTGTTAGTACTTTGAATTTTATTTGTTGGGTGAGTGGAAGCCAGTGGAGGGATTGGCAGAGAGGGGTGGAGGACACTGAATGGTTGGTAAGGTGGATGAGTCTTGCAGCGGCATTCATTATGGACTGAAGGGGAGATAGTCTATGTAAAGGTAATCCAACGAGGAGGGAGTTGCAGTAGTCGAGGCGAGAGATAACCAGGGAGTGAATTAGAAGCTTGGTGGTGTCATTAGTTAAAAAGGGGCGTATTCTGAAAATGTTGCGGAGGCCAAGGCGGCTTGATTTGGACAGGGATTGTATGTGGGCCTGAAAGGACAGTTCAGAGTCTAAGGTTACCCCTAGCACCCTGGCATGTAGGGACGGACTAATAGAGGTGCCATTGATCTTGACAGAGAAGTCAGGGGAGGGGGTACGTGGGGGAGGAAATATTAAGAGCTCAGTTTTGGATTGAGTTTGAGGAAGTGGTTTGACATCCAGGCTGATATGTCTGTTAGTAAATAGTGATGTGTGAGGAGATTGATGGGGTGAGCTGAGGGACAGAGAGATAGATTTGGGTATCATCAGCATATAAATGGTAGTGAAAGTCATGAAAGGCTATCAGCTGACCCAGGGAGGCCGTGTAGTAGAGGTCCAAGGGACCCCAATGGTAAGAGGGGTTGGAGAGGAGGAAGTGGAGTTTTAAGTTGATAAAAATGATAGCACACTATTCTTCCTCCTACAGATCACGTGGTCATTTTTTTCTCCCACTGCCCACCAAACCTGAGGCATTTTTTACTCCTATTGATGCTGGGACATTTTCTACCCCCACTGGCCACAATCCAGCCCCCCTAATATCTGAAGGACATTACTATGGCCCTTTGTTTTGAACATTTGTATATCCTTGCTTTATCGTAGCATTTGCTGTTACTGCCTGTCACATTCGTATATGTATGAGACAAGACTTCTTTAAGGCTGAATTTAAAATGTCTTGTTCTATTTGCTGGGATGTGCTGGAGGGTCCATTGATGCTGGCTGCTGGGGGATCTATTGTTCCTGGAGGAGGTCTATTTTTGCATGGCAGTCTATTATTGCTGGGGAGGTCTATTATTGTTGCTGGGGGGGGGGTCAATTATTGCTGGAGATCTACTGTTAAGGGAGGGGTCTTATGTTGCTGGCTGTTGCGGATCAGTTGTTGTTGTAGGAAATCTATTTTTTGTGTCAGTCTATTGTTGCTGAGTAGATCTATTGTTGCTGGTGGGGGATCTGTTGTTGCTGGTTGGGCTTATGTTGCTAGGGGGTCAATTGTTGCTTGAAGGCATCTACTATTGAGGGAGGTTTCTATTGTTGCTGGCTGCTGGAGAGTCTATTGGTGCTGGGCTGGCTGCTGGGAAATCTGTTGTTGCTGCCACTGTTGTTGGGCCCATTGTTGCTGGGGGAATGTATTGTTGCTGGGACGGATCTATTACTGCTGGCTGCGAAGGATCTACTTTACTGCTTTTCTTGTTGTTATTAACAAATTCCATACAAATTAGGCAGGTGGGTAGGGGGTGGAACCAATGAATAGTGCTCAGAGGTGTGTAGGGGGTGGAACCAATGAATGGTGCTCAGAGGTGGGTAGCGGGTGGAACCAATGAATGGTACTCAAAGGTGGGTAGGGGTGGAACCAATGAATGGTGCTCAGAGGTGGGTAGGGGGTGGAACCAATGAATGGTGCTCAGAGGTGGGTAGGGGGTGGAACCAATGAATAGTGCTCAGAGGTGGGCAGGGAGTGGAACCAATAAATGGTACTCAGAGGTGGGTAGGGGGTGGGACCAATAAATGGGGCTCAGAGGTGGGTAGGGGGTGGAACCAATGAATGGTGCTCAGAGGTGGGTAGGGGGTGGAACCAGCGAATGGTGCTCAGAGGTGGGTAGGGGTGAAACATGAATGGTGCTCAGAGGTGGGTAAGGGTGGAACCAATGAATGGTGGGTAGGGGGTGGGACCAATGAATGGTGCTCAGAGGTGGGTAGGGGTAGGAACCAATGAATGGTGCTCACAGGTGGGTAGGGGGTGGGATCAATAAATGGTGTTCAGAAGTGGGTAGGGGGTGGAACCAATGAATGGTGCTCAGAGGTGGGTAGAAGGTGGAGACAAGAAGTGACTGAGAAGCAGTGAGTTCCTACACCTATGCTTTGAGAAAAAAAGACCTGTCTATATTTGTATACAATGCTGAGCCATATTTTTCTATGACTGTTGAAAACTTTCTATTAAACATACATTTAAATTAAAAAATCAACAAGGATGTACAGCAGACATTTAAAAACCAATGTGTTGCTAAATAACTTATATTTAGTAAGGCATGCTGGGACTTGTAGTTCCACATCAGCTGAAGAACAAAAAACTGCCTCAATCTGTTTAGTAATTAGTCCCACCCGCACATTTCATTAAGCGTCATCACTCGTCCTCTCAATGATGCATACCACCCCCCTACTTGACGACAAGAGCTTGCACAGTGCTTGGCAATCACTTCACTTATTCCCCCACAGTGTAAGAGGGTTTCTGATCGCAGCTCTCAATTATATGACACTGTGGGTACTTTAACCATTTATACTACGACAGTGATGCATGACTCTCTGATGAATCAAGTTATGTTAATATTCGTTTGCAACGTAAGGTACACTTAGTAGCATAATCCATGTTAAATTTCTTGTTCAATATGTTTATTGGAATTTTCAGTTTAAATAGACAAAATAACAATATAGATAGTACCCCCTCCTACAGGCCAACATAGCTTGTTGATAGAGACTTACAGACATAGGTTAGATATGTAACAATAAATGCTTAAAATACAGCTGTGATTAAATGTCCATCCATAAGGCAGGAATTATACATGAGCTGCCTGCATATTGAATTGAGTTAAATTCTCAGTGTTTCTGATAAGTAAATAGAATGGGGACAGTGAAGGGAAAGCAGCAGCAATAACGTAGGCCCAGGCGACCCCCAGAGAGCTCACACAGGCCACCCCCAAAAGGATTACGCTGTGGCCTGCACAGCCCTCCCGTAGGCGGACCGAGAACCTTGAACCTGACACCCTCCCCCCCTGCCTACTTTTGCTGAGAAGTCTCATGTTATGCACTCCTGTGGCACTAAATTGCAAATATTGTTGAGTGGAGATTCCCAGCTAGGAAAAATCTCCCACTGTATTCACTAATTCAGAACTATGAACTCGAAAAGTATCCTAACTATGCCATTCGATATCACACCAAAAGGGGCAATGTGGAACAGGAAAGAGAAAAGAGAAAGAAGAGAAGAAAGAGTATTGATAGAGCATCGATGGAAGGAAGGAGCGAGGAAGAGCAAGGCATCCAGTAGAGTCTGCTTAGAGGGTTTTATGAAGGGTGAAGGGCGACTTTTTATATGAAGCCCAGGGCTCCCAAATTGCTTCAAACGTAGATACCTTGTCTAAAAGTTTTGCTGCAATTTGTTCTTGGGTCATGATCCAAGAGATCTTGTGTTTTGTTATCAGCATCGATACTCTGGGTATCTTCCAGGCCCCTGCCAAGGAGATTTTAGCCACCAAAAGCATCAAAAATATCAGGGTTTGAGTATATTAGGAGTGGTCCTGGGGAATTGCCATACCAGTGACTTTCCTCACTAAATGGAAGAATTTGTTCCAGAAGCTTCTGATGTGTGGACAGGTCCACCAGATATGGTACATAGTACCCGCCTGATTACAATCCCTGAAACACAAGGGAGAAGTTTCTGGATAAATTCTTGCTAATCTGGATGGGACATAGTACCATCTCGTGAGTATCTTAACATCTGCTTCAACTAGACCAGTATTTAAAATACCTTTATATGAGCTTCGAAAAAAGAGAGAAACCATTTTCCTGGATTCAGTTAGAGTTACAGTTCAAACTCCCAAGCTTGAGCATAGAGGGGTGAGCTTGTCTTGTCCACCAAACTCTGATCCATGAGGTTGGAGCACCATTGTTCATAGTCCATAGGTTTGGGGGGGGGGGGTAGTTTTGTCTGTCCATAAGGTGTGTAGGAAATGCTTAATCTGGGAGAATCTAAACTTCTCAGCGTTTGGCATCTCCAGTTTGTTGGAGCAATAACCCAGTGTGAGTGGGCCCGGTGAGGTGAAGAAGTGACCTATTCTAAATAATCCCTTGTTTAACCATCACTTAAAGGCTAGAATGTTCATCCCTGGCTTAAAGTTCTGGTTATGGAATAGATGGGCGATTGGTTTTTATGGTAGAGACTAGAGTGACCTGCTTGTGGAGTATATCGCAAAGCGGCAAGGAGTGTGAAAGAGTAGGAGCTAAGATGGGGGGGTCTCTGTTTTGGAGGGCTCCACATCAGGAAGTCGATTGTGTGGTGAGGAGCTGCCTGTCTCTCTATAGCTATCCAGTCCGGTTTGGGGCCCTTCGAGTACACTGTGGAAATCTGAGCCAATTGCGCCACCTGGTAATACCACCATAAGTTTGGGAGTCCTAACCCTCCCTGCTTTTTGAGCCGGAAAAGAATGTCTTTCGAAAAATGTGCCCTTGTTTCACCCCAGACAAAATTGATGATTTTAGATTTTTGAGATAACCTTTTTGATTATAGGAATGGGGAGTGATCATAAAAGGTAGAGTATACGAGGCATCAATGTCATCTTCAATGGGAAGCAGATGTGGGCCCCATTTCCGTGGAGGTTTGGGAAGAAGCTTTGCAAGCGGTTAACACCTGCTCACTAAACGTGACGCAAAAGGTCTCCCAACTATATATCCTATTGAGAGTACATTATACCCCTGTAAAGTTATACAGAATGGGCAGAGCACCAGACCCACTATGTGGCAGATGCAGGGCAGCGGCTGGGGACCTGATTCACCTCCAGGCCAATGTCCCCCTAGATCTGTTGTGTTGCTTACTGGGAGTTTTGGAGGGGGTGATTGCGGAGGAGGTGACGAGGGTCGCCTTTGCACGAGCACTGTTTCAGGCCAGGAAGGTAATACTGATGGGATGGAAATCTGCTACGCCACCTAGGTGCACAACATGGATACAAAACATCGGAAAAACACTTATAATGGAAAAATATATATATCAGCACAGGGGGAGGCCTGGAAAATTTGATAGACTATATGACCCATGGTTAGATGTGCCCGGAATAAGCCCCATGGAATTGGTACAGATGAGATTGTTAAGAAGTGCTTAAATTCATAGACGGAATGAGGTGTATGCCAGATGGTTGGGAGCTAGGCCACATGACAAATATAACATGTAGTTGTAGAAAATGTGTAATGAAGGATGGAGGAGGAAGGTGTGAGGTAACTGGAGAACATACTTCTGGTTAAATCAGACGGGACATATAGTCCGAATGTTGAAAAATTTTAACCACTTGAGCCGCGGACCATTATGCTGCCTAAGGACCAGAGGTCTTTTTCCAATTTGGCACTGCTTCGCTTTAACTGCTAATTGCGCGGTCATGCAATGCTATACCCAAACGAAATTTGCGTCCTTTTCTTCCCACAAATAGAGCTTTCTTTTGATGGTATTTGATCACCTCTGCAGTTTTTATTTTTTGCGCTATAAACGGAAAAAGACCGAAAATTTTGAAAAAAAATGATATTTTCTACTTTTTGTTATAAAAAAAATCCAATAAACTAAATTTTAGTCATACATTTAGGCCAAAATGTATTCGGCCACATGTCTTTGGTAAAAAAAATGTCAATAAGCGTATATTTATTGGTTTTCGCAAAAGTTATAGCGTCTACAAACTAGGGTACATTTTCTGTAATTTACACAGCTTTTAGTTTATGACTGCCTATGTCATTTCTTCAGGTGCTAAAATGGCAGGGCAGTACAAAACCCCCCCAAATGACCCCATTTTGGAAAGTAGACACCCCAAGGAAATTGTTGCTGAGAGGCATGTTGAACCCATTGAATATTTATTTTTTTTGTCCCAAGTGATTGAATAATGACAAAAAAAAAAAAAATATTGTGTCGCAATATAAAATATTCCATGGACTCGACATGCCTCTCAGCAAATAGCTTGGGGTGTCTACTTTCCAAAATGGGGTCATTTGGGGGGGTTTTGAACTGTCCTGGCATTTTATGCACAACATTTAGAAGCTTATGTCACACATCACTCACTCTTCTAACCACTTGAAGACAAAGCCCTTTCTGACACTCATTGTTTACATGAAAAAGTTATTTTTTTTTTTGCAAAAAAATTACTTTGAACCCCCAAACATTATATATTTTTTTAAAGCAAATGCCCTACAGATTAAAATGGTGGGTGTTTCATTTTTTTTTTTCACACGGTATTTGCGCAGCGATTTTTCAAACGCATTTTTTGGGGAAAAAACACACTTTTTAAAATTTTAATGCACTAAAACACACTATATTGCCCAAATGTTTGATGAAATAAAAAAGATGATCTTAGGCCGAGTACATGGATACCAAACATGACATGCTTTAAAATTGCGCACAAACGTGCAGTGGCAACAAAATAAATACATTTTTAAAAGCCTTTAAAAGCCTTTACAGGTTACCACTTTAGATTTACAGAGGAGGTCTACTGCAAAAATTACTGCCCTCGATCTGACCTTCGCGGCGATACCTCACATGCATGGTGCAATTGCTGTTTACGTTTGACGACAGACCGCCGCTTGAGTTCGCCTTAGCGCGAGAGCAAGGGGCGACAGGGGTGCTTTTTTTTTTTTCTTTATTATTTTTTTGCTTTTTTATCTTATTTTTAAACTGTTCCTTTCATTTTTTTTTTTTTTTAATCATTTTTATTGTTATCTCGGGGAATGTAAATATCCCCTATGATAGCAATAGGTAGTGACAGGTACTCTTTTTTGAAAAAATTGGGGTCTATTAGACCCTAGATCTCTCCTCTGCCCTCAAAGCATCTGACGACACCAAGATCGGTGTGATAAAATGCTTCCCCAATTTCCCAATGGCGCTATTTACATCCAGCGAAATCTAAGTCATAAAATGCTCGTAGCTTCCGGTTTCTTAGGCCATAGAGATGTTTGGAGCCACTCTGGTCTCTGATCAGCTCTATGGTCAGCTGGCTGAATCACCGGCTGCATTCTCAGGTTCCCTGTTGAGACAGGAGAGCCAGAGAAAAACATGGAAGACGGTGGGGGGGGGCATTCCCTCCCACGGCTTGTAAAAGCAGTCTAGAGGCTAATTAGCCGCTAGGATTGCTTTTACATGAAAGCTGACCGCTGGCTGAAAAGAATGATACCAAGATGATACCTAAACCTGCAGGCATCATTCTGGTATAACCATTCAAAGCCGTGAATGGCGTACCTGAAGACAAAAAAATGGTTAACAATAAAGCACAGTAAACGGTAAAGTATAAAAAATTGCATACCTGAAAAGCAAACATGATAAAACATAATAACAATAAAACATTGCAGAATAGAATACAGTAAAAAAGAGCAGAACAATAGAGAGAGAGAATAGAGAGAGAGAGAACAATGAAACGACAACTATTTTTTTTTATTTTATATATATTTTTTTTTTTTTACACTTTTTTTGTAACTAACTTTTATAACGGTAACCGGTTCCAGGTTCGGGTCTCTCAAAATGCGATGGCATCTTGGGAGACCCTGTGAAAGTGTGCCTAGTCTGTGCAATGCTGTACCCTACGCTAATACTCAACTAGTGAATGGTAGCGTTCAAAACATTCACCAATGCAAAGACCAGGATTGTCAGGACAGGAGGGACAATAATAGCGGGTGTCAAGCCTATATCCGCGCTTGCTGCAGACACGACATCTTTTTTGGGGGGGTTCGTTGGGTAGGGGTACTCGGGAGGACATAAAGAAAATGCCTCTCATGCAGCCGACTGCATTTGGTTGGGGATGTGAATGGGGGAAGTACGGGCGCTGCAGAAGCGGTGGGTTCCCAATTAGGTTTGGTGAATGCAGCAAGAAGGGCATTATGGGCACGACGGGCCTGTGTTTGTCTTTTTGGTGGCAGCGGGACACTATTTGTGCTTGCCACCTCACCAGCTTGAACTGCACTTATGGGACTCGCCACGTCACCAAGTGTTACTGCAGTGCTGGTTTGACTACGACCGGGGTGTACTAGGCCGCTGGCGCTTGCCAGTTCAATAAAAAGCTACCAAAAAAACTGTTAGCGATCGCAGGGATCAGGCCTGACTCTGCGAACGCTGCAGTTATGCATTTAGTGTTTTGTAAGTGTCAGTGATCGATCGATACTGCACTTGGGTGGGCTGGGCCGGGCGGAGGGGCAAAACGCAGGTGCTAGCAGGTATCTGGGCTGATCCCGCTAACACTGCGTTTTTGGGAACCCTAAACTGCTGGGGACGCCAGTATAGATCTGATCGGATCAGATATTGATCCGTTCAGATACTATACCACTAAGGGAGGCGTATGCTGCGTGCGTGGGTGTTAGCGGTACTGGCGCTAATCTGACGCTGCTTGGGGCTGGTGCTTGCCAGTTCACCAAAATACTACCAAAAAAACTGTTAGCGATCGCAGGGATCAGGCCTGACTCTGCGAACACTTCAGTTATGCATTTAGTGTTTTGTAAGTGTCAGTGATCGATCGATACTGCACTTGGGTGGGCTGGGCCGGGCGGAGGGGCAAAACGCAGGTGCTAGCAGGTATCTGGGCTGATCCCGCTAACACTGCTAACACCGCTAAGTCAGATATTGATCCGATCAGATACTATACCACTAAGGGAGGCGTATGCTGCGTGCGTGGGTGTTAGCGGTACTGGCGCTAATCTGACGCTGCCTGGGGCGACGCATATCACCGCCGGGCGATCAGGGGGCTAAACCTTTATTCGGTAATAAACGGCGGGTGCCCTGACACTATAAAAAATAAACAAACTAACCAGCGTCACCCATAACAGTTATACGGTGATCAGTGGTGAAAGGGTTAACTAGGGGGCAATCAAGGGGTTAAAACATTTATTAGGTAGTATATGGGGGTCCCTGTCGCTATAAAACGCTGACGGCGAACCTAAATATTTACGTCCCTAACTAGCGTCACCAGTGACACTAATACAGCGATCAGAAAAATGATCGCTTAGCGACACTGGTGACAGGGGGTGATCAAGGGGTTAAAACTTTATTAGGGGGGGTTAGGGGGGTATCCTAGACCTACAGGGGGTTAATACTAACTGTCCCAACACTGTAACTGTCACAAACTGACACCAATGCAGTAATCAGAAAAAAAAAAAAAAACTGCTGGTGTCAGTTTGTGACACGCAGGGGGGGGTGATTGGGGGGCGATCGGGGGGGGGGATCGGGGTGTTTAGTGTGCCTGGCATGTTCTACTGTGTGTGTGTGTGTTGTGCACTCACATACCTGTCTTCTCTCCTCGGGCCGGAACGGAAATTACCGAGCCGAGGAGAGATGACATCATTTCCTTTGCTGCTGTTTAGCATACAGCAGCAAAGGAATGATTCGATTGGCCGGCGGCGATCGCGAGGGGGGGGCCACGAACGGATGGCCTCCCCCTCACCTCCGATCGCAAAAGACGACCGCCTCGGGCACCGGGGGGGGGGTCCGATCGGACCCCCCACCCGCGGAAGGCAAATCACGTATATGTACGTGATTTTGCCTGTCCGTGCCACCTTGCCGACGTACATCGGCGTGAGGCGGTCGTCAAGTGGTTAAGCTGTAAACTATAACACTTGATTGATGGCTATTTTAATACTTGGGGGAAAAAATGTCGATTATGGTTCATGTATAAATGTACTGTTTGTTTTTTATGAGCAATAAAACCCTTTTTATTGAAAAAAAAATGTCACCTTTACCGCATTGATCCTACTAAACCAGGACAGACCACACTTCGACCAAGCCTAAAGGTCTTCTTCCAGTTTCCTAAACATCGAAGGGTAATTTGAGCCAAAAAGTTTGTCTATCTTATTGGGGAGTGTGATTCCCAGGTATGGAATGGATTCAGTTGCCCAGGGGAACGGAAAGTGATGTTTCAGTTGATCGACCCAGTTTTGAGGGACTGAGATATTTAATACCATTGATTTAGAAACATTGACATTGAGGCCCGAGATAGCTCCGAAATCTTTAAGTGTTCGTAATACAGTGGGGACGAAAAGTATTCAGACCCCCTTAAATTTTTCACTCTTTGTTATATTGCAGCCATTTGCTAAAATCATTTAAGTTCATTTTTTTCCTCATTAATGCACACACAGCACCCCATATTGACAGAAAAACACAGAATTGTTGACATTTTTGCAGATTTATTAAAAAAGAAAAACTGAAATATCACATGGTCCTAAGTATTCAGACCCTTTGCTCAGTATTTAGTAGAAGCACCCTTTTGACCTAATGCAGCCATGAGTCTTTTTGGGAAACATGCAACAAGTTTTTCATACCTGGATTTGGGGATCCTCTGCCATTCCTACTTGCAGATCCTCTCCAGTTCTGTCAGGTTGGATGGTAAATGTTGGTGGACAGCCATTTTTAGGTCTCTCCAGAGATGCTCAATTGGGTTTAATTCAATGGCTGGGCCATTCAAGAACAGTCACGGAGTTGTTGTGAAGCCACTCCTTCGTTATTTTAGCTGTGTGCTTAGGGTCATTGTCTTGTTGGAAGGTAAACCTTCGGCCCAGTCTGAGGTCCTGAGCCCTCTGGAGAAGGTTTTCGTCCGGGATATCCCTGTACTTGGCCGCATTCATCTTTCCCTCGATTGCAACCAGTCGTCCTGTCCCTGCAGCTGAAAAAACCCCCACAGCATGATGCTGCCACCACCATGCTTCACTGTTGGGGACTGTATTGGACAGGCGATGAGCAGTGCCTGGTTTTCTCCACACATACCGCTTATGACCCGTACACACAGTCGGATTTTCCGATGGAAAATGTCCGATCGGAGCATGTTGTCGGACATTCCGACCGTGTGTGGGCTCCATCAGACATTTTCCATCGGATTTTCCAACACACAAAGTTTGAGAGCAGGCTATAAAATTTTCCAACAACAAAATCCGATCGCGTCAATTCCGACCGTGGGTGGCCAGTTCCGATGCACAAAGTGCCATGCATGCTCAGAAGAAGATTCTGAGACGGAACAGCTCGGTCTGGTAAAATTAGCGTTCGCAATGGATACAGTACTTTCGTCATGCTGCAATGTAAAAAATGGTTTAATACAGCGCACTCTCTTCTTGTTTATAATGTGAGAAGAATGAAGTAGTTTTGCTGCTCATATTCACACAGACTTCTCACAAACTTCTTTCTTTATTATTTATCGGGATTCCCTAAAATATATTTTGATTTGTCACATCTGACCAATTTTTTTTTGTTTGTTTTTTAATTGTAAAAAAATTTTTTTCAAGGCAGTTTTTTTTTTTTACTTTTTTTTGCTTTTTATTCCAGAATATTTTTGTGTGTGTTTTGTGTGTCAACTTACCACAACACCATTATTATCCTGTAATATTTAATCTCAATGAAACTGTTTTTTTTTAAGGAAAACACACATAGGCGAGTATAATTGAACCAAAAATTCCTTTATTAAGGGCTCACAACCAAACAAAGAGGGAGGCAACGCTGGAGAAACAGCTGAAATTGGTGAAGCCTTTGCCCCCAGGGCACACATCAATAATTTTACTGCAAAATTGGTGGCCTGAGGAGTCCATATCTAAGGGAGTGCAGTCTGGTCCAGAAGTCACAGAGATCCGGAAAGCAGCAGATGACATCTGTGTCCCCAGGCTGTGGTCATACAAGAGACTGCATCTTTTGTCAGACCAGACTGAACCCAGGTCATCACTCTCTGGTCTTCCTTCCACGCTTCCTACCATGCTGTGGCTCTGGTGGTGGAGTTGTGGCAGGAGGAGGGGGATGGTCCAACTCAATCACGTCGGTCTTGGGTGTGATTTCGCCACTCACCCCCTTAGTTAGGACTTTATAAATAAGTTTCTCACATATGAGGCGTTGACCCTCCTGCATGCCCTTCAGTTTGGTGGCAGCCATGCAGGCAAAGGCCTCTTCAGGAGTGGGTAAGGCTCTGAGGGACGCAGAAGCCTCCTGAATGAGCTTGAGTGCTGAATCCTGAAAGTGACTCCCCTTCCTGGGTCTTTTGTATGGAAGGCGGAGGGGAGGGACCTGCAATTCGGTCAGGCTCTGACTGGTCCCACGCTTCTCCTGGTTGCCACTTAGCCCTGCCTCCTCCTGGCTACCACTAACCCCCGCCTCCTCCTGGCTGGCACATTCCACAGCCTCCTCCTGGATGCCACATTCCAGAGCCTCGTCCTGGCTGAGGTCCCCACCCTGTTCATGGACTGGACTTGTGTCAAGGTCAGGACCACAACACCAAGCCCCTGCACAGCACGAACTCTACGAGGAGTACGTATACGCAACATGGCTAGAAAATGGTCGGCTGCTCAGAACGAAGTAACAGAACGCACTGAAGAACAGCAAGGCCTGTGAAGTGCGACCTGAAAAACAGTAACGAACGAACAAGAACACAATGACAAAGTCACGCGTAGCTTGCTTGCACGCACTGAAGAGCAGATACAAACCCACAAGCACAAACTGAACAGCAGAAAACGATCTGAAAACCACGAGTCTGAAAAAGCGCGAATCGTCTCTCACCAAACTTTTACTAACACGAGCAAAGGGTGCCACGGTTGGTTCAGAACTGGCCTTTTCTAGTCTCGTCGTACGTGGTGTACGTCACCGCGTTCTTGGCGATCGGAAATTCCGACAACTTTGTGCGACCGTGTGTACGCAAAACAAGTTTGAGCCAACATCTGTCGGAAAAAATCCTAGGATTTTGTTGTCGGAATGTCTGATCAATGTCCGACCGTGTGTACGGGGCATTAGAATTAAGGCCAAAAAGCTCTATTTTGGTCTCATCAGACCAAAGAATCTTATTTCTCAACATCTTGGAGTCCTTTCGGGTGTTTTTTAGCAAACTCCATGCGGGCTTTCAATGTCTTGCACTGAGGAGAGGCTTCCATCGGACCACTCTGCCATAAAGCCCCGACTGGTGTGGGGGCTGCAGTGATGGTTGACTTTCTACAACTTTCTCCCATCTCCCGACTGCATCTCTGGAGCTCAACCACAGTGATCTTTGGATCCTTCTTTACCTCCCTCACCAAGGCTCTTCTCCCCCGATAGCTCAGTTTGGCCGGTCGGCTAGCTCTAGGAAGGGTTCTGGTCATCCCAAAAGTCTTCCATTTAAGGATTATGGAGGCCACTGTGCTCTTAGGTACCTTGAGTGCAGCAGACATTTTTTGTAACCTTGGCCAGATCTGTGCCTTGCCACAATTCTGTCTCTGAGCTCTTCAGGCAGTTCCTTTGACCTCATGATTCTCATTTGCTCTGACATGCACTGTGAGCTGTAAAGCCTTATATAGACAGGTGTGTGGCTTTCCTAATCAAGTCCAATCAGTATAATCAAACACAGCTGGACTCAAATGAAGGTGTAGAACCATTTCAAGGATGATCAGAAGAAATGGACAGCACCTGGGTTAAATATATGAGTGTCACAGCAAAGAGTCTGAATAGTTAGGACCATGTGATATTTCAGTTTTTCTTTTTTAATAAATCTGCAAAAATGTCAACAATTCTGTGTTTTTCTGTCAATATGGGGTGCTGTGTGTACATTAACGAGGAAAAAAATGAACTTAAATAATTTTAGCAAATGGCTGCAATATAACAAAGAGTGAAAAATTTAAGGGGGTCCGAATACTTTCCGTCCCCACTGTATATTGGGGGTGGAGATTAACAGGGACGTGACGAAGAGTAACATATCGTCTGCAAATAAAGCACATTTGTGTTCTTGGGAGCCACAAGAGACCCCTTTAATATTTGGGTTGGATCTGATAGCTATTGCTAGGGTTTCAGTGGCGATTGTGAATATAAGCGGCGATAGGGGGCACCCTAGTCTAGTGCCCTTAAGAATGTTGAAGCTTTCAGAATAATGACCCATTAGCCGGATTTGTGCACTGGGGGTAGAATAAAGAGAGCGAATAATTCCTATGAAGTTGGGGCCAAATCCTCAACGTTTCGAAGTATGGCCATGAGACAGAATCAAAAGCTCTCTGTAGGTCAATGGAGATCAGAAAGCCTTCCTGTGGGGCCCCTCCGTCCCACTGTGAGTGCAATAAAGAGATTAAATCTATGGCTCTTCTAACTTGGTCTGGACCCTGTCTCCCCGGGATGAAGCCCACCTGGTCTTTGTGTACGAATATAAAGTACATAAAGCTATAAAGCTAGACATTCTAGATGCCAGGAATTTTTGTCATAATTTAATGTCATTGTTTATGAGGGATATTGGGCGGTAGTTGCCTACCTCGCTCCCATCTTTTTCCGGTTTAGGGATAACTGATAAAAAGTCTGTTTTTAAATCCTTGTCCATGGGGGACCCTCCCCCCCGTAGAGAATTAAAGGGGCTATATAGGGGGCTAGGGAAGATCCAAATTTTTTATAGTAACATCCCGAAAAACCGTCCAGGCCTGGGGATGAGCCTTGTTTAAGTGATTTTATAACCTCTAAGACCTCTTTGGTTGATAAGGGTCTATCTAGGGTTTCCCTATGTGTATCCGTTATTTTGGAAAGTGATAAATGCCAAAGAAAGGAGTCTATTTTGTTAATGGTAGGGGGGTTACTGTCTGTGTAAAGTTTGGAGTAGAAATCTTGGAAGGACTTCATGATGCGGATTTTGGGTCAGGTCTCCGGAAGCAGTGCGGATCTTAGGAAAAGACAATGTACGTGTCTTGGGGCTCAATTTAGCTGCCAGTTTAGTTCCTATTTTGGTTGAATGATAATAGAATTTTGCACAGTCCATCTGAGGTATTTATCTGCTGCGGTGGTTAGTGCTAGATTAAGTTGCACTCGAGCCGTCTCTAATTTGAGTAAAGAGTCAGATGTGGGATTACGTTTATGTGATTTACTTATTTCCAGGAACTCCCTGGTAAGTTTCTGAACTTCTGCTTTATGTTCACGTTTTATCTGAGAGGACAGCTGAATCAGCCTACCCCTCAGCACCGTCTTGTGGGCCGCCTAAAATGTCGATGGGGAAACCACACCATCGTCATTGTCAAGGAAGAAGTCCTGTAGAGATTTCTCAAGAATAGTGCAATGGACTGGGTTGCTCAGTATCGATTAGTTAAGACGCCATTTATAGGGCCCTTCCACCCCCGGGGGGATCCTATTGATAGGGACATAATAGAGTGGTCTGATAGTGATGTATCTCTGATCTTAGAGGCAATGGCTAGTGGGATGGCTGAGGCTATGTGGTCTATCCTGGCATAAATTTGGTGGAATAGTGTGTGTAGTCTTTGGCGTGGGGGTTCAGCTCCCTCCATATATGCACCAAACCTAGCGTGTTTAGCAGTTGTGCTATTTTTAAGCTCTGTCTGGGTGGTCTTTTATCTTTTGGTGTCCTCGCTCTGGACTTATCCAGGGATAGGTCGAACGGTAGATTCAAATCTCCCCCAAGAATGACAGTTCCTTTAAAATGTGGTTTTAAGTTATTCATCATGGATTTGAAAAATGTTCCCTGACCCTTGTTAGGGGCATAGTAAGAGACAAATGTATAAGTCCCCCCGTCTATGGAGCCCTCAATCAGAAGATATTGGCCCCTTGAGTCTCTGATAACCTTTGAAGATGAGAAGTTAAATTTTTTGGAAAAGCTTATCGCTACTCCTTTAGTTTTATTTTCAGTGTTAGCTAGATAGAATTAAGGGAATCGTTGATGAAGTAATGTTGGCTTATAAGAGGATGGGACTTGTGTCTCCTGGAGGAGAATGACATCCGCCTTTTTGATACAGTTGCAGCAGCTTTCTGCATTTCTGGAGTTTAACCCCGGGGTGTTGTGGGAGAGAATCCTTAGTTTCCGATTTGCATGTGGTGGATCAGTCATGGATCAGAAAAGTGAAATTGTGCTAAATTGATAGGTTTCATACCCCAAGGAGAAAGGTATCCTGGTGGAGTGTCATGCTCACATGGTCCCTGGTAGCCCGAGCTTGCGATTCAAAGATGGATAGTCCCCTGTATGATCTTGAGCAGGGAGAAAGTTCGATGGAGAGGAGAGAAGAAAGGAGAGGGAGGTAAAGGAAGAGAAAAAGATAGAGAAAAATGAATTAATACAAAAAGCAAACATCGATTAAATGTCGAGTGAGGAAGGGACCTGCCACCCCCCCCTCAATCCTAAGAGAGGGAGATCCTCCCTCACCCCAGGTAAGTCGTGCTGTCTCAGTAAGAAGAACATCATCCTCAAAGTGACTAAGGGAGGTGCATTGCAACGATTCCAGTCAACCCGCCATTAGATATAAACAATAACTACTGATAGACAAAGCCCTGTCACAGTGAATATGACAGAAAAATAAGGAAAGAGCTGCCTCCCAGAAGGTCCTCGACTCTAGCAAGAAGTCTCTTATTCCGGGGACTCCCCCACTGTTATGTTGAATCGGGTGGAATCCTCAAAGATTCATAGGAACATTTCCAGAAAGAACGAAGTAAAGTAGGACTTCCAGCATGGTGAAGCTTTGCATTGGGGGGGCAAGATTCTTTCGATCTTTTTGACTGCTGCTTTTGCCAGAAAGGGGTCAGTGGGCTAGACAGAGATGGGCGTTTCATGGAGGGGGGTCCTTTGTCAGTGGACGGCTGTAGAATCTCCTGGGCGATCAGCGCCAGGCGTACCAGTAGGTGTTCTCCTTCCCCACAGGATGAAAAGCCATGAGGCTTATTCTGGTAGGAGAAATTCAGGCGAAAAGGGAAGACCCATCTTTATACAATTTCTTTCTGCGTTAGAACCTGGAGCAAAGGTTTCAATGAGCGTCTTTTTTGAACCGTGTAGGGGGAAAGGTCGGAAAAAATCTAAATTTGGTGGCCCTGAATTGAGAGCTTATCTGAATTGTGGGAAGATTTCATCACCTCCTCTTTGACTGCGTAAAAGTGATCCCATTTGAGCAATAAGAATAAATAAGCCTAGTCTTTCATAGGGTTTCCCATAATCCAAAAGGAATAAAATAATTCTGATTAATACTTCTGAACATACTAATTAATGTTGCCCTGACCCGCCTCTCCAGGATCAGGGGTTCTCTAACTCTTGTAAAGATTCCTTTAATGTTTTTTAATAAGGTAATATTCACATGAATGTATGTGGGGATTCGTTTTTTTTTTTTTTTTTACATATATACATATATATATATATATATATATATATATATAAAATCATTTAAGTTCATTTTTTTTCCTCATTAATGTACACACAGCACCCCATATTGGGGTCATCCAAACAACCTCCTGTTGTGTTATACCCCTAGAGGGGATGCCAATGATTTTTCACTATGTGATCTGATTTTTCACCACTTCTCTTGTGTATCTATCTCCCCTCCCCTCTTTTACTCAATTACAGATTCTTTGCTCTCTGGCAGTATCTAGGAGCCTCCCTGTATATTGTGGCTGTTTTACCTTTAATAGGTTACCATTAATCTTTGGTATCCATGAGAGTGGCTGGGCAGGTACATTCCATGCTTTTCTCTCTCTCACTCTCTCTCTCTCTCTCTCTCTCTCTCTCTCTCTCTCTCTCTCTCTCTCTCTCTCTATATATATATATATATATATACACATACAGACATTTAGATACAGCTCAATGTTAGATATATTTCAATTCATTTGGTTTATACATGTAGCACCCATAGGTGCTAGAGTGAGGATTTTGTAAGGGAAACAGGTAAATTTGGGCAGGCCTATACTTCAGGCTAGGCTTGCTTGTTTTGATCTGGGGGGCAGAGAGTGGTTAGTGCAGCAGTGGGTTTGACCACCTGTGCTTTAGTTCTGAGGCACCTCCCCTGCTTCCAGAAAGAATGATCTGGAAGAGGGGCAGGGCCTAGGATTGGAGTGGCAGGCAGCTCATGTGAGGAGCCCTGACCAATCCCCAACTGGAATTGGCAGGGGGCAGGCCTCCCATATAAGCTGAGGTAACAGCCCGCTGGGGAGGAGTTGTCGGCCGGGAGACGTGGAGAATGGAGTACTAGGCAGCAGCAGAGGCCCCATCCCCATCTGGGGGGGGGGGCTAGCAGAGGAGCCCAGGAGAGCTGGGAGGGAGCTTCATCTTTACACGGTCATGGTGGAGGTGTTCTGGAACAGAGGGGCTGGAGAAGCTGTATGTCGTATGTCCAGTTAAAGTTCTCCATCATGAACTCGGGGCAGAAGAAGGTCGTTGAGTGGACCACAGTGGAGTTCTGGATGAGGCATGCCAGGGGATCTGGGTGCAGGGCCAGAGGAGAGACTGTGGGGAGAGTGTCAAATCGCTGCGGCCTGAGGGCGCAGGTTTTGCAGACCAGACTAGCTGGGAGCAGTAGTCCACCAATAAGCACATGCTACTAAATTACTAGGCCCGCCGGGGAGAGGTACTGCAGACCTCTGGATTAGTAACAGTGCAGCCAATTCTAGCCAGCAACTGAGACTGTTCAGAGTGGTCTCTTTTGTCAACAGAGGATGATGTGACAGGAAGAATAATGATGTACAGTGGAATTCCTGGCAGCAACAGTCTGCAGGAGATAGGCAGAGGAGGAGAAATAGTCTGCATGGTGTTATGCAGGGGAAGCGCCTGTAGATATTATGTGTACATCAGTAGTTCACAGCTCAACCTTTCGTTCTAATTCTTAAATATGATGGCAAAGCAATTGTTCTATGGGCATCCCATATTTCCTTTCCCCCAACCAAATTATATTCCCCAATAAATAAAACAAAACAACGCAAATAACTGTTCATTGTCTCAGAAGTGATAGATGGAGGTCTGGCAGCAGGATGACATGGTGGATGTTAGCTACTAGTAGCAACCAAGCGCTACATACGCTAGACTATCCACCTCTTTCTCTTGTCCCCACAGCGTTTATTGTCACTCCAACACACACAAAGGGAATACTAGAGGGTTTCTCCAGGACGACCTTTGTGAGTGAGTGGGCTTCTGGCCGCAGTCTGTGCCTAGCGTTTCTTAAACGGATGCAAGATATTCTGAATGTTTATGCAATTCATATGGTTAGTGTAAATACAATTGTGAAATGTAACTTTTTATGCTTGTTTAACATGATGTTGCAACGCATATAGTTACCCTTACACCTATACCCTTACCAATTGTAGACGTATTCATGTCCTGTTGTAACCTCCTACCCCTGAAGAAGAGAACCAATATCGCAGACTCAAAACGCGTTGGGTATCTCTGTTTTTTTTATCACTTTTCAACAGATTAATGGTGGTTGTCAACTGTTGTAAAATTACGTATGTCTGTATCTGCATCCAGCATATTTTATGTATTGTACATGTAATCACCTATTTTTAACTTTGATCAATTAAAACTTTATATTTTTGTACTTTCTTGTGACCTTATAGTTGTTCACTGCCCCTTTTAAAGTCCCACTTAGAGGAAATGTGTTGGTTAATTATCTAAAATTAGGGATGTGGGTCAGTGCAGCTTTTGTTTTGTGATAGCTAGCACCATTTAAATAATTATCTTTTTTAATTTGGCGTGTAGTTTTCCCTAAAGATTAATACCAGAATCGGAAGTGATGTCATGTGTTGTAGTGTATTAATATTGTATTTTCTGACGACAACTGTACCGATTATATAGCCCGCCATATAGCAAAATGACAGCGGCAAAGTGGTTTCAATATCCTGACCGGACGTCATATGACGTGATCAGGATATTAAGCCACTGCGCGCCCCTGGGGGCGCGCATCGCGGTGATCGTTGTTGCAGTGTGTCAGTCTGACACACCGCAACTCCGATCTAGGTAAAGAGTCTCTGACTGAGACTCTTTACCACGTGATCAGCCGTGTCCAATCACGGCTGATCACAATGTAAATAGGAAGAGCCGGTGATCGGCTTTTCCTCACTCGCGTCTGACAGACGCGAGTAGAGGAGAGCCAATCGGCTGCTCTCCTGACAGGGGGGTCTGTGCTGATTGTTTATCAGCACAGCCCCCCCTCGGATCCCACCCAGGACCACCAGGGAAGCCGCCTGGGACCACCAGGGAAGCCATCCACACTGGACCACCAGGTATGCCCCCTAGACCCCCAGGGAAATACCAATCTGTGCCCAGGCAGCTGCCAATCAATACCCAGGCAGCTGCCAATCAGTGCCCACTCCAATGCCTACCACTGCCAGTGCCACCAGGGATGTCTATCAGTGCCTCATATCAGTGCCACGTATCAGTGCCCATCAGTGCTGCCTATCAGTGCCCATCAGTGCCCAGCAGTGCTGCCTATCAGTGCCCATCAGTGCCCAGCAGTGCCACCTATCAGTGCCACCCATAAGAATCCATCTTTGTAGCCTTTCAGTGCCCATCAGTGTTGCCTATCAGTGCCCATCAGTGCCCACCAGTGCCACCCAGTGCCACCCATGAGTGCCCATCAGTGCCGCCTATCAGTGCCCATCAGTGCTGCATATCAGTGCCACCCATCAGTGCCGCCTACCAGTGCCCATCAGTGCCCATCGTCAGTGCCCGCTCATTGGTGCCACCTCATCGGTGCCGCCTTATCAGTGTCCATCAGTGAAAGAGAAAACTTACTTGTTTACAAAAATTTTTAACAGAAACAAAAGCAAAACTTTTATTTTTTTCAAAATTTTCGGTCTTTTTTTATTTGTTTAGAAAAAAATAAAAACCGCAGAGGTGATTAAATACCACCAAAAGAAAGCTCTATTTGTGGGAACAAAATGCTAAAAATTCTGTTTGGGTACAGTGATGGATGACCGCGCAATTGTCATTCAAACTGCGACAGCACTGAAAGCTGAAAATTGGTCTGGGCAGGAAGGTGTATAAGTGCCCTGTATTGAAGTGGTTAAACGGAAATTGTACAATCTGGTATCATACGAGAATAATTTTCATGCATGTCTGATTGGATAATATCGGATGAACTGTCGTGATCGGCTCTTGAAAGCTCTGTACTAACGATCCAATTATTGTACGTTCGATTCGAAAGCGGTATTTTTCATACGATTTTCAGATTGTGTGTACGGCCTTTGGCCTAGGTTCACATTGGAATTATTTGGTATGTGATTTGACTTTGCGGCGCTGCACCAATTCCCAAAAGTAGTTCTTGTACTACTTTTGGGAACTTCGGGGGGCAATTTGTATAGACAACTGTGCAGTTTCTGCACAGATGTCTGTCAAATCACCACTGAAGTCGGACTGCATTGCCGGGTTGAAATTGTGCGAGTTCAGTGAACCTAGGCTTATGGCCATTATATGGAGCTGACCATCATGGTAAATACCTTTTTATTTCCTATGATCATCGGCTGCATCTAATGGCCATAATGCAGTATTTTCCTGAATCACTAGTCTATTCTGTATGAATATGTAGCGATACCCCCGTAGGGGCTGCTGAAATGTTGGAGACATAGAACAGTCCAAATGCTTTTTTTTGTTTGTTTATTAAGGAGATTGAACTTGGATGGGGTAAGGGAAATATGGAATGCCCAGTAAAATTGGTAGCACTTGCTTGGGACAGCTATATACAGGCCAGTATATACACTTAGTTTCTCCTCCTGCACATCACTTCTTCTCTAATCTCCAGGTCTTTCTCCTCCAGCACATTGCTTCGCTTCCTCTCTAATCTTCAGGCACAGCTAGCACAAAATGTGGTTAGGCCTGACACTGGCTCAGCCAGGCCTTCATCAATTGCCCTTTGCAGGCAGGGACCGCGGGCCCCTATAGTGTAGCAAAATAGAAAGTCTCTGGTGCTAGCTGTCCTACACGTGGTTACTGATCCCAGTAAGCCATCTTCAGGCCCTGCCAGCGCACCTGGCTGCCTCTCTCCACTGCCTCTTTCACCATAGTCCACACTTTTGGTTCTGCACCCATCTCAGACTACAAGCTCCCAGTCCTCCCGACTGTGCCTCACTCACCAGCCCTCCTGGCTGCAACCAGTTGTCCTCCCTGGAGTCTCTTAGTAGTGCTCTCTCCCACTGTCCTCTCTTTGCTCTCTCTTGTGCCTCCAGTCCAGGACCTCTGCATGCGTTCTTGAAGGTGGTCCCGACTGCTCCTGAGCCCAGGCCCAAGGTCAACCCCCCCCCCAGACAGGGGAGCTCCCTCAAAGGCCCGGCAGCCTCCACAATCTCTCACTCCAGCTCTTCCACCCGACAACTCCTCCCCAGCTGGGATGACCCTGGGTATTTAAGAAGGCCTGCCCCCTGCCAATCCAAGTTGGGAATTGGTCAAGGCTCCTTACAATACCCCAGACAGCTCCACCTCTCCTCTCCTCCTCTCTTTCCATAATCTTCTGGAAAGAAGAGGGAGGTTTTCGCAATGCTGCCTGTAAGTCACCAGCTGCTACCCTGAGCCACTCCCAGCCCAGAATGAAACAAAACAAACAGGCCTGACGGCCCAGCCAGGCCTGCCTAAATTTACCTGTTCACAAAAATCCTATCTTTAGCACCTACCTACCTAGAGGGTGTTACACTCACCCCCCACCAAAATACAGCCAGTCCTTTGGCTGGGAACATTGGGAAAAATGGCCTCGGGGCCCAGGAGCAAGGGCATCCCATAAGATAAATTGGAGGGGGAAAAGGAAACAAACTTGGATGGGGAATATGTGCTAATATATATATATATATATATATATATATATATATATATATATATATAATATAAAATTGTTTCTTTTCAGTATTTACAGCATGTACAATACACAACTAGCTACAACATCCCTAGCACTAAACAATCATACAATATACATAGATCTAGAGCATTTCCCCCTCAAGGGAAACCCTCTGTCCACAGGATCCGCAGCTCCAACCAGAGGTAGATAGACAGCTGTCCCATCCAAAGGAGTCCTGAAAAACAAACACAATAACATCCTGTCCTACCAGCTACCTGTACACTTTACAAAATTTTCTGTCAAAAGGGGGTTATGACCCTACTGACAGAAAGAACAACAATCAAAGCACACAAGTCACTCCAAAAACACTTTCACTTATAGTTCTGTCAAGAGGAGGTTATGGCCTGCTAACAGAGCATTAAAGGAGAAAAACACAGCATAAATTGCAACAGTCCTCTTCGGATTTCCTTTCGGGAGGGGCCCCTCCCCGAACAAACAGGCTCCCTAAAGCAGGGGTAGGCAACCTCAGCACTTATACAATACATATTTCTCAAAAGATAATTCAGTTTTCACTAATGCTCTTCAAAGCTCAACTAAAATGTACTCCCAATGTGATGTTTTATTTTGTAGGCTTTATGAACATTCAGACCTCAGCTAGGTAGCTGATAACATTTACTTAAATTTTAATGTCAGGAAAAAGTCAGTTAGTAAGTCCATGGTAATGTTCAGTATATAATAAAAGTTGGAAGGAATGGGATCTTCAGAAAGATGGCAAACAGCCAGAGGGGCCAATCGCCACCATGTAATCTGTTATAGAGGGTCACATGACACAAGCAATTTGTTGCTACGCTCTCTCATAAATTATCACAGCAAATAAGACATTTGGTAACAGCTATTGTGTAAAATTAGCCTGAGCGTGGGTAAGATCAATATCCAGTTACTTAGGAGGCCGGGATTTGCTGACCTTTCCCTTTCCTCCTAATGATTCCTCTACAGTCTCTACTATGTACAGTATGAGCTGGGGGAAATTTAATAGACACGTTACTCATACTCATATATCTGTTCATACAAATGAATGTCTTTTACAGTTCATGCTGTAAAGGAGAACTCTGTTCAAACATGAAACTTCCAATTGAACTTTCAACTGGCTAAAAGACATTGGGTGTTATTTACTAAAACTGGAGCACTCCGAATCTGGTGCAGCTCTGCACAGAAACCAGTCAGCTTCCAGGTTTTATTGCCAAAGCTTAATTGAACAATCTGAAGTTAGAAGCTGATTGGCTACCATGCACAGCTGCACCAGATTCTGAGTGCTCCAGTTTTAGTAAATCTCCCCCATTGCACAATAAGTAATAAACAATTTTATATTTTTACAGATCTTCTACAGCAACCTTTCTCAACCTTTTTGCCCCAAAAGAACTATAATTTTCATAAACCAGGGAATCCTTGCTAAAATTACATTGGTGGTCAGGAGAAAGAATGCCCCTACATTGGTGGTCATTGGGAAGATTGTCCCTTACGTTGGGGAAGAATGCTCCTTACATTGGTGGTCAGTGGGAAGATTGTCCCTTACATGGGTGGTCAGGGGGAAGAATGCTCCTTACATTGGTGGTCAGTGGAAAGAATGCTCTTTGCATTGGTGGTCAGTGGGAGGAATGCCCTTTACATTGGTGGTCAGTGGAAGGAATGTACTTTACATTGATGGCCAGGTGGAAGAATGCCCCTACATTGATGGTCTGGGGGAGGAATGCTCCTTACATTGGTGGTAAGTAGGGATGAGTTGAACACCCCCCGGTTCGGTTCGCACAAGAACATGCAAACAGACAAAAAATTTGTGCGAACATGCGAACACCGTTAAAGTCTATGGGACACGAACATGAAAAATCAAAATCCCGACTAGTTATTCCACACATGTGTCAGTGGAGTCTAACCATCTGTTCCAAATCCTGTTATATTTGGCTGGACAACCTCTATGCCTATACAACACCTTTTTGTATGGTAGTGCCATGTTTATTTCAGCAATCCATGTTTGGATAGTGGGAGGAGTGGCCCTCATCCAGTGTTTAACGATTACTTTCCTTGCGCAAAAAAGCGTTTCGTAAAGAAAGGTATCCAAGAATTTTTCAATATTGACATCTGGAAGCAATCCTAATATGAACAGTTTGGGATCAAGCTGTACGGGCGAGCCCATATGGTCATGTAGGAATTTAATGATTTGTGCCCAGTAATTCTGGATATTTGGGCATGTCCATATAAAATGAAAAAACGAGCATGGGCTACCTGAACACCGTGGACAGTTTGGGTTTTGGTCTGGAGAGAATTTAGCTAGTCTTAACGGTGTAAGGTAAGATTTATGTATGACATAAAGCTGAGTCAGGCATTCGGAGAGTCTAGGGGACACCTTCTTGACGTTTTCTAATATCTCATCCCAGTCTGAGTCATCTATTGGACCTATGTCCCCCTCCCATCTGACTTTAGCTATGTCTATGATTCTTGCTACCAATCGTGTAGGTAAAGTGCTGTAGAGAATAGATATTCTCTACAGTATTTATATAGCGCCAAACTGTTGGCGCTATATAAATACTGTATAATAATAATAATAGTTAGGTCCACACCTATGATCACATCAACCATTGGTAACATTTGTGGGTTAGGGAATCCATCAGTGAATTGGGTATGAAGAGCATGTCTCAATTGCATATAGCTAAACAACATATGTGAGGGTAATTCAAACTCTTCCCTGAGTGATTGGGAGTTTCTTACCCCTGTGGGGGTAATAATTTGAAATAGTAACTTTATACCTTTTGCAGCCCACGCTGTGGCGCTCGGTAAGCATAACAACTCTTGCAACTGAGGGTTGTGCCACAGGGGTGTGTGCGAGTGGAAGAAATCCACCCCTGATCATATCTCCCATATGCTTTTATGTTGAAATAGCAAAGGGTTCTGGGCAATCCCCCCTCCTGCCACTCCTGCCTCTGAATAAGACTTGTAGAGGGGAATATGTAGCATTATGTGGTTGTTTACATATTAGAGTTTGGTATCTGATATTATCTGTTTTGTGGAGGTGATAGAAATGTGAGAGCTGTGCAGCTATGTAATATGCATGTAGATCTGGGAGGGCCGCCCCTCCTGAGGAGGTAGGGTTTTTAAGGGTATTCTATGCCAGCTTGTGCCTGTTTGGCCCCCATATGAAAGAGTTAACAATTTGGTCAAGTGTTTTAAAAAATTTTAGGGGAATAAGTACTGGTGAATTCCACAGTATGTATAAGAATTTTGGAAGTAGGATCATTTTAAAGAGGTTGATCCTCCCCATCACCCCCAACGGGAGTTTTGCCCAGGATTGTATACGTGATTTCAGATAAGTAAAGAGTGGTTCAATGTTATTAGTAATATATTCTGTGGGCACTCTAGTGATTTGTATACTTAAATACTTAAAAGATGCAACCCTTTGTAAGGGGAGGGAAGCCGATCGGCATGTAGGTGATGTTATGTCAAGGGGCATAATTTGCAATTTGGACCAGTTCATATGTAGTCCGGAATGTTTTCCAAAATCTTCAATGGTCTGTAGGGCCGCCTGGAGAGACGGGCCAGTATCTTCCAAATATAAAAGCATATCATCAGCGTAAAGGCTCACCATCTCTACCAAGGTCCCCACCTAGAGACCACGAATACCTGGGTGCATTCTGAGGGAGATGGCAAGAGGCTCGGCCGCAAGAGCGTATAGGAGTGGGGATAGTGGACAGCCCTGACGAGTTCCCCGCCCCAACGGGAAAGGATCTGAAGTCTTTCCGTTCACCATCACTCTGGCCTCCGGTGAGAAATATAGCAGTTGTACCCATTTGATGAAGTTGGGACTGAACCCAAACCCCCTTAAGCACTCCCACAGGTATCCCCATTCCACAGAGTCAAGCGCTTTAGTGGCGTCTAGCGCCACTACCGCTCTATCCCCTATGGTCTCATGGTCAGCTTGAATGTTCATGTATAAACGACGTAGGTTCATGGCTGTGTTTTTTCCAGGCATGAACCCCGTTTGGTCGTGATGTATGATGGAAAGAATAATTTGATTGAGGCGGCTGGCCAACACTTTTGATAGTATTTTAACATCCGCCTGGAGTAACGAAATTTGATGATATGAGTCCGGGTATTGAGGATCTTTGCCTGGCTTGGCAATTACTATGATCACCGCCTGTCGGAGGGATTCAGGAAGGGACCCAGACTCAAAGATATGATTATATAGGTTTAGTAATTCAGGGACTAACACCTCGGAGTAGGCTGCGTAGAAATCAAGAGGAATACCATCCTGACCAGGGGCTTTTGCTGGTGCCAAGGACGCTATCGCGGCCGCGATCTCATCTGTGGTACGGGGGGCCTCCAGATCGTTCATCTGGGATTCCGAAATTCGAGGGAGTGGTATGTTGTGAAGGAAGGCCTGAGTCTCTTGTGTAGTGGCCCTCACTTTGGAGGAGTAGAGATCAGCATAGTATGTTCAAAATGCCGTTGTTACCGACGTTGGGTCTGTTAATAGTACATTTTGTGAGTCTATCAAGGAGACCACCACCGGCGGGCTAGCCTCCTGGCGAGCAAGATACGCCAAAAGCTTTCCCGCACGCTCCCCCTGTTCAAACACCCGCTGTCTCGAGAAAAAAAGTTTTTGTTTAGCCTTTTCAAAAAGTAATTGGTCTAGAATGTGAGTTTGAAGCTTAAGTACTGATGCCTTGGTCGGCATGGGGTCTAAATTCACTCATTACTGATTCTAATTTTTCAGAGGCTTGTTGGAGTATTGCTTTCGACAAGGCTTTTAGCCTGTTTATGCGCGATGAGAGAACGGCATGGACATGTATTTTAAATGTCTCCCAGACCATGCCCACCGGTGCTGTACCCCTGTTCAGAGGCGTATCTAGTAAAAATGGCGCCTATGGCAAGCACTGAAACTGCGCCCCTGTCAAAACATTTGAAACCCATCTTTCAGGTAACCAGGGAGAGGGAGGGACACTGGGGACAGAGAGGGACGCAGTGCGATGAGGACAGAGAAGGACACTGGTGACAGAGATGGAAGCCAGGGATAGGGAGGGACACAGTGTGACAAGGACAGAGAGGGACGCTGGGCACAGACAGTGGGACACAGTGTTATGAGGACAGAGAGGGATGCAGTGCAAACAGGGGATACAGAGGGATGCAAGTGTGGGGACACTGCGGGGGGGTGGGGACACCATTGGGGGGACCAGGAGAGTATCATGGGGCCTCCTGCGGTCCTGTTGGAGCCCAGGCCCCCTAGATCTGTACTGGCTGCCGATGGTGGTGGTCCTGGTGTCTCTAGACTCCTGTAAAAAATAAAAAGTGCACAGCCTTACCTAATGCCTGTAATAATAGGATCTCTCGCAGCACGCTGCTCCCCGCCGTCCCCTCCTCTCTTCTCGTCTGTCCCAGGTGATGTAATATACAGTACAAGCACCTGGGAGGGAAGGAGGGGCCAGCGGGGAGCAGCGTGCCGCGAGAGGTCCTATTACAGCCGCTGCCCGTGCTAGTCTCTATGTGTTGCAGTCTTGCAGAGCTTCTTATGGGGCCCCCCCTAATGGCCCCAGGCCCTTGGCCAGTGCCCGAGTGCCCGATGGGTCAGTCCGCCCCTGCTCATTGAACAGTCCGCATTCAGTGAAAGTTCATGCACTGCAAAGTTTGCGGCGCCGGGAGCTACATAGGTGCAGGAGGCGGCCGCGGGAGGACGGGTGAAGGTTTTTTCGTGTGGGGGTGGCTTTTTGCCGCCCCCCCATGGCGCCCATGGCACTTGCCATGGCTGCCATACCCCAGATACGCCACTGCCCCTGTTAATGTTAAAATAAATCTGCCACTCCCCTTGAATGTCCTCCTGGTCTTGCAAAGCAGAGAGCCAAAAGGGATGGAGACGCCACGTGCGGGGTCCTGTGTGTGGGGCTATGTGCAAGGTGGCCCAGCAGGGAGCGTGATCAGATAGGGATCTAGTGTGATATCCAGATTCTGATAGCAATGGGAGCAACACATCTGAAATCAATATAAAATCTATTCGGAACATAGTGGAATGTGTCGCCGAAAAGCATGAAAAAGCCTGAGTATTCGGATGTTTGTATCGCCACGTGTCAGTTAGAGAAAATTCATTCAGTAGACGCCCAAAGCATGTAGTGTTAGGGAATTGACCACTCTGCCTCAATTGCAATCTATCTATTGTAGGGTTCAAGACCATATTAAAGTCCCCTAACCAAATAGCAGGGATTGTAGGGTGTTGTGCCATGTACAATAGGCCCTCAGTGACCAAATTGGAGTTGTAAGGCGGGGGAATATAGAAGGCCATAATCAGGTATTGTGTGCCACAAATAGTACAATGCAAAAAGATGAACCTGCCCTGGGGGTCCGTCCACACTGAGATAAGTCCAAATGGGGCTGTTTTGGCAATCAGTATAGATACGCCCCTAGAGTAGGGGGAGTACGTGGTATGGTATGCCCATCCTATCCATGGGCTTTTCTGCGCAATTTGGAGCTGACCTGTAATATGCGTCTCAACAAGTACAATTATATCTGCACGGTATGACTTGAGACATCCAAAGATTGCAGTACATTTAATCTAGTCACAGATTCTCCTGACGTTCCAAGTTAGGAACTTGATGTCAGCCATGTTTATCGGGTAGAAGCTTAAGGGGAAACGGCTGGATACCATTTCCCAGGACAGGCCCATCCATGTTCCATACAGTTACATGTAGAGTATTATAGCTCAATATCAGGTGATAACGCACACACTTATTACCAATACATCTCGGTGAATTATAGCTCATGTTCTTAGAACTTAACTTGAACATTTCCCTTTCCCCCCCTCCCAGCCCTCAGCCTCCCAAACTTGGCTGGGGCATTAAACCAAAACCTGTGCGACTACTTTTTGATAACATATTAACTTTGTAAACAGAAGTAGTGCACACTAATCGTACCGCCATCAGCAGAAGCTTGTCAGGCAATGCCGGTGGCGGTATAACATACTACCAACTGGGGTGAACAACCGCTGGTTATGTGCCCAACAATGAGATATATAGATGTCACAATTTGGCAGCACTTATTGGCTATTTAAGCCCTTTTGTTCGCCCAGGTGTGGTAAATAGCATTTATGAATATCCTATGAAGACATTGAAGTCAACTATTAAACGTCATCCAACTGATAGACCCCGCCAACCCTTCCCCCCTTTTCAAATTGTGTCCGTACAAAGGTTATGTGTAAGTGGGGAGGAATATAGGGTGGCAGTAAGCCTTGTTTAGTTATATAAAGTCTCCAACCGGAGAAAATCTGGTGTTGAGGTGTCTCAAAGCGGGGCATACCGATCCATGTGCACAGTTCAGGAAATATACCCCGCGCGAAGAGTTCATGAGTGAATTATTCCGGACACAAAAGAGTGTAGAGTAGTAAGCATCTAGCTCCGAAATAAGTCTCGCAGTAATTCCTTGTCAAAAGAAGTTTATTGAGTATACAATGTTATAAAGATACATAAAGTAAGTTTACAAGGATCTATAAAGTAAGCTCATTGTTTTACAGTAGGGTTTATATAGGTAAATATCATGAAATTTCAAATATTAAACATTGGGTTCACGTAAACCTAAATTAAAGATATATATCATTTCCTTAGTTACTTTTGTAGGTATTTAAATGATTTATACCTACTATACATATTGTTTACAAGTAGAGTGTATATAGGTCAAATAAATTCTGATAATGAGCTTTAATCGTAAGGTGGAGAAAAGGAAAGAGAAAGAAGAAAAAGGGTTGAAAGGTAGAGGTATGGTCCACAAGGTTGTCCCGCTCGTCAGTTTATTATTCTTTTTAGTTCTCTTTGAAGCCTTAGAATGGGTGTCTCTGTAAGTCATTTAATCTGTTACCATGGCAACAGGACAGAGTCATTGAAGTTTGACAGGAACTGTTGTTTTATCCAAGGATGCCAAAGTTTTTCAAATTTTGGAATTTGATTTTGATCGATGGCTACCATCTTAGCATGGGACATTGTATTATTCATTCTGTGAATTGTTTCTGCTAGTACCAATGTAGGAGATTTCCATGCCTTGGCCACTGTTTGTTTTGCAGCCGTTATTAGTTGGATCATAAGTTTGAATTGAGAGAGTGTTAACCATTCCGGTTTTAGATTAAGTAAAGTTAAATATGGATCTGGTTGTATTATTTTTTTAAATATTTTAGATGCAATCACGAAGACTTCCTTCCAGAAGGTTTGGATTACTGGGCACGTCCACCATATGTGTAAATATGTGCCTATTTCTGGGCATCCTCGAAAACAAAGAGCTGAGGTATTAGGTGAATATTTTGCCACTCTAGCGGGTACAAGGTACCAGCGAGTTAGGACTTTATAATTTGTCTCCAGTGCTAAGATGTTGGGTGAAGATGACTTAGATGTGAGCCATATGTTAGACCAGTCCGTGTCTTCTAAAGTTCGTCCCAGGTCCTCCTCCCACCTCTGAACGTAAGAGGGTCTATTAAGATTTGGTACTCCATATAATTGATTATAAAGTGATGAAATTGTACCTTTAGCAAATGGATCTTTTGTACAGATTGATTCAAAAATGGATAATTGGGATAATGGTGTATCCCCCTTTAGGAATGGTGTATAGAAATTTTTGATTTGGAGATATCTAAATATCTCAGAGTTTGGTAGATCATATTTTTCTCTAAGCGATGGGAATGAAAGGAATGATTTAGATGCTATGAAGTCATTTAGTGTCTGAATGCCTGATGTTGTCCAAGCTTTAAAAGAATTTGGGTAGATCCATGCCGGATAAAAGGCCGGATTTCTGATAAAAGAAAGGAGAGGATTGTGTGGAGATTGTAACTGATATTTGGTTTTTAGTTTATCCCAGAGAGATAAGAAGTGTTTAGTTATGGGATTATGAATTTTAAAGCGGTCTTTAGGATCAAGCCATAATAAATTTGATATTAATAGAGGGTCATTTTCTGAAGCCTCTATAAATACCCATAATGGGATTTCCTGTTTTGCATGGTATTTGGACAGACTGGCCAAATGTGCCGCTCTGTAATAGTTAGTAAAATTAGGGTATCCCAGGCCTCCTTTATTTTTGGGAAGATGTAGTGTGTGTATAGGTATACGTGGTTTAGAAGAGCCCCATATAAACGAAGTTGCTCTTTTTTGTACTATTCTCAAAAAATAGGAAGGAATTGGAATAGGGAGGACTCTGAATAGATAAAGCAATTTGGGTAGAATAGTCATTTTGATTGCATTAATCTTCCCTATCCAGGATAAAGGAAGTTGCGACCATTGTTTTATTAGATTTGTGATCTGTCTTAATACAGGAGGATAATTGGTTGAGAATAAGTCAGAATGAAAGGCTGTTAAATGAATTCCAAGATATGGGATTGATTTTTCTGCCCATGTGAATGGGAGTGCAGCCCTAGCCGGGATCAATTCTATGTTTGTGAGTGAAATATTAAGCACTAGGCATTTCTTAGGATTAATCATAAGGCCGGATAGGGCTGCAAATCCATCAAGAGCTGGTATTAAGTTAGGACCAGAGACCTGTGGTGATGATAGAAAAAGTAATATATCGTCTGCAAATATACATAATTTGTGTGTAATACCTCCTACTTCAATGCCAGTTATAGTTTGGTTTGTTCTGATATATTGGGCCATTGGTTCGAGTATAAGGGCAAATAATAAGGGAGATAATGGGCAACCCTGTCGGGTACCTCTTTCGATATTAAAGGCTTCAGATTTGTATCCAGCATATTTTATATAGGCTTTGGGTTTATTATATAATGCTTTGATCCATGTTAAAAAGTGGGGTCCAAAACCCCATTTTTGTAATGAATATTGCATATATTGCCAGGATACTGTGTCAAATGCCCTCCTAATATCGAGAGATAGAAAACATAAAGGGATTTTCCGTTTTTTAGCAATATGTGCCAATAACACTGCCCTGCGTATATTATCGCCTGCCTGTCTATTTGGCATGAAGCCTACTTGATCTCTATGTATTAATTTTCCTATAATGTTATTGAGGCGTTTTGCTATTATTTTTGCTAATAATTTAATATCGAGGTTTAACAGAGAGATAGGCCGATAATTCACACAGGAAGTATCATCAGAAAGGGGTTTTGGGATCATACAAACAATTGCCATTAGTGTTTCTTGCCGAAAAGAATGTCCATCTAGAAGTTTGTTAAAAGTTTCAGTGAGAATGGGAGAGAGTATTTCTGAGAATGTTTTATAGTATAAAGCCGAGTAGCCGTCTGGGCCTGGTCTTTTGTTAAGTTTTAGGTCTTTTATGGCGTTAGCAACTTCATCTATAGTTATAGGCTCATCCAAACTGCTTTTTTGATTCTGAGATAACTCAGGTAAGGTTATTTTTGAGAAGAAGGTTTCAGCCTCTGTAGGATTAAATTCATTGTTTGTCTTGTATAAAGTTGCGAGATGTGAGTGAAATTTATGGACTATTTTAACTGGATTACAAGTGTAAACATTTTTTGATAATTTCAAACGTATTGGTTTGAAAGATTTGTTAGTTGAATTTAATGCCCGAGCCAAATATTTACCTGGTTTGTTTGTATTCATGTAGAAATTGTGTTTGGAGCGTTTGAGGGATTTATCAACGGACTCAGTGAGAAATAGATCGTATTCCAATCTAGATTTTTCCAGATGAGATTTTGTACTCTGAGATGGATTATCTTGAAATGATATGTAGGCTGCATTAAAATTGAGTTCTAGTTTTTTTGCTAGATTTTTGCATTCCCGTTTAAATAGTGCCATTTGTCTTTGTATTGTACCACGCAAGACAGGCTTATGAGCTTCCCACAGTGTTATTGGGGAGATGTCTGTTGTATTATTAATTGATATGTATTCCTTTAAAGCTTGTTCAATGGCCATCTGATGTAGTGGGTGTTTGAGCATTATGTCCGGTAAGTACCACGTTGGGTCATGCGCTTTTGGTATGGCTGAGGCTATAGTAGTGTATACTGCATTATGATCAGACCACGGAATCGGAATTATATCTGATGCAATAATTTCTGGTATCATTCCTATTGTTAGAAAAATATGATCTATTCTGGTGAAGGTTTGATGAGGGTGCGAGAAATAAGTGAATTTCTTTTTCATTGGGTTACTTTCTCTCCATGAATCTACCAGATTGTATTTGGAAAGAAGTCGAGAAAAAGGTAATCTAGAGGTTATTTTGGATGGTGTAAAAGGTGATTTATCTAGAAATGGGAGGAGGACCTGGTTCGAATCCCCACACATTATCACTGTTCCTATTTTGTATGTATTAATCACTTGTAATATATGTGAGAGGAATGGTGTAGGTTGTTTGTTAGGAGCATAGTAGGAAATCACCGTGATTGCTGTATCCATTATATAACCCATGAGTATCAGGTATCTACCTTCTGGGTCTTTAATTTCTGATGATAAGGTGAATGGTGTGGATCGGTGAAATGCAATTAGAGTTCCCCTTTGCTTGGTACAGGCAGAAGCCGTGTAAATTTGTTGATAAAAAGGAGAAATATATTTTGGAGTAGAATCTTTGGTGAAGTGTGTTTCTTGGAGGCATACTATGTGAGCCTTCTTGTTATGGAAAGTACGGAAGGCTTTGGTCCTTTTTTGAGGGACATTTATTCCCTGAACATTCAGGGAAAGTATATTCAGTGGTGCCATGGCAATAGATCAAATAGTTTTGACTTACTTTTTGTTATGCAGAGCTGACTGCGCAGATCAACCTGTGTGGACTGAAGAGATGAATAGATAGAAAAGAAACCAGTGAATTCTGGAGTAAAGAGTAAACAAAAAACATATGAGATTAGATGATACATTGTATAAATTATTTTTTGCAAGTAATCACAATTTACCCGTGAAAGAGAATAAATATCTCTCTCAGGGGAATAAGTGCCTTCGTCACACTCCCACATAATATGGTTGGGAGAATGAGGAGGGCTAATGGGGGTACACGGATCTTCCGCTTACAGGAGAGAAGTGCTATGTCAAAAGACATCAAAATGATGTTTCATTAGTTGGAGCGCAGAATATAGTTTTTGTTGAAATTATTTATTCCAGGGTGGTTGTATATGGTTAGTCTTGCCCTAGGCTAAATAATTCAGTTAGAAAGGTACTGTTAATAACTTTGGTATTGATGAAGATAGTTTGAATTATTTTGGGATTTTAACCCTTTTAGAGTAAACAATTACATATTTTATTCATATGTAACTGTTTAGATATGTTAATTCATAAAATTGAGGTTGTATTGCTTCAGATTAGAATAAACAAAGACATAATTCTAGGAACTAGTTAGGTAATAATATATTTGTTTTAAGAAAAGAAAAAAAAAAGCTTCCATTACTTCTGGATTATTGAACATATTTGTCCTAAAAAGTAATAAATCTATTGTTATTACCTGATAATATATAACTGAACAAGAATTTCCTTATTTCACTTATATATTCTAAGGCTATATGAATCAGAAGTAATAAGAAATATAACTGGAATGTAACATGATCCCACACAGTGTGTGACTATCAGAATGCAGTTACATTCAGTTATAAGTATAGGTTTTTTATAGAGAACCATCTCTTAGTATAAAAAAATGAAGAGATATCAGGAAATAGGATGTCAGTCCATTGAATCTTCTTGGTCCATGGATGATGTGGCATAACGACCTCTTTTGTGAGAATGATGATTCCCATTTTGTTCTGGAATTTTCTGGGTGCTGCCTGAAGGTGAAGATGATGCCATTCTTCTGCGTGTGGGAGTGTTGCTGCTTGTGGGTTCTGTCAGATTTAATTTTAAAAGGGTTTGTTTAGTTCATCTGCTGATCTGCTTCTGTAAATTGTACCTTGGTAATTAAATCTGACTGAAAAGGGGAAGCCCCATTGATACATAATGTTGTGGCGTTGCAGTTCCATTAGTTGGGGTTTCATGGATCGTCTTTTAGTAATAGTAAGTTGGGATAGGTCAGCAAAAATTTGATAATTGTGTCCTTGAAAATTAAGTTCCTTTTTTTCTCTTGCAGCAATTAGTATTTGTTCTTTCGTTCTGTAATAATGAAATTTTGTGATTATATCACGTGGGGGTCCATCTTTCTTTTTGACTGTGAGGGCTCTGTGTACTTTGTCCAGTTCTAAACGTTCAATAGGGATATCTGGCTTTAGTTCTTGTAATAGAGCAGTAATAGTAGATTGCAGGTCTGTCACAGTTTCAGGTATTCCCCTTATGCGCAAGTTTGAACGTCTGGCTCTATTTTCGTAATCTTCAAGCTTAGTTTGAAGTATTAAATTCTCTTTTTTTAATTGTTCCAATTCTGTTATATTTTCTTGGGTTGTAGTTTCAATTTCATCCATTTTTATTTCTAAGGCTGCGGTGCGGTTTCCCAGCTCTCTTATTTCTTTGGTTAGGCTGTTTGTTATTTGGTCTGAGGTTTGTTTTAAAGCCTTATGAAGCATCTTTTCAAATTGTAATAATATTACTGGGGATACTGAGGAGGCTTGTGGAGAAGTTTGTGAGAGGATTTGTTCTGTATCTGACTCAAATGGAGAGTCTTGCTGTGACATTTTCTGTCTGTGAGAGCGCCCTGATGCTGTATCTTGTGAGGTGACTGGAGCTGCTTCAGCTGCAATGAGTGCCTGTGAGCTCTTTGTGAGGTGATTTTTATTTCTGCCACGGTTTCCTCCCAGTACCATATTTCCTGCCCAAACTTTCACAGTTTGTTCCCTGGGGCAAAAAGGTTCAAATGGATACCTTTTGAGCCTGCAGGCTCCGCTTTGTCCTTCTCTTCTCTCCTCAGCGGTGTGGAGCTCTAACAATGCATGTCTGCTCTGCTAGGCTCCGCCTCCTGCCCCCTTTCGTCTCGCAGTAATTCCAAAGCGATGCAGAATCGGCAACTTTTAACCTGGAGTACCAGCGGGGGATGGAGGAGCTAACAGGGATGCATTACACAGGCTGAGTAGCAAGGTACGGATGGAAGCATCACCTATATAGCTCGACGTGCAGAAGTACCCTTTAGGCGGGTCGGTTTTTCTCCGCATCGCGCTGATCCAGCCATTCTGAGGCAAGCGTCGGGTCCTCAAAGAAATGTGCTCGATCCTCTCCCACTATGCGAAGGCGGGCCGGGAACAACATGGCGTATTTTATGTGGTGTGCTCTCAGGCGCCTTTTGACCCCCGTGAATCGAGCGCGTTGTTTCTGTACCTCCGCGGAGAAGTCTGGGATTGCTGAAACAAAGCCCGTTTGAAACTGAATATTTCCCTTAAGTCTGTCTAGATGAAGGACCACATCCCGGTCTCTGAAGTTTAATAGCTTCGCAATGAATGTGCGTGGCGGGGCACCTTCAGGCGGGCGGCGTGCAGGCATATGGTGCACGCGTTCCACCACAAACGTGGCGGAGAAGGCCTCCCTGGCATATGTGGTTATCAGGAGTTTTTCCAGTGGCCGGGTCCATGCCCTCTGAGCCCTCTGGCAGGCCAATAAAGCGAAGGTTGGACCTGCGGGCACGGTTTTCCAGGTCATTGTGCTTCTATGCCATTTGTTGTATTTGGCATTTTAAATCCTCCTGGGAATGCTGTAAGGGGTATAGTGTATCTTCCGCCCTGCCAATTCTGGTCTCCGCTTCGGGGACATGTTCTCGGAGTTTAGTCATGTCCTGTCTTATTAAAGAGATGTCCACTTTCACTTCCTCCAGCTTAGTCGTCAGGGTGGATTGACACAAAGATATAGCCTCCAATACTTTCGCCGTGTCTGCAGCCTTGTGTTCTGTATGAGGAGCTGCATGTGCTGTTGAAGAGGCGCCATCTTGTTCCTCTAGGTCCCGCTCCGTTCTCCGGTACTTATCCAGGGACGAGGAGGCTGTATTGTTCCTCTTCGGTGGGGACATGACGCGGTGGATGTAGCGGACTTCGGTCACACAAATATAGGGCAGAAAGTTAGTTTTTAGGTCGCAGGATATCGTTTGCAGGATCTACCACGAGCGGAGCTCTGGTCACTCACGTCCTATCTCATTGCCGTCCAGGCCACGCCCCCCCCGCACGATATTTAAAGGAATATTTCATTTTTATTGTTTCACTTACGTTCGACTTGAACATCGGCTCATCCCTAATAAAGATATAAAAATAAAAGAGGAGGTCTTGCATGCCTCTAGGAATACCTCTAGCCTCTCCTTTAATGTTGGCTTCAGATATTCCCAGGCGTAGTGTCCTCAACTCTGTGACAGTTATTTAGCAGGAATGAGATTGTATGTGTCTTGCCACCAACTGGGGTTTCCTATTGAAACCCATCATTCATCATAACAAGTCCATCGAGGGGAAATGGATTTCCTGTTTAAGTTGGGCCCGAAGCAACTAACTCACAGCCATTAGCAGGACCCACATTCTTTATTGATTTGTTCCCTGCCATAACACATTGCAATCATTCAGGAGACCCCCCCAAAAACCCCCAAAACCCCCCCAAAACGGCATCTGCGCCCCCCTCCTCCCGCACAGCAGGGCACATCAGCAGAGTAAAGCTTAGCAGTGCAGTGGCGTCGCGGCTGCAGATGGGGCCAGAAAGCAGTGTAAGCAGGAGCAGTCAAGCCGCTCCGTAAAGCCGTGATTCATTCTCTCCGATTGGTCCTCTGCTGTGGCCAATCATGGGGAGGGAAACAGCGGTCAGGAAGCTGGGCGGCGGCACGGCAAAACCAATTAGAGCCGCTCTCTTTCTCTTCTCCCTTTGACTGACAGAAAGGGGAGGGGGGGCGAGCGGGGGAGTTCTCTGCTGCTGTCGAGTTCTCTGGTAAATGGAGCAGCAATGCTGTGACAGGGAGAGAGATGCGGATTGTCTGTGTATCTCCCCCGCTCGCCCCCCCTCCCCTTTCTGTCAGCCGAAGGGAGAAGAGAGAGAGATCGGCTCTAATTGGTTTTGCCGTGCTTCTGCCCAGCTTCCTGACCACTGTTTCCCTCCCCATGATTGGCCACAGCAGAGGGCCAATCAGAAGACTCTGGGGGCATCATGGGAAAAGTAGTCCCTGAAGAGTGGCGACCCCTGTGTGTCCACAGACATCATGCTACAGCCCCCAGCATGCATGCACTCTGCTGGGGGGTGTTACAGGAGGAGAAAAAGAATACTGTGCTGGGGGAAGCCAGATAGGGAGCCACACTGTACCCCTGTACCTGCACCCCCAGAGCCACGCTGTACCCGCACCACCAGAGCCACGCTGTACCCGCACCACCAGAGCCACGCTGTACCCGCACCACCAGAGAGCAACGCTGTACCCGCACCACCAGAGCCACGCTGTACCCGCACTACCAGAGCCACGCTGTACCCGCACCACCAGAGAGCCACGCTGTACCCACACCACCAGAGCGCAACGCTGTACCCGCACCACCAGAGCCACGTTGTACCCGCACCACCAGAGCCACGCTGTACCCGCACCACCAGAGAGCCACACTGTACCCGCACCACCACCAGAGCCACGCTGTACTCGCACCACCAGAGCCACACTTGAACAGAACTGTGGGAGAGAGGGTTTAGGGCCAGGCAGGGGCGGACTGACCATTCGGTCTCTCGGGCCCTACCCGAGGGCCCCATGCCACTAAGGGGCCCCATCAGGGTTGCCAGCCTCAATAAAACCAGGGACAGTATGTAAAAATCTGTGTTTTTTAACAATCCCAAGATTATAGCTGCCCCGCCTCTCCAGTACCTTTTCAGTGTGTGTATGTGTATACTGTGTGTGTATATTGTGTGTCTGTGTGTGTATACTGTATGTGTGTGTGTATACTGTGTGGCCCCATAATCTATTGCCTGGGGGGCCCCATAATCTCCTATTTCCCGAGGGCCCCATGAGTTGTCAGTCCATTCCTGGGGCCAGGACACCCTTTAGTAGTTGCAATGGTAATTAGCAGACTCAGAGACTTCTATAGGTAGACAGCAATGCAGGGAAAGGCATCCAGCAGGACACCACATCGGCATGTGTAGGAGCGCTGTCTCCTATGGCAACAGTCTTATAACAGTTTCTAACACAAGTTGTAATGAACTTCTGCACTTCCTTCTACAATCTCCTCTTGTAGATCTTCACTCCACTGAGCTCCCAGTCTCTTCTCACTAGACTTGCTGATCCACTGCCACTGGATCTCCTGACCTCTTCCAACCTTCTCACTGAGTATCTTCCTCAAGCGTCACCCCCGCTTCCCTGCTGGGTCCCTAGCTTGGCACTCACAGATACTCCTCAAGCGCCACCCCACTGGCCTGCTCGGTCCCTGGCTTGGCACACAAGGCTGCTCTGCAAGCGTCACCTCCGCTTAAGTTTCCCAATTCTTCACCGTCCCCGGTTGGTGAGAATACTGCTCCAGTACTTGCTTCAGCTAATCATTGTGGTCCCCCCAGTGTTAACCCCTTCCCTGCCAGTATCATTTATACAGTAATCAGTGCATTTTTATAGCACTGATCGATGTATAAATGTCACTGGTCTCAAAAATGTGTCAAAAGTGTCTTGTCCGCCGCAATGTCGCAGTCCCACTAAAATTGCTGATCACCGTCATTACTAGTAAAAAAAATTAATAATAATAAAAATACCATAAATCTATCCCCTATTTTATAGACGCTATAACTTTTGCACAAACCAATCAATATACACTTATTGTGAATTTTTTTTTAACCATAATATTGTAGAAGAATACCTATTAGCCTAAACTAATGAAGAAAATAGTTTTTTTCCATTTTTTTTTTTTTTTTTTTGAAAAGTAAAAAATATTGTTTTTTTTTTCAAAATTGTCGGTCTTTTTTTGTATATAGCGCAAAAAATTAAAACTGTAGAGGTGATCAAATACCACTAAAGAGAGCTCTATTTGTGGGAAAAATGGACATACATTTTGTTTGGGTACAACATTGCACGACCGCGCAATTGTCAGTTAAAGCGTCGCAGTGCCGTATCGCAAAAAATGGCCTGGTCATTAAGGGGGTAAATCCTACCAGGGCTGAAGTGGTTAATATGCTGTATGATACTTTACATTTGGACTTGGATGTTACATTTGTACTGCCTTGATTGTAATTATTTTGAGTCCACTAGATGGTGCCTTCTTATCCTCTTACCACCTACAACCCACTAAAGTAAAACCTAACTTCCTTTTCCTAATAATGTCACAAATATTTGCTAAGTTGTGCAAAGATCTAATTTGCGTCACAGGAGGAAAAAGGGAGTTCCTAATGAATTAACATCTTGGCACAAAGATTATTTTTTTTCAAAACATTCCCATATCACTCTTTCTAAAATACCGAGAGGAGTTGCAATTAATATTCTCACCGAATGCCTTTTTTACTCTAATTTCAAACTATGTGGATCCCAAAAGGTCAGTTTCTAAAAAATGCTAGTTGCCTGGCTGTTTCTGGCCTCAATACTGAATCTCAGATTTGGTACAAGTATGGTGTTAATGTGTGTCAGACATGCAAGGGTAAGTGCCCGTATTGTCTAGGTGTGCAGGGATAGGGTGTATTACCCAAAGACACTATGAGGGTTATTTACTAAAGGCAAATCCACTTTGCGCTACAAACTACAAGTGCAAAGTGCACTTGAAATTGCACTGAAAGTGTACTTGGAAGTAAAGTCGCTGTAGATCCGAGGGGGACATGCAAGGAAAATAAAAAACAGCATTTTAACTTGCACATGATTGGATGAAAAAATCAGAAGAGCTTCCCTTCATTTCAGATCTACCCCTCAGATTTACAGCAACTACACTTCCAAGTGCATTTTCAGTGCAATTTCAAGTACACTTTGCACTTGTAGTTTGCACTTGTAGTGCAAAGTGGATTTTCCTTTCTTAAATAACCCCCTATGTGCTATAAAAAAGGTCAGGTTTAAATGCACAATTATATAAATAAACCACAGTCAGTGTTGATAGGGAAAGCCTCTCCTGCAGTGCTATTGTATTCAGCTGGCAGGGAGCCTTTTCGGCCGGCTGAACACAATGATTACTGTTAGCAGCTATAACTGCCAACAGTAATCACATCTAAAATATCTGACAGACTGGTTGTACCCAGGTTGACCGATGGATCGATTGGGTACAATCAGCCTGCCCATAAATGAATCGGTCCCTGCTGCACCGGGCAAGATTTGATCCATCTATGGCTGGCTTCACCTCTCTTGAGTCCTCACTTGATCCAGCACTGTCCTCTGTGCAGCTGTGCTGCTCCTCTCTTCCTGCATTAACAGAAGTCTCTGAGAGCAGTGGGAGCCATCGGCTCTTGTTTCTGTTGGTCAAATCCAGTGAGAAGTAAATGGAGGGAGTGGGGGGCTTGGCCGAGCTGCACTATGTGTCTTTGAAAACACACAGCCAAGCTCAGGAGCGTGCCCACGCAGGTGCCCCCTCAGCACACAGCATGCTGAGGGAGCGCTCAGAAAAGAGGAGTGGAGTGTGCCAGTTGTTGGACCTCAGAAGAGGAAATAAGGGACCTCTCTGTGCAGTACATTTGCACAGAGCATGTAAAGCTAGCCATACATGGATCGAAAATTGATTGGCTCAGCAGGAATCGGACGAATTCCAGTTCATGTATAGGCACCCGGCCTGTTGTTTTTCTCTGGTTGCTATAGTCGGTGGCACTGATCATTGTATTTTGATTGCGGGGAAGACTCGCCACAGCTAGAATAAAATAGCACTGTGGGAGTGATTCCCCCATCCACCTCAAATGTGTGGATGGGGGAATCAGATCTTTTTTTTTTTTTCGTTCAACCCACTGGTTGAGCAAAAAAAAAAAATGTAATGTATGGGCTTCCTAAGTATAACATGTTTATTATTTTAATGTAAAAAAAAAAAAAAAAGCGTTACAACCTCTTTAATACTGCAATTCATCCAGCCTCCTGTTTACTAAAAACTTACTAAAACTTTACTTAAAACTTGAGCCTATAGACAGTCCATATTTATAAACTGCTGAAAAATGCAGGTCTATTGGACATCTACAGTGAGAGTCATACCCATCTCTCCTGGGATCCATCATCCGGTTCTCCACTCTAGCGCACAGCCACTGGCATTCACAGGTTCCAGAGCCATTGTTCTTCCTCCCTGCCTGACTCCAGCCCTCAATATGTTCCTCCATACCTCCTTAGCTGTCTGTTTGGCATGGGCAAAAAAATTGTGGGACCGTGACCAACAACATTGCTGCGGTTCTGGATCTCTCTCATAAAGCCTGTGGCAAGTGCCCTCCTAAACCTTCACCAAGGTTTGCAAACAGTAAGACAATATGCTATTTAATTATGAACTCTCATGATTAAACTAACCTATAATGAAACCCACATGACCACCTTCTGGCAGAGTTTGTTAATGTAAAATAAAGACAGACTGTCTGGATATGAAATTCTTACAGTTTGAAGACCTGGTCACTCTTGCTATACAAATACACATTCGCTTTTAATAGCGTTCGCAGGAGAGGTCTCATCCACGATAGGCTTTTTCCTTTTACCCTCTATCAACTTTACAATGTAGAGCCTATGCAATTTGGTCTGTCATGACTATCCCATAAAGAGAAGTCCTGATGTCAGTCCCAAGGTCTTTGTATTTACTGTGGACATAAAGTACACTTTATTTAGAATTATCCACAGCGGTAAGGTAAGGAAACTCAATGTCTATTATGCCTGGATGGGGGAATGCTGGATCACGCTACTCACCCCTCTTCTTAATTCCCCATAATTCCAGTGTATTATAGCTTCAAGTCCACTTTCACCTTGAAAGTCGTCATAGATTTGGGAGCAGCTGGTAACTTCGTTCCTGCATCCCTCATGAAACAGTTTGCTGGTCACTTTGCCAAACCATTCAAACATCCTCAGTAGATTGCACTATTCTTTCCCATGGACTGATCTGCTCTCAAACCATACCCGTTAAGATATCTGCTGGAGTGCTTCACCACCAGGCCATCTCTTTCCTACTACTTTCACACTCATTCTGTGTTTTATCTTCCAACTAAACCCCCCAGTGTTGAATTAGTCCTCCTCTGAGTTACTCTACAGGGGGTCCTCCTGTCATTCCAAGTTCCTCATCAAAATCATGTCTCCCCAGCATCTCTCTGAAGCTATCTCTGGGGTTATTTTCTCTGTTTTGACTCATTACACAGATTTTTAAGAAGTTTTTTCCAAGTGCAATTCAGATCAGTTACCACTGCATCATCCCTACGATTGTGCCATCATTTTTAAGGTCCCACTCCTAGAGAGCTATATCCTCTCAGTCTCCTAGAGATTTGGGCCATGATGGAATACATCTCGTTGAATCTCCATAAGGGTTTTATCGCAAATCCTCATTCCCTTACTGGGGCAGGATTCTTCCATTGTATCAATTGCTGTGGACTAAATGCCATCACTGCCAAGAACTGCTACTGATCGCCCCTATTTCAGAGCTCTTTATGGAGCCCAAGTATTCATTAAATTAGATCACTTAATTTGATTAAAAAATGGAGACAAATGAAAGGCTGCCTTTAATACAAAGGTCAGACACTACAAAGATGTTCTTCAACCTCTGTACTGCCCTTGCAGTCATCTAGAACGTTGTAAACAAAATCATCCAAAACATTCCTTTTTGCCACCAAAACAATCCTGACCCATCATGGTATGGACACCACTAGACCTCTGCAGGTATACTGTGGTATTTGGCACCAAACCAACAGTAGCAGATCCTTTAGACCTGTAAGTTGTGAAGGGGGGAAACAATTGATTGGACTTGTTTTTAAGCACATACCACAGATACTCAATGGATTGAGATCCGAAGAAATGGAGTCAACACCTCAAACTCGCTGATGTGTTCTTCAACACATTATCTTGCTAAAAGAGGCCACTGTCATCAGGGAATACCATTTCCATTAAGGAGTGTACTTGGTCAATAACATCCACATGAATGGCAGGAACAAGGTTTCCCAGCAGAGCATTGCCCAAAGCTTGCCTTTTTCCCATTCTGCAACCTGGTGCCATCTCTTTCCCAGGTAAGCAATGCACATGCACCCAGCCATCCAATAGCTGTACAGTTATTTGGGTAGTGGTAGATCCGATTTCAAATATGACATGTTTCTTACCCCTACCCTCACTACCCTCGGCAGCAGCCCTTGTGCCCTCCTGGGAAATTTTCAGGCTTTATACCCTGCCAACCCACATTGTTTTAGACTGCATGGTCCAATTTGCCTCTAGAAAAACATCTATACGTCTTTGGATAGCTCATTGCAATTTACCTCATCCTATCAACTGTAGACTAATGCCGCGTACACACGAGCGGACTTTACGGCAGACTTTGCCCGGCGGACGGGATTTGGTCGGACAATTCGATCGTGTGTGGGCTCCAGTGGACTTTGTTTTCTCAAAAGTTGGACGGACTTAGATTTGAAACATGTTTTAAATTAATCCGTCGAAATCGAGTCTGGTCGAAAAGTCCGCCGTCTGTATGCTAGTTCGACGGACAAAAAGCCACGCTAGGGCAGCTATTGGCTACTGGCTATGAACTTCCTTGTTTTAGTCTGGTCGTACGTCGTCACGTACGAATTCGACGGACTTTGGTGGATTGTGTGTAGGCAAGTCCATTCATTCAGAAAGTCCGTCGTAAAGTACGTAGAAAAGTCTGCCGGGCAAAGTCTGCCGTAAAGTCCGCTCGTGTGTACGCGGCATTATGGACAAACTGAAAGAATCAATCAGTCTTTGGCAAAAAACCCTTAGTTCCTTGTGTCTGGCTATCATGGTGATTGGGTTGCCAGCCTTCCTTGGGTAGAATTTGCTGAAAAGAACCAACTTAACACTAGCATAAAGGAGTCACAGTTCTCCATTGTCTATGGCAAAAATTTACATCCTCTTTTGCCAATACCTTGCTCCCCAGGGATTCCCGTACTCCATGCTATGCAGAAGTACTTTAATCAAATTTGGTTCTATGCTCTAGTGGCCTTCAAGTGCTGACCTCATTCTGAAAACACTTGTTTAAATAAAATCTTCCAACAAGCCCGCTTATGAGAAGTCCATCATTAGGTCATCTTCTCATAAATGGCTATAGATGGATCGAAATTCGTCCGGTCCTTGCTGAAATTGGAAAACCAAACCGATAGGTATTATCGTGTTTTAATAATTTGGGTGATTTCTTACCTCAACCAGAAGGATATAGACCTGGGTGGAGCGTTTCAACTCAGTTGAAGACATCTAGAATTAGATGTCTATCTAGAATCAATTGAATTGGTACTAGGCCCAGGGTGCCCAGCCAGTAGTCCCACAGTTTTAAAAATTTTTTTGGACACCCCCTATGTTGGTATGTCAGTTATGTGTTTCTGGGAAACAAACAATCATTGAATATTAACAGTATAGTTATGCAAAGTGTAGTTCCCTTCATCTAATAACCCTAAAATGCAGAATATCAAGTCCGTATACATATTAGTATTAAATAATGTATTAATCCTGTCAAGAACAAACTGCCAATTTATGAATAGTTTGAGACATTTCCATAGCATATCGAACATAGTACCTCATTCAGTCTCAGACCTAGGGCAAAGAGAACTGCCCCTTCTAGTCTACCAGAACAGTTTTTGTGTATCAAGAACTGTATTTAGTATGAAATAAATATAAGCAGCTTTGGATGTACAGTTGGCCCAAGGGAGTAATGGAATAATTTACTTGGCTTCGCACATTATCCTAGGAGAATAGAAACCTCTTGTTTTTGTGTATTGTGATGAAAGTGAGACTTCCACACACCATCTGTTTTAAAAAGGCTCTTTTGTGCTTCTCTCAGGTTCAGTAGAGGGCTACCCACCTCATCATAACTGATCTGGTTACATTTTACCTATGATGATGTTGTACTTTTCATTGCACTCCTTACACAATCTCTTTCATTATGTTAAAGTGAACTTTTTTTTAATATTTTCCACGGTGTCTATAAATATTTCTGACACAAGGTTTAAATCCTTTATGAAGAATCTATAATCTTAAATTATTACACAGTAGGTCAACTTTTCCTTTAATTTGAACTACAGTACCTCAAGACTACCTTATTTGCAGATTCAGATAACCCTAATCTCCCTCTAGGTCAATTTCTTTCCCATCTTTAAAAAATAAAACTTCCCATATATTGTAATCCCATGGACTGGTAGTACAGTATATAATAATATTACAAAAACTTCACTTCTCATTTAGACCCTGTCCAATCTATTTCATCAAAGCCAAGATCACACAGTCTGCAGTCTATATACAGCTTGTTTCAGCATCTAACACACACTGTGAGAAGTTTGCGGTGTACAGTCAAATAAGGGCAATGCTGGTCAAACATAGCTCGATTTTCGGCCTGATCCATGCTGAGTCAGCGAAAAATTTTAGCCACAAGGGGCCCTGTTGGCGCCACCTAGCTCAACAAACTTCATGTTGAGATTGGAAGGAGCTGGGCAGAAAATTTTTGGCTCAATAGTGACTGCAGCCAATCAGATACAATCACTGTTTGGGTATTTTGTCGTGGGAGCAGTGGCTGGCAGAATACAGTAGTTGACAGAGAAGATCCATGCTTTTTTATTGTGGATAGGAGAATGTATTGATTGCTCTCGCTCAGCCCCAAGAAATCTTAAGGTGTATGGTAGTATAAGGCTCCATGCACACTGGACTTAAAAAAAAGGTCTGTTCTCTTGGGAGTAATAACCGCTCATATAGAATGTTTTTTGTATAAAGTCTAGATGAGTTTAGAAGAGTTTTAAGTTTTTTCTGCCAGTGAGCTCCAATCATAAACATGAACCAGAAGTTTTTTTTTTTCCTGTCTCTAAACGTTGAGCTCAAAATATGCCTGTAAACGTCCCAATGTGTATAGACACATAGGATAACATTGAGTTGCTTCTACAGCCAGAACACAAAACTTCTGTGGAAGCAACGTTTTTTAAGCCAGTGTGCATGGAGCCTTAGGCTGGTTTCCATTTTTTTCTTCAGTTCAGTCACATTCAGTCACAAACGGATCAAAAAGGGATACGAATGTCAATTTTTACTGTTTTCATACAGGTATTCGCTGACATCCGTTGTTTACCAAAGAAAAAGGTGACTGAACTGAACTTCAAACACTATATAGAGCTGGTTGCTAAGGAAGGGACTGGGAAGACGGCCGCTGCGTCCTTAACAACCGATGAGTCATCAGCTGTCAGCGGGGTTCCCCACTGACAGCTGAATGTAAAAAAAAAACATTGCCGGCAAAAAAAGTGAAAAAACGGCATGGGGTCCCCCCCTAGGTCCATACCAGGCCCTTTGGGTCTAGTATGGATTCAGAGGGGACAACCCCCACGCCAAAATAAAAAAAAATGGTGTGGGGTCCCCCCACAATCCATTCCAGACCCTTTTCCGAACATGCAACCTGGCAGGTCAGGAAAGGGAGGGGACGAGTGAGCACCCCCCCGATGGTGCACTAATTGGCACTTTTATGGGCACTGATTGGCACATTTATGGGCACTGATTGGCACTTTGATGGGAACTGACAGGTGTTCTTTATGGGGCACAGGCTGGCAGCTGATGGGTAGTGATTGGCAGCTGATGGGCACCTCTGATGGGGGCTGCACTGATAATCAGCACAGACCCCCCTCTGACAGGGAGAGCAGCCCTTTGGCTCTCCCTGTCAGCACGAACCTAGAAAAGCCGTTTACTGTACTTCCTGGTTCATGCGATGATCAGCTATGATTTTGCCAACGTCATATTGCTATATGGTGGGTGGCAAGTGGTTAAGAGGGAAGTTTCAGGAAAAAAATTTAATTTTAAATAAAGAACTGTGAAGCAAAATAAGGGTCAGTGCTTATCAATGCAGCCTAATCAGTGCCCATCTGCAGCCTCACCATTGCCATGAATGCAGCCTCACCATTGCCATGAATGCAGCCTTACCATTGCAATCAATGCAGCCTTACCATTGCCATGAATGCAGCCTCACCATTGCCATCAGTGCAGCCTGATCAATGCCCATCTGCAGCCTCGGAGGGGACAGGGAGGGGGGCGGGAGGAGCGCCAACAGATTACATACAGGAGAATCTCCTGTTTACTCTGCGGCATCTTTAATACAAAGTCCCACCTCCTATGATAGATAGAGCAGTCGTCCAAGGGCAGCCCAGGAGACAGGACTTCCTATTACAGACGCCGCCGAGTACACAGGAGATCCTCCTGTATGTAATCCCACAGCGCTCGTCCCACCCCCTCCCTGTCCGATAAATCCCCTGGGGGCCACAAAAGATATATATATCCAAATTACCAGGGGGGGCCCACATTAAACCGGAACGCACAATTGGCCCACGGGCCGGACTTTGGACATGCCTGACATAAAGGAACACAACTGTTGCTGTAACTGCTTATAAAGTTTTACTTGGAGTTTGGCTTCAGTTTGATATTAAATCTAAATCTGCTAGTCCATTTAACACTCCCCTCCCCCCAGATGAAGGTAAAAACAGAGCCCCCAAAAAAGTAAAACTAATGCAGTCACCACATCTACTTTTTGGTAAGCTGTAATATAATACATTTTTGGCTTTGGGTTTACAGTGCATCTGGAAAGTATTCACAGACCTTCACTTTTTCCACATTTTGTTATGTTACAGCCTTATTCCAAAATTGATTAAATTCATTATTTTCCTCAAAATTCTACAAACAATACCCCATAATGACAACGTGAATGAAGTTTATTTGAAATCTTTGATAATTTATTAAAAATAAAAAACGAAAAAATCAAATGTACATACTGTAAGTATTCACAGCCTTTGCCATGACACTCAAATTTAGCTCAGGTGCATCCTGTTTCCACTGATCATCTTTGAGATGTTTCTACAACTTGATTGGAAGTCCACCTGTGGTAAGTTCAGTTGATTGGATATGATTTGGAAAGGCACACACCTGTCTATATAAGGTCCCACAGTTAACAGTGCATGTCAGAGCATAAACCAAGCCATAAAGTCCAAGGAATTGTCTGTAGACCTCTGAGACAGGATTGTATCGGGGCACAGATCTGGGGAATGGTACAGAAATTTTTTTGCAGCATTGAAGGTCCCCGTAAGCACAGTGACCTCCATCATCCATAAATGGAACCACCAGGACCCTTCCTACAGTGAGCCACCCGGTCAACCTGAGCGTTTGGGGGAGAAGGACCTTAGTCAGGGAGGTGACCAAGAACCCTATGAAGAAGAACAACCATCTCTGCAGCACTCCACCTATCAGGCCTGTATGGTAGAGTGGCCAGACGGAAGCCACTCCTCAGTATAAGGTACATGACAGCCTGCCTGGAGTTTGCCAAAAGGCACCTGAATGACTCTGATCATGAGAAACAAAATTCTCTGGTTTGATGAAACAAAGATTGAACTCTTTGGCCTCAATGGAAAGTGTCATGTCTGAAGTAAACCAGGTACCGCTCATCACCTGGCCAATACTACTCCTACAGTGAAGCACGGCTGTGGCAGCATTATGCTGCAGGGATGTTTTTCAGCGGCAGAAACTGGGAGACTAGTCAGGATCGAGGGAAAGATGAACGTAGCAATCTACAGAGACATCCTTGATAAAAATCTGTTCCAGAGCACTCTGGACCTCAGACTGGGGCGAAGGTTCATCTTCCAACAAGACAACGTCCCTAAGCACACAGCCAAGATAACAAAGGAGTGGCTACAGGACAACTCTGTGAACGTCCTTGAGTGGCCCAGCCAGAGCCCAGACTTGAGCCTGATTGAACATCTCTGGAGAGATCTGCTGCTTGAAGTTTGTAGCTATTAAAAAACGTGAAGAGGCTGCAACAGGGGCTAATCTCTGTCATCTGTCAGCTGGCATCACTCAGGAACAGTGGTGGCTGGTGCTCCATTTTTGGGGGAGCGGCAAACAAACCCGCCAGCCCTGCATTTACCCCATCCAGGTCACGGACGGCTTCTCCTCCCAGCCAATCCGGTCGCTTCTCCTCCCAGCCAATCTGGTCTTAAGCCCTGATTCCGGTCCTGATTGGCCAGGAGGCGAAGCAGGAAGACAATAGCGAATGTTAATTTGCTAATGTCACAAGTGGGTGGGCTCGGGGTGCAGTGCTCTGCGGTCCAAGCCCAACCTTTTTGAAGCCAATTAGAGCCCGAGGCTCTAATCATGTGCTTCAAAAATAAAAAAAAAGATAGAAATCTATGCGTCCAGTGCCCGCATGGAGATTAGGGGCCGGCGCATAAAGATTAGGGGAGCGGTGCCCCTTTGCCCCTTATGGACATCCGCCGCTGCTCAGGAAGTAGATGTAAGGAAGTAGATTCATCCTAAACTGAAGGAGAAAAGCAGAAGAAGGCCTTGTCAGCGGCATACTGTCATCTCTGTGAGAGAGTGCGAGGCAATAAATGTCTGAAAGTGTTACTTCTATGGCCTAGCATACATGTACCTAATATGAAAAAGATCTAATAATAATAATAATAATAATAATAATAATAAAATAATTAGAAAGAAAAACTAATAAAGATCTAATAGTACATCCAATTTAATTTGTGATACAGTAACACGTACATCCCTATAGCAGTAAGATGAGATATATTAAAATGTCATTAGATACTCCTTTATAAACGTGTTTTATTTTGAAAGATTACCAGTGTGTAGTAAACCATAGTGAGATTATGAATGTGTCCTCCTGAAAAAAAATGATCCTGGATGCAATATATGTAAGAAATCCTAGCTGGCACATTGCAGGGGTTTCCCTTATAACAGGGAACTGGTAACATATGAATGAGAATGAGATCAGCATCACACAGATGACCTGTATGTGCCAGTTATGAGTTATGTTTAATAAATAGGCTTCACACGGAAACAGGGGCCGCAAACAGCTAGATTATTTTTACAACAGGTCTGGAAATGTAGGTTAGAAATCTCTGGATACTTGTCCTGTGAGCTCAGGCAGGAGATAATTGGATAGAACTGTTCCAGGAAGACATCACGGCAGTGTCCATGGACTATTGTATGGGAAGCTTTACGATCATTTACGGATGAATTGCGCTTTGGGTCGGCTATAGATTCTCTGGTCCAATAAATGTAACAATTGGGTATCGACCAAGCCTGGAGACTGATTATCTGAGCTCTGTACTATTCAACATCATGTGAACATGGGATAGTGATGTGTCTTCAATGTTTTGTATAATATATTAAACCCTTTGAAGAAACATTAGTTTCATTGACTGGAGCTACTTTTGCAATATTGTTGAACATTGACGGTGCAGATAGGGCAACTTCCCCATCATAGCTCCGGAATCTGAAAAAATGTTGGAATTTCAGAGTAGGTGCCAAACGTCTTTATACCACACTGGATTATATAAAGCAGGGGTCGTCAACCTACAGCCCGCGGGCCGCACCCGGCCCACCGCCACTAAATGTACAGCCCACATGCACCCAGCCCAGTTTTGCTAGCTTTTGCTAGGGTCAAAAGACGGCTACAGCGTGGGCATTTACCACTCTCCCTGCGTGCCCCTGCGGGCGCGAATCAGGCAAAATCTGTAATGGCCAAGTCCCTTGGACACAGCCAATCACAGATCGTAGTAAATGGCCAATCACAGCTGCCATTTACCACGTGATCGCCTCGTCCAATGAGAGATGATCTCAAATGTAAACATATGAGATCATCTCTCATTGACGGCTCTCCTTCCTCAGACAGAGGCTGCGTGTGAGGAGGGAGATTGATATTGGAGCAGAGCGAGTGTTTTGTCCTTGCCAAAAGAGTGCCATCAGTGCCCACAGTGCCATCAGTGTCCACAGTGCCCACAGTGTCATCAGTGCCATCAGTGTCCACAGTGTCATCAGTGTCCACAGTGCCCACAGTGCCATCAGTGTCTACAGTTCCATCAGTGTCCACAGTGTCATCAGTGTCCACAGTGCCCAAAGTGTCATCAGTGCCATCAGCTCCCACAGTGCCATCAGTGTCCACAGCGCCCACAGTGCCATCAGCGCCCACAGTGCCATCAGTGTCCACAGTGCCATCAGTGTCCACAGTGCCATCAGCGCCCACAGTGCCATCAGTGTCCACAGTGTCATCAGTGTCGAGTGCCATCAGTGTCCACAGTTCCATCAGTGTCATAGTGCTATCGTGCCCACAGTGCCATTATTATTATCTTCCTTTATTAGCAGATGAATGGAGCCCTCCATGCATTCACATACATTGAATCCGGCCCTTAAGTGGAAAAAGGTTGCTGACCCTTGATATAAAGAGTTGAGAAGTAACCATATGTGTATCAATGGAACTCCCATATTACTCACCATATTCTAATGCAGGCACAGGCCTCTTTAACAAAATTTTTCTAGAGAAAACTCTGTGCTTAGAGCAAAACATGTCCGCATAGAACTTTTTCCTGCTGGCTATTTTAATAAAGGAAGAATATTAGTGTGCAGCATTCCTGTTGCTAGTACAATTGGAGATGAGCCGAGCCAGCACCTGAGATGTGATTGTGGAGTGTGGAGCCTGATCTCTCCTGGAGTGACAAGCGAAATATTTGATACACCTATTAGCTGTCAGCACCATAAGAATGTATTATCCAAATAAACAAGAAATTACAAAAATAGAGCACAGCACTCCCAAAAAGAATCACATCACCTTACTTTAATAATAATAATAATCATCATTAATGATTATAAATATTATACAAATTATAACTAATAATTATATTTAATAACAGCAGGTACATTTAGCTAGTCTGCCACTAGGTGGCTCTGTCCCAGAATAGAGTGTGGTCACAGCCCAAATAGCAAGCAATTGAGCTGCAAGTTTGAAAATGTTTTGCTAAGCTATTGCTAGACTTGCCAGGCTTCACAAGTTTGTTGCACAATTGCAGCAAGTCCGCATTGCATGACTCCAGATCAACTTTCTTTGCAAACATTCTGCAAGTCTGCTGCAGGTTCTGGTTCAGGTATGTTGTTCAATAGTCATCCCACCACAGGGGGTCACTGTGACTGAATTTTAGTGCTGTACCTTGCAGAGCTCTTGCTGTAGACTCACCACTGCAACTTTGCTCTTGCTAGAGGCTTGCCACGCACATTTGTTACAAATTGGAAAAGTGTCAACTAGAACTTGTGCGTCAAGTGCTCTGCAAGTGTGCAACGTATGTATGCTTATGTCAATTTATAGCTGAACTCAAGGCAGAAACAAAAGACACATTAATGCAGCTCTGTGTTATATAATACATCATTACCTTTATTTCTTTAAAGGCATCCAGTGTAAGTACCCAAATTTGACTTTGTATCAGCTTTCCGCAATCCCTGTACAGCAGCTCTCAGACTGGGAGAGTGAGAAACATCACAAAGAACCAATCAGTCATGCCACAGTATAAATGAAAAAAGACAACAAAATCAAATTTCTTCATAAATTTAGGCCGAGATGTATTCTGCTACATGTCTTTTGGTAAAAAAAAAAAAAAATCCCAATAAATGTATATTAATTGGTTTACGTGAATGTTATAGCTTCTACCAACTATGGTATATATACTGGATTTTTTATTCTTCTTTTTTTTATACTACTAATGGCAGTGATCAGCGATTATAGCGAGACTGTGATAGTGCAGCGGAAAATCTGACCCGAACGGACACTTTGTGGAACTGACTAACTGACATCACCAGTGACACTAACACAGTGGTCACTGTACTAATGACATTGGCTGGGAAGGGGTTAACATTAAGGGGCAATCAAATGGTTAATTGTGTCTCTAACAATGTTTACTGTGTGTAGCATGTGCTGCTTTTACTAAACAATGTGCCAGTTTTTACTCCTTGCTTTGCAGGGAGTTCAAAAAAATCGACACATCGCTGCTGTGTGTAGAGAGCCCTGTGTTGTTTACTAACACAGGGCTCTCTTCTGTCATCCACTCAGCCGATCAGTGGGTTCTGGCCATAAATCATTGGCCGGAAACCTGCTGATTGGCTTGTGCTGTAGCGCGCGACAACACAGCTGGGGCAGCTCATGTGACCCTACCCAGAAATACCAAATCACGTACATGTATGTGATTTGTAGCAGCGGACCGCCCTGCCGCAGTATATGTTTGATGGGTGGTCCTGAAGCAGTTAATGTTGCTGCTTTTTCTTGATTCTCCATTCTCAGGCTGAAGGAAGAACAAGATAAAGGTGGCCATAGACTGATCAAAATTTGATCAGTTCAGCAGGGACCGGTTGAATTGTGATCCATGTGTGTCCACCGCAGTTAAACAGAAGTCAACTTATGTTCAACCGCTCTGTTGAATAAAAGCCGCTCAATCAGCGGCTGCAGCCAATGCCTACATTGTTGATCTGGGTATTCTGACAGGGAGGTAGACAAAGTCTTCTGCTGTCAGAATAGTATAGTGAAGAAGGGAGGATTCCCTCGTCCACCTCGACTTGTGGATGGGGGAATCAGGTCTTTTTTTTTTTTTCTTGTTCAGCCCGCTGGCTGAACAAGAAAACTAAACCATGTGTGGCCAGCTTAAGTGTTTTCTATATGCAGTAATGAAAAATCAGGTCTTCTGTGACAGACAGGATTGTGTTATGTGACAGAACTGTGTAAATCTCAGATCTGCATGGACAGTAATACAAATCCTTCGGCAGATAAAACAGCTTCCTATATTTCTTATACTGTATATGTTATTTCTGTACTTAGCTGTTTGCCTGGGATTCATAGTAAAGTGTTTGTTACCCCAAAACTTCAAAAAGAAAGTATTCTGTTCTCTTTGTATTGCTTCCTTTATGGGAAATCACTGGTGTTCCTGCTAGTCCTCTTGCTTTCCTATTAAAAACTGACCACACTAAGCAGGAGAGCACACTGTCAGTTCTCTAGCTATGCTAGGAACTAAGTGTGCTCTCCTCCAAGTATCAGACTTGTCCTTACACGCCCCCACTGCACAGCCATTCATTGGGAAGCTCACTGTACTGCTGCTTCTCCTCCCCCAGCTCTTATGCAGCTGAGAACAGAGGGAATGTGATCACTTACAACAAAGGGGAAACAGAGGTATTTATAATGTTTTTTTTATATCTATAGAAACATGTTTTGCCTTTCATTTCTATTTTAACTGAATGGGTTATTTTTCAAGGTGATCATTTACAATCACTGTAAGGCTAGAGAAAAGAGAACCTGCAGACCTATCCATCACATGAGAGCTCAGGCAAAAAAAAGGAGGGGTGAGGGGGAATACTGATGTCTAAACATTTTTACGTTATTGCAGGAAATGCATTAAGGTTAAAAAAAAATGTTTAGGCTTTAAAACCAATTTAATGTATTTTTACATAGTTAGGTTGAAAAAAGTCCATCTAGTTCAACCAATAAAAAAATAAATAAATCATAAAATACCATATACACAATCCTTCCCCCATAGTTGATCCAGAGGAAGGCGAAAACCCCCAGCAAATCATCCATATTGTCTACTGCAGGCAGGGGAAAAAATTCCTCCCTAATTCCCCGAGAGGCAATCGGATTTTCCCTGGATCATCTTTACCTATAAATGTTAGTACCCAGTTATATTATGTACAATAAGGAAAGCATCCAGGCTTTTTTTAAAGCAATCTACTGAGCTGTCCAGAACCACCTCTGTAAGGAGTCTATTCCACATTTTAACAGCTCTAACTGTGAAGAAACCTTTCTGTATTTGGAGATAAAATCTTTTTTCCTCTAGACGTAAAGAGTGCCCCCGTGTCCTCAGTGATGACCTTAAAGTGAATAACTCAACACCAAGTTCACTATATGGACCCCTTATGTATTTGTACATGTTGATCATATCCCCCCTTAATCTCCTCTTTTCAAGAGGGAATAAATTGGTCCCATAAATCTTTCCTCATAGCTGAGTTCCTCCATGCCTCTTATCAGTTTGGTCAGTGGTGGCTGGGGGGGCAGCAAACAAGTCGGAATGGATCACCTGCACACACCCCCCCCCCGTCGGTTGGTCACCAGCCCCGCACTTACTTACCCCATCTAGGTTGCGAGCAGTGCTTCCTCCAGGCGTCGGGCAGCGTCTCCTTCTCCTCAGCTTCATGGCAGCTTTCCCTGCATCTCCTCCTCCCCAATATGAGCGCTTCTCCTCTCGGCCAATTGGGTTTCAGGACCCACTTCCTGATTTTCCTGATTGGCCGGGAGGAGAATCAGAATGACAATAGCGAATAGCCTTTTTTTGAAGCCAATTAGAGCCTCAGGCTCTAATCATGTGCTTCTAAAAAAATAAAACCCCATTGTAATTTATGCGTCTGGTGCCCTGTATGTAAATTAGGGGCCAGGCACATGTATTAGGGGGGCTGCGCCCCTACACCCCATATGGATGGGCTGCCACTGAGTTTGGTTGCCCTTCTCTGCATTTTCTCCAGTTCCCCGATATCCTTTTTGAGAACTGGTGCCAAAAACTGAACTGTATATTCCAGATGAGGTCTTACTAATGATTTGTACAGGGGCAAAATGAAATCTCTCTCTCTCTGGAGTCCATACCTCTCTTAGAACAAGAAAGAATTTTGCTTGCTTTGGAAGCTGCATCTTTGAATTGCATGCTATTATTAACCACTTGACCACTGGGCACTTAAACCCCCTTCCTAACCAGACCAATTTTCAGCTTTCGGTGCTCTCACACTTTGAATGACAATTACTCAGTCATACAATACTGTACCCATATGAAATTTTTGTCCTTTTTTTCACACAAATAGAGCTTTCTTTTGGTGGTATTTAATCACCGTTGGGTTTTTTATTTTTTGCGCTATAAAAGAAAAAAGACTGAAAATTTGGTAAAAAAATGAATTTTTCTTTGTTTCTGTTATAAAATTTAGCAAATTAGTAATTTTTCTTTGTAAATTTTGGCCAAAATTTATACTGCTACATATCTTTGGTAAAAATAAGTACAACTTGGTGTATATTATTTGGTCTTTGTGAATGTTAGAGAGTCCAAATGCTATGGTGCCAATATCTGAAAATTGATCACACCTGAAGTGCTGATGGCCTATCTAATTTCTTGAGACCCTAACATGCCAGAAAAGTACAAATACCCCCCAAATGACCCCTATTTGGAAAGAAGACATTCCAAGGTATTTAGAAAGATGCATGGTGAGTTTTTTTGAAATTGTCATCTTTTCCCACAATTCTTTGCAAAATCAAGATTTTTTTTTTCTTTTTTTTTTTTCACAAAATTGTCATATTAGCAGGTTATTTCTCACACACCGCATATGCATACCACAAATTACACCCCAAAACACATTCTGCTATTACTCCCGAGTATGGCGATACCACATGTGTGAGACTTTTACACAGCGTGGCCACATACAGAGGCCCAACATGCACGGAGCACCTCCAGGCGTTCTGGAGCACCCAGGCCAATTCTTATATTTCTCTCCTACATGTAAAAATCATAATTTATTTGCTAGAAAATTACATAGAACCCCAAAACATTATATATATATTTTTTTTAGCAAAGACCCTAGAGAATACAATGGCGGTTGTTGCAACTTTTTATCTCGCACGGTATTTGCGCAGCAATTTTTCGAACGCTTTTTTTTGGAAAAAAAACAGTTTTGTGCTTTAAAAAAAAATAAAACAGTAAAGTTAGCCCAATGTTTTTGCATAATGTGAAAGATGAAGTTACGCCGAGTAAATAGATACCTAACATGTCACCCTTCAAAATTGCACACTCTTGTGGAATGGTGCCAAACGTCGCTACTTAAAAATCTCCATAGGTGACGCTTTAAAATTTTTTACTGGTTACATGTTTTGAGTTACAGAGGAGGTCTAGGGCCAAAATTATTGCTCTCGCTCTAACGTTCGCAGTGATACCTCACATGTGTGGTTTGATCACCGTTTTCATATGTGGGCGGGACTTACGTATGTGTTCGCTTCTGCATGCGAGCACACGAATGTGGGCGCTTTAAACATTTTTTTTTTTTTTTTTTATTGTTTATTTTACTTTATTTATTTTAGTTTGACACTTTTCCCCCCCCAAAAAAATTTTTGATCACTTTTATTTCTATTACAAGGAATGTAAACATCCTTGTAATAGGAATATGGCATGACAGGTCCTCTTTACAGTGACATATGGGGTCAATTAGACCCCACATCTCACCTCTAGGCTGGGAAGCCTGAAATTAAAAAAAAAAAAAAAAACGATCTTGGCTTCTATCGTAGCGGTGAGTCGGTAGAAGCACCGGAGGGTGGCGGGAAGGGGGGGGCGTCCCCTCTCGCCTCCCGTAAGAACGATCAAGCAGTGTAACAGCCACTATGATCATTCTTATGGTGTAGGGAATCGCCGGCTGAAAAAGCTGATATCTGAATGATGCCTGTAGCTGCACCCATCATTCAGATATCCCCGCTCAAAGTCAAGGACGTCATATGACTGTGGGCGGGAACTGGTTAAAAATTGCGGGGTATTGCAGAGTATTGTGGAGTAGTGCAGGGTATATTGCTGGGTATATTGCAGAGTATTGCTGGGCATATTGCAGAGTATTGTGGGGTATATTGCAGAGTATTGCGGGGTATTATGCAGAGTATTGTGGGGTATAATGCAGAGTATTGCGGGGTATAATGCAGAGTATTGCGGGGTATTTATGCAGAGTATTGCGGGGTATTTATGCAGAGTATTGCGGGGTATTTATGCAGAGTATTGCGGGGTATAATGCAGAGTATTGCGGGGTATAATGCAGAGTATTGCGGGGTATTTATGCAGAGTATTGCGGGGTATTTATGCAGAGTATTGCGGGGTATTTATGCAGAGTATTGTGGGGTATAATGCAGAGTATTGCGGGGTATTATGCAGAGTATTGTGGGGTATAATGCAGAGTATTGCGGGGTATAATGCAGAGTATTGTGGGGTATATTGCAGAGTATTGCGGGGTATTATGCAGAGTATTGTGGGGTATAATGCAGAGTATTGCGGGGTATAATGCAGAGTATTGCGGGGTATTTATGCAGAGTATTGCGGGGTATTTATGCAGAGTATTGCGGGGTATAATGCAGAGTATTGCGGGGTATTTATGCAGAGTATTGCGGGGTATTTATGCAGAGTATTGCGGGGTATTTATGCAGAGTATTGCGGGGTATTTATGCAGAGTATTGCGGGGTATTATGCAGAGTATTGCGGGGTATTACGCAGAGTATTGCGGGGTATTACGCAGAGTATTGCGGGGTATTATGCAGAGTATTGCGGGTATTATGCAGAATATTGCGGGTATTACGCAGAGTATTGCGGGGTATTACGCAGAGTATTGCGGGGTATTATGCAGAGTATTGCGGGGTATTACGCAGAGTATTGCGGGGTATTACGCAGAGTATTGCGGGGTATTATGCAGAGTATTGCGGGTATTATGCAGAATATTGCGGGGTATTACGCAGAGTATTGCGGGGTATTACGCAGAGTATTGCGGGGTATTACGCAGAGTATTGCGGGGTATTACGCAGAGTATTGCAGGGATGGCTGAGCATTGAGGGATGGATGGATGTGACAGCAATTGTCACTGAGCACCGCTGTGAGCACTACACATACAGCCCACAGCGGTGCTGCCATCCGATCCCTCCCCCTCTCCCCTCGCACTGTACAGATCGGTACAGAGAGGGGAGGGAGGAACCGGCGTCATGACATGACGCCGGTCTGTTGACATGTGATCGCTCCGTCATTTGACGGAGCGATCACATGGTAAACGGCCGCGATTAGCGGCCGTTTACCGTGATCCGTGATGCGCCGGGTCCCCTGGACCCGGCGGTCACGGAAGTTCTCGGGTGCGCGCCCCAGGGGGCGCGCGAGAGCAGTATTCTGGGAGGACGTCCCAGGGACGTCCACCCAGAACTAGCCGACCGCGCTGCAGCCGTCTTTCGACTATGGCCCGGTCGGCAAGTGGTTAAACTTATGATCTACCAAAACCCCCAGATCCTTCTCCACTATGGATTCCCTCAGTTGAACTCCCCCTAGTATGTATGATGCATGCATATTCATAGCCTCCAAGTGCATAACTTTACATTTATTAACATTAAACCTCATTTGCCACTTGATTGCCCAATTAAAGAGAGCATTGAGGTCGGCTTGTAAGTTGGAGACATCCTGTAAGGATGTTATTCCACTGCATAGCTTGGAGTCATCTGCATACACTGAAATGGTACTTTTAATCCCAGACCCTATATCATTTATAAAGGTATTAAAAAGTAAGGGTCCCAACACTGAAGCTTGGGGTACACCACTGATAACCTTAGATCATTCAGACTAAGAATCATTAAACACCCTTCTCCGAATTCAATTTTTTAGCCAGTTTTCTATCCATTTACAAACTGATCTTTCCGAGCCTGTAGACTTTACCTTACACATTAGCCGTGTGTGGGGAACTGTGTCAAGCGCTTTTGCAAAATATAAGTATACCACGTCCACAGCCACCCCTCTGTCCAAGGTTTTACTTACCTCTTCATAAAAAGAAATCAGGTTTGTTTGACAACTTCTGTCTTTTGTGAATCCATGCTGTCTGTTGCTTAAAATATTTTTTTCCAGCAAGAACTCATCTATGTGGTCTTTTATTGAACTCTCCAGTATCTTCCCGACTATAGAGTTAAACTAACAGGTCTATAGTTACTTGGTAAAGACTTTTATCCCTTTTTAAATATGGGCACCCTGCGCCAATCCAGTGGTGCCATTTCAGTCATTACCGAGTCCCTAAATATTAGAAAAATGGCCTTGAAATGACAGAGCTCAATTCCTTTAGGATCCGTGGGTGGATACCATCTGGTCCAGGTGCTTTATCCACCTTTATTCTGTTTAAATATTTCTGGACCATATCACTTTTGAGCCATTGTGGATCATTTGGGGCCATGTCACTACCATCCCCATTATGGATACAAGCTCCCCAATGCTCCTTTGTATACACAGAGCTGAAGAAAGTATTTATTACATTGCCTTCTCTTTGTCCTCAGTCACCCACTCTAGATTATTTTGTAAAGGGCCTACATGCTCAGACCTGACCTTTTTACTATTAATATATTTGAAGAATTTTTTTGGGTTTTTCCTATCTTTTGCAATCTGTTGTTCGTTTTGGATTTTTGCGTTCTTGATTTCCTTTTTACATATTCTGGTATATTCTTTGTAACATTTAAAGCGGAGTTCCACTCAAAAAAGGGACTTCCGCTTTAAGTGTTGGTGACCCCCTGACATGCCACATTTGGCATGTCATTTTTTTTGGGGGGGGGGGGGCGGGTACCCTGTTTTTTTTTTCATAATGTTTTATTAGGGTATTTATGCAAGTACAAGTCACATGAGGAAAAAGCAAAGAACAGTGGAGGTTCACCATTAGGAAAGCAACCAGTGGAGTTGTAGGGAAACATTAATGCTAAAAACAGAACATATCAATACAAGTAGAGTGGTAAGTATAAACTATGCGCAACTAAGCGTAGAAAACAAAAGACAGTGGAGATTGTCGGTACTGCGATTTTCACACATGTTGATGGTAAAGCATGAAAGGGAAGGAGTGTTATCCCAAGATGGCCCTACGAGCATGGATTTGGTTGGAGTTCCCCGGTGGCTGTGATTGTAGGGGGAGATATGATCGTGTAATGGTGGTAGGACTAAGGCAAAGGGCCAGGGCCCCTGGGGTCAGTAAGCCAGTTGTTCCAGTTGGTTAGAAATTTTTCCATTTGAAAGTGTGCTTTAACGAACATATATTCAAGATGGCAGTGTGTGTTTAGGATGATATAAACTTTTGCTATTTTAGGTGGGTGGGGACATTTCCATCTTCTGGCAACAGCTAAGCGTGCTGCTTTAAAAATGTGGGTTACAATGGTTTGAAAGCGGGGAGGCCACGGAAGATTCCATGCCTAGTAGAACCATTAGGGGAGTAGGGCTAAACAGAACATTAGTTATAGAGGTAACCAAAAGGGTGACATCTGCCCAGAAATTGGATAGGTTGGAGCATTGCCACCAAATATGGAGCAGAGTCCCAGTGTTTCCACAATTTCTCCAACAGTCAGATGATGCAGTGGGATATATTCGTGCCAGTTTAGCAGGAGTAAAGTACCAATTAAGTAAGATATTTTGCATTGATTCCCAATGGGTAATACAGCAGGAAGCTTTTAGAGTGGAGGCCAGACCTCGATGCCATTGTGTGGTGGTGAAAGTAAGGTGGGTTATTCGCTTCCAATATTGCACTGAAGAGTTTTTGATCAGCGTTGTTGGGTTTATCATTAGTTTGTAGATGGATGCAATGCCTTTGGAAGATGGGTTGGGATGTTTATAGAATTTCACTAAATCCCAAAGTAGAGACTGATTGGTCCATTGTGTATAGGAGAGAGCTGAGCGTATCTGAAGATACATGTAAAAGTTTCTATGGTTCGGTTGATATTGCTGGCATAGGTGTTGAAAGGAGCTCAGATGATTAGTGGTGAACAAGTTTCCAATAGTGTTGATACCTGCTGTGGTCCGAGGAGTAAGGGAGACCTGCAGGATCAAGAACTCCAGGGAGGAAAGGGGCAGGTGCGAAAGAAGTTCCGTGGTAAGCCTTGAGTTTGTTGGAGTAGGGACTTCCAGGTTCTTATTGTTGCATTGTTAGTGTTCAGGAATGAGTGAGAGGGTTGTAGCTGTAGAAGTATGGCACTGAGGAATATCTTGGGATCAGTTGAGAGGGCTGCCCTTTCAATTTGCCACCAGGTAGGCACTTGAGTAGGATTCCACCAGGCCTTGGATTGATCAAGAATTGTAGCTTCATAGTATGCTGCAACGTCTGGGGCACCCATTCTGGCAGATTTTGAAGGGGTGTACAGGATATGGTGCTTGAGCCTGGATCGTCTGCCATTCCAGATGAAGGATACCAGGGTCGCTTTTAGTTTGGCCAATTGTGCCGATAAGTTAGGTAGCGGGAGAGTCCGGAATGTGTATAAGATGTGGGGTAGCAGGTACATCTTTGTCAGGGCTATGCGGCCCGCCCAGGAAGCATGAGTTATTTGTAGACTTTGGGAGATTCGTTGCAACTTAGAGTGTAGAGCATTTAGGTTGAGTAGGAGGAGTTGAGAAGAAGGTGAGACCAGCTGAATACCTAAATATTGGAGAGTGGAGTTAGGTGCCCACGAGAAATGAGAGATGGACGCAATGCTACGTTTGATAGTCGGATGCAGACAAATATCCAACATAAAGGATTTGCTATAATTGATTTTGTAGTATGAGATGGTGTGAAGAAAGCAAGCACTCGTTGAAGATGGGGGAGGGAGTTGACTGGATCAGTCAGAGAAATGATAACATCATCAGCATAAAGGCCTATTTTATGGGTAGTGTCCCTGACCTTTATGCCAGTGATGTGAGGGTCAGTTCGTATAGTTTATGCCAATGGTTCCATTACTAAGGCAAAGATTAGTGTTGATAGGGGACATCCATGCCGGGTTCCATTTGTTATGGCGAAGGGGTCTGAGAGAATACCAGTCCTCACTTTGGCACTTGGTGCAGAATATAGACTTAGAATAGAATGCAGACTATTGCCAGTAAAGCCAAATTTATGAAGTACAGCTTTCAGATATTGCGAATTTACTCGATCAAATGCCTTCTCTGTGTCCAAGGATAGGAGCAGAAAAGGCATTTGGTATCGTTCAGCCCATTGTATTAGGTCTACAAATCGCCTGATGCCATCTGACGCCTGCCTGCCAGCAACAAACCCCACTTGATCAGCATGTACCAGTTTTTGTGTAATAAGTGAGAAGCGCATTGCTAAAATTTTGGCAGAGTTTTGTGTCCGTGCTTAGAAGAGAGATTGGTCGGTAGCTGGCAGGATCATCAGTTGGTTTTCTTTGGAATGGTAACTATGAGAGCTTCCAACGATTCCTTGGGTATCGTGCCTATGGAGGCAGTGTTATTAAAGGCTGAACATAGATGGGGAGATAAATGAGCAGAAAAGGTTTTGTAATGCTCGTTTCCAAAGCCATCAGGACTTTATGGAGGGCTAGGGTATTGATGGCTTTTTGAATTTCCTGGGTGGTGTATGGAGCTGAGAGTTGGGTGAGTTGTTCTGCAGTGATTGTCGGGAGATGTAATGGTTGCAGGAAGCGTTGTAAGTCTTCACTGGTAGGAGGGGTGACAGTGTCAGACTGGGTTAAATTATACAATGTGGAATAGAAAGAGCAAAATTGGTTTGCAATGTCCTTAGGGTTTATTATTCACTGTCCCGTGGCACTTGTGAGATTGGGGATTTTGAAGTTAGTAAGCTGGTGCTTAAATTGCTTAGCAAGAAAGGTGCCAGGTTTATTGTGTTGGGAGTACCAGGTAAGGCAAAGTCTTTTTAAATAAAAGTAAACATTCCGCCGTAGGTGCTCACTGAGCTCCTGCCTTGCTTTTCGGAGTGCAAGATCAAGGGTAGTTGTGGGATTAGCATTATGGGATTGTTCGAGTGCTTTAATTTGTCTTATTAGGCTATCAATGGTAGCATTACCTTTCTTTTTCTCGTGTGCTCCCAGCTTTATAAGTAGTCCTCTCAGGGAAGCTTTGCGAGCATTCCAGAGTATGTGTGGGTTACTAACTGAGCCGGCATTGATAGTAAAGAAATTATCTATTTCGGATGCAACCTGTTCCTGATATTGGGGACTCGCAATGAGGGAGGTATTAAGCCTCCAGATAGTTTTTGTGTTAATTCGGTTATTAGTGAACATTTTGATTGAGATTGGTGCATGGTCCGACCACGTAGTCACTCCTATCTTAGCTAACTCAATTAACTGAAGTGTGTACTTATCAGTCAGGAACAGGTCAATCCACGAGTAGGATTTTTGTGAGGGTGAATAATAGGTGTAGTCTCACTCTACATCGTGTAAGCATCGCCAGGGATCATATAGTTCTTCTCTTTTAAGGAATGAGTGAAGGGCTGTGGATCTTTTTCTAGTGGAATTGGAGGAATCCAGGGAGTGGTCAACAATATCATTAAAGTCTCCACAAATAATGAGATTTGATTGGCGATATGGGTGGAGTTTGTTGATGACAGCCTTGTAAAACTGTCTTTGATGGGAGTTGGGTGCGTAAATATTAAGAAGGCTGGTTGTTAAAGGATGCGGATAGAACAATATATCTTCGGTCAATATCGGTTTCAACATGCGATAGTTGGAAGGACAGAGAGGCTTTAACGGCAATCATTACGCCAGCTTTTTTCTTAGTGCCGTTGGCGTAAAAATAATGTGAATATTGTTTGTTGGAACATTGAGGGGGGTTAGGAGAAGAGAAATGTGTCTCTTGTACGCAGAGTATATCTGACTGTTGGGACAGGGCCTCCTGCCATAATAAGTTAAGTTTAAAAGGGGAGTTTAGCCCATTGGCATTGATTGAGGTTATAGTAATTGCCATGGCGGGATTGGAGAGGGGAGCATAGTAATGTGAGTAGAGGCCATACCTATTATACCGACATTTGGTGTGTAATCAATAAGTAACACAGAACATTGTGTTACTTATTGATTACACACCATTACACACATATATTCCAATATCCTATCTGGTGATCAGTAGAAGCTGAGAGGTTTACATTAACCACTTACGGACCGCATGCTGCAGTTTTACGTCGGCTGTTTGAAGGAGGATATCGTTGTTATGGCAGCAGCTAGCTACCATAACCCCGGTATCCTCTCCTTTAGTGGGCGGTCCGCTACAAGATAAAAGTGGTCTCTGAAGCGGATTCGCTGCGAGATCACTTTTATCCATAGTGGGAGAGGGCCCTCCCTCCTGCCGCAATCCAGTGCCCTCCGCCGCTTACCGGAGCCGTCGGCAACGGCGGAGGCGATCGCGTCTTGTCTCCTGTCAGATATGGAGACGAGTGAGGGGAAGATGGCCCCCACCTGTCTCCATACAATTGCTGGGCCGAAGCGACGTCAAAACGTCACTTCCGCCCACAGCTCTTAAAGGGCCATTTTTTTAAAATGATTTTTTTAAATAACAAATTTTTTTTTTAATTGCATTTTAGTGTAAATATGAGATCTGAGGTCTTTTTGACCCCAGATCTCATATTTAAGAGGTCCTGTCATGTTTTTTTCTATTACAAGGGTTGTTAACATTCCTTGTAATAAAAAGTGACAATTTTTTTATTTTTTTTTTAAAACAGTGTAAAAATAAAAAATAAAAGGTAAAATAAATAAGAAAAAAAAAATTTTTTTTTAAACGTGCCCCATCCCGACGAGCTCGCGTGCAGAAGCGAACGCATACGTGAGTAGCGCCCACATATGAAAACGTTGTTCAAACCACACATGTCAGGTATTGCCACGATCGGTAGAGCGAGAGCAATAATTCTAGCCCTAGACCTCCTCTGTAAACTCAAAACATGCAACCTGTAGAATTTTTTAAACGTCGCCTATGGAGATTTTTAGGGTAAAAGTTTGTGGCTATTCCACGAGCGGGCGCAATTTTGAAGTGTGACATGTTGGGTATCAATTTACTCGGCGTAACATTATCTTTCACAATATAAAAAAAATTGGGCTAACTTTACTGTTTTATTTTTTAATTAAAAAAAAGTAAGTTTTTCCAAAAAGTGCGCTTTTAAGACCGCTGCACAAATACGGTGACAGAAAGTATTGCAACAACCGCTATTTTATTCTCTAGGATGTTAGGAAAAAATGTATAATGTTTGGGGGTTCTAAGTCATTTTCTAGCAAAAAAAACAGTTTTTAACTTGTAAACAACAAATCTCAGAAAGATGCTCGGCCCTTAAGTGGTTAACAAAAAAAAAGAGCAAAATTTAACCAAAGAGCTAATAGGTGTGCTTAGCACCCTGTGTATCTTGGGAGTGGGAATCATAAAGAAAAACCACTGCCCGCTACAGGCACTAAGTATAAGCACTACAGCATTAATTGTTATTTAACCGGGTAGGATTCCTGGGCCAGTAGAAGGGAGAACAGTAGAGGTTTTCCAAGTAAGTTTATGATTTTCTGTTTGTGGACCAAAGCTCACGGTGACGTTGCGGTGGCTCTTGCTGCTTGGGAGGAGGGGAGGAGTGTTTATAAGGCCCCAGTTCAGCAGGCATTTGATGCCATCCTTTGGTGAGGTGATAGTGACTGGCTGGTTTTGGTAGGTAACAATTTACTTGACTGGGAAACTGTCAGAAACCATGAATAAGACAGAAGTACAGTTAATCACACTAGTTTAATAATAATAAAAAGGTAAACAGAGTAAGCGTAGTCAATACATAGCCAGAGTTCATTAACCAGATCGGGTAGTCAGCCAATGCCAATGTCAGAGAGCCAGAGATCAACGTAGTAGTAAAGCAAGCAGGATCAGGAGCCAGAAGGGACGTCAGCCGAGCAAGTCTTCAACAGGACGCAGGAGAAAGTCTTTGAGATGTGACCAAAGGCGAAGGCAGAGATGAAGTGAGCTGGATGGCTTTAAGTAGGCAGGACTGACGAGCAGATCATCAATAGCTGAGTCACTGTGGAGAGAAAGGAGCCGGCAATTAGCCGACATCTGAGTGGCCAGCTCAGAGAAGGAAGGGCTGAGCCCAGCCCTGATAGTACCCCCTCCTCAAGGACCCCTGCCCCTCGGAGGACCACCGTGCTTGAGGGGAAAACATCTATGGAAATCATGGAGGAGGACAGGGGCATATACGTCCGAGGATGAGATCCAAGAGCGTTCCTTCGGACCGTACCCCTTCCAATGTACCAGGTACTGTATGCGCCCACAGAACCTACGGGAGTCAACAATGGATTGTACTTCATACTCCTCATGGTTCTCAAACTGTATAGTGTGAGGACGTGGCACCGAGGTGGTAAAGCGGTTGCAGACCAAAGGTTTCAATAAGGAGACATGAAATGCATTAGAGAAGCGCATACTAGGAGGAAGGTCCAACGCGTAAGCCACTGGGTTAATCTGCGAAGGATACGGAAAGGCCCAATAAACCGAGGTGCGAACTTCAAAGAAGGAACATGAAGTTGGAGGTTGCAAGACGACAGCCAGACTCTGTCCGCAACCTGGTAGGAAGGCTCAGGCAGGCGTCTGCGGTCAGCATGGAGTCTGTACCTATAGTTAGCATGTTGCAAAGCCTCCTGGACTGGTGCCCAAGTGGAACGAAGACCACAGAGATGCTCCTCTAACGCAGGAATACTCTGCGGAACAAACGAGGCAGGCAACACGGAAGGTTAGAAACCATAGTTCGCCATAAACGGGGACAAATGGGAAGCTAAATTTAAGGCACTATTGTGAGCAAACTCTGACCACAGTAAGAGGTCTGACCAGTTGTTATGATGGTCAGAAATATAGCAACCTAGAAATTGCTCCAAGGACTAATTGGCTTGTTCTGCGGCCCCATTAGACTGCGGGTGATACGCAGAGGAGAAATTCCCAACTGTGCACAAAAGGCTCGCCAGAACCGGAACACAAACTGACTACCTCTGTCTGAGACAATCACCTTGGGTAGCCCATGTAAGCAGAAGATCTCCTGAGCAAAAATAGAAGCCAGTTCCTTAGAAGTAGGCAACTTCTTGAGTGGAATACAATGCAACATTTTCGAGAACCGGTCAACCACCATAAGGATAACTGTGTTGCCCTGGGAGTTGGGTAACTCCACAATGAAATCCATAGACAGGTTGGTCCAGGGCCTCTCTCCATTGGGTATGGGTTGTAGGAGGCCCACTGGAAGGTGTTGTGGAGTCTTACTCTGAGCACACACGGAACAGGCAGCTACGAAGGCGGTTACATCAGCTTGTAGACTAGGCCACCAGAATTGTTGGGAAATGGCCCAAAAGAGTTGATTCTTCCCAGGGTGGGCAGAAGCCTTGCGAGAATGGTAAGTCTGGAGCACGGCAGTAAGGAGACTCTCGGGAACAAAGCAGCAGTCACAAGGTTTCTCAGGAGGAGCATTGACCTGAGCAGCAAGAATTTTGTCACCCAAAGGAGAAGTAAGACTGGTGCGAACCGTAGCCAGAATACGATCAGGAGGAATCACAGGAACCTACTTTGCTTCTGTCCGTGGGAAACGCCTGGGGCAGCATCTCAAAGTATATCTCAACATGGTTGAGAAACCATCTGCATTGGACTGGATCGCCCCCAAATCGCTGGGGAAGCGGGGCGTAACCAGACATGCCTCTTATAGAGGTAATACTCAAGGCGGGTGCCTGCACAGAGACTGGAGCAGCAGCAGGGATGGCCTGCAACACAGGTTGTACCAGAGCAGCCATAGTGGAAGATTCCAGGTGAGCCGTGCGACTCAGGAGCGTTTGTAACGCCAAGGCAAACTGATCCATGCGGTGATCCTGGTCATCCAATCTGGAAAAAATATTACCAACAAGTGGACTGACTGCATCTTCTGAATTCATGCCCTTCTCCTACTGTCAGAAACCATGAATCAGACCGAAACAGAAGTACAGTTAATCATACTAGATTAATAGTAATAAAAAAGTAAACAGAGTAAGCGTAGTCAATACATAGCCAGAGTTCAGTAACCAGATCGGGTAGTCAGACAATGTCAGAGAGCCAGAGATCAACGTAGTAGTACAGCAAGTAGGATCAGGAGCCAGAAGGGACGTCAGCCAAGCAAGTCTTCAACAGGAACGCAGGAGAAAGTCTTTGAGATGTGACCAAAGGCGAAGGCAGAGATTAAGTGAACTGGACAGCTTTAAGTAGGCAGGACTGATGAGCAGATTATCAACAGCTGAGTCACTGTGGAGAAAAAGAAGCTGGCAATTAGCCGACAGCTGAGCTCGGTGAAGGAAGGGCTGAGCCCAGCCCTGAGAGAAACCCCATTTGTAGGGAATGCGGCGCTCCTGCAAGATGGTAGTGACTTGTTGGAATTCTTTGTGTCTTTGAGCTGTAGCGGCTGAGATGTCGGCAAAAAGGAGACCCTCCTGTATGGTTCAGGGAAGCGTGGTGAAGATCTAGATGCTCTAAGGATCTGGTCCTTAATGTGATAAAAATGAATCCGAGCCAACACATCCCTTGGGACATCTGCCAGCAGATATTGGCGTTTAGGGATCCTATGCACTCGGTCTATGGTTAAATCCATAGTGGTAAGGTGAGGCAAAAGCTTAAGGAACAGGTTTTGTAAGTAAGTGGTCAGTTTGGCGGGTTTGATTGATTCTAGTATGCCGCGAAACTTTATATTATTCTGTCTTGACCTATCTTCTAGGTCATTAATCTTAGCGATCATGTGACAGAGATCCCCTGTTTGGTGTTCAAAGGCATTAACTAATTATTATAGGCTTTGGAGTAATCACTCACCTGTCGTTCTATAGTATCAGTGCGCTCACATTTGTTTTTGAAGTTCCTTTTGTAGGGAGAGCAGCATTCCCTTTAATGTGGCCTCTGATGCTGGATGATCACTAGCAGGGAAGGAAGCTAGTGAGTCAGAGTCAGGAACATGTTCCTCAGCGCTATGTAGCCCAGTCTGTGCCCAGCTATACTGCCTCTTGCTCAATGGTGCCTTGTCAGGAGAATGAGCTGGTGAGTGTGCAGTACATTTGGCTCTATCAGGGAGAGGCTGTGGTGAGGAACTGGGAGCCGGCACAGGGCTGTCCAGAGTGTTGGGTTTAGTGTCACTGTGCGAAACGCTGGAGCCTTGTGACGATTGGCCCGCTTCACTGCCGGTGCCATGTTGGCTGGAATGCATGACGGGAAGAAATCCATGAGGTGGCGCAGGGCTGAGGAGTTTTCCCTTCTCCTGATCATGCCGGGTGTCACAGGGGTAGTGAGCTCCTCTCCGGTGTCTGAGAGAGGAGGAGGGAGTCGCGGTGGTTATTGCCTGTGATGGGACAGAGCTGTGGAGTCAGGCACGTAGGCAGCTGTAATGCAGGGCAGCCTAGTAGGCTGCAAGAGGAATTGGGTTAGCAAGTATATATGCTCCCTTTTCAGACGATTTGATATGTTTATGTGTACATATGTTCAGAGCTGTTTGGCCTCTATAATTGTCTCCAGCACCATTTTGGAGAAGCCTGGTGTCCTGATAGGACAAGCAAAATTCGGAAGATTTGGTCGACCATTATTGGGTGGATATCACAGAACACGTGTATGTATAGACAGGGACAGAGACCTCGCTGTCAGGGTAAGTTAGGAGAAGGTAGGGAGAGTGTTCCGGCCTGTGAGGGATAGCTCAGGGTTCCTACGGAGTCCTGTATCAGCAATCCTGGTCGGATGAAAGACTCCCCATTGCGGTTAATAAAACCGGGTCCTCGCTGTGAGGGAGGGACAAGTGTATCAGATGCCTATATCCAGGGCTTTTTTTTCAGCTGGAACTTGGTGGAACTCAGTTTCACCACCTCTGACTCAGGCCTCTATCACTTGTAAACACAGGAGTCTGGCTTCTGTGTTTACCAGTTTATAGCTTGTCACCCAATGGCTCCCACAGATCTTATCTCCTGAGCAGCTCCCACTGAGTGCAGAATGGGAACAAGGGAGATGCAGGTGCCCGGGGTGCATGGCAGATGCAGACACGGTGTGGTTCCGTTCCTGCACCTATTTTCTGAGAATAAAAGCCCTGCCTATATCCATCTACTGAAGGAAAAACGCTGTTACCGGGTAACGTGTGTGAATATCAGCCTCTACCGATACGCATTGTGTGCTTGGGTTTATACTGTGTCAGTCAGTGGAAAGTGCCTATAGTGCTGACAAATACAACTACCGCTTACATCTGAAGTGACTGTGCTGTGTATCTGTGCCTCCATGCTTGGAGTGAAACTACTTACAGTACATTACTGATGTAAATACTCTTTCTACTACCGTCTCTCTGGTAATAAGCGTTGCCTGGTTTATAAAGTCAGTATGTGTGATTCCCTCGGTGAAGCCGCTACACCCTACACCCGCTTACAGGCGGCCATCTCGGTCCACAACTAGCCACACCCCCCTGGATACCCTGTTTTTACAGACACCCAATTCCCACTTCCTCCTCTGGCGGCGGAAGGAAGATCACCTCTCTCCCCTCCCTCCCTGCAATCTTCTGGGACATGTCACAGGTCTCAGAAGGCTGCTCGGCCATTCACAGCACGCAGCGTGGCTCGCGTATGCACAGTGCACACCCGGCTGTGAAGCCGCAGCCGGGCGCCCACAGTTAGAATGCCTGCGCCGCGGAGAGGAGGGGGACAGGGGAGAGGAGCCAGGCTTCTTGGACCCGCATCGCTGGACCATGGGACAGATGACTCTGATTAATAAAAGTCAGCAGCTAAACTTTTTGTAGCTGCTGAGTTTTAAATGGGTGGAACTCCACTGTAAACAATGGTAGTGTTCCCTTATTTTTATATTTTTTAAAAGCTCTTTTCTTATTATTTATAGATTTTTTTTACTTTGGCTGTGAGCCACATAGGTTTTATTTTTAGCCTTTTAAACACAGTGAGTTTGTATACAGTCTTTTTGAAGAATTTCTATTTCTGTTCTGTGTTCATCGATACCAATATTCCCTCCCAAGTCCTGGAGAGCAGCCCTCATCCTTGGAAAATTTGCTCTCTTAAAGTTAAGTGTTTTTATATTTCCGTATGTGTTTGTTGCTTACAGCTAACATTAAATGAAATAATGTTATGGTCACCGCTACCCAGATGTTCTTTTATATGAATATTGGTAATAAGCTCTGCATGGTTAGAGATTACCAGGTTCAGCAGAGCGTCATTCCTAGTCGGGGCCTCGATAAACTAGTTCATAAAATTGTCTTGTAATAAGTTTATACATTTTTGCCCTTTAACTGTCCCAGCAGTGTCATTACTCCAGCCAATCTCTGGGTAGTTAAAATCTCCCATTATTATCACCGTCCCAGCCCTTGCAGCCCTTTCCATCTGTGCAAGGAGCTCAGTCTCCACCTCCTCATTAACACTGGGAGATCTATAGCAAACTCCAATGATAACCTTTGTAGCACACACACCCATGTACAGTTCCACCCATAATGCTTTAGACTCATCACACTCTCCATCAACTAGGTCCTTTTTAACATTCGCTTTGAGATCACAAACAGAAATTTGTGCTGTATTCCAGAGATTCACTGCCGGAAGAATCTGCATATCTGATGCTTCTAGCAGCGTTGCATATCTGGTCCCCTCTGCATTTGGTTCCTCTCGCTGATCCATATGTCAGTATAGGACAAAGTAGAGATATAAAGCCAATGAGAGGAACCACAGAACTCCGCAGGAGACCAGGCATCCAACACACCTGAAAGTGTTGGATGTAAAGATTCTTCAAGCAATGGTATCTCTTGAACACAGCAGAGGATGGCAATGACAGATACTTACAGTCAGGTCCATAAATATTGGGACATTGACACAATTCTAATATTTTTGGCTCTATACACCACCACAATGGATTTGAAACAAAACGAACAAGATGTGCTTTAACTGCAGACTTTCAGCTTTATTTGAGGGTATTTACATCCAAATCAGGCGAATGTTGTAGGAATTACAACAGTTTGTATATGCGCCTCCCACTTTTTAAGGAACCAAAAGTAATAGGACAATTGGCTGCTCAGCTGTTCCATGGCCAGGTGTGTGTTATTCCCTCATGATCCCATTTACAAGGAGCAGACAAAAGGTCCAGAGTTAATTTCAAGTGTGCTATTTGCATTTGGAATCTGTTGCTGTCAACTCTCAATATGAGATCCAAAGAGCTGTCACTATCAGTGAAGCAAGCCATCATTAGGATGAAAAAACAAAACAAACACATCAGAGAGATAGCAAAAACAGTAGGTGTGGCCAAATCAACTGTTTGGAACATCCTTAAAAAGAAAGAACGCACCGGTGAGCTCAACAACACCAAAAGACCCGGAAGACCACGGAAAATAACTGTGGTGGATGACCGAAGAATTCTTTCCTTGGTGAAGAAAACACCCTTCACAATAGTTGGCCAGATCAAGAACACTCTCCAGGAGTTAGGTGCATGTGTGTCAAAGTCAACAATCAAGAGAATACTTCACCAGAGTGAATGCAGAGGGTTCACCACAAGATGTAAACCATTGGTGAGCCTCAAAAACAGGAAGGCCAGATTAGAGTTTGCCAAACAACATCTAAAAAAGCCTTCACAGTTCTGGAACAACATCCTATGGACAGATGAGACCAAGATCAACTTGTACCAGAGTGATGGGAAGAGAAGAGTATGGAGAAGGAAAGGAACTGCTCATGATCCAAAGCATACCACCTCATCAGTGAAGCATGGTGGTGGTAGTGTCATGGCGTGGGCATGTATGGCTGCCAATGGAACTGGTTCTCTTGTATTTATTGATGATGTGACTACTGACAAAAGCAGCAGGATGAATTCTGAAGTGTTTCAGGCAATATTATCTGCTCATATTCAGCAAAATGCTTCGGAACTCATTGGACGGCGCTTCACAGTGCAGATGGACAATGACCCGAAGCATACTGCGAAAGCAGCCAAAGAGTTTTTTAAGGGAAAGAAGTGGAATGTTATGCAATGGCCAAGTCAATCACCTGACCCGAATCCAATTGAGCATGCATTTCACTTGCTGAAGACAAAACTGAAGGGAAAATGCCCCAAGAACAAGCAGAAACTGAAGACAGTTGCAGTAGAGGCCTGGCAGAGCATCACAAGGGAAGAAACCCAGCGTCTGGTGATGTCTATGCGTTCCAGACTTCAGGCTGTAATTGACTGCAAAGGATTTGCAACCAAGTATTAAAAAGTGAAAGTCTGATGGATGATTGTTAATCTGTCCCATTATTTTTGGTCCCTTAAAAAGTGGGGGCACATATACAAACTGTTGTAATTCCTACACCGTTCACCTGATTTGGATGTAAATACCCTCAAATTAATTCCCGCCGACCGTACGCACATATGCGTACTCGGCTTTCCGGGGTTATACCGGGATGATGCCCGCAGCTGCAGGCATCATCCTGGTACCGTTGTTTTCAGCGGGCGATTGGCTACCCGAGTATAACAACCGATGCGGCTAAAAGCCGCTCGGTTGTTATACCGGAGGAGCGGGAGGGGACATCCCCCCCTCCCGCCGCCTCCCGCCGCTGTTACCGGGCCTCCCGTGCGATCGGGAGGCCCGGTGTCCAATCGTGAATCTTCGGCGGCTGGGGGCGGGCTGGAACTAAGCTGTGAGTGGCTTCGTTCCAGCCTCCTTGTTGTAAACGCGGAAGCGACGTCATGACGTCACTTCCCGTTTACTCGGCTGCCAATGGCGCCGAATTTAAAAAAGTACACAGTATTCAGAATCGCCGTTTTCGGCGATCTGAATACTTTGAAGTGTAAAGGAGGGATGGGGGGTCTGAAAACTTCATAAAGAGTACCTGTCACCACCTATTACTGTCACAAGGGATGTTTACATTGCTTGTGACAGCAATAAAAGTAAAAAAAAAAAAATTTTAAACACAATTTATAAAAGTACAAAAATAAATAAAATAAATTAAAAAAAAAAAAAAAAAATTTTAAAGTGCCCCTGTCCCCGCGAGCTCGCGCAGCGAAGAAAACGCATACGGAAGTTGCGCCCGCATATGTAAACGGTGTTCAAACCACACATGTGAGGTATCGCCGCGATCGTCAGAGCGAGAGCAATAATTCTAGCCCTAGACCTCCTCTGTAGCTCAAACCTGGTAACCGTAAAAAATTTTTAAAGCGTCGCCTATGGAAATTCATAGGTACCGTAGTTCGTTGCCATTCCACGAGTGCGTGCAATTATAAAGGGTGACATGTTTGGTATCTATTTACTCGGCGTAACATCATCTTTCACATTATACAAAAAAATTGGGGTAACTTCACTGTTTGGATTTTTTAAAATTCATGAAAGTGTCACTTTTCCAAAAATTTGCGTTTAAAACACCGCTGCACAAATACCGTGTGATAAAAAATATTGCAACAATCGCCATTTTATTCTCTAGATTCTCTTCTAAAAAATATATATAATGTTTGGGGGTTCTAAGTAATTTTCTAGCAAAAAATACGGATTTTAACTTGTAAACACCAAATTTCAAAAATAGGCTTAGTCATGAAAGGGTTAAAGCTGAAAGTCTGCAGTTAAAGCACATCTTGTTCGTTTCATTTCAAATCCATTGTGGTGGTGTATAGAGCCAAAAACATTAGCATTGTGTTGATGCCCCAATATTCATGGGCCTGACTGTATTAACCACTTGACCTCTGGAAGATTTACCCCCCTTCATGACTAGTTCATGTTTTGCTATACAGCACTACGTTACTTTAACTGACAATTGCGTGGTCATGCAACGCTGTACATAAATGACATTTATGTCAGTTTTTCCCCACAAATAGAACCTTCTTTTGGTGGTATTTAATCACCACTGGAAGATTTTGAAAAATATATATATATATATATTTTACTTTGTGCTATAAAACATATCCAGTAGCAAAATTTTAAAGATCAAATTTCTTCATAAATTTAGGCCGATATGTACTCTGCTACATATTTTTGGTAAAAAAAAAAAAAAAAATCCCAATAAGTATATATTAATTGGTTTGCGTAAAGGTTATAGCGTCTGCGAACTATGGCATACAGTATATACTGGAATTTTTTTTTTTTCTTTATACTAGTACTGGCGTCAATCAGTGACTTATACTGCGATATTGCAGCGGACAATCTGATACTGACAATTGACATTTTATTGAAACCAGTGAGGCTAATACAGGGATCTGTGCTAAAAATGTCACTGTACTATTGACACTGGTTGGGAAGGGGTTATCTAAGGCAATCAAAGGGTTAAATGTGTGCCTAACCAGTGTTTTTCTGTTTACTATGTGGTGCTTTTACTAGGTGATGTGCTGTATTTTATTCCCTGCTTTGTAGGGGAACAATATCCAGCCCATGAGGAGGGGGACCTGTGTAAGTTCACTTTACAGATTTTTCTGTAAAGGTGAACTTACCCTTTAACAATAGCCTTCTCTTATTTGGTCTGTTAAATGTGTGTGTTGAAAGCATTTTGTTATACCTGTTTTATAACTCCCAGAAAATAGCTGTTGATCTTGACAAAAAAACTTGCCAGCTGATAATTTCCAGTTCTGTCTGCCTGTGCTGACTGTAATCAATTACATTCTTCTCTGAGGACTACATTACAACACTCCTTTATGTTATTGGTAATAGCAGAGGGGCACGGTTCTATATTCCTATATCTTTTGTTGTCCTGATAAAGAAGGGTAGGTGAATGCTGTCATCCTAGGACAGGAAATGTGTAAAGGCTGGTACACACGGGCCGAATATTGTCCAGTTCAACAGAAACCGGCTGAATTTCGGCCAGTGTGTACAGCAGCCTGTCCAGCAGAAGCTGGTCTAATGTCCGGCTTCTGTCAAGTGGGCAGGCTGGAAAGCCAGCAGCTGATCGGCATGTGATCAGAGCTTGCAATCCATGGCTGCAAGCTCTGACAGGTGAGTTCTGGCGGGGGGGGGGGTCAGTCCCTCTGTCGGAACACAATAGCTCAGCAGGGAGATCGCTGTACTAACATTGAATTGTTAGTACAGCGGCTCCTTGCAGGCTCCTCATTTTTTTTCATTCAGCCCATGACAAAAAAAAAAAAACTTACCGTGCATAACAGGCTTTACTGTCAGAATCACTTGGTGAAAATAAAGAAAAAAAAGGAAACTAATGTGACTACCACTTCAAAGAACCGGTAATTGCAGTATATTACATTTTTGTTCTTGAGGTTTTATTATGTGATGACAGGTCGCATATGGATTTGACAAACCCCCTCAAGGAGCCACCTATATTTCTTTTTATGCCACTCATAGATCCAATATAATTGGTCCTTCAGTACATTAAAAAGCGCTGGAAGGCAAGCTGTAACATTGATTAAAATCACAAGGTGGTGCAAATTTGCATGTCGGCAGGAGAAGGTATGTAGCTTGCAATTAGTGGCTGTGTCCTATTATTTCCACTCCTGGAAATACTGCAGAGACAGACGCCGTGGAGAGCGCTAATCTATCTTCTGTCCTTCGTGGTAGATTCCCAGCAGATTCTGTTCCACTGAATAAGCATTCTCAATTAGCGAGGAGAAAATACACCAAAATATCTGTCAGATTTATTTTTCGAAACAATTTCTCAGAATTAGCATCTCGCGCTGACAGGAAGACGGCTCTTTGCATACAAGATGAGCATTTTACACATGTGGCACTAGGAAGCCTTGGCACTGCTTTCATTTAATGCATGCTTTTAACCTATGGCTGCTTCATTGTTATGCACTCACATAAAACACAAGGAAAAATACACAATCAGCTTAGAAAGTGGTTGACAAAGTGCTGAGCTTATTACTGTCATGAAGAAATAATCCCTTGAAATGATTGCTTTTACAGCAGTCTCAGGGAGGGAATGTGGAAAACACGAAGCCTCAGTGTTCCTCCCGCTAATGCTCTGTACAGATGCTCACATCCATTATAAGCCAGTAATTGGGAGATGCACCTTGCAAATATATTTGCATACATTATTTTTTACACTGAAGACTCTTTAAAGAAGCATTTCGTGTAATGAAAAGGAGGTTGATTGTTTAACAATGAGGGACTGAAAACATCACTAAATATAACTAATAAGGGCCCATTCACACAGGTGGCTTCCGGCAAGAACAGCCACAGTTAGCTGGGGCACATGCACTCCTTTGCAAACCAGTGGCCTGGGCCCACTGCTGTTCACATGTAATCACTCTTTCAAGTGGTTGCATGCAAATAGGGACTCTGACCGGCCCTGGACGCCGACAGAGATGGCTTCTCTGGCCAAATACAAACTGACCACAGATAACTGTCTATAGCAGGGGTCTCAAAACTTTCTGAACAAAGGGCCAGCTTACTGTCCCTTTGATTTTGAGGGGGTCGAACTGTGGCCAGTGTGGGTACAAAATGCCCTGGCGTCAATGGAAGTAAAGAATGCCCCATCATTGGTATTAGTGGGAGGAATATTGCCCCATTGTTGGTTTTAGAGGAAGAAATAGTGCCCTATCATTGGTGTCAGGGGAAGGAATAGTGCCACATTGGTGTTAGGCAAAAAAGTGATCAGCGTAACTTTATATAGTAAAACCAAACTATGATCAAAATGAATGTCACCTATGTAAAATGAATAAAGTGTCTCCTGTGCAAAATAGGCAAATACACTCCTGTGCAAAATTAAGCAATAAAGCGTACCATGCAAAATAACAATAAATATAACAAAGTGAAAAGTAAATGAACTCCTGTGCAAATATAAGCAATATAACGTATCGTGCAAATTACTAATAAATATTGTAAACAAGCTGTGTAAATAAATTATGAAGTACCAAATAGTTTTAATAGCATGGAACTATAGCACAAAAATATGTGATCTAATAATGATAAATATAGTCCACTACGTCTAAAATAGGCAAATGAATAAAGTGCTGAACGTGTCATCAAAGGAAATCTTAAATAGGAGATCTTCATAAACACCACTTAATGCTCTCTGGACTCTTACCTCAGTATGGAGTATATACAGCGTTAGCAATCCGCTTAGCTGGGGGACATCTATGGATCTCACAAACTTTGGATCCAGAAATAGCCGGTGGTGTCTCTCCAGATGGTGTGTTCCAAATGATGGATTCCGGATTCACAGCGTAATCATTTACAGAAAACGTGCATATAAAGGGGATAATCTCCCATAGTGCAAACTGTTTAAATGATTGATTTATTAAATGGACAAATGGGCACTTACAAAGAAAAGGTTAAAAAACAGCAGAGATGTGAATTACACGGCGTTGCAGACGCCTCTTACGTCACTTCCCTTAGTGCCACATTGTTGGTATTGAGGCAAGTAATAGTGTCCCGTCAGTGGGAAGAATAGTGGTGTCAGTGGTAGGAATAGTGCCCTATTGTTGGTATCAGTGACAGGAATTATGCCTAATTGCTAGTGTAGAAAGAATAGTGCTTTGTATCAGTGGGAGGAATAGTGTCTCAAGGACCTAGTAAAGGCAAGCAAAGGGCCACGTCCGGCACCTAGGCCGCAGTTGGAGACCACTGGTCCATAGCATAGAGTGCTGCTGCATAGAGATGCAACATTTAGCCCCATTTGAATGCAACAGCCTATCTGCCCTCATTTGTTCATCTGAATGATTACTTGAGTTGCAACTCCAACTTTTTTTCTTTACTTTTGGATGAAAATGGGAAAGATAAGGTTTTTTTATGCTGTCTGTTTACCAAAAACACAACAGGAATTGAGGGGAAATCAGAACTTTAACAACTGTCACTGGAACAGATCCTCTGTGGGAACTCTTAGGGCCCGTTCCCATTAGAATGCCGTGAGGATTCCTGCACTGCATTCAAATCGCACTGCCCTTGGCATCTGCAGTGGGTGTAAGTGCAAAGTTAGCCACACCCCAAATGCAGGTCACAAATGCAGTGCCATGCAAAAAATGTACCGTGCGATCAGTTTACAGTGCATTTCCAAAAGTAGGGCATGCCCTACTTTTGGTGTGGTTCAGTGAGATTTCAGCCCTTTCAAAATGAATGGCCTGAAATCGCACTGCACAGAACTGCGTGTGAATTTCACAAGAAACACGCAGCATGCAGAACTATGAATATTTATATCTCTCTGGCCAGTCCCTACAAGGTTTATTGCCAGTGGTGCAGGCCGGGAGAGGGTGTAAACATTCAAGAATGAACTTGGAAAGTTAGACTTCTCCTAGGCCTTTTGCCTAGGGGAGGGATGTTGTTGGCTGACAGGCCCTCTCAGGCCTGTTGCCCTCTGAAGGAGGACCACGTGCCTATATATAGGCCCAGGTTTGAGGCCCAGGATACTAAAGGGGATTGGCGCACCATAGAGAAGCTTCAGCCTGGATAGGGAACCTGAGAAGTTAGGTGAAGCTTGGTCCTTGTCTGAAGTGCCATGGAGGAACTTCAGCCTGATTGAGGCACCTGAGAAGCTGGGTGAACCTTGATTCTCAACTGAAACACCATGGAGAAACTTCAGCCTGGTTGGGGAACCTGAGAAGCTGGGTGAGGCTTGGTCATTGACTAAAGCGTGGTAAGTCGGTAACTGAACCAGCAAATATCTTGCAGTCAGGTGCTGACTTTATAGAATGCCATGTTGGCCTAAACGTGCTCTATCAGTGAAGAATGTAAGTACTTTTATCCCTCATATGGAGTCTATGGTTTACCTATCCCTCTCTCCGAGGAGTGTTGAGTGAGAGTCAATAAACTTTATTGCTTGGATTAAATTGTGACTGGTACCCATCTGGACATATTATTCCACTATTGCTGATAATTTAGACCCTGAGGAAAATTCTACCCCACCCTGCCTCTGAGGTACCTCACATGTTTTATGGGTCAGGGGGATGCTACACGATTAGATATGATCTACCTGTTAACTCCATAGCTTCTGTTTAACATTTAAAAGAGATGTTTGACATTTTGATTAAGTAAAAAAACGCTTTCTGGCATTTTAAGGAGACAACTGTTACATATTTAACGAGCGCTCTGTGTATATTTAACTGTAATTTTGTTCAATGTAGTACAATCACATCCTGTTAAATATTACATCATTTTAATCTGCTGCAATTAGATTGTGAATTTGTTGTTTATGTTAAAGAGAACATTAAGCCTCAAAACTGCTTCACATTGTTAACACCTTTCCCAAAGGAGGCTGATCATCCTTTCCATGGATTGGGACAGTGCTAGGCCCTGCCACTATGTAAACGTACGCAAAAGGGACACAGGGTTTGCACAAATGCAGAGTGTGGGGCTCTGGAAAATATCAATTTTGAGCAGAGAAAACTGGGTATGCAGCTTTCTCTGGGTTTTGTAATTGCCAGATTACGATCTGGAGTCCAGAGGCTTCGAAGAGCTATGGAAGGTACAATCCTGTTCCCAGGTCTTACTAGAGACCGACAGGTTGTGTGTGCAGGTGCACACATCCATTATATTATTAAGCTTTGGCATAATTTAGTGCTCCAACCTCCCCCTGAGTCCGTGAGGCTGCAAGGGAGCAATCATAGGTGTGCATGTTTGCACCGTGCAGATGATGTCTGTGAGGAAACAGACAGACGCCCTAAGTCTGAGGGACAGAGCCGCAGAGATCTGCGAATGTGCATAGAGAGCTTCAGTTGTTGTACCAAAGCACAGGGGTGCTAAGAGGCGATCAGAGGGGCCATCCAAGAGGCCTAAGCTTAAGGCCTCATCAGCAGTGCTGAGAAAACAAGTCAAGAGGCTTAAGGAAGACATTTTTCTGTTGTTACTTTGAGCTGATGGTGGCCTTGCAAGGCCAATTGTTTATTTTACTGGACTTTTCTTTTGTTTTAAATAAAAGTGGGCCTTTGAAACATGAAACATAGTTCCTGAATAGCCTGAATAGCCTGAACTCACTGGAAAATGCTCTACTCTTGAACCAATACCCCAAGAATATCACAGGACATATAGTATTTTTTTATAGTGATGTAAAACATTAAAAAGTCCATCTTTCTGATCCCTGCGTATCCACAACTCCTGGTTAGAAAACAGTGGACCTGTGGGTTGTTTCATCCTGGCCTCTCCTTTTTGTACATACTTGGAAGACATTTGATTTTAATAATCTGCTTGCCATACTATTATATCAAGGTGGAATTTGGCCACAACTCTCACAACTGTAAGTCAAATATGAGAGGTGTGACGTATGGTGGGGCTTGGAGGTTTTTTATTTTTTTTATATATATTATTGGTACTTATGTGTATCCTTTGTCTCCAGATATTCTCTGTGCTTCTCCTGAGGAAGCAAGGTTTTGAACTCACGAAACACGTAGAGAATACCAGCACAGATTTTCCAGGCTGATGGTGGGTATCAATACAGACTATACAGGTTCTATGCAAAAGTTTCAGTAATCAAACTGTACAGTATTTAGAATGTACTTCTATCTTTGCTATACATGTATGAATTGCTGTTTTTAAATGAATGTAAATAAATGTTTGAATATTTTACCTGTGTTTAAGGTGTGACTCAAAAAGTCCTGTGGGCTTTTAATAAAGTTGTTGTTCACATCTTTCTGATCATATTCAATGTTACACTAAAATTTTAGGGTGTAACATGAAACAAAGTCCACAGACAAAACCCTCAAGCCGCATCCCCTCCCCCCTGAAAGAATTGTGGGTTCTTCTCCCAGCCCTGGTGCGGCTGTGCGAAACTCGGTCTGCGCAGCTATGTCATTCATTCACAGTGATTGTTGAATTAAAACACTCCGCAACAGAGGGATTTGGTATAAGGAACTATTTTAAATGAAAGTGTGTCATTGTGTCACCTTTAATTATAGATCGGACTGAACCATGCACCACAAATAATAAATTACACAATAAACGGTTTAAAAAGCTTTATTACAAAACACTCACTTGACAACACTTTATAGTGTCATAGTAACCAACACCTAGAGTGACAAAACACCATACCTTTTAGATACCATTTTAGCTAAACAAGTAGCTCTATTTGAGCACAGAGTGTATATGATAGAAGGCTACTACTTTTACTGGCAAGTTGTACACTTGCAGAGCACTTGAAGCACAAGTTCTATTTGACACTTTTCCAATTTGTAGCAAATTTGCAAGTCTCTAGCAAGAGCAAAGTTGTAGTGGTGATTCTACAGCAAGAACTCTGCAAGTCTACAGCATGAAAATTTAGCCACAGCGACCCCTGTGGTGGGATGACTATTGCACAACATAACTGAACCAGAACTTGCAGCAGACTTGCAGAATGTTTGCAAAGTAATTTGATCTGGAGTCATGCAATGCAGACTTGCTGCAATTGTGCAACAAACTTGTGAAGCCTGGCAAGTCTAGCAATGGCTTAGCAAGTCATTTTCAAACTTGCAGCACAATGGCTTGCTATCTGGGTTTGTATTAAAATGTACTGTGTAATAAAGGAGGAGTATTTAAAAAAAACATTGTTCGGTGGAGAAAAATAATTAGCTCACAATACATGATATTCCTCTAGGCTAAGTGTGGCTACCCTGAAGCTCAGGATACTTCTGTTGAGAGAGTTCCTCTGCCCCCTATACAGAGTCTAGGATAGGCAAACTGATGGGCCCGAAGATCAGCGGCTGCTGTGACAGGGGAATAAAAGCACACTATGCATGTGCAGTTACATAGTAGGTGTGGTTGAAAAAAGACACAAGTCCATCAAGTCCAACCTATGTGTGTGATTATGTGTCAGTATTACATTATATATCCCTGTATGTTGCGGTCATTCAGATGCTTATCTAATAGTTTCTTGAAGTTATCGATGCTCCCCGCTGAGACCATCACCTGTGGAAGGGAATTCCACATCTTTGCCGCTCTTACAGTAAAGAACCCTCTATGTAGTTTAAGGTTAAACCTCTTTTCTTCTAATTTTAATGAGTGGCCGCAAGTCTTGTTAAACTCTCTTCTGTGAAAAAGTTTTATTTCTATTGTAGGGTCACCAGTACGGTATTTGTATATCAAAATCATATCCCCTCTCAAGCGTCTCTTCTCCAGAGAGAATAAGTTCAGTGCTCGCAACCTTTCCTCATAACTAAGATCCTCCAGACCCTTTATTAGCTTTGTTGCCCTTCTTTGTGCTCGCTCCATTTCCAGTACATCCTTCCTGAGGACTGGTGCCCAGAACTGGACAGCATACTCCAGGTGCGGCCGGACCAGAGTCTTGTAGAGTGGGAGAATTATCGTTTTATCTCTGGAGTTGATGCCCTTTTTAATGCATGCCAATATTCTGTTTGCTTTGTTAGCAGCAGCTTGGCATTGCATGCCATTGCTGAGCCTATCATCTACTAGGACCCCCAGGTCCTTTTCCATCCTAGATTCCCCCAGAGGTTCTCCCCCCATTGTATAGATTGCATTCATATTTTTGCCACCCAAATGCATTATTTTACATTTTTCTACATTGAACCTCATTTACCATGTAGTTGCCCACCCCATTAATTTGTTCAGATCTTTTTGCAAGGTTTCCACATCCTGCGGAGAAGTTATTGCCCTGCTTAGCTTAGTATCGTCTGCAAATTCAGAGATTGAACTGTTTATCCCATCCTCCAGGTCGTTTATGAATAAATTAAATAGGTTTGGTCCCAGCACAGAACCCTGGGGAACCCCACTACCCACCCCTGACCATTCCGAGTACTCCCCATTTATCTCCACCCTCTGAACTCGCCCTTGTAGCCAGTTTTTAATCCATGTACTCACCCTATGGTCCATGCCAACGGACCTTATTTTGTACAGTAAACGCTTATGGGGAACTGTGTCAAATGCTTTTGCAAAATCCAGATACACCACGTCTACGGGCCTTCCTTTATCTAGATGGCAACTCACCTCCTCATAGAAGGTTAGTAGATTGGTTTGGCAAGAATGATTCTTCGTGAATCCATGCTGATTACTGCTAATGATACCGTTCTTATGACTAAAATCTTGTATATAGTCCCTTATCATCCCCTCCAAGAGTTTACATACTATTGATGTTAGGCTAACTGGTCTGTAATTCTCAGGGATGTATTTTGGGTCCTTTTTAAATATTGGTGCTACATTGGCTTTTCTTCAATCAGCTGGTACCATTCCAGTCAGTAGACTGTCTGTAAAAATTAGGAACAACGGTCTGGCAATCACTTGACTGAGTTCCCTAAGTACCCTCGGATGCAAGCCATCTGGTCCCGGTGATTTATTAATGTTAAGTTTCTCAAGTCTAATTTTAATTCTGTCCTCTGTTAACCATGGAGGTGCTTCCTGTGTTGTGTCATGAGGATAAACACTGCAGTTTTGGTTACTGAAGCCCCCCGATTCACTCGTGAAGACTGAGGAGAAGAATAAATTCAATACCTTCGCCATCTCCCCATCCTTTGTAACCAGATGTCCTTCCTCATTCTTTATGGGGCCAATATGGTCTGTCCTCCCTTTTTTACTGTTTACCTACTTAAAGAATTCCTTGGGATTTTTTTTGCTCTCCTCCGCTATGTGTCTTTCATGTTCTATCTTAGCCGTCCTAATTGCACCCTTACATTTCTTGTTGCATTCTTTATAAAGTCTGAATGCTGATGATGATCCCTCAACCTTGTATTTTTTGAAGGCCTTCTCCTTTGCTTTTATGTGCATTTTTACATTGGAGTTAAAGCCATCCAGGGCTTTTGTTCGCTCTTTTAAATTTATTACCCAGTGGGATACATTGGCTAATGCCCTTATTTAATATGCTCTTAAAGCAAACCCATCTCTCCTCCGTATTCTTTGTTCCTAATATTTTGCTTCTGTTTGCTGTCCTGTGTATGAACCCCGGCCTGGTTCCTGACACTGCTTCTGGTACTTCCTGCTGTGCGATCTCATCTGGTACTTCCGAGGTACCCCTGCTTAGCAGTCTACCCTGCTCGTCAGCTGCCCACCAGTGGACTTCTCTGCTTCATCTCAGCTTGCCGCAGCCAGCAACCCCTGCCGCTTTGAGTATAGCTCCCCCTGTACCACCTCCAGGGGGCACTCTGCACTTAGTCGCAAGGGAAGCCCTCCCAGCACTTCAGCCTCCAATCAGGTACGTGATAAAACATCTCATGATGGGTAAAAGCAAAGAGCTCTCTCAAGACCTTTACAACCTTATTGTTGCAAAACATACTGATGGCATTGGTTACAGAAACATTTCTAAAATTCTGAATGTTCCAGTGAGCACTGTTAAGGCCATAATCCGTAAGTGGAAAGATCATTTCACCATAAACCGACCACAACCAGGTGCTCCTTGAAAGATTTCTGACAGAGAAGTGAAAAGAATTATTAGAAGAGTTGTCCAAGAGCCAAGGACCACTTGTGGAGAGCTTCAGAAAGACTTGGAATTAGCAGGTACAATTGTTTAAAAGAAAACAATCAGTAATGCACTCAACTGCCATGGTCTGTATGCACGCACACCACGCAAGACTCCATTGTTGAAGAAAAACCATGTTGAAGCCTGAAGGTATTCCCGAGTGTGGCTCGGGGTGGATTTTCAGTACCAAAAGCGGTAACCCCGAGCCACACTCGGAATCGCATCGCAGGATCCAGGTACAGTTACAGTCAGGTCCATAAATATTGAGACATCAACACAATTCTAATCTTTTTGGCTCTATACACCACCACAGTGGATTTGAAATGAAACAATGTGCTTTAACTGCAGACTTTTAGCTTTAATTTGAGGGTATTTACATCCAAATCAGGTGAACGGTGTAGGAATTACAACAGTTTGTATATGTGCCCCCCACTTTTTAAGGGACCAAAAATAATGGGACAGATTAACAATCATCCATCAAACTTTCACTTTTTAAAACTTGGTTGCAAATCCTTTGCAGTCAATTACAGCCTGAAGTCTGGAACGCATAGACATCACCAGACGCTGGGTTTCATCCCTGGTGATGCTCTGCCAGGCCTCTACTGCAACTGTCTTCCGTTCCTACTTGTTCTTCGGGCATTTTCCCTTCAGTTTTGTCTTCAGCAAGTGAAATGCATGCTCGGATTCAGGTTTCGCAGTATGCTTCGGGTCATTGTCTATCTGCACTGTGAAGCGCCGTCCAATGAGTTCTGAAGCATTTTGCTGAATATGAGCAGATAATATTGCCCGAAACACTTCAGAGTTCATCCTGCTGCTTTTGTCAGTAGTCACATCATTAATAAATACAAGAGAACCAGTTCCATTGGCAGCCATACATGCCCACGCCATGACACTACCACCACCATGCTTCACTGATGAGGTGGTATGCTTTGGATCATGAGCAGTTCCTTTCCTTCTCCATACTCTTCTCTTCCCATCACTCTGGTACAAGTTGATCTTGGTCTCATCTGTCCAGAACTGTGAAGGCTTTTTTAGATACCGATAGTGACAGCTCTTTGGTTCTCATATTGAGAGTTGACAGCAACAGATTCCAAATGCAAATAGCACACTTGAAATGAACTCTGGACCTTTTGTCTGCTCCTTGTAAATGGGATAATGAGGGAATAACACACACCTGGCCATGGAACAGCTGAGCAGCCAATTGTCCCATTACTTTTGGTCCCTTAAAAAGTGGGAGGCACATATACAAACTGTTGTAATTCCTACACCGTTCACCTGATTTGGATGTAAATACCCTCAAATTAAAGCTGAAAGTCTGCAGTTAAAGCACATCTTGTTTGTTTCATTTCAAATCCATTGTGGTGGTGTATAGAGCCAAAAAGATTAGAATTGTGCTAATGTCCCAATATTTATGGACCTGACTGTACTTACCTTGTCCCCAGGATCCTGCAATGTCTCCCCGCAGTGTGCGGTGGCTGTGTCTCTGCTCGATGTATCACAGAGCTGGGCTCCATTCCCTGAGAGCATTGCGACGCACGGGGACAGAGAACGGCGCCAAATTCAAAAAGTGAAACACACACAATACATACAGCACACTGTAATCCTACAGATTACATTACCGTATCAAATAATTTCACATTCCTTTTGTCCCTAGTGCTTTGTCCAGTGCCCTGCATGCACTTTTATATTATAAATACTGTTCTTTCTGTCTGAAAACTGAAGATTGTCCATAGCAACCAAAACCGTCCCTTTACATCAAAAGTGGTTTTGGTCATCGCTGGGCAACTCCATCAGGAAGAGAAGTAAGGTCTAAGTGTGAAGACTGAAAACCGTAAATTATTGGCATGAAAGAGCTGTTGGATTATTTCCTGGATATGGTGGCGGAGGTTGCGCTGAGCGGATGATCATTTTCAGATGTCCTGTTTTGGTGTAGTGAGTGGAAACACGGGTCAGTAACAGAGTTACCAAGAGGGACTATCCACAACTATCCATATATGCTTACCACCCCTGCAGGGCAGCAGGGCTGATCCTAGCCAGTGAGCGCAGGGTGCTTTGCACCCAGGCGCCTGCAGAGGTGGGGGCGCTGAAGTCCCAGAGTTCCCCCCTCCGTTCTTCTCTCCTTGTAAGTGTCCATCCAGAACACCAGTGTGAGCATAGGGCAGCCTGTCCAGGCTGGCAGTGCTGGGGGGGAGGGGCGCTCCTCTTCCTGACAGGAGGGTTCTAGCCAGTGGCTGCCGATGTGCAGGAAGGAATTCCTCACACTGGGATCCCGCACTGTCTCTACCAACTCCAGTTGGAATGCCTCCCCCTCCCATCTCTATCTTGGGCTGCAAGGAGAGAGAACAGAGGTGAGTCAGTGTTCAGTGTGCTGTGTGCTGAGGATGGCATCCCCAGCACACCTTTACATGTGCTCTGGGCTGCCCTTGCTAGGAGATGTTTTATGGCATGATAGATTATATAGAATACATGGCCCCTGTCCCTTCCTGCACCTCAGTAGTCCATCTACAGATGTGATGTATAATGAGATGTACTAATGTAAGATGTATAAGATGTATAATGAGATGTACTTAATTCTCCTTTAAGGGGGTGTGGCAAGGGGCATGTCCTACGCCTACATACGTTTGTTAGTAGGTGTCCCTCATTCCCATGTCAAAATGTTGAGAGGTATGGCTTTACCGTCACTTTAGAGGTACATTTAACCCCCACTGAAGGGTTCAAAGGCGCAACTGCCGAGGCGCTTTGCAGGCACTGCCCAATGATTTCAATGGGCAGGGGCGCTTTAGGAACGATGCTAAAGCGCCTCAAAGAAGCTACTTGCAGGAATTTTTTGGATGTCGTGCCAGCGCTCCGCTCCAGTGTGATAGCATTCGGGCTCTCACACTGGGATTGCAGATAAGGCTTTTTTCAGGCGCTATTTTCAACGCTAAAGCGCCTAAAAAATGCCTCCAGTGTGAAAGGGGTCTAATGGACCATCTCCTGTACTATGTCTGCAGTCTCTGACCATCTCTTGTATTATGTCTGCAGTCTCTGTCTCCTGTACTATGTCTGCAGTCGCTGATCATCTCCCGTACTATGTCTGCAGTCTCTGATCATCTCCTGTACTATGTCTGCAGTCTCTGACCATCTCTTGTATTATGTCTGCAGTCTCTGACTGTCTCCTGTACTATGTCTGCAGTCTCTGACCATCCCCTGTACTATGTCTGCAGTCTCTGAACATCTCCTATATCATGTCTGCAGTCTCTGAACATCTCCTGTACTATGTCTGCAGTCTCTGATCATCTCCTATATCATGTCTGCAGTCTCTGATCATCTCCTGTACTATGTCTGCAGTCTCTGACCATCTCCTGTATTATGTCTGCAGTCTCTGACCATCTCCTGTACTATGTCTGCAGTCTCTGACCATTTCCTATATCATGTCTGCAGTCTCTGATCGTCTCCTGTACTATGTCTGCAGTCTCTGATCATCTCCTATACCATGTCTGCAGTCTCTGCTCGTCTCCTGTATTATGTCTGCAGTCTCTGACCATCTCCTGTACTATGTCTGCAGTTTCTGACCATATCCTGTGCTATGTCTGTAGTCTCTGACCAGCTCCTGTACTCAGTGGCGTTGCTAGACGGGGGCGGGGGGTGTGGTCCGCACCGGGTGCCACCCACTAGAGGGGTGACACCATCCCGAGCAGGGACAATCCTGGACGGGGTCCAGTGCACCCAGGCGCCACAGAGGTGGGGGCGCTGAAGCGCCAGAGTGCTCCCCTCCCTTCTCCTCTTCCTTGTCCGTAGGCGGCTCTCTGCTGATCGCCGCCTCGACCTGCCGAGTGTCGAAGCCCATCCCCCGTCCCTCCTCCCACCTCCTGTCAGAGGAGGAGAGCGAAATTAGATCGGAGCGGCTGTCTCTGTGTGAGAGACCAGCCGCGCAAAGACGTGACTGACGTCACTGGGGGGGCGTGCCCAACGTGTTCCACTTCAGACAGTTCTCCTCCTCCGACCTCCCTGACGCATGCTTCCCAAGCCTGACACACTTCACCCGGGCGGCACGGCTGCATACTGTCCTCTCCTCTCCAGCTGCCGCCCGGGTGTTTTAAATTAACCTAATGTAGGGGGGGTGGTGGTTTGTCCTGGGGGGTCTATAGTAATGTAGGGGGGGTGGTTTGTCCTGGGGGGGTCTATACTAATGTAGGGGGAGGGGTTTGTCCTGGGGGGTCTATACTAATGTAGGGGGGGTGGTTTGTCCTGGGGGGGTCTATACTAATGTAGGGGGGGTGGTTTGTCCTGGGGGGTCTATAGTAATGTAAGGGGGGTGGTTTGTCCTGGGGAGTCTATAGTAATGTAGGGGGGTGGTTTGTCCTGGGGGGGTCTATACTAATGTAGGGGGGGTGGTTTGTCCTGGGGGGGTCTATAGTAATGTAGGGGGGGTGGTTTGTCCTGGGGGGTCTATAGTAATGTAGGGGGGGTGGTTTGTCCTGGGGGGTCTATACTAATGTAGGGGGGGTGGTTTGTCCTGGGGGGGTCTATACTAATGTAGGGGGGGTGGTTTGTCCTGGGGGGTCTATAGTAATGTAGGGAGGGTGGTTTGTCCTGGGGGGGTCTATACTAATGTAGGGGGAGGGGTTTGTCCTGGGGGGTCTATAGTAATGTAGGGGGGGTGGTTTGTCCTGGGGGGTCTATAGTAATGTAGGGGGGGTGGTTTGTCCTGGGGGGGTCTATACTAATGTAGGGGGAGGGGTTTGTCCTGGGGGGTCTATAGTAATGTAGGGGGGGTGGTTTGTCCTGGGGGGGTCTATAGTAATGTAGGTGGGGGTGGTTTGTCCTGGGGGTCTATACTAATGTAGGGGGGGTGGTGTGTCCTGGGGGGGTCTATACTAATGTAGGGGGGTGGTGTGTCCTGGGGGTCTATACTAATGTAGGGGGGGTGGTGTGTCCTGGGGGGGTCTATACTAATGTAGGGGGGGGTGTCCTGGGGGTCTATACTAATGTAGGGGGGTGGTTTGTCCTGGGGGGTCTATACTAATGTAGGGGGGGTGGTTTGTTCTGGGGGGGTCTATACTAATGTAGGGGGAGGGGTTTGTCCTGGGGGGGTCTATAGTAATGTAGGGGGGTGGTTTGTCTTGGGGGGTCTATACTAATGTAGGGGGGTGGTTTGTCCTGGGGTCTATACTAATGTAGGGGGGTGGTTTCGTCCTGGGGGGGGTCTATACTAATGTAAGGAGGGGTGGTTTGTTCTGGGGGTGGTCTATACTAATGTAGGGGGGTGGTTTCGTCCTGGGGGGGTCTATACTAATGTAAGGAGGGGTGGTTTGTTCTGGGGGTGGTCTATACTAATGTAGGGGGGTGGTTTCGTCCTGGGGGGGTCTATACTAATGTAAGGAGGGGTGGTTTGTTCTGGGGGTGGTCTATACTAATGTAGGGGGGTGGTTTGTCCTGGGGGGGTCTGTACTAATGTAGGGGAGGTAGTTTGGCTGGGGGGGTCTGTACTAATGCAGGGGGGTGGTTTGTCGGGGGATCTGTACTAATAGGGCGGGGTGGTTTGTTCTGGGGGGGTCTGTACTAATGCAGGGGGGTGGTTTATCGGGGGATCTGTACTAATAGAGGGGGGTGGTTTGTTCTGGGGGGTCTGTACTAATAGAGGGGGTGGTTTGTTTGGGGGGGGTCTGTACTAATAGAGGGGGGTGATTTTTTATGGGGGGTCTGTACTAATGGAGGGGGGGTGGTTTGTTCTGGGGGGTCTGTACTAATAGAGGGGGGTGGTTTGTCCTGAGGGGGTCTATACTGATGGGAGGTCTGTACTGAGAGAGGGGTTTATACTTAGTGGGGGGTCTGCACTTAGTGGAGGGGGGGTCTGTACTGAGGGGCGACTATAGTTGGTGGAGGGGGTGACACCATGTTTTACCGCACTGGGTGACACCAACCCTAGTGACGCCACTGCCTGTACTATGTCTGCAGTCTCAGACCATTTCCTATATCATGTCTGCAGTCTCTGATCGTCTCCTGTACTATGTCTGCAGTCTCTGACCATCTCCTATATCATGTCTGCAGTCTCTGATCGTCTCCTGTACTATGTCTGCGGTCTCTGATCATCTTTTATATTATGTCTGCAGTTTCTGATCATCTCCTGTACTATGTCTGCCGTCTCTGACCAGCTCCTGTACTATGTCTGCAGTCTCAGACCATTTCCTATATCTTGTCTGCAGTCTCTGACCATCTCCTGTACTATGTCTGCAGTCTCTGACCATTTCCTATATCATGTCTGCAGTCTCTGATCGTCTCCTGTACTATGTCTGCAGTCTCTAATCATCTCCTATACCATGTCTGCAGTCTCTGCTCGTCTCCTGTATTATGTCTGCAGTCTCTGACCATCTCCTGTACTATGTCTGCGGTCTCTGATCATCTCCTGTACTATGTCTGCAGTCTCTGACCATCTCCTGTACTATGTCTGCAGTCTCTGACCATCTCCTGTATTATGTCTGCAGTCTCTGACCATCTCCTATACTATGTCTGCAGGCTCTGATCATCTCCTATATCATGTCTGCAGTCTCTGACCATCTCCTGTACTATGTCTGCCGTCTCTGACCATCCCTTGTACTATGTCTGAGGCCTCTGATCATCTCCTATATCATGTCTGCAGTCTCTGATCCGTCTCCTGTACTATGTCTGCAGTCTCTGATCCGTCTCCTGTACTATGTCTGCAGTCTCTGAATCTCTCTTGTGCTATGTCTGCAGTCTCTGACCATCTCCTGTATTATGTCTGCAGTCTCTGATCATCTCCTGTATTATGTCTGCAGTCCCTGTTCATCTCCTGTACTATGTCTGCAGTCCCTGATCATCTCCTGTACTATGTTTGCGGTCTCTGACCATCTTCTGTATTATGTCTGCGGTCTCTGATCATCTCCTATATCATGTCTGCAGTCTCTGACCATCTCCTGTACTATGTCTGCAATCTCTGACCATCTCCTGTAGTATGTCTGCAGTCTCTGATCATCTCCTATATCAAGTCTGCAGTCTCTGATCCGTCTCCTGTACTATGTCTGCAGTCTCTGATCATCTCCTGTACTATGTCTGCAGTCTCTGATCATCTCCTGTACTATGTCTGCAGTCTCTGATCACCTCCTGTACTATGATATTGATCTCTGACCATCTCCTGTATTATGTTTGCAGTCTCTGACCATCTCCTGTACTATGTCTGCGGTCTCTGACCATTTCTTGTACTATGTCTGCGGTCTCTGACCATCTCCTGTACTACTTCTGCAGTCTCTGACCATCTCCTATATCATGTCTGCAGTCTCTAAACATATCCTGTACTATGTCTGCAGTCTCTGATCATCTCCTGTACTATGTCTGCAGTCTCTGATCACCTCCTGTACCATGACTGCGGTCTCTGACCGTCTCCTGTATTATGTTTGCAGTCTCTGACCGTCTCCTGTACCATGTCTGCAGTGTCTGACCGTCTCCTGTACTATGTTTGCAGTCTCTGACCATCTTCTGTACTATGTCTGCAGTCTCTGATCATCTCCTGTACTATGTCTGCAGTCTCTAACCATCTCATGTATTATGTCTGCAGTCTCTGATCATCTCCTGTACTATGTCTGCAGTCTCTGATCATCTCCTGTACTATGTCTGCAGTCTCTGATCATCTCCTGTACTATGTCTGCGGTCTCTGATCATCTCCTATATCATGTCTGCAGTCTCTGACCATCTCCTGTACTATGTCTGCGATCTCTGACCATCTCCTGTAGTATGTCTGCAGTCTCTGATCATCTCCTATATCAAGTCTGCAGTCTCTGACCATCTCCTGTATCATGTCTGTAGTATTTCTGGGGGCTCTTTCTAACAGACTCTCTAACAGAAGCGCTCTCTGTCTCCATCAGAGAGGCCCCCCTCCAGGTCTCAATAAAGTACTCTTGCTTCTCTTCCTGTATTTTGTTTATTGTTAAGAGATCATGTAAGGATCCCAGGGTAATGAAGACTTCATGGGGGAGCATCTCTGTGGTTGGGTCGTTGCCATGGAAATATTTGTAAAGAGGAGGAGTTAGTAAAATGACCACGCCCATGTGGGGGCGCCAAGAATATTTCTGCACCCAGGCGCCTGTGACCCTAGGATCGGCCCTATGCAGGGGTATGAGGAGCTGGTGAGTGGGGACCCATAGGGGGAGCACAAGAGTCACCAGATTGTTTGAACACTTTTGCCATTTTGGAGCTTCACTATTTTTCTTTTTTTCATTGTATTTTGGACGATTTTTTTGGGATACTTTATTGCTGGACTTGCTATGATGCACACAAATTGATATATAATATTACTGTTGGACCTGGCACTATGCACATATTTTTTGATATAAGAGGTGTGCAATTTTGAACCCACAGTTATTATTATTTATGAGTTGATACACTAATGATTTTTATTGATTCTTACTACTTTTCACATATAATCTTTATGGTTAACTTTAATACTGTTAACGGATGTGACCAGTCACTATTATTATCACGTATATAGCACTTCCTGCTTTGATTGAATATAGTTGTGTAATATAGGGGGTTATTACTAATGGATTATCACTTGTTCACTTTCCTGCTTTTATTTGCCCTCTTACATAAGCACTGTGGGTGCCTAAATAGTATATCTTACCACCTTAGTTAGGGAGCGCTATTTACCCCATTTTTTTATTTCATATATGTATTAGCCCCTTAGGGGGTCTATTAGGGGAGGTTGCATACCTTTTGCCTGTCCTAAGTGCGGAGTCTTTGCCTGTTTTTTAAAAGCCGTTTTAGACCAGCTAGAAAATAGAGATAGTAAATTAGAATCACTTGCAGAATTGAGCGATAGTGATTTGTGGGGAAATTTGTCATCAAACACTGAAAGTAATGACAGCGACATTTCTGCAACTGAGCAAATTTCAATGTTTTTGATTTGATTACAATATTGAATAATTTTTATTATATTATTATTTGTTATAATTAATTATAGTTATTTATTATATTATAATTTATGATTTCATGTTTCAAACTTTATCATACCCGGGATGTCTACTAGACTCTTGTTTGAACAGATTTAAGTGAGTTATTCCTAAGAATTACAGGCCTATAAAATAAAACGCCAAATTTCCATGCAAAAGAATTGTACTGCTTTGAGCATCAAAAATCTGACATAATCATACCGCCAGGGAGGTAAAGGTTTGCTGCACAACATTTAGACAAGCCTGTGAAATACTGTATGAATATAGTCTGGTCAGATGAGACCAAAATTGAACTCTTTGGATGCCACAATACACACCATGTTTGGAGGTCAAATGGTACTGCAAATTACCCCCAAAACACCCCCATAACAACAGTAAAGCTTGGAGGTGGCAACATTATGGTGTAGGGCTGTTTCTCAGCATGACATATGTAGGACTTAAGCCCAGTAACTTATAGACCCTCATTTTTACCCCAACCATTCTCCCTCCTCACTCACATGAACCACTCAACCCAGTTGGAGTAAATGGCCTTTACGGCCTATTTATTATAAACATATAAATTACATAAAACATTATAAATAACCATAAACTCTTTATAAACTTTTTGAGGTATTATAATAAAAAACAACATAACACTGATCACTGCGAACAACTACCTTATAACTTTAAAGGCCTCCAGTCGGAACCCCCTGACTCGGAGGCTGTACCCCCACATTCGCAATGACCTATACCTTTTAACTCCTTCCAGTTTAACCCCTCGTGACCTGGAAGTACATAAATCAACCCCCATCCTTCCATGGATGGGTAAAAACAACTCCCATCCCATGGATGGGTACCATCAAACAACTCCCATCCCATGGATAGGTACCATCAAACAACCCCCATCTCATGGATGGGTACCATCAAATAACCCCTATCCAATGGATGGGTACCACCTTTTCCATACCTGCACCTAATAATTGCTTAATTCCAGCAACCCAACACTGCCCCCAATCCTAAATAGGGCGGGTGGGTGGGAATCTCTTTCTCCTCTGCTCTGGAATGAACGTCACTTCCTCTCTCACTGCACTATAGTCATATGACCTGCCCAGATCCACCCCTTTTCTAAAAGGGGAAACTAGCCTTAAAGCGGCACTGTGCTGTCCAGCACTGTCATGCCGTCCCTATGCCCATTTCTTTTGGTATTGTGGCTCCGGGACTTTCTTGACATATGTAGGACTTAAGCCCAGTAACTTATAGACCCTCATTTTTACCCCAACCATTCTCCCTCCTCACTCACATGAACCACTCAACCCAGTTGGAGTAAATGGCCTTTACGGCCTATTTATTATAAACATATAAATTACATAAAACATTATAAATAACCATAAACTCTTTATAAACTTTTTGAGGTATTATAATAAAAAAACAACATAACACTGATCACTGCGAACAACTACCTTATAACTTTAAAGGCCTCCAGTCGGAACCCCCTGACTCAGAGGCTGTACCCCCACATTCGCAATGACCTATACCTTTTAACTCCTTCCAGTTTAACCCCTCGTGACCTGGAAGTACATAAATCAACCCCCATCCTTCCATGGATGGGTACAAACAACTCCCATCCCATGGATGGGTACCATCAAACAACTCCCATCCCATGGATGGGTACCATCAAACAACCCCCATCTCATGGATGGGTACCATCAAATAACCCCCATCCAATGGATGGGTACCACCTTTTCCATACCTGCACCTAATAATTGCTTAATTCCAGCAACCCAACACTGCCACAGCACGAAAGGGGTAACCCCTTACCCTTGCGAGCACCTCCACACCCGCAGCCCTCATTATATCCCGTCTTGTAGACCCAAGGACCACCAATCCGTCCCCCACCTCATTAAGATGAACCCCATCACTCCGCAAATACCTCCAAGTTTCCACCTCGAGCTCCCTGTGGCGAATGGCTAATCCCCCATTTTTTTTTTTTTTTTTTACAAACCTGCTAACTTTTTTGTTGACCTTTATTCTAGCCCTATCCACCTTCTTGGCCGACCAAGCCCATCGCCAGGACAACCTACCCACCATATCTGACCACACTATTACCATGCCAGGATAGGCCGCGCGTAGACGTAAAATAAATAAATAAATCGCATTTTACATCCCTGATAAGGTCCCTCATAGATCTCATTCCCATATCATTCCCTCCCACATGTAACAGCAGCACATCTGGTGCCCTATCCAGGCGGGAAAAACCTGTATACCTCACCCAACACCCTGATCCACCGCATACCCGGAATCCCAATCCACCTGCTTTGAGCCTCCTGTCTGGGAATGCGAAGCTGCCAGCCGTTCGGCCTCACATCAGCTCTCTTGGCACCCCAAAACACGTAGGAGTGGCCTAGAATCCACACTAGTCCCTTGTCATAACCTGTGGACAAGAAGACAACAACCTAAAAACACATGAATTAAAACATCAGCGCCATCAACCATACCAACAATATGAAACCTGGTATTAAATCAATTGTGGGCGAACATATAACTTAAATCTGTCTGAATCCCAATGACCAAATATGCCTGATTGCCTCCTGACTCAGACCCGCCCTAGCCGCCTCTGAGGCCGCCCCTATACGAAAGGAGTGAGAAGCAAAACTGCCCGGGTCATACCCCCCAATAGACACACATTTTGTAAACACCGACACAAATTGGAATTTTGAAAGGAACTTGATGAATGAGAAAGGATCCCGTGACTCCTGGTCACACGTTCAAGAATGCCGCCACTGACCCAAACGGGCAAATGCGTGACTCTGCTATCCTATGGAACTCAAGCTGCTGGCCCTTACCGGCCTGATCAGTCTTAGATCGTCTGATCCAGAGCCTAATAGAATTCCCCAAATATTCCACATCCCTACACGAAAGCCCCCCTTGCACTTGCTTAGAAGGACTGACCAGTTCCATCACACGCAACGCCCCAAAGAAAGCCAGTGCGAACGCAGCCTGAAATAACAATAAGATGATTGGCAGACTCTTTCCAAACTATCATACAAAACATATAGCATCTCAAAAGAGACCGGGCACCTCCCCTCCCTTTTCTTGTGGGCCTTCTTATACCCTTTTTTCCGCCTGCCGCAACCAAAACTCTTTCGTGTGATCCTTATGCCCTTGCCACTTAAAAAGAAAGGCCAAACCTGCCAACACACGATTGATGGCAGCTGCCGAGATACCCCTATCTGTGCCCCGAGTGACAAAATAGAGTACCGCCTGAGCAACTTCCTGACCCCCTGAGTGTATGCCCAGCTCTCTCAAGCCTTCAAACCAGTCCCTCCATACCTTTGAGTAGGCATTCCAAGTAGCCGTACTCACTGTTTGCATTATCCACTTTGCTGCGATCCCAAAGCAATGTTCCACATCCACCCGGGACAGGTGACCCCCTGCTGTTCCACTGCCGGTGCCAACTTCCGGAACTTGTCCCACTGAAAACGAGACAAAGCGTCAGCCAGAGTGTTGTCAATCCCAGGTATATGCACAGCATCTATGAATGCATTCACTTGTAGGCAGCGTAGTACCAGATGTCGCAAGAGCCTGACCACCGGCACTGATGCCGACGTCAGCCGATTAACCACCGGTACCACGCCCATGTTATCGCAATGAAAACGCACCTTCAGGTTGTGAAAAGATTCCCCCCAAATTTCCATGGCCACCAAAATTGGAAACAATTCCAATAGAATTAGGTTCCCCAGAAAACCTGCCTCTTCCCAAGCTAAGGGCCATCTGGAGCACACCATTGTCCCTTGCAGAACGCCCCAAAGCCAGTGCAACCAGCTGCGTCCGTAAACAGCTCCAGGTTCCAGTTACTGATGGGACCTGACATCCAAAGAGCCCAGCCGTTAAATGATACTATGAAATCCTGCCACACTCTCAAGTTTTCCCTGTGCTCCCTACCGAGACTCACAAAATGTGTAGGTGCCCGGACCCCTGCAGTGGCTGCCGCCAACCGACGGCAAAGGTTCTACCCATCGGGATTATGCGGCAAGCAAAATTCAGCTTTCCCAGCAAAGATTGCAGTTGGCGTAACTGTAATTTGCGTACTCCAATGGTCCCACGCACCTCCTCCTTCAATTTTTTTTTTTTTTAGGCAGTCGACACTCCATCCTCGTAGAGTCAATTTCAATTCCCAGGAACGTAATCATAGCAGGTGGGCCTTCTGTCTTTTCAGCAGCTAGGGGTACCCCAACACGATCTGCCAGATGTTCTAGCGTCCCCAACAATACCGCACATCTTTTAGAACCCGCTGGTCCGACACATAGAAAATCATCCAAATAATGAATGACTGAGCTAATCCCAGAAACTTCCCGAACTGCCCATTCCAAAATGATCTGAACATTTCAAAGAGGGCGCCAGAGATGGAACAGCCCATAGGCAAGCAACGGTCCATATAGTAGGCCCCGTTCCCCGTGAAACCCAACAGCCTAAAGCTTTCTGGGTGTACCGGCAATAGCCTAAAAGCCGACTCGATATCTGCCTTAGCCATCAAGGCCCTCCGCCCATGCCTCCTAACCCAAGAAACTGCCGCATCAAAGGATGTGTATGTCACTGCACACTCTTCCGATGCAATGGAATCATTGACCGAAACACCCTTCGGAAATGAAAGGTGGTGGACGAGTTTAAACCTGCTGGGCTCCTTCTTGGGCACTACTCCCAACAGAGAGACCACCAAGTCTGAAAGAGGCAACTCTTTAAAAGGTCCTGCCATGCGCCCCCAGCGTGACCTCCTTAACCAACTTCTCGGAAACCACCGCTGGGTGCAGCAATGCTGACCTTAAATTGTTCGCCTCATGTGGGACTGTAGCTAGAGAACAGGGTATTCTGAAACCACTAGTAAAGCCATTTTCCAATATGTTCGCCGCTGCCCGATCAGGGTGCCTACTGATAAAGGGAACCCTCGACCCCTGCCTGAAAAAACTGATTCGGGGCCCGCGCCGCAGTCATCAACCTCATCCACAGACTTATGTCCTTATGATCCCAGTGTAGAGTCGGGCGTCCGGCCATCCGTTGTCTAAACTGTTCATCATACCGCAGCCAAGCCGTGCCTCAATAATTCCTGTGGGCCTCGCTAATAGCTTCCAGGTAGACGACCAACGATGAACAGTGTCCGGGGGACTTTTCCCCCACCACGCTCGCCAGAATGAAAAGAAAAGGTACGCGTAATTAAACGGTACCTCCTTTTTTTTTTTTTTTTTTTTTTTTTTAAAGGCAATAGCGTGAAAATCTCCACGTATTCCCCTTTCTAAATTTTCTCTCTGACTTCCGTCTTCAAATGGGCCCCCAAAGGGCCTTCAAAGCAAACATACACTTCGCTTTTTGCAGAGTCCGCTAACCTAACAGACTCAGCTTTCTTATCTCCTGTCTTCCCTTGGTCCGCAGGAGCCGCAGCGCCAACCGTGGCACTGGCCGACTCGTTGCCAGCCGCCCCCGTTGCCGAAGTAGACACCGGCACATCACCCCCTGCTTGTGTATTACCCACTTCCGTAGGAGCGATCTGCCCAGATACCCAAGCCCTCTCCGGGCCTGCTGCTGTCTCTGACTCCACGCGGTGTATCAGTTCCTTCAGCCCTGTCAGTAATGCCGTGAACCCTCGTGCCCAGCCCTAAGGGGCGCTACCGGCGATGTCGCAGTATGCGACACTGCCCCCACTACACCTGCATTAACCCCCAAACCAACCTGCCCAGGTTGTTTACTCTGACCTAATAAGCTTTGTAAAAAATTAGACAAAACAGAAGAATCGCACTGACCGGGCTGCCCAGGACTGGGCCCATCAGCCGCCACTCCTGGAACCAACGCTGCTGGATGTCCCCGATCCTCGCTCCCGTCAGATCCGGACAGTTCGCCTTCCGATCTCTTGTCGCCGACCACTTTCCTGTTGATCACCGGCTCCCCTCCAGATGTCTGTGCCCTGGTTGCCGTGGGTCTGTGTTGTTGAGCCTGACCCGCTCTCTCTGCCCGACCGCCAGACCCACTCTGTGTCCCTCCGGACAGGCTCCTGTGTCTGTGATTCTGTGTAGTTGGAATCTGCTGCCTCCTCACTAAACTGGCCCCTGGCCCAGCACTGTACCCAGTCCTCTCCTGGACGGTGCTGTATCGCTGGCCGACCCTGCTGTTGTGGCTGAATCATTCCACGATGGACCCCCCGCTTCTGTACCAACTGGCTGCTCCGCACCTCCCCCACAGCCCCTTCTGCTTGTTCTGTACATCTGCGGTGGGCGGGGGGGGGGGAGCCGTGATCTGTGTTGTGCTCTCTTCCCCTTGGGCCCCCGCCTCCGCGCCAGGATCCTCTCACCTTCCCTTGACTGGTCATCCTGGTCGTTGTTGTCCTGGAGGGCCGGGGAGCATCCCCCCGTCTCCTGCGGTCTCCTCCTCTGAGAGACGCTGGGGCCTGTGTCCGAGCTGAAACCTCTCCAGCAGCCGGGACCGCCGCGCACGTGTTGTAGCCGCCCCCCCTTCCGCTGGCGCCTGTCCCGTCCTCACCCGCTATGGCATCCAGCTGCTCCCGCAGCCAGTCCGCGCTCCGAGCGGCAATCGCCGATCTCAACTGTCCGATAAACCCCCCTCCATCGCCGCCATGTCACATGGAAAAGATGCAGAGCGGTGAGAGCAGCATGTAATCTCTTTCTCCTCTGCTCTGGAATGAACGTCACTTCCTCTCACTGCACTATAGTCATATGACCTGCCCAGATCCACCCCTTTTCTAAAAGGGGAAACTAGCCTTAAAGCGGCACTGTGCTGTCCAGCACTGTCATGCCGTCCCTATGCCCATTTCTTTTGGTATTGTGGCTCCGGGACTTTCTTGGCAAACTTCTGGCAAACTTCAAATCATTGAAGGAAGGTTGAATGAAAAAAATGTACCAAGACATTCTTGATAAAAATCTGCTGCCATCTACCAGGATGATGAAGATGAAATGAGGGTGGACATTTCAGCAAGACAATAATCCCAAACACAAAGCAAAGGAAACTCTCAATTGGTTTCAAACAAAGAAAATAAAGCTGCTAGAATGCCCCAGCCAATCACCTGACTTAAATCCAATAGAAATTCTATGGAAAGAACTAAAGATCAGAGTTCATAGAAGATGCCCACGGACAGGGCTGTTTTTTCCACTGGACACGCTGGGCAGTTGCCCGGGGACCCCACTTGTCTGGAGGGCCCCATCCAGGGCCGATCCTCAGCTCTGCAATCTGCTGCTTTAGTTGACTGACTGCACTGGTTGCTCACTTGCTAGAATCGCTGGCTGCCCGGCGTCTAGCTAGCGTCCAGTGACGTCAGTCAGAGGCTGCGGCCACCCCAGCATTCATAGCGCGCTGCGGTCGCCCCAGCATTCATAGCGCGCCGCGGCCGCCCCAGCTGCTAGTGAACAATCTCCGCCCACCTCCGCTATGTTCTTCAGACAGCATGGAGAGGGAGCAGAGCGGAAAGACAGCCCTTGATAGTTGGCGCTGCCTTGCTGCTGTGAGTGACACACTGTACTGCACCAGGCCCGGCGGCCTCAAGTAAGTCTAACACTGTCTACTTAAGTAAGTTCAAGTTGTGCATCACACAGCCACTGTCTGTGCCCCTCAAAAGCTGCCACTATGCCCATCAAACACAGCCACTGTGCCAATCAAAGCTGTCACTGTGCCCATCAAACACAGCCACTGTGCCCATCAAAGCTGCCACTGTGCCCATCAAATACAGCCACTATGCCCATCCAACACAGCCACTGTGCCCATTAAACGCAGCCACTGTGCCGATCAAACGCAGCCGCTGTGCCCATCAAACGCTGCCACTGTGCCCATCAAAAGCTGCCACTGTGCCCATCAAAAGCTGCCACTGTGCCCATCAAACACAGCCACTGTGCCCATCAAAGCTGCCATTGTGCCCATCAAAAGCTGCCACTGTGCCCATCAAACACAGCCACAGTGCCCATCAAAGCTGCCACTGTGCCCATCAAAAGCTGCCACTGTGCCCATTAAATGCAGCCACTATGCCCATCAAATGCTGCCACTGTGCCCATCACAAACTGCCACTGTGCCCATCAAACTCGTGTTATATTGTTCAAACGTTGTGTTAATGTTTAAACACTGATTTTGTTGGAAGTACTAAGAAATATAGCCTTATTGATAATTTGCATTTTTATTCTCATGCGTGATTTTGTAGACAGGGCCTGAGTGCACTGTATTGCCCGGGGCCCTATAATGCTCTTAAGATGACCCTGCCCACGGAACCTTCAAGATTTGAAGACTGTTTGTGTGGAAGAATGGACCAAAATCACCCCTGAGCAATGCATGCGACTAGTTTCTCCATACAGGAAGCGTCTTGAAGTTGTAATTACCAAGAAACAATTTTGTATGAAGCATTAAATACATTTCAATTGGCCAATACTTTTTCCCTGTGTCATTCCATTTTACTACACATAACTTAATTTCTGAACTTATTTGTTTTAGTTTCTATGTATAGATTGCATGGGTTGTCAGCGACATGTGGTGAACATTTTATGTCAATAGCACCTTTAGAAATATATTTGACAAGAAAAATGGTGACATGTTCAATACTTATTTTACCCATTGTATATATACACAGTGGGGACGGAAAGTATTCAGACCCCCTTAAATTTTTCACTCTTTGTTATATTGCAGCCATTTGCTAAAATAATTTAAGTTCATTTTTTTTCCTCATTAATGTACACACAGCACCCCATATTGACAGAAAAACACAGAATTGTTGACATTTTTGCAGATTTATTAACCACTTGCCTACTGGGCACTTAAACTCCCCTCCTGCCCAGACCAATTTTCAGCTTTCAGCGCTCTCACACTTTGAATGACAATTACTCAGTCATGTAATACTGTACCCAAATGAATTTTTTGTCCTTTTTTTCATACAAATAGAGCTTTCTTTTGGTGGTATTTGATCACCTCTGGGTTTTTTATTTTTTGCACTATAAATGAAAAAAGACCGAAAATTTTGAAAAAAAACGCATTTTTCTTAGTTTCTGTGATAACATTTTGCAAATGATTAATTTTTCTTCAAAAATTTTGGCCACAATTTATACTGCTACATATCCTTGGTAAAAATAATCCAAATTAGTGGATATTATTTGGTCCGTGTGAAAGTTAGAGAGTCTACAAGCAGGGGCGGATCCAGAGTCTTGTCTCGGGAGGGGCACTGTCATAAATAAGTTTTTTTGAGGCCAATTTATCAGGGAAATGCTGATGTTGGCGCTTCATTCATCACTGCACCATGGTTGTTATGGTTGTTATGATTAAAGCACATTATTTCTATTATTACATTGTAATATAAAATGAAATGCTTAAACTCACCATAATGCAGAATCAGTGGGAGCCCTGAGTGTGTCACTTTCCACCGTCGCCTGCCACACGTTGCGAATTGTCACTTGCCTGCCACTAGATGCAGATTGTCACTTGCCACGTCACCTGCCGCACATTGCGAATTGTCACCTGCCACACCTTGCAGATTGTCACTTGCCACGTCACCTGCCACACCTTGCGGATTGTCACTTGCCACACATTGCGGATTGTCCACTTGCCACATTACCTGCCACACCTTGTGGATTGTCCACTTGCCACACCTTGCGGATTGTCCACTTGCCACGTCACCTGCCACACCTTGCAGATTGTCACTTGCCACGTCACTTGCCACACATTGCGAATTGTCACTTGCTACATCACCTGCCACACATTGCAGATTGTCCACTTGCCATGTCACCTGCCACACCTTGCGGATTGTCAACTTGCCACGTGACTTGCCACGTCACTTGCCACACATTGCGGATTTCCACTTGCTACACCTTGTGGATTGTCCACTTGCCACATCACCTGCCACAATTTGGGGATATTCACCTGCCTGCTAAGGTGGTGTTTTGTCTGTTTCTTGCTGTGTCCCAGACTCAGGCAACAGAGAGATAATGTAATCTCTCTGCTGCCCACGCTGCCTGCACAGTGAGGGCGGAATTCAGTTACTGCAGAGACGCAGGGCGGTGAGAGATGATCTCATCTCTCTGCTCCCCGTCCTTCGGGTCGCTCACGCCAAGCCGCCCACACACTGACGCGGCAGCCCGGCCCGCCCACAAACTGTGTCGACCGCTCGCAAACCTCGCCGCCCGGTTCGCCCGCGGAGAGACCTGCGGAGCGGCTCACGGAGCTGCCCGCTCTCTTATCTGCCAGGCCCGCAACCAATTTCTCGGGGGTGGCAATTGCCCCGTTGCTCCCCCCCTGGATCCGCCCCTGTCTACAAGCTATGGTGCAAATCATAAAAAATTGATCACACCTGATGTACTGGTGGCCTATCTCATTTCTTGCGACCCTAACAAGCCAGGAAAGTACAAATACCCCCCAAATGACCCCTTTTTTGAAAGTAGACATTCCAAGGTATTTAGTAAGATGCATGGTGAGGTTTTTGATGTTGTAATTTTTCCCCACAATTCTTTGTAAAATTAAGATTTTTTTATTTTTTATTTTTTTTCCCCACAAAATTGTCATTGTAATAGGTTATTTCTCTCACATGGCATGTGTATACCACAAATAACACCCCAAAATACATTCTGCTACTCCTCCTGAGTATTACGATACCACATGTGTGGGACTTTTTCACAGCCTGGACACATAGAGAGGCCCAGCATGCAGGGAGTCCCATCACGTGTTCTAGGAGCATAAATTACACATCTAACTTGTTGACTACCTATTACACTTTTGAAGGCACTGGAGCACCAGGACAATGACACGTGACACTGATGTGGCACTGATGACAGATGGCTCTGATACGTGGCATCACCTGTCCAATACAGTCCCAACAGTGAAGCATGGTGGTGGCAGCATCATGCTGTGGGGGTGTTTTTCAGCTGCAGGGACAGGACGACTGGTTGCAATCGAGGGAAAAATGAATGCGGCCAAGTACAGGGATATCCTGGACGAAAACCTTCTCCAGAGTGCTCAGGACCTCAGACTGGACTGAAGGTTTACCTTCCAACAAGACAATGACCCTAAGCACACAGATAAAATAACGAAGGAGTGGCTTCACAACAACTCCGTGACTGTTCTTGAATGACCCAGCCAGAGCCTGACTTAAACCCAATTGAGCATCTCTGGAGAGACCTAAAAATGGCTGTCAACCAACATTTACCATCCAACCTGACAGAACTGAAGAGGATCTGCAAGGAGGAATGGCAGAGGATCCCCAAATCCAGGTGTGAAAAACTTGTTGCATCTTTCCCAAAAAGACTCATGGCTGTATTAGATCAAAAGGGGGCTTCTACTAAATACTGAGCAAAGGGTCTGAATACTTAGGACCATGTGATATTTCAGTTTTTCTTTTTTAATAAATCTGCAAAAATGTCAACAATTCTGTGTTTTTCTGTCAATATGGGGTGCTGTGTGTACATTAATGAGGAAAAAAAATGAACTTAAATGATTTTAGCAAATGGCTGCAATATAACAAAGAGTGAAAAATTTAAGGAGGTCTGAATACTTTCCGTCCCCATTGTAAATATATATACTTTATAGGTGTCAGATAAAATACCCTGAGCAATACATCCATCTCAGTAATGATGCATTTATAAGTATCATTACGTGAGAAGCTTAGCTGATAATTAGCACTATGGTGTTGTGCAAGGTATAGCTATAGCATATGTAATTGTGGCAATTAACAGTCTTGTCTCAGCTAAAAAAACATTGCTTATAGCAAATCATGCAACATTCAAAAGAAGCCAGTTGTAAACAACATTCATGCTCTGTCCTAGCAAATTGAGGCAATAACAGAATGAAAGGAAAAGGGAAGTAGAATGTACACCGTTCCAAGGCTGTCTGCAAATTAACCACTTCCGAACCAGCCGCTGCAGTTTTACTGCGGCAGGTTGGTTCGGCTGGGCAAATCGACGTTACCTTACGTCGTTTTTCCTTTTGGCCACTAGGGGCGTGTGTGCCTGCAGCATGTGCCCGGAGCCGATGCGAGTGCCCGGCAGGTGCGATGACCGCCTGGCACCCGCGGTCGCTCATGACAGAGCGAGAACCGGGATCTGTGTGTGTAAACACACAAATCCCGGTTCTTTCAGGGGAGTAGAGACAGATCGTGTGTTCATACTAAGACATTAATTTTGTTTGGATACAGCGTCGCACGACCACGCAATTGTCAGTTAAAGCGACGCAGTGCTGCATCACAAAAAATGGTCTGGTCATTGAGCAGCCAAATCTTCCAGGGCTGAAGTGGACACAGATCTCTTGATACTGCTGTGGCAACAAGACTGGGTGCCTGCCAAGGTCCACAACCTGGGAAATCAATGCCACAAAGAGAAAAAGCGGCACATCCAGAGATGAAGAAAATGCAATGATTAAGCACTGGAATGATTAAGCACTTTGTGTGAAACACGTCTGCTGAACAGTGTGGATCCCTAGTGTGTCATGTTTTTTAACCTTTGATTATGCAATAAACCAACACATTTTTTTCATCTCTGGATGTGCCACTTTTTCTCTTTGTTGAACAGAATGAAAGCATTCAGTTTACTATTTGAACCAGGGTTACAACAAAGGCATATACAATGTATATCTACTTATATCGGTAACATAGCGGCACACACAGAAGTAACCTCTCACTGCCATCAACTCTCTGTGAGCAACATTCTCGGCTTGCAGAGATAAGTGTGGCATTGTAATGTTTTGCATGGAGTTTCCCAGAGTTGCCATTGCTCTATGGGTGGAAACGGAGAGACAACATCACCCAATTGGGAATTCTAGGTAAGGCCCAGCCTAGCCTAACCAGATTACAGCCCCATTATCGAGCCCAGGCTCTTCATCCACATCTGTCACAAATTCACAATCAGGAGAACTCCCCCTTGAGGTAATATTCACTTGTCACTGGAAGTGCCTAATAACAAGATAAAGGCTTTCTGTACGCATCAGGGAACATAACTTACAACAAATAACAATTAATTCATAGTCACTTTTGTACATTCTCTTTGTAAAGGCTGCAAACAACTAACTCTACTGGAGGGACCCATGTCTACACATTGTCTCAACTTGCTGATAGATATTCCTCCCAACTAAGAGGTGCCATGGCTTCCCTTCCCTAGTTCATAGAATTAACCTATATTCATTAGTACTTTAAATAAAATCGATTTTAAACAATAAGAAAACATGCCATAAATCAAAGACTAATCAACACAAAGGGCACAGTACAGGGGGGGGGAGCAGAAGGGCATAGTACGGGGGGGGGGGGGGTCAGGAGGGCACAATACAGGTTCTGGGATGTTTCCCGGGACACAGCCATCCCGGCACAGTTTAGTAAAAAGTTTGACTGTCCTGGCAAAGCCGGTATAGCTGGCAAGTATGATGCAATGCAAGATTATCATGAGGCCCCCATGCACCTGGGGCCCCTGGGCAGTGTCCAGGAGTGCCCATGCATTAAGACAGCCCTGCACAGTGACACTGACAGCAGTGTGCAACAGCACAGATGATGATGACACCTCACGGACATGACACGCCCCCTCCTGAGTCACAGTGACAGTCTCTCTCCATGCCAGAGGATCCCTTCAGTCCACCCCAGTCCAAACAGCACTGACAGTCCCGCTCCTGGCTTGCCTTGCTCCCATTCCATAGACCCGCATAGAGGCTCCAGCCCCTCCACTCAGCTCCCTTGCACCATGACATCACACGACACGCTCAGGCACCGCCTCTGCCAGGCCCACCCCAACACCCTGTAGCAGGAACTCCACACTTGGATGGTCTAGGCCAGCTCTGAATGCGCAATTCTGATCCGAGCCCCATAGCCATGTTTTTTACTGGCAACCTTTTCCTGTCCCTGGCAGGAGAAAAGTGCATGTTTTTTTACTATCTGCCAGTAAAAATAATGATGGTTGGCAACACTAACGCCCCGTGTGAGCGAGGCCAAAGGCTTTATTTTCTGCTACAGGACAATGCCGTGGAGTATTACTTGATCTCAGTCAGAATGTTGCTCCGCTCTTAGGTCTGGTTCACACCTATGCAGGTTGCAGTTGATGCATATTCCAGGTGCATTTTGCGTTTTTCAATACACGTTTTTGATCCATTGAAGTCTATAGAACCAAAAACACAATCTGCCGGTCCATGGTCCTTTCCATAAAATGCACAGATGTAAATGTGACCCATAGTAAACCATGTTACATGGACTGTAGCGTGTTTCTGCAAAACTAAAAACACACTAAAAAATGTATATAGTTGTGAACCAGGCATTATAAAGCAATAAAGTGCATCCAGATTCAGGTAAAGAGCTCCCTGCATTGCATTTAATTGGAATTTATTTCAAATTCTGTTACATTTAATCAGAGTTTATCTTGAATTCTGTGTTTTTACCTAGACGTCTCCTTTAAGCTGCAAATCTCATATTCTCATGAACGACATCAAATATTCTATAGAACGGGTATGCTGGCAGCTTTGATTTCAAACCACATGGAGATCCAATATTAACCACGGAGCTCCCTGCCTGTAGAAGAAATATATTTTATGACTGCATGCTAATCTGTAACTCCCACCAGAACCCCCCCTCACCCTTCAACATGTCAGATGTCTTTTGGGCACCATTGCAGAGACTGCTCGGTTGCTATGACTGATCACCATGGCAACAAGCATCACCTAATTCATTGCACACTCTCTCTCACACACACACACACAGCACAGGGAGAGAGAGAAAGCCCTGGCTCACCAATGCTGGTCTACTAGCAGATTGGAGCAGCCATTTCTGATACCCAGAAGACAAAAGAAAAAGAGAGACACAGGTATTGTGCATGCTGCCACATCCTCTGACCGGCAATCTGTCCTTTATGGCACAGGTCTTCAGCCTTTGCTGGGAAATGATTGCATGCTCCTGGAGGGTAGATACTATTGGCTTAATGCATCTGCGAGCAAGTCTGTTTTCAGCCTCAAAAGCAAAAAGCAGAGCTTCTATGGAAGCAATAAGCCACATACATGGACATATTTAATAATGCAAGAGCAAGGAGCGAGCGTTTGGGGCAGCCAACAGCAACCAATCACAAATCCGCCTCTATCCATCTGCAGGTGCTAAAATAAAAAGGATTTCCATCACCTGCATTGGATTAGCACTCGTTGCAGCTAAGTACAATCGCTCTTTGCTTTTAAATAATCCCCTCCAGATTTGTGGGCGCTCATAATACAAATTAGCGCTCTATTAGGGCACGAGCCTATTTATTATGCATGTGTTGCTTGTATGGGATTTGAAAGGGGTGGTGGTGGTGGTGGGGGGGGAGGGGGGCTGGGGGAGGGGTTCTGCAGGCCCTGCCAGAAATGAAGTGGTTAATGAGTGATCGGCATTAACTGACTGGCTATGAACAGCACTGACACTGCAGATAGACAGTCGGCTGTTCTGCTGCATTGGAAACTGTACGGTGTGCACTTTATACGATGGGATTTACTGCGCTTCGTGGGTGACATTCCACATTGTTAAAAAGTAATAAAGAATATTTGATCAATGCTATTTATTTTTTTTGTATAGATTTGATATTTGATGTGTTATATTCTAATTATATATCATTATATCTCATTCTCAAGCTTGACCTGGTCATGCAATGCCCTATTTTATTACTTATAATTGCACTTAGGGCAGTAGAGATCATGCTGTCATGGGTACCTAAAGTGGTATTAAACCCAAAACCAAAAATGTATTATATTGCATTTAACCAATGATTAGATGTGGTGGCTGCATTCGTTTTCATATTTAGATATGAATCGGATCACACTTGATTGCATGACAAGGGAAATAGCATTGGTTACTATGGAGCCTGCTCACATCAATGTAGTGCAGCTGCGATCCGACTTTGGGAAAGGGTCCTGTGCTTCTTTGGTGCGATGCAGTGCGATTCTGTGGTCCATAGACTTATTATTGTTATACAGGATTTATATAGCACTCATAGTTTGCACAGCGCTTCACAACATGGGGGCAGACAGTACAGTTGCAATAAAATTCAATACAGGAGGAATCAGAGGGTTCTGTCTATTAGAGCTTACAATCTAGAAGGGAGGGTCAATTGATACAAAAGGTAATAACTGTGGGGGATGAGCTGATGGAGCAAAAAAAAGTGCAGTTGTTAGGTGAGGGGGCAGGATAGGCTTCTCTAAAGAGAAAAGTTTTCAGGGATCATCTAAAAGCGAAAAGAGTAGGAGATAGTCGGACAGATTGGGGTAGGGAACAAAAAGGGGGCTTCCATCATAACAAGTATAGAGCATGGTGGTCCCATCCCTTACATAATAGACCATAGAAAGAAGAAAAGTCCCCCTTTAGTTGGGACTTTGACAGACCACCAGCTCTTGAAGAAAAAATATATGTTTTATTGATATGCTTAAAAAAGACGTGAAAGCGTCTATAACACAGGATAAAACCATTCCATACATGATAGATACAAAATCAAACAGTAAATGTATATGAGATAAAAATAGTGGATGTACTCTCATGGGGGTAATGTACCCCCGTACCCGACGCCTTTCCAGTGTTCTGGCACCTTCCCCAGCACAGATATTGCAGCTGTATCCAAATTATGAAAAAAAAATAATTGCAACTGCAATTGAAAATCACATTAAAAATTGGATCAAAATCGCACTGCATCAGTGTGAACTTAGCTTTATTCTGTTGAGAAGCAACAGACTTACTGGCAGGATCACCAGGTGAAAATAAAAGAAAGCTTAAAAAAAGAAAATGAATGCAGCCACCACATCTAAGAATTGGTAAGCTGCAATATAAGATGTTTACTTTTGAGTTTAAAGTGGTGTTCCACCCTAAAAAAAAAAAATGCATGACTGTGCCTAAAAAAAAAAAAAGAAATTATTTTTTTAACTTACCTCTAAATGCCTGTTGCTAGGGGGTCCCTCGTAGTCTGCCTCTTTCAGTGTCTGGGCTGGTGACATCACTTCCCCCTCAGCACAGGAAGGACTCGGCTCTGTTCCCTCCCACTTGTCAATCATCTGGGACCCATTAGAGGTCCCAGGTGACTGAGCGGCCAATCACGGCGCACAGCGCTGCTCGCGCATGCGCAGTGGGTGCCGGGCTGTGAAGCCACAGTCCGGCGCCCACAGTTGCAATGCCGGCACCGCCGAACGGAGGGGGAGACGAGCGGGGCTTCTATCCCCCGCATCGCTGGACCCTGGGACAGGTAAGTGTCCAATTAAAAGTCAGCAGCTGCAGTATTTGTAGCTGCTGACTTTTAATTTTTTTTTTTTTTTTTTAAATGGGCCCTCCTCTTTAACACCGCATTAAAGTAAACCAGTCATAAGAGATATATTAGGGCTGCTGTTGCTGATACTCTTCCGAAGGAAAGTTGCCTGTCTGTTACTGACCCAGACAGATAGGGGATCAGAAAAGTCAGAGAAATGATAGAATCCCTGATCCGCACTCTCAGTGACTCAGAGTATTGAAGTTTAACCCCTTCCCGCCGACCGTACGCATATGTGCGTACTCGGCTTTCCGGGGTTATACCGGGATGATGCCCGCAGCTGCAGACATCATCCCGGTACCGTTGTTTTGAGCGGGCGATCGGCTACCCATATATAACAACCGATGCGGCTAAAAGCCGCTCGGCTGTTATACCGGAGGAGCGGGAGGGGACATCCCCCCCTCCCGCCGCCTCCCGCCGCTCTTACCGGGCCTCCCGTGCGATCGGGAGGCCCAGTGTCCAATCGGCTGCCTTTGGCGGCTATGGGCGGGCTGGAACGAAGCTGTGGGCGGCTTCGTTCCAGCCTTCTCAATGTAAACGCGGAAGCGACGTCATGACGTCACTTCCCGTTTACTCGGCTGCCAATGGCGCCGAATTTAAAAAGATACACAGTATTCAGGATCGCCGTTTTCGGCGATCTGAATACTTTGAAGTGCAGAGGAGGGATCGGGGGTCTTTTAGACCCCCGATCCCTCCATAAAGAGGACCTGTCACCACCTATTACTGTCACAAGGGATGTTTACATTCCTTGTGACAGCAATAAAAGTAAAAAAAAAAAATTTTTTTTAAAAAAACACAATTTATAAGTCTAAAAATAAATAAAATAAATTAAAAAATTTTTTTTTTTAAAGCGCCCCGTCCCCGCGAGCTCGCGCAGAGAAGAAAACACATACGGAAGTAGCGCCCGCATATGTAAATGGTGTTTAAATCACACATGTGAGGTATTGCCGCAATCGTCAGAGTGAGAGCAATAATTCTAGCCCTAGACCTCCTCTGTAACTCTAACCTGGTAACCATAAAAAAAAAATTTAAAGCGTCGCCTATGGAAATTCATAGCTACCAAAGTTTGTCGCCATTCCACGAGTGTGTGCAATTATAAAGCGTGACATGTTTGGTATCTATTTACTCGGCGTAACATCATCTTTCACATTATACAAAAAAATTGGGGTAACTTTACTGTTTGGATTTTTTAAAATTCATGGAAGTGTCCCTTTTCCAAAAATTTGCGTTTAAAACACCGCTGCACAAATACCGTGTGATATAAACTATTGCAACAATCTCCATTTTATTCTCTAGATTCTCTGCTAAAAAAATATATATAATGTTTGGGGGTTCTAAGTAATTTTCTAGCAAAAAATATGGATTTTAACTTGTAAACACCAAATTTCAAAAATAGGCTTAGTCATGAAAGGGATAATGCAGTGTACTTTTTCGGTCAAAAATCAGACGGACTTTAGATTTGGAACATGTTTCAAATCTTTCCGACGGTAAGATCGAGTCCGGTCGAAAAATCCGCTCGTCTGTATGCTAGTCCGATGAACGAAAACTGACGCTAGGGCAGCTATTGGCTACTGGCTACCAACTTCCTTATTTTAGTCCGATCGTACGTCATCCCGTACGAATCCGTCGGACTTTGGTGTGATCATGTGTAGGCAAGTCCGTTCGTTCGAAAGTCCCTCGGAAGTCCGTCAACAGTCTGTCGAAAGTCCGTCGGAAAGACTGTCGGACCTTTGATGCCGAAAAGTCCGCCCGTGTGTACACGGCATAAGAGTCAGCATGACAGCCAGACAACTAGCTTTTTCAAAAGGGGCAAACAGTGGTAGCCTCAATGTTCTTTTATAACAGGGGCTGTGATTGCTGATCACATTCTGAAAATGCTTTTTGCGTAGCGATTTCTGGTTTAGGTATTTTCTGTATAAGTGTCTGAAAACAAAAATGCAACAAATGAAGTAAAATACAGAATTCTGGATTAGACACAAACTTGATTGGGTCTGTGATTTAACATACGTTAGGTCGACAGCCAGGCAACTTGTACTTTCAGAAGAAGACGTATAATTGCAGCCTTTATGTTTGTCCCATGTTCCCCTTTCATACAGGATCCAGACCTTTTATCACCATAAATATTACATGATCACTAGTTGGGAAATTAAAGTACCTCGCTCTCAGAACTAATGGTGCCCATACATGCTTAATTGTTTTTTTTTTTATCTGATCCATGTACAATTCAATCAAAAACAAATCCGCAAAAAAACTTAATAGCTGTACATTTCCTTCCGATAGATTTATGGCGGCCACACACACCTCCATAAATGATTGACTTTTCTGATTGACTATCCTGTAGGAATAATCTATGTATAGTGACAACCCATTTGTTCTATATGCCACACGGGGAGACATGGGGCTCGATCGATAGTTATAAGATAGGATGATAATTTATGAAAGTAAACTATCAAATGCATCTCTGTTCTCACCTTGTAATCTCATTGAACGATTGTATTCATTAACAGAGTATCCCAGTCCTGCTGATTGGTGTGAAACAATCGATAATATTCTACCCTCTTGATCAACTCAGTTTGATCAAATCTGACTGCAATTGAATCTAATGGTGTCTGTACACGTTTGATTTTTTTTATCTGATCGATGTGCTATTTGGTAAAAATGACTGAATCAATAATTTGTCTATTTGCCAGATTAGTTGTACCTTACATGATTGCAGTTTTCACTGTTTTTATATATTGTTGTTGTCGTTACCTGTCTTTGCCCTTTCTGTGATTCAATAAAACTATATTTGAAAAAAATTAAAAAAATTACTGCATCCAAAAACAATCGAATAGCCATAAACTTCCGTTCTGATTGATTTAAACTCAAATTAGATTTAATATGATCAGTTTGATTTGATTAACCGGGTTGGAATATTATTGATCGATTGGCATCAATAATCAGCTGCACTGACATACTTTGTTTATGAATACAATTGTATTTTGATAAACCAGATTATGAAATTACATAATGGAAACAGAGATATGATCGATAATTTAGCCATAGACAGAGCGGTTTTCCTTCCTGCAACCACTAACTGTGTTGATGGGGGGATCCCTCCAACGGAACCATTGTATTCTCCTGGCTGGGGAAACTGTCCCTGCCGGGAGAACACAGAGATTATTGCTAGCAATAATTGCATGTAAATCTGGCAGGCTGGTTGTACCCAAGTTGATTGATCAATGCCTGCGATACCTTCTCGTATGGCAAAACATGAGGTACGGCAGCAAAAAATCCCAATTTCTCCCATCTTTGTCCACCACCTTTTTTAACATGTTTTTGAGCGTTTTGTTGAATCTCTCCACAATACCATCAGTTTGGGGGTGGTGGACAGAGGTACGGAGATGGGAGATTTTGAACAACTTACACAATTCTGGACATAAATGGTGTGCCTTTATCCGTTAATAGCTCTTTTGGAATACCCACATGACTAAATATCTGGATAAGCTCTTTAGCAATAGTCTTAGCTGAGGTATTACGCAAGGGAATGGCTTCAGGATACCATGTGGCATAGTCCAGTATTACCAGTATGTGCTGATGACCCTAGGCAGACTTTTTTACTGGTCCCACCAGATCTACTATATGCCACTTCTTTCAAAAGGCACTTAAATTATTGGTAACGGTACCAGTGGACTGCGAAAATGGGACACTGGTGCAGAATACTGACATTCCGGGCATGACTCACAATATTTTTTGACATCTGCATGTAACCCAGGCCAAAATAATCTCTGGGTTATTCTCTCTTTGGTTTTCTCTATACCCAGATGTCCACCCATTACATGACCATGGGCTAAATCTAATACCACCCGGCGATAGGGTTTGGGAACCACTAGCTGCTCTACTTCCTACTCCCCTTGTTTTATCACCTGATACAGCAAATTATTTTTAAGAGCCATGTAGGGAAAAGACAACCCTACATTAGGTTCAACAGGTTCCCCATCCATTATTTTCATGTTTTCTCTGGTTCTATTGAGTGTGGTGGATGGGGTATATTTTTGGAGGATGGGGTAAACAGTTCAATGTCTGTATTTGCAGATGATACTAAGCTAAGCAGGGCAATAACTTCTCAGCGGAATGTGGAAACCTTGCAAAAAGATCTAAACAAATTAATGGGGTGGGCAACTACATGGTAAATGAGGTTTAATGTAGAAAAATGTAAAATAATGCATTTGGGTGGCAAAAATATGAATGCAATCTATACACTGGGGGGAGAACCTCTGGGGGAATCTAGGATGGAAAAGGACCTGGGGGTCCTAGTAGATGATAGGCTCAGCAATGGCATGCAATGTCAAGCTGCTGCTAACAAATCAAACAGAATATTGGCATGCATTAAAAAGGGGATTAATTCCAGAGATAAAACGATAATTCTCCCGCTCTACAAGACTCTGGTCCGGCCGCACCTAGAGTATGCTGTCCAGTTCTGGGCACCAGTCCTCAGGAAGAATGTACTGGAAATGGAGTACAAAGAAGGGCAACAAAGCTAATAAAGGGTCTGGAGGATATTAGTTATGAGGAAAAGTTGCGAGCACTGAACTTATTCTGTCTGGAGAAGAGACGCTTGAGAGGGGAATGGATTTCAATTTACAAATACCATACCGGTGACTCCACAATAGGGATAAAACTTTTTTGCGAAGGGGGTTTAACAAGACTCGTGGCCACTCATTAAAATTAGAAGAAAAAAGGTTTAACCTTAAACTACATAGAGGGTTCTTTACTATAAGAGCAGCTAGGATGTGGAATTCCCTTCCACAGGCAGTGGTCTCAGCGGGGAGCATCGATAGTTTCAAAAAACTATTAGATAAGCACCTGAACGACCACAACATACAGAGATATACAATGTAATACTGACATATAATCACACACATAGCTTGGACTTGATGGACTTGTGTCTTTTTTCAATCTCACTTACTATGTATTTAACTATATATGGTGTCTCTTAGTTGTTCCATACAAAAATCATCTTTCTTGACTTTTCTTGTTCATTATCCTCAAGCTGGGGGCGGGATTCTAGCCCCTCCTGCTCCCCCAGCCATTACAGTATAAGGAAAAGGATCTACCCCTTCCTTGGACACAGCAACAGTTTCCCTTTCAATTTTGAAATCAAAAGGGTCTGGAGTGAGTTGACTCTTTTTGTTTTCCCACAAACTCCAAAAGTGTGGAAAATCTCTCCCCACTAGGGCTTCATGAAGCAGTGAGGGTACCACCCCCACTGAGTGTGTCACCATTCCCTGTTCTCCAGGAGGTATCAACCTCAACCACAGCAGTCCGGTAGTCACGTGTGTCACCATGTATGCAAATAACCCCAATAGTGCTAGGGTGTAACTTTGCAGGATTTGCACAATCACCTTTAACTAATGTCACAACACAGAAACTAGCAGAGCAGTGACTGGCTTTTCATCAACTAAAATCACACACATTTGTTTTTCCATGCATCCTTGACATGATGCAGTACACGCCACGTGTGCAAAAAGAGACATACGTTTTCTCAAATAAGCAATATCACATTGCATTGGTTCATCATTTAGGGAACAGTTAGCAGCAATATGATGCATGGCATCGATAACATTTTATATGTTCTGTACCCAGTCCCCTTAACCTTCCTGACCTATTTGGCCAGTCTCCAGGTCCTGAGCCCATAGTCTCATTATCTGTAGCCACAGTCTTGTAATTTTTCCCCAAGCCCTTGAACGCTTGAACAATCTTACTGGATCCTCCGGGCGGTTTTTCACCCCTAGAGACATTGGGTCACGTATGGGTTCAATAAGTCCCCAGCAGCCGTATATATCTCTCCACCAGGTCCACCAGCTGGTTTGCAGACTTAGGGTCCCCATGGCGGAGCCACTTCCTCAAAGTGGCAGGGAGCACGCGCAAATAGCGATCCATGACCATACACTCTATAATCTTGGGGCCTGCCAAAGTCTCTGGCTGCAGACACTTCTTGGTGAGGTGTATCAAGTCATAAATCTGGGAGCGGGGTGGCTTGTCTGTACTGTATGCCCGTTGATGCACAGACTGCAATGGTGATGCCCAGACATGCCAACATCTCCGCATTCAGTGATTCATAATCCTGGGCCGCATCTGATTCCAGGTCATAATAGGCCTTTTGGGGTTCTCCTGTCAGAAAGGGTGCTAGCAGTCCTGCCCATTGCTCTTTTTGCCATCCTTCCCAAACAGCGACTCTTTGAAAAGTTGCAAGATATGCTTCCACATCATCTGCAGGTGTCATCTTCTGCAGGAAATAGCTGGCATGCACCATTTTCTGTTCCACTGGCAAAGGACCTGTGGACCCCTCTTTAATTCCACCAGGGCCTCCGCAAACTGGCGATTCACCTCCTGCTGCGCTGCAGTGGCCTCTGCGACTTGTAGGTTGGTTTCCTGCTGCTGGCGATTGGTTTCCTGCAGGGTTGCAGTGGCCCGCAGCAGGGCTTTTAACACATCCTCCATCTTTCCACTTGTTCATGAAGATGCCCGCCCAAATACAACATATGTCAGGGGTTAGCTCAAGGGGGATCACCTTCCCTGGGAAAAAGGTAGTCCAAACAGCAGGTTTTCTGTAAAAGTCTGGCTTGCAGCCAGTTTTATTTAAAAGGTTGCATGAAATTTTAAACAAACAAAACCGAAAATAAATCCTTGCCATCCAGACACTAACTAAACATTGTAGGTTTCCTAACTCAGAGGTTAAGGGCTTTTTCCCAGTCAGTTGCTGGTTATGACTTATATGACTTAGTCTTATAGGCTAAAACACATCAACTGACTTAATCTGCGTTTGTCCACTGTGGCTATTCAATAAAATAAAGAAATTTTAAGAGCAACAACCGGAGTGCGGATCATTTTTTCCACATTGCTCTACTCAGCCAGTGTCAGAAACCATGAATCAGACTGAGACAGAAGTACAGTTAAATCACACTTGTTTAATAATAATAATAATAATAATAATAAAAAGGTAAACAGAGTAAACATAGTCAAAGCATAACCAGAGTTCAGGAATCATAACGGATAGTCAGAGAAGCCAAAACATCAGGGAGCCAGACATGAGCGTAGTAGAACAGCAAGCAGGATCTGGAGCCAGAAGGAATGTCAGCCAAGCAAGTCTTTAACAGGAACACAGGAGAGCGTCTCTAGAGATGTGACCAAGGCGAAGGCAGAGATCATCTGAGCTGGATGGCTTAAGTAGGCAGGACTGACGAGCAGGATATCATCAACAGGTCAGTCACTGTGGAGAGAAAGTAGCTGGCAATTAGCCAACAGCTGAGCGGCCAGCTTTAAGGAGGAAGGGCTGAGCCCAGCCCTGACAGCCAGTGACTGTGGAACGAGCACCTAGGAGTTCTGCTATCTATGTGGTGTATGGGTAGTAGCACTGACTTTTCTGTTTATACTTCTCCCAGTCACCCACATAACAAAGATATGGCTTCCTGAGTCCCAGGCCAAGAGCAACCCTTTGCTCTAGTCCTGCTTAATTTATACCACCTATTGGTGGATACAAGTGGACCGCAAAATCAGGTCCGAAACAAACCCTGCCCAGGTGGCTGGTAAAACCCGGACCAGATTCCACCTTAGTTCTTTACAAAAGAACACATGCGAGGTGAAACATAACGCCCATAAATCAATTTGACGTTTAAAATGTCACAATATATATATATATATATATATATATATATATATATATATATATATATATATATATATAAATACCACTGGCAGTGATTCCTTAGATACAACTAAAAATGTAACCACACAAAATTATTGATATAAAACAAACTGAACAATATATTACATCAAGAAATACATTCAACAAGATCACCCAGGTGTCACAGTAGTCCAAGGTCATGGTGGCAATATCTTCTGTCCTGCAGGTCCACTCCTGACATAATGAAGCTGTTAGTCTGCAGTACTTTTTTTTTTACTTTCATTTTTTGATTGAAACTTTATATAATAAAATAGACCAGAAATATCAAATACAGTGACAACATATAATAAGATACAACATTCTAAAAAGAGATAGCATAAGTACCAAGAAAACAATACACAGTGAATAGAAATTTCTCAAGAAATTTCCAAGAGACACGACCCAAAAAGAATTGGCTAGTCAGGCTAAATATACATATCAAGTACATGACAGCGGTATCATCGACCCTTAATGGACTGTTGTAGTAGAAAATGAGCAAGATCCATGGTATAAAAAGTGATACAGCTACCCGTGTTATAACACGAGAAAGAATAAAGGGGAGAAAAGGAGGATAAGAAAGGGAGAAGAAGCAAAAGAAGATAAAGTTCACCCCAGCGGGGCCCCTAATAAAACCCTATATGGGCTTAAGCACCATAGTGTGGACACAACATCTTATTGAATTGTGAAATTGTATTATTCAAATGAGAAGTTGAATATTCCAAATTATAAACATCATGGATTGCAGTATATTTTTAATGTTTACATAAACCAATTTGTCATTTATTTCTAGTGATCATACATTTTTCCACTGGGTTACAAATACCAATTTAGATAAGGGTTTATGTCTATGAGACTGGATCTCAAACGGTGTCTCCAAATGTGTGTAGGGTTTCTGTAGGAAAACCCATTCTTACAGGCTGCTGTGTATTGACTACGCAATGAGCTCACCTGTGGGGGTTAAAGCTGAACGCCAGGCAAGCATTCACATACCCAGTTGAAATACATATTTCAGATCTGTTTTATCAGCCCAAAAATTTCCATAATTCTGTGTAGCCAGTCTTGTGATCCAAAGACTCCTGCTAGACACCATATTCAAGTCTCTGACACCTACTGCAGAGGCAGCCCACCTTGGTTGAGAACACAACCCTCCACAATTAACTTTTAAGCAAGAACAACTTGACAGAATACTGTCTCTCTCTCACAAAGTATCCATCTGTACCAAATATCAAAAACTGAATTATGAGATGGTACTTGACTCCAGCTAAACTTAAGCACATGTACCCATTCTCCTCGGATTGTTGCTGGAGGTGTGGGGACACCCTGGGAGATCTCCTACACATTTTCTGGACATGCAATCAACTCCAGAATTTCTGTGCCAAAGTAAGACAAATCGCCCTTGACCCAGCCTGGTTCCTTTTACACGCTTTTACATCATTCCATGGCGCGGAAGACTTATAAGCGATCAGCCTTACCCCACCTTTTTTAACGCGACCAAAAGCTGTATACCTGACCTCTGGAAGCAGATTCGACCCCTGTCTGTCGCTATGTGGCTGGCTAAGGTCGGAGAAATAAACAGAATGAAGGACCTCATCTCAACTGATCGAGGTACCCATGACAAATTTCTGAAGAGATGGTTTTACTGGCCTGAACTTACATTTTCTACAAAAGTACAAATTAAAAAAAAAAGTACTATTTTGGAGCAGTCTGAATCTGGGGCTCCCTCAAAGAAGGAGTTGGGATGTTGAGTAGAGGAAGTCCCCCCTTTTTTTCGCCAGCTCTGGTCCCCCCCCCCCATGCTATTTTTCCTCCCTCTCTTTTTTGGGTGTCCAGTCGGTTGCTGGGATTACTGTATTGGGTTGCTTTGCATAGTTTCCAGTTCTGGCTAGCTTCCTACCTATATAGATGTTTAGGTAAAAGGTTGAGGGGAGTTATAGTTCATCAATTGTGAGAACTTACTCTGAATCGCCCATGCCACCTGTGGATCTCTATCTATATGTGAAATTTTATCATGACATACTTGAACCGTGCTAAGTATGTTTCAACTAATTGAATCTGACAACTGGTGTTTGCATGGTATCTACTGAATACTTTGGCATGTACGCCCCTTATTTCTAAATAAAGAATTTATAAAAAAGAACACACCCCCAGCCTGCTGACCTGTGGAGAGATGACATCATCAGTACGCCAATGATCTCAACCCTTTGCTTACTCTGTTCTCTCCTCCTATCACCCTATTGCCTGTCAGTTTTCAATCCCCTTTTTAACTTTTTTCTTTTTTAAAGGCGGGAGGGAAACTGTATCATGGTACGGATATTTTTTGGTCTGTCCATATAGACATTATTATTACATTTTACTTCCTTTTTAATTTCACATCTGTTTTAAATAAAGAATATGTTGTAGTTGTTCCTGCTATTTCCATCTTTTTATGTTGCGTTTGTAATGAAAAATGTATTACATTTTTAATCCATTTTCAGTCCTTCTTTGCAAATTTGGTCTAGTGAATACTGAATAGGCTGCTAGAAAAACTAGAATGGATTGAAGACTGAAAACAAGGATTGGAAGCACAGTACAATAGCCTGCATTTAGCTTTTTATAATGGAATATGAATGTCCCTGTGACTATGCACATGTGTTGTATGGTTATATCTTCAACATCATTGGCCATACCTCCATTGGTATTCATTAGAAATAGCTATAAAATGACAGCATACATAATTTATTGAGATTTTAAATTACATCATTAATTTGATTTTCCATATTGCCATGACATTCATTGCCCATATAAGCTATTGTCACCCCATGCATGGGTTAGTTATCAGCAGGCGAATAGCCTGATTTGCAGTCATCATTTTTGCATGCTTGAGCACCTGAGATGAGAACCCTCAAAACAATGCCACACTGACATAAGCAACAACATAAAAAACCAACACTTTGGCTAGGTTCATACTAGCCTGTGCTCAGAAAAGTGGTCTGCAGTGAATGACTTTTTAAAGTGCAGCCCCACTTGGGTGCCTGTTTTTTTTATTTTCTTTTTTTTGCCAAATGCCAAGCATTTGGATATCAGTTGCAGCACAGACCCATTGACTTGAATGGCTGAGCCTGATAGGCGGTGCTGCCTGTCAAATCGACAGGCCACTGCATGCTACTAGTCCCCTTAGTCCCCTTTCACACTGGGGTGCTTTTCAGGCGTTTTATTGCTAAAAATACGCATATAAAGTGCCTCTCAAGCCACCCCAGTGTGAAAGCCCGAGTGCTTTCACACTGAGGCGGTGCACTTGCGGGAGAGCAAAAAAAGTCCTGCAAGTAACATCTTTGGGGCGGTGCGGGAGCGGTGTACACACCACTCCTCCCCTGTCCATTGAAATTAATGGGCAGCGATACAGAAGCGCCTGCAACGCATTTCGGCAGCGCCTCAACACGGGCACTATTAACCCTTTCTTCGGCCGCTAGCGGGGGTTAAAAGCGCCACCGCTGGTGGCCGAAAAGCACGCTATAACAGTCGTAAAGCATTGCTAAAACTAGCAGCGCTTTACCGCTAATGCCCACATCGTCATCGCCCCAGTGTGAAAGGGGTCTTAGAGTCTCAAAACATTGCAGTTTAAAGAGGACCTGAATTGTGAAAGCTGTGACCAAAAGGGCAAGCAGAGTTCAAAGAACTAGTCATCAGCATTGCCTGTGGTCTCTCTGCAGCTGACCTTTTCTCATTAGGCTTCATTTACACGGGACGTTTTAAAACGTCTCCTGAATGATTTAACTTGACAGATAGTATTAAAAAAGTCCATTGTGCCAGGTTTACATGCTGCGTTTAGCCACGTTTAGCCACGTTTGCGCTTACAAGAGCTTTTTACATTGAAAATAGTCAAAAATGTTTCTCCATTAAAAACGCCTGTAAACGAAACGTGGCAAAACGTGAGTTATCGTGTTTACACACGTTTACACGCGTTTACAAGCTGTTACAGGCGTTTCAAATGCCTCTGAACATCAGTCCTGAACGCATTTTTTTGCTTTCCAAAAAAATGCTTCTAAACTCAACTGCCTAGAAATGACTATAAACGCCCCTGTGTACATGTACTGATAAGATAACAGAGGAGAGTTCAGGGGCAGCTGAAAAAAACACCCAACTGATCCTAAACGTCCGTTTACCAGCAGCAGTGTACATGAGGCCTTACTGACTTACCTATGTGTGTGGACAGTAATCTTGGTAGAGACAGGGCTTTGCTTTCCTCATGTCAGATCTGTCCCCTTTTTGACTGATAACCTGATGATTAATGGACTAATGGTCCAGAAGCAGCAGAAGCGCAAAAAGCACAGATCCACGGAAAATTTGAAGTAGGCTGATGCTTGTCCGCAGGTCCTCACATACAGCATCCTCTCCAGCAAGGAGAACAGTTATCAACACAGCAGTGACATCCCCATACTAGCAGTCAAAGGCAGCAGTACTCGTTACTGTGTACTTATAAACCTTTCCATGGAAGGCCTTGTAAATCTTCGCTCCCTTTGGTGGTATACACTCTCTTGCTCAAGAATCTGTTCTGAATCAGTGTTAATTTTGACATCAAATTTCAATTTAGTTTTAGTTATAGTCTTTTGCAGGGCTTTTTTTCTCAGAGAAAAGGTGCAGGAACTCAACCATGCCCGCCACACACACATACCTGCCAAATGGCATCAAATAGTAGCTCTTCTCTCTGCATACAACCCCCTTCCTCGGCTGCCCTCATCTTCTACCCCCTCCTTAAAAGCTCCACCATTTGTCATATGTCTTACCTTTGTTGCAATATTAAGCTGAAACACCTATCTGGCTGTAGTACCTCCCAGCATACTATACTATACTACAGTCACTTGCAAGGGAGATCATGCAGTAGGAGCATCAACAACTGGTCGCCAGGGAAAATATGGAGACCACAGAGGGTGCAGCCTACTCTGCACCCTCTCCTGCCCATGACTGCACTGAACCCTAGGCACCTGTTCTGTATCTCCATTGTCCCTGTCCGCCACTCAGTGGGATCTGCGCAGGAGATCTGACCTGTGGGAGCTACTGGGAGATAAGCTATCACTTGTAAACGCAGAAGCTGGACTTCAGTGATAGTGGGTAGCAGGGAGCAGAAGACCTGAGCCAGAGGTGGTGGAACTGAGTTCCCCCTAGTTCCTGCTGAAAAAAAGCCCTGGTCTTTTGACTAAAATACCATTTTAGTTTTAGTCGTATTTTACTCTTTTGAATAAAATGCCATTTTAGTTTTAGTCGTATTTTAGTCAACTAAAATCTGATGGGTTTAGTTAAATTTTAATACATTATTTCTTTAGAACTGCCAAATATTATATACTCCTGGAGTAAAAATTTTATAAGATGTTTATTATTTATAGTATTAAGTAGGGCTGGTACTGATTAAAATTTTCGTGTTCGATTAATCGATTTTTTAAAAATCAATTAATCGACTAATTTCGATTAATTATAACGCACATACAGATCCAACTACTTTTAGCTGATTTAGCACAGTTGTTATGGCAACGGCCGAAGCCGGACATAGCGGGGCATGGCTAGGACGTCACACATCATAAACTCAGCCTCACCATGCCCATAATCTCAGCCTTACTGTGCCCATAATCGCAGCCTTACCGTGCCTATAATTGCAGCCTTACCGTGCTCATAATCGCAGCCTTACCGTGCCCATAATCGCCGCCTTACTGTGCCCATAATCTCAGACTTACCTGCCCATAATCGCAGCCTCACCGTGCCCATAATCTCAGCCTCACCATGCCCATAATGCTGTCTCACCGTGCCCATAATCGCAGCCTCGCCGTGCCTATAATCGCAGCCTCACTGTGCCCATAATGCAGCCTCACCGTGCCCATAATGCTGTCTCACCGTGCCCATAATCGCAGCCTCGCCTATAATGGCAGCCTCACCGTGCCCATAATGCAGTCTCACCGTGCCCATAATGCAGTCTCACTGTGCCCATAATCGCAGCCTCACTGTAGTCAGTGCATGTGCCTGGATTACACAGTCTGTGGGCATCTCCCGCTGTATGTCTCGGAGCTGAGTGTGAAAACTTTGGCCGCGCTGTGAGAAAAGTCCCGCCCTCCTCCTAGATCAGACTATCACACGAGCTGATCTAGGAGGAGGGCGGGTCTTTTCTCACAGCACGGCCAAAGTTTTCACACTCAGCTCGGAGACACACAGCGGGAGATGCCCGCAGACTGTGTATGACATATAGTGGAGGAGGAGGAGGGTGCGGACTGCACTGCACTGCACTGCAGCCACAGCTTGGCCCAAAGCGGCCCCAGGGCAGGCAGCCTACCGATCAAAAAAATTAACGATTAATCGAGGAATTAATCTTTCATTAATTTCATTTCCACAGCCCTAGTATTAAGGTTTGAATATGCACTACTACACACACAGATTTAGCCGTTGTGATATACATTCAGTTTAGTTTTAGTCAAAATCTTTTGACTAAAATGCCATATTAGTTTTAGTCATCTGAATTGTTTAAGTTTTAGTCATATTTCAGTTGACTAAATTTGTATTAAAAAATATTTTAGTAGACAAAATTACCACTGTTCTGAATGCTGTTTCACCACACTGTATTAAAAAAAAAAATCAAGAAAAATCATTGTAGCAGTACCTTAGATGACCGCACACTAAAGTTATGAGGCTGTAAGTACAGAAATACCTAGGCACAAGAAGTTCACTGCTATTTGCAAAGAATAATTTAACACAAAAGTGGATTTTATGCTGATTTTGGTGTGTGGCAGGTTGCTCCATTTGTGCTATATAACATTTCTGTTCCCTACAAGATACACTTTTAGAATTTAGGTCCACATCAAGACTTTGGGTCTTAAAACAATGATATACATTTCAGATTCAGTTTATAGCAATTACATCTGAATCAGTATCGAATATAAGGTCTGCGCTGTTATAAAGGAGGCTGCTAGCAGAAAGGATGATATCGTGCAGTATAATATCAGTATAATATCACAATAAAATTAAAGTGTACACTATATTGTCAAAAGTATTGGGGCACCTGCCTTTACACGCACATGAACTTTAACGTGTTACTAAACCCACAACAATAAAATCAGTCTGTATATGCAGCATTGCATGCTTGTTATACTCACTGTGGAACTCAAGGGGTTAATTCTCTGCATTGTGTAAAAAGGCTATTTTATCCTATATGCACAGATCCTTCCCTTCTTGCATTGTCTATCTTGGGAAGGCCAGCTAAAACACAGGCAGTAGCCAACCTGCACATGCGCAGTTATGTCTTTTATGCTGGAGAGAACATTTACTTGTTCTCAGAGCTAGCCAGGTCACATGATATTGACATCACACATGTGGGCGAGTATACAAGCTGCAGTGGAAATCTCCTCCTACCTGAACTCTCAGCACTGGAGAAAGTTTATCACTGACCGTGGTATACAGATAAGCCAAAAAGGTATATAGTGGCAATATTTTAATGTAAAAAGAAGACTTATAAGCTGTGGGCACTGTGGGGGGGGGGGGGGGGGCAGATGAACAATTTTTTATAGTACTGGGTTTAGTAACACTTTAATGGCATCCCAGTCTTAGTCCGTAGGGTTCAATATTGAGTTGGCCCACCCTTTGCAGCTATAACAGCTTCAACTCTTCTGGGAGGGCTGTCCAGTGAAGTTCCAGTGAAAGGAACTCTTAAGGCATCAGTATACCAAGACATTTTGGACAATTTCATGCTCCCACCTTTGTGGGAACAGTTTAGGGGATGGCCCCTTCCTGTTCCAACATGACTGTGCACCAGTGCACAAAGCAAGGTCCATAAAGACATGGATAAGGAGTTTGGGGTGGAGGAACTTGACTGGCCTGAACAGAGTCCTGACCTCAACCCGATAGAACATCTTTAGGATGAACTACACTTTTATACATATTGTATATACTTTATTTTTATTGTGATATTATACTGCACTTTAGGATTGATGTATTTACATTTATGTTGAATTTTGCACTTTATATAGTAATGTGACTAATGGTTGCACTTTGTGATTAATTGTTGCTATCTGATTGTGTGGCCCTGCAGGTGCTTTTCTTTATTAAACATCAATAAGCAGTAGAAGATTGGTTTATGATTGTTTACTCTGCATATCTCCAGCCTATTTAAAAATCCCACAAATTGTGTACATCATGAACTTCCATGTTTGTTGGAGAGGGCATCACAACTCAACCTCCATTTCTCCGTCATCCTGCCAAATAATTGTATGTAATCATTTCTCCATCTAGCAGCTGGTATCATAGACATCTGACTAACTGCTAGCCGTGACCAATGACCTTACAAACTACAGTAATGAACATTATGAATGGAGGTCAGGAAGCCATTTTGTTATTAATCACATCCATAGAGGAGAGCACAGCTGTGCATTGTTCTCTTGCTGGCAGTGTTTAACAAGATAAATTGTTGTTTTTCTTTGTAGTGGGACGACAAACACAGAGTTTATACAATGCATTACAGGAGCACGACATCCTGCATTTACTCCTTGTTCCTGCTGATGATAACGGTGGGGCTGCCCTTCATGAAGCTCGTCTTAGCGGAGGAACTGCATGGGACCACAATACCGCCAGAAAGTATGTCACAGTATTACTGCAATGCTAAGTATAAGCAGGCAGACTTCAGGCTGTGCTCCTTGGGAGGTCTATTTAAATAAGCCTCTTCAAAAAGAAAAAATGGCTTCCAGTCCACTTCTACATGGCAGAATTGTAATGGAAAGGAAAACTGTAATTTTTTTTGGAAATTTGTATTTACTTGTTTTTATGTTTAGCTGCCACTGTAGGGTACAGGAAGTTAAAGTGCTATTAAACCCACAACAGTAAAATAGTCTGTATATGCAGTAACGCATGCTTGTTATATTCAATGTGTAACCTAATGCCGCGTACACGCGATCGGACATTCCGACGACAAAATCCTGGATTTATTTCCGACGGATGTTGGCTCAAACTTGTCTTGCATACACACGGTCACACAAATGTTGTTGGAAATTCTGAACGTCAAGAACGAGGTGAGGTACAACACATACGACGAGCCGAGAAAAATTAAGCTCAATGGCCAGTGCAGGTCTTCTGCTTGATTCCGAGCATGTGTGGAATTTTGTGCGTTGGAGTTGTGTACACACGATCGGAATTTCCGACAACGGATTTTGTTGTCGAAAAATTTGAGAACCAGCTCTTAAATTTTTGTTGTCTTTAATTCCAACAACAAATGTCCGATGGAGCCTACACATGGTCGGACATTCCGACAACAAGCTCCCATCGAACATTTGTTGTCGGAAATTTCGATCGTGTGTACCATAAGGGGTTTATCCTCCAGATTGTTTAAAAAGGCTGTTTGATCCTGTCTTCTCTGATCCTCCACTTCTTCCACAGTCCCCAAACCATCTCCTGACAGTACAGACACTTGGGGGGCACTCTGCACATGCTCAGTTTAGTGTGTATTGCTAGGAAATTTATCAATTAGCACTGTCCAGACAGAGGGTCAGGGGTCCTGCAGCCTCATAGGGCAGTCAGAGTAGAATGAAAACTCCTCATACAAACTTTAACCAGACACTGAAAGAAGTCACAAGACTGTTCTAACTGTTGATGAGAAAAGGTATTTACAGTTTATATTTACTAAAATAATTGCATTTCTATGTTCTGTGTACAGTTTATATTTACTAAAATAACTGCATTTCCATGTTCTGTGCACTGTGGGAGACCAGATACAGTGAATGCAGGGTCCTGGGTTTAGTAACACTTTAATGAATGGCAGATGGATTCTGGGGTACTTATATCAATGGATTGCTAGACAAGAAATCATGTATAACCTGGGAAACAATAGTACCTTTAGGCTCTAGTCATACCATGGTGTTCCGTTTTGCGGGCATAATCGCCGCGATTCTGCCTGTGATTCGGGAACGCCGCAAATCGCAGAGCGCCCTTGCGAGGATTGCAAGGGCATCCCACGATTTGCAGCGTTTCCGCATCGAATGGTGTGAATGGAGCCTTAAAGTGTACCAGTCAGCATACCTAACATATAAATGGGGAACTAAAATGTTTTGGAGTAACTTTATTTTACTTAGGTTTATCAGTTCTTATTAAACTTTTACTGTTAACTGTTTATTAACTGTTTTATATGTGTTTTTACGATGTATAAAAAATCTTATATTGCACACATAAACATTTAATACAGGGCATAATGAGTGTTCTGTTTCAAATGCTGCATTATCATACCTTCTTAGACCCAGTCTGTCTGGACAGTCACCTGCTGACTTGGCACCATTCACTGGCAGCCTAACTCTTCAATAAGACACAAAAGTAGAATCCATTGCTATTTTACTTCAACTAATTACAGTGCAGAGGATGTTTTTCCAGTCTTTTGAAATGTAAGAAGACAACGACTTTCCTAAGCCCTGTCTCTGAAGTACAAACCTTGAATGAGGGAACATGGAAGAAATGGGAAGGGTCTAGCTATGACTGAACTAACCAGCACTAAACAGGAAGAAAAATCCAAAATCACATAGTAAACAAGTTATAGTGGCTCAAAACCTCCACTAGATATCAGCATACTACTGAACAGTAATAGCCTGATGCGGTTTTATACAACACATAAAAAGTACATGTAAGTGGGACAGAACAATGAGTTTTTAAAAAGTAGAGCACAGCAGAAGCTGTTAACCTTCAGACTCTCTCTTCTTTTGTCTCTAATTGAAACTTACTATGGAGTTGTCTGAACAGAGTAGGCAGGGTGGAGAGTCGGGGGAAGGAATCACTGTTCTAATACATTAACAGGTGTAAATTTCAGTATAAAGCAACTCTGATACTGTTTTAAAAGACAAAAAAACACATCTTGCAGTAGAAGAGTGTTCATACATATTTTTTTTGCCTCCATTGCTTTGATTTTCTCTGTCTTGCAAGACAGTCTCCAGCAGTATCTCCACTTCCATGTGCGTCAGATGCCTGTGTTCCATGTTGCATGCTGTGGTTCCATCCACCAGCTCTTACATCACTACTGTGTCCTGTAGTTATGTATATAGGAGTCAATGAGAGGAATCACAGCATGCACTGGAGAATGCAGGCATCAGCCACTCTAGGATGGAGCTCTACAAGAGAACAAAGATCAGAGGAATGGGCAGCAGAAACATTGAATATAAACCCTCTTCTATTGGAGGTTGGGCAAAACCTGCCAAAACCTTTTTTTTTCTAGATTTTTTTTAGACAGAGGGTGGGTTAGAAGCTCTGTTAACTTTTTGTTAATTTATTTGTACCCATCGGGGTGTTTCTACTAAAATCTTGTCAAGGTGTTAGATAGAACAGGAAGGAAAATCTTTCCAATGGGACCTGTGAACCTGGCAGAGGTATGAAACCTTCCTTGTTGTATCCAAGACTAAAAGAAAGTTTTGACTGGATTTGGACTTTTAGCTATTGTTAGGTTAGATTTTTTAGGCATGGTTGTTCCAGTTTTATGTAGATGGCCTCTTTACATCTTTTACAAATCAGTTGTTCTTTTTGTCCAAAAAAGTGGACGTTGTCCTCGAATTTGACAAAAATTCACACCTTTAGCCATATAACATCAACAATTGGCACGCTCCCCAGACTTTGTACCATCATGGTAATTAGTTGAGACAATCAACATCTACCTTGACACATTCAGTGGTGGTTGGATTACAGTAAATGAGATAGTAAATGTTGTTATAAATGCTGGTCATGTTGTACACCTCATTAAAACCCAAGATACTTCTATAGCTAAAGTCTTTAACATTACAAAACATGTACAATACAGGTGATTGACTACACTACTACTAGCTATTTTCTGATCTGGATAAAAAAGTACCTTCACAGACATACATTCCCTTTAATACCTTTGTCACTGGACTTTAAAAGCGTCACATGATCTATTGATCAACTTGGGTACAACCAGCCTGCCAGAATTTACATGTTGTATAACATGCTGTTATAGCCGCTAGCGATAACCACTGTTTTCTCCTGGCGGCGACGGGAGAACACAATGGCTCTGTGGGAGAGATATGCCTTTCAACACTGTTCGTATTGATGGGGGAAGCAAGCTAATTTCTTTCCTGGTTGCAGGAAAGAAATTCTGTCTGTCTATGGCTGACCTTATACCTCCTGTGAAAGAGCTTGTTGGGCTGAAAGCCTGGTGTGGGTGCATGTATAGTACACCAGTCCCTGTCTGCAGTATTCTTAGCCTCCCACATGACTGCTGCATGGTGACGAAATATACAATAGTTTACAAAGTTACAGCATTAGAAAATAAAAATAAACTAAAATTGACCTGAGACCATTATAGTTTCACTTAAAATGTATAGCTGGCACTAATAAAAGACTTTTTGTTTGAAACATTTGGCAACAAGCATTATGTGCATTGTTGCTTCATTATTGTAGTAGTAATGGAGTCAGCTTACAACAGTTGTAAGGGCTCATGCTATTTTTATTATTAAAAATGTAGGCTCTGGGGCTTATCCTTCGCTCACTCACTTAATGAGTCACTGACCTGGAACAAGATTGCAGAACACAAGTTCAGACTTTCAGTGACTGTATGCTTGTTCCAGGTTATTAACTCAACAGGCAGTACATCCGGATGTTAATCCTGGACCCTTTAGCAGAAAAAAATATGTCATCAATAGTAGTTTGCATAATGTTGTTCTCAGAGGCTTCCTTTAAATTAAACCAGTGAGAAGTGAAATGTGGAGGTTGTAATGGGTGACTTCTTCCGAAAAATGCTAGTTCCCAGGCTGTCATGCTATTATTATTCAGTACTTTGAGTCACTGACTTGGAATATAGTTTGCAAGTAAGGACTTCTGCCATTTAAACCCAGCAAAACAGCCACCCAGTGCTTACGTATATGGCTCATTGAGCCTCTATTTTTGTGTGTTTGCGCACATGGCTGTTTTGCAGAGTGCAGTTCTTCCAGCGCTTCGCTTAGAAAATCAGCCAGTCTGTAGCAGGTGAGGTCAGGCAGCAAGTTAAAAAGCTCTCAGCGCAAGCCTTAAAGCCTCATTCACAGGTGGGTAGTGATCCATACAACTGTGCGAAGGGCTGTCTTCACCTGTACAGCATGCACAGAAGTTCCATGCAGACCTGTACAGGGAGCTTATTCAAATCACTGACATGTGGCTAGCTGTGGGGACCTGCGCAGAACACCTGTACATCCTGCACAGGGGAAGATGGCCCTTCTGACGAGTGTATGTATCACTATGTCCATGAGACTAAGGCCTAAAAGACACTCAGAATGAATGTATACTAGACCCTGGGTACATGGACTCTCTACCAGTCATATAGGCTGGTACGGCTACACCAGTGCCATTCAATGCAGCATGATAAATTGTGATAGCTGGATTTGAGGTCCATTTCAGAGCATTGCTTAAATTGTTGTTTATTTTCAGGCCGACCTTGTGTGGACTGTCATGCCTTTGAATTCATGCAGAGAGCGCTGCAGGACCTCAAAAAGACAGCATACAACTTAGACTCACGGGTAGGTAAAGAACACAATACTCAATAACACTGCAATGCTATCAAATTTTCCTTATAACCAGAGAGGCGTCTTAAAAAGTCAACAGAAGAACGTAACATCTTTTAAATTGTTGTTAGATATGCATGACAAGAGTCCAGCTTGATGTAAATAATGTTATCAATGCATGTTTTGCGTTTTATTTATATTTTGCAAGTTTCTCTACACATGGGGGCAAGCCATATTAGATCCTGACCAGTGTAGAACAGATGTCCCCTACCTTTACCAATGGCTGAAAAGCCATACTCTAGACCCCAACTATTTACTTTACCTATCCTGATAAAGGAGACCACACAACAAATGGAGTGAAAATGGCCATAGCAGTTTTTTATTAACAAGTGTAGTAGAGTTTCTGGCCTTGTCCAGTCTAATGAGAACTTTCCAAGCTAAAGATAGCTGACATCCTTCTGTATGTGATGGGTTGTGAGGCATAGTGGGTGCAAGGTGGACAAAGCCATTGGGTGCCAGGCACTTCTTGGATGTAAAAAATGTTTTTATTTCTCTTAACAGTTCTTTTTGTATTTATGGGGGAAAGAGGGTTAGGGCCAGGACACCCTTAGAAAGTTGCTAATTCAATTGGCAGACTCAGAGACTTCAAAAGAAAACAGCCATGCAGGGAAAGGCCCCAGCAAGAAGCCACATCTGCACTTGCAGGAATGCTGTCTCCTATGGTAACAGTCTTTAACAGTTCCTAACTCAAACGTAACAGTTATTTCAGCTCCACTACAACTGCCTCTTATAGTTCTTCAACACTGAGCTCCCGGTCTCTCACTAGACCCTCTGGTTCACTGACTCTGAATCCCTTGAGCTACTCCAAGGTTTGCGGTGGTATCTCCCTCAAGCGTCACCCCTGCTTCTCTGCTGGGTCCCTAGCTTGGCACTCCAGATACTTCTTAAGCTTCACCCCTGCTAACCAGCAAGGTCCCTGGCTTGACTCACAAGGCTCTTCTGCAAGCATCTCCTCCGTGCCCTTTCGGTGAGAATGTGATTCTGGTACTTGCTTTAGTTACTCACTGTGGTCCCTGGTAATGGTGGTTGGTTCCTTTGTGGCGACAGCTTCCCTTCTACCTCCTACCACTGACGGGTTCTCTGGCCGGCAGAACCGTCACTTCTGGTTGGACTGCAAGCCGCAATCCCAACCCTGCACTGCTCTCTTTACTTCTGGATAGGCACTCACACAGCCTAGCAGCCAGATGCCCCTGGCATAAGCCCAATCTCGGGCCTAGCAGCCCAGGGTGTACGACACATGTCCACCCAGACAGCCATCCAGGTGGCACAGAACACTGATCAGCTGACCTCACCCAAATATATAGGTTCTCCCAGCAGGCCAAGGGATTCAAGAAAATCCCTGCCCATTGGCTGAGATACCCCATATACTCATAACCTGACCTTGGGTTGCCCTTCTCATGTCTAGTACCACCAAGTACCCGTTCACCCAGTGGTAGAAGAGAAAAGTGCAACAAGGTCAACCTTAGGGAGAAATCAATAGACTTCTATCAATCGACCAAGATAACTATTTTTTGCAAGTAAATTTGCGAGCAGCTCCCTGACTAAACCCCAGGGTGCTACACAAGTAAACTTAAAGCGGAGTTCCACCCAGAAATGGAACTTATGCTGATCCGGTTCCTCCCCCCCTCCTGTGTCACATTTGGCACATTTCAGGGGGGAGCAGATACCTGCCTAATACAGGTATTTGCTCCCACTTCCAGCAAAAGAGCGCTGCAGAATCCGCGGTGAACTATGCCATGTCCGGCCCCCCCCCCCCCCCGATGTCTTCTGGGAGACACGCAGGTCCCAGAAGACAGCAGGGACCATTCAGAACACGCAGCGTGACTCGCACATGCGCAGTAGGGAACCAGGCTTCCTGATTCCCTTACTGAAGATGCCGGCACCTGCACCCGGAGCCAAGGGATGGGTCGGCTTCGGGTGAGGACATCATGGGCACCCTGGACAGGTAAATGTTCTTATTTTAAAAATCAGCAGCTGCAGTATTTGTGGCTGCTGACTTTTATTTTATTTTTTTTCCGGCGGTACTCCACTTTAAATTAACATAAAGGAGAAACATTCCTTAAAGCGGAAACAGATCAGTCTCTAAGCCTGTTGGTCTTTGAAGGCACCCCAAACCTATATTCCACTATAACCTGCAGGACCTTTTACCATAATAGGCCTCTAGCCACAGCACACTGGCTCGGAGACAACATACTATCAATTTCCACATTCCAGTTAAACTCTCATTAACTGGAATACACCAGAGGGACACATACCACCGATGGGTCCCAAACCATTCACTTATCTTAAATTTCCTCCACCAGCAAAGACCAACAAAACACCCAGCTGCCATGACATCCATTAATTCAACAAATCCTAGCAATGAAAACATTTACAACAGGGAGGTTGGGTGGGAAGCTGTCTCCTGCATCCGCCGATCTATACTGGACGCCAGGGCTAAACCACCCCTCCTTAAGTTGCCTAAGACCCCCCAGCCACAATCTACCCCCAATCAGGTAAATCCCCTTCCATTAAACCCAAATTATCCAACTATTAACTCCTTCCTAACTGGTCTCCCCTCTTCACGTCATGTACAGTATGCCCTACGCTTTTCTTTTTTTTTTCTTTCTCGATCCAGGCCTTGCTTTACATATGTAGGTTTTTCTTCTTGCTTGACTGTGCTACACGATGGTTATGCTTTTCTTACAATGCAAGTCTACGAGTCAGCCAAGTCACTAAAACCAATGCACCCCCTGGCTGAATCTAATCGCAACAGTATTAAATACAGTCATAGTAGAAACCAATTTATCCAGCTTTACTGGCTAATTTAAAATATGGAAGAGTGAGCATAGAAAATGTTAGAGTCATATCAGCTACTAAGTCCCTGGCCCTGTCCGCTACAGTAGCACGCTTCTCACTGCTCGATCCATTGATATGATGAGCAGCCTCATTGACTGGGAGGAAGCACAGCTGAGCACAGACATCCTAGCGGGGGTCAGCATTGGCATAATAGATTGCCCCAGGTTTGAAGACTTCTGGGCTCTGTAGGAGGAAACTGAGGATATGTGCAGGAACCTTGAAGTGTCTTCTGTGGCAACACAGTATCAGTTTACTACAGTTGCATTGATTACTAGTTTACTTTGAAGATGACCAGCTTATCCACATAGGAACAGTTTACTACAGTTGCACTGATTACTAGTTTACTTTGAAGATGACCAGGAACAGTTTACTACAGTTGCACTGATTACTAGTTTACTTTGAAGATGACCAGCTTATCCACATAGGAACAAAGAAAATGCCAAAGCTATGTGGACTTCATTACAAAAGCTGCATGAGCGTTCAAGTCTAAACAGCAAACAGTTTTTGCTAAGAAAGTTGTACAAGAAGGCAAGCAAATGTGTGACCATGTGAATGCTCTGCTAGAGATCATAGAGCAGTACTTAGGAATCACAATTCAGTTGCCATTATCCCTATACGTAACCAATAACCTATGCCCTTATTGCTCCAACTACAAATACAAACCAAACAGTGGAAATATTTGACCCTGGATCTCATGGGAAGAGCCAATATCCTTAAGATGATTTACTTGCCTAATCTATTATATGTCATGGCTAATTCCCCTTGTAAAATTCCCAAATCCATTTTTTAAAATATAGAAGAGTCTCCCCCAATGGGGTTTTTTCGCAGCAAACTTAGAAAGATAAATTGGTTTAAAAGTTTTTTGTTTTAAATTGTAAACAATATGAGCTCCGGTCAAGGTGAATGTGAACATTCAATTTTAAAATTTTGCTGCGAAAAAACCCCGCTGGGGGAGACTCTTCTATATTATAACCCGTTTGGGGTGGCAGCAACATATATCACTCGTATACATGTGTTTTTCCGTATGATATCCATTTTTAAAAGTATTGACTCTATTAGTATTGCGTTCCTCTGGAACGGATGACCCCCTAGAGCTGCACTAGAAAAACTACACCTTCATTCCCACCTGGCTTGCTTGGCCTTTCCCAACTTCTACCTTTACCATCTGGCATCCCAGCTGGTTAATTTTCATGACTGGCTTCACCCCAACTCTAATAATGCCTGCACCACTACTGAAGGAGCTATAGTCTCCTCATTTGAAACACACCATAACACTATAGAGGATTTTTTTTATATAAAAAAGAGGTTATATTTACCTGTCTTGTGCAATTATATTGCACAGAAAAGTCAACTACCTCCTCCTCTGGCAAGCACTGCTGGCACTGTTCGCTCCTCCCTCCTTTGTGTGCCTCATGTAGCAAGTCGGGTGCTAAGGAGTCACCCATACGTGTGTTCTCCCATTCTTCCGTTGGGTTCCGAGCCAGGCTGTGTGCGTCTATAGATAGACACAGAGCCCAGCTCCCTCCTTACAGGAGCTTGACTGACAGCATAAAAAGCCTATGGCTCCAGTGCCCTCAGCTTCTCCTGTGAAAGCAGGAAGTGAGGGGAACTGGAGCCGCAGACTGCACTGGAGTGGTGACATAGAACCAGGTAAGTTTAGGGACAGAGGGGAGTAGGACAGTTAGTCAGGCACTTTTTAAAATTTTGATGCACAGAATGAATTGAGGTGAAAAACATTTAGACTTTAGAACCACTTTGGAACTACTTTAATTGCAGATATTATCAACTATATATGCAAAATCCAAAACAACATTAGAAATGATTCATAAATATATACTTCATAGGTGTACATAAATGAAACTTTCACATATACAATGACAAATACTGTATGCAATTAAGACATTAAAAATGTGTCCACAGTCATACAGTCATGTAAAGTGAAGGAAATATCCTTCCTTAGATGTTTATAAAATTGTGTCCATTCCACGTCATGTGAGACCCTCCACCTGTGAGAATAGTGCCCACCAGAGGTTATGACCTCCAAGTTATAGATAGGTCATAACATGTCACTCAAGCTAAATTCCCAGATTATCAAACAAACACAGGATTCCCAGATGTTAATAGATGAATAGCTCTTCTTTACAAACGTATTTTCTCATTAGAAGTAAGTTGCTCAAATAAAGCAGAAACTCTACATAGTGTAGACCCGTATTTCTTAAAAGACTATCAAACCCACAAACTATAGATACATTTTAGTGGTGCATAAGTTACACTATACTTCAGCAAGCAATAAACATGGCTGCATGCTCACATTCCCTCCTTCCCGTCAGATCAGCAGAACACCAGGAGCCAGCGTGTAGCATGCATGATGACGTAGGTTAGTCCCACTCAACATGTTTCATCGCTATGACTTCCTCAGGAACGTGAGAAAAATGGTCCTGAAAACTTTACATGTTGGCATTGCTATATAGATGTGTTCTTCATATGGAAATTCAGGATAGTCTAAATACATTTTATCACATGTCAGAAACAATACCAAAGGAATTGTATTGTCATATATTTCAAATGCATCTTATCAAATGCTTATCAAATGCATCTATATAGTGGGTGGAAAACTTTGTACTCTTAAATAGTTCAAGGTTACTGATCATAACAGCTTTTTTTCTACACTCAGTGATCACTACCTAAATTGAATAAAAAAATGCTCAGAGGGTCTAATTTATAAGAATGAAGTTGCACTACGCCCTGAATTTTACAAAGAGTCAGATGTTTTAAGAGATCAAAAAATCAACAAAGCCTTGGATTTAATTTACATTATAAAGCAAAAGAAGGCTATATGAAGAAATATTGGGCCATCTAAAGGACAAGTTTTTAAGGTAGATTCTACCAGAACACCCTAAATGTATTTTTGGGAAGGCTAATAATTTAGAGCCTAATGCCTAATAATATAGACCCCATTACTGTCTACTTTTATAAATAAGGTTGTTTTTTTTTCTTTAGGAAGGTGTAATATGTGTAAAAATTATTATTTTCCGGGCAGAAGGCAATATTCTTTTACATCTATTAGTAATGGGTGGGAATATCAAATTGTGCATTTTACTTTGCATGATACAACCCATATTTCTTATTTGCTGGGATGCCCTTGTGGCTACCAATATGGGTTGTACCACTAGGTGATTGAGGGTCCGTTTAGGGGAACATCTTAATAATATTAGAAAAGGTCTTAAGATGCATAGTTTACATTTCAGAAGGGACCCTAGTGGCCCAAAGTCCTGTGGCATTGATAGGGTGTTTTACAATTGTAGGGGTGCAAATCTTAGAGAGAGCTATCCAAAAATGAGACTATTTGGATTCATTAATTGGATACTCTTAGTCTCAAACGTCTTGATATGAGGGTTGATAATAACAGCTTTCCTTGTCATTTTTAATAAATAGTTTTATTGTAATTTAAATTTTATATATGCAGTATACAGTGGGGATGGAAAGTATTCAGACCCCCTTAAATTTTTCACTCTTTGTTATATTGCAGCCATTTGCTAAAATCATTTAAGTTCATTTTTTTCCTCATTAATGTACACACAGCACCCAGGGCCGGATTAACATAGGGGCTGGTGGAGCTGCAGCTCCAGGCCCCTCCCTCAATATAGGCCCATGGCAGTGAATATCTGTGTGCCTTCCTGAAGGAAGAGGAGCCCTCTGTGCACACATGGAGGAGACAAGTCAGTGCAGCCGAGTCCTGTCTCTGTGGATGCCTCCTGACTCCTATCACAGGATCTGTTCACTCACACAGATCCTCCTCAGTGTCTGGGAGCTGTCTGGGGGAGGGGCGCTGATGTTCTAACCAGCAGGAGCCCGGGAGGAAGGACATCTTACATGCTGTTGTTGAGATAAGGTCAGTACATTTGTTAGGGAGATGTTTTATTGTGCTAGGGGAAAAACTGCTGCTTCCCCCCATGTAATGTGCCCACCATGTCATGTCATGTGCATTGCAGTGCCCCCATGTAATGTGCTGTGCCCACCATGTCATGTGCCTTGCAGTGCCCCCCATGTAATGTGCTGTGCCCACCATGTCATGTCATGTGCATTGCAGTGCCCCCCATGTAATGTGCTGTGCCCACCATGTCATGTCATGTGCATTGCAGTGCCCCCCATGTAATGTGCTGTGCCCACCATGTCATGTCATGTGCATTGCAGTGCCCCCCATGTAATGTGCTGTGCCCACCATGTCATGTCATGTGCATTGCAGTGCCCCCCATGTAATGTGCTGTGCCCACCATGTCATGTCATGTGCATTGCAGTGCCCCCCATGTAATGTGCTGTGCCCACCATGTCATGTCATGTGCATTGCAGTGCCCCCCATGTAATGTGCTGTGCCCACCATGTCATGTCATGTGCATTGCAGTGCCCCCCATGTAATGTGCTGTGCCCACCATGTCGTGTCATGTGCATTGCAGTGCCCCCCATGTAATGTGCTGTGCCCACCATGTCGTGTGCATTGCAGTGCCCCCATGTAATGTGCTGTGCCCACCATGTCGTGTGCATTGCAGTGCCCCCATGTAATGTGCTGTGCCCACCATGTCATGTCATGTGCATTGCAGTGCCCCCCATGTAATGTGCTGTGCCCACCATGTCATGTCATGTGCATTGCAGTGCCCCCCATGTAATGTGCTGTGTCCACCATGTCATGTGCATTGCAGTGCCCCCATGTAATGTGCTGTGCCCACCATGTCATGTCATGTGCATTGCAGTGCCCCCCATGTAATGTGCTGTGCCCACCATGTCGTGTCATGTGCATTGCAGTGCCCCCCATGTAATGTGCTGTGCCCACCATGTCATGTCATGTGCATTGCAGTGCCCCCCATGTAATGTGCTGTGCCCACCATGTCGTGTCATGTGCATTGCAGTGCCCCCCATGTAATGTGCTGTGCCCACCATGTCGTGTGCATTGCAGTGCCCCCATGTAATGTGCTGTGCCCACCATGTCGTGTGCATTGCAGTGCCCCCATGTAATGTGCTGTGCCCACCATGTCATGTCATGTGCATTGCAGTGCCCCCCATGTAATGTGCTGTGCCCACCATGTCATGTCATGTGCATTGCAGTGCCCCCCATGTAATGTGCTGTGTCCACCATGTCATGTGCATTGCAGTGCCCCCATGTAATGTGCTGTGCCCACCATGTCATGTCATGTGCATTGCAGTGCCCCCCATGTAATGTGCTGTGCCCACCATGTCGTGTCATGTGCATTGCAGTGCCCCCCATGTAATGTGCTGTGCCCACCATGTCGTGTGCATTGCAGTGCCCCCATGTAATGTGCTGTGCCCACCATGTCGTGTGCATTGCAGTGCCCCCATGTAATGTGCTGTGCCCACCATGTCATGTCATGTGCATTGCAGTGCCCCCCATGTAATGTGCTGTGCCCACCATGTCATGTCATGTGCATTGCAGTGCCCCCCATGTAATGTGCTGTGCCCACCATGTCATGTGCATTGCAGTGCCCCCCATGTAATGTGCTGTGCCCACCATGTCATGTGCATTGCAGTGCCCCCCATGTAATGTGCTGTGCCCACTATGTCATGTGCATTGCAGTGCCCCCCATGTGCTGTGCCCACTATGTCATGTCATGTGCATTGCAGTGCCCCCATGTAATGTGCTGTGCCCACTATGTCATGTGCATTGCAGTGCCCCCATGTAATGTGCTGTGCCCACCATGTCATGTCATGTGCATTGCAGTGCCCCCCATGTAATGTGCTGTGCCCACCATGTCATGTCATGTGCATTGCAGTGCCCCCCATGTAATGTGCTGTGCCCACCATGTCATGTCATGTGCATTGCAGTGCCCCCCATGTAATGTGCTGTGCCCACCATGTCGTGTGCATTGCAGTGCCCCCATGTAATGTGCTGTGCCCACCATGTCATGTCATGTGCATTGCAGTGCCCCCCATGTAATGTGCTGTGCCCACCATGTCATGTCATGTGCATTGCAGTGCCCCCCATGTAATGTGCTGTGCCCACCATGTCATGTGCATTGCAGTGCCCCCCATGTAATGTGCTGTGCCCACCATGTCATGTGCATTGCAGTGCCCCCCATGTAATGTGCTGTGCCCACTATGTCATGTGCATTGCAGTGCCCCCCATGTGCTGTGCCCACTATGTCATGTCATGTGCATTGCAGTGCCCCCATGTAATGTGCTGTGCCCACTATGTCATGTGCATTGCAGTGCCCCCATGTAATGTGCTGTGCCCACCATGTCATGTCATGTGCATTGCAGTGCCCCCCATGTAATGTGCTGTGCCCACCATGTCATGTCATGTGCATTGCAGTGCCCCCCATGTAATGTGCTGTGCCCAGTATATCATGTGCATTGCAGTGCCCACCATGTAATGTGCTGTGCCCACCATGTCATGTGCATTGCAGTGCCCCCATGTAATGTGCTGTGCCCACTATGTCATGTCATGTGCATTGCAGTGGCCCCATGTAATGTGCTGTGCCCACCATGTCATGTGCATTGCAGTGCCCATGTAATGTGCTGTGCCCACTATGTCATGTGCTGTGCAGTGCAGTGCCCCCCATGTCATGTGCTGTACATTGCAGTGCCCACCATGTCATGTGCTGTACATTGCAGTGCCCACCATGTCATGTGCAGTGCCCACCATGTAATGTGCTGTGCCATGCAGTGATCCCACCAAGTAATGTACAGTGCCCACCATGTAATGTGATGTGCCATGCAGTGCCCACCATGTCATGTGCAGTTCCCACCATGTCATGTGCCCACCCTGCCATGTGTTGTGCCCAGCATGTAGTGTGTTGTGCCCACTGTGCAATGTGCTGGGCTGTTCAGCAGTGCCCACCATGTCATGTGCAGTTCCTAACATGTAATGTGCAGTTGCATTGCCCACCATGAAATGTGCTATGCCATGCAGTGCCCACCATGTAATGTGTTGTGCCATTCAGTGCCCACCATGTAATGCGCTTTGCCCACCACGTCATGTGCTGTGCCATGCAGTGCCCTCCATGTAATGCGCTGTACCCACCATGTAATGTGCTGTGCCATGCAGTGCCAACCGTGTCATGTGCAGTGCCCACCATGTAAATTACTGTGCAGTGCCCACCCTGTTGTGCTGTGTTGTACCCACCATGTCATGTGCTGCGCCATGCAGTGCTTACCATGTAATGTGCTGTACATTGTCCACCATGGCATGTGCCGTGCAGTACCCACAATGGAAAGCGCTATGCAGGGCTCACCATGTCATGTGCAGTGTCCACCAATTAGGCCTCATGCACACAGGCTGTTAAAATAACGTTATGAAAACGCCAGTATCTTTGCAGTGATTTTTTTTTTACTTTTTTCAGCTTTTTTCAAGGTTTTTGCAATAGCGTTTTTGAGCGTTTTTGAGCGTTTTTCCGCGTTAGCGTTCTTGAGTGTTTTTGAGCGTTTTTCCGTGTTAGCGTTTCTGAGCGTTTTTTAGCGTTTTTTTTTTTCAATGGACCAAAAATGTCAAAAAACGTTGGTGAATGACGTTTTTGAGCGTTTTTGAGCGTTTATCAGCGTTAGAGCGTTTTTACAGCTGAAAAACGTCTCTCAGAACCCACTGGTCCTGGGTTTTTTTTACAGCTTAAAAACACCTATGCCATTTGCAGCTCAAAAAGGCCTAGGTGGACATGAAGCCATAGACTAACATAGACGGGCCTTTTTAAGCTGAAAAAAAGCTCAAAAAAGCAGCTGTAAAAACGTCCGTGTGCATGAGGCCTTAATGTGCTGTGCTCACAATGTAATGTGCTGTGCTGTGTCATGCAGTGCCCACCGTATCATGTGCTGTGCAGTGCCCACCATGCCATGTGCAGTACCCACCATATAATATGCTGTGCCCACCATATAATGTGCTGTGCAGTGCCCACTTGTAATGTGCACTGCCCACCATGTAATGTGCTCAGCTGTGCCCGCCATGTCATGTGCTGTGCTCACCATATAAGGTCCTGTGCCCACCGTGTGCATGTGCTGTGTTGTGCCCACCGTGTGCATGTGCTGTGTTGTGCAGTACCAACCATGTCATGTGCTGTGCCCACCATATAATGAACTGTGCCTACCTTGTAATGTGCTGTATTGGGCAGTGCCAACAGTGTAATTTGCTGTGCCCGCCATGTAATGTGCTGTGCTTTGCCCACCATTAAATGTGCTGTATCCATGTATCCACCATGTAATGTGTAGTGCCAACCATGTAATGTAATGTGCTACCCCCCCCCCCCCCCGTGTAATGTACTATGCTGTGCCCCCCTCACTCTCACCCCCCTCTCTCTCTCTCTCTTTCACCCTGTTCTCTCTCTCGCCCCCTTCAACCCCCTCTTTCCTACCACCCTCTCTCTCTTTCACCCTCTCTCTCTTTCACCCTCTCTCTAGTCCCCTTTTTCTCACCCCCTCTCTCTCGTCCCCATCTCTCTCATTCAATGCCTTTCTCTCTCTTTTCCCCCTATCTAACTATCACCCCCCCCCCCCCTCTCACACCCCTCTCTCTCTTTAATTTAATTCAACAAAAAATTGTTTGCGTTTTCATTTTATTTATTTTCATAAAAAGGCCCACCAAAATCCTTAGCACCAGGCCCATGTTGCTCTTAATCTGGCCCTGACAGCACCCCATATTGACAGAAAAACACAGAATTGTTGACATTTTTGCAGATTTATTAAAAAAAAAAAACTGAAATATCACATGGTCCTAAGTATTCAGACCCTTTGCTCAGTATTTAGTAGAAGCACCCTATTGATCTAATACAGCCATGAGTCTTTTTGGGAAAGATGCAATAAGTTTTTCACACCTGGATTTGGGCATCCTCTGCCATTTCTCCTTGCAGATCCTCTCCAGTTCTGTCAGGTTGGATGGTAAACATTGGTGGACAGCCATTTTTAGGTCTCTCCAGAGATGCTCAATTGGGTTTAAGTCAGGGCTCTGGCTGGGCCATTCAAGAACAGTCACTGAGTTGTTGTGAAGCCACTCCTTCATTATTTTAGCTGTGTGCTTAGGGTCATTGTCTTGTTGGAAGGTAAACCTTCGGCCCAGTCTGAGGTCCTGAGCACTCTGGAGAAGGTTTTCGTCCAGGATATCCCAGTACTTGGCTGCATTCATCTTTCCCTCGATTGCAACCACTCGATCGTCCTGTCCCTGTAGCTGAAAAACACCCCCACAGCATGATGCTGCCACCACCATGCTTCACTGTTGGGACTGTATTGGACAGGTGATGAGCAGTGCCTGGTTTTCTATGCTCTTAGGAACCTTAAAGCGGGGTTCCACCCAAATTTTGAACAATATCTGTATGTATTCTCTTCCTTGCCTAGATGCTGACATGCCTTTTAAAAAAATTTAAATCGCCGTAATTACCTTTTATTTTTCTGTTCTTCTTTGCACTTCCTGGTTCTCCTCCCGTGGGAGTAGGCGTGTTTCTTGCCTCTCCCAGACTCCTGGGAGCTAGTCTCAGGCTTCCCAGGATGTCACTGAGCATGTGCAGGAACGAGCAGTGAATGCTGGGAGCACAGCATTCACTGCATCCAGGAAATAAATGCTTGTGGGCTTCAAATGCCCACAATGAAGATGGAAACCGCCTGCAGTGAATAATATAAGTTATTCTTTCTGACGAAATCTGACACAGGCGGACATATTACACACAATATGTGAGTATGTAATGCTGAGAAGAAAAGTTTGTGAATGAACTAAAAAAAAAAAAAAACGATAGATAGGTGGACCCCCGCTTTAAGTGCAGCAGAATTTTTTTTGTAACCTTGGCCAGATCTGTGACTTGCCACAATTCTGTCTCTGAGCTCTTCAGGCAGTTCCTTTGACCTCATGATTCTCATTTGCTCTGACATGCACTGTGAGCTGTAAGGTCTTATGTAGACAGGTGTGTGGCTTTCCTAATCAAGTCCAATCAGTATAATCAAACACAGCTGGACTCAAATGAAGGTGTAGAACCATCTCAAGGATGATCAGAAGAAATGGACAGCGCCTGAGTTACATATATGAGTGTCACAGCAAAGGGTCTGAATACTTAGGACCATGTGATATTTCAGTTTTTCTTTTTTAATAAATCTGCAAAAATGTCACCAATCTGTGTTTTTCTGTCAATATGGGGTGCTGTGTGTACATTAATGAGGAAAAAAATGAACTTAAATGATTTTAGCAAATGGCTGCAATATAACAAAGAGTGAAAAATTTAAGGGGGTCTGAATACTTTCCATCCCCACTCTTTCTTTACTGTTGCCACTTTTCTACTGTCATGAACATATATTTATATTTATGGTGCCATGCAATGTTATAGTTTTATTAATTTTTTTTCTATATGTCATTATGTATACTCGAGGTATATATTTTTTTAATAATAATAATATGTACTATGTTTGCTAGTTTTTTGTTATAATCAGCAGTTAGAGGGTCCTAAAGTTACATATGCTCATTTGCAATGTCAATATATGAATTACTGGTATATATATATAAATATATTATAGCCTCTAGAGGTATCTGATGATTAACGTTGATCGCAGTTGACTGTAAAGGGTTGTGTTAACACCTTATTAACACAGAGCAATCCTTGAAATAACTTCCAGGTCTCAGCCAACACCTGGTAATTATTAGTCTACAACTCACAGAATTAGCATGAAAATTAAGATATACAAATCATTTTAAAAATAAGGAATGGGGCATACTTGACACATTTGACACCTAGGGCTGCTCTATACAACAAAATTATTTTCAGTAAAAATTAAATTAAACCAATAATAATAATAATCATTGTAAAAGAAATGCTGACAGTGAAAATTGTAGTGTTCCCACACATTGATGATCAGAGGAAAAGTGTCCTTTTACAATGGTGGTCAGTAAAATGCCCCCTTACATTGGCACAGTGTATTGCTCACTTTTATGGTCAATGGAGAAGGGTGCCCTTAGATTGGTAGTCATTGAGAGAAGGACCTCATTACACTGGTGGTCAGTGGGAGAAGAAGCCCCTTACATTGGTAGTTAGTTGAAAGAATGTCCCTTACACTAGTGGTCAGTGGGAAGAAAGCTCCTTACATCAGTAGTCAGTGGAAAGAATGTCCCTTACATTGATGGTTAGTGGGAAGAATGCTTGTTACATTGGTCATCAGTAGGGATGAGCCGAACACCCCCCTGTTCGGTTCGCACCAGAACATGTGAACAGGCAAAAAATTCGCTCTAACACGTGAACACCGTTAAAGTCTATGGGACTCGAACATGAATAATCAAAAGTGCTATCTTTAAAGGCTTATATGCAAGTTATTGTCATAAAAAGTGTTTGGGGACCTGGGTCCTGCCCCAAGGGACATGTATCAATGCAAAAAAAGTTTTAAAACCGTCCGTTTTTTCGGGAGCAGTGATTTTAATAACCCTTAAAGTGAAACAATAAAAGTGTAATATTCCTTTAAATTTCGTACCTGGGGGGTGTCTATAGTATGCCTGTAAAGTGGCGCATGTTTCCCATGTTTAGAACAGTCTGACAGCAAAATGACATTTCTGATGGAATAAAAGTTATTTAAAACTACTCGCGGCTATAATGAATTGTCGGTCCGGCAATACACATAAAAGTTCATTGATAAAAACAGCATGGGATTCCCCCACAGGGGGACCCCGAACCAAAATTAAGAAAAAAAAATGCATGGGGGTCCCCCGAAATTCCATACCAGGCCCTTCAGGTCTGGTATAGATATTAAGGGTAACCCGCACCAAAATTAAAAAAAAAAATTGTGTGGGGGTCCCCCTCAAAATCCATACCAGACCATTCAGGTCTGGTATGGATTTTAAGGGGAACCCCGTGCCAAAATGTTTTAAAAAATGGCGTGGGAGTCCCCCTTAAAATCCATACCAGACCCTTATCCGAGCACGCAACCTGGCAGGCCGCAGGAAAAGAGGGGGGGATGAGAGAGCGCCCCCCCTCCTGAACCATACCAGGCCACATTCCCTCAACATTGGGAGGGTGCTTTGGGGTAGCCCCCCAAAGCACCTTGTCCCCATGTTGATGGGGACAAGGGCCTCATCCCCACAACCCTTGCCCGGTGGTTGTGGGGGTCTGCGAGCGGGGGGCTTATCGGAATCTGGAAGCCCCCTTTAACAAGGAGACCCCCAGATCCCGCCCCCCCTGTGTGAAATGGTAATGGGGTACAAAAGTACCCCTATCATTTCACAAAAAAAGTGTCAGAAATGTTAAAAATGACAAGAGACAGTTTTTGACAATTCCTTTATTTAAAGTCTTCTTCTTTCCATCTTCTTCGGGTCTTCTTTCTTCTTCCTTCGGTTTCTTCCTCCATCTTCTTCTTCCTCTGGTTCTTCCTCCGAACCTCTGCTTCTTGCTGCGGTGTTCTCGTCTGGCATCTTCCTCCGCTGCGTCTTCTTCCCTGCTTCGTTCTTGGGCTGCTCCACATCCATGGGAGACTTCCGCTGTGTGACGCTTCTCTTCTTCTGACACTTCTTATATAACGGAGGGCGGGGCCACCCAGTGACTCCGCCCCTCTGACGCACGGGGACTTGACGGGGACTTCCCTATGGCTTTTCCTGTGACGTCAGAGGGGGGGGGGTCACCCATTATGTAACGGGTGACCCTGCCCCCTCTGACGTAAAATCACTGCTCCCGAAAAAATGTCCATTTTTAAATTGTCCCCTGGGGCAGGACCCAGGTCCCCAAACACTTTTTATGACAATACCATGCATATAAGCCATTAAAATTAGCACTTTTGATTTCTCCCATAGACTTTTAATGGATGTTCCGCAGCTTTCGAATTTGCCACGAACACCCCAAATTGTTCGCTGCTCGGCGAAGTGGCGAACAGCCGATGTTCGAACTCGAAGCTCATCCCTAGTCATCAGTAGATGATGAGTCATCAGTCATCAGTAGATAGAGTGTCCTCCTTACAGATACAGTAGATAAAACAAAATTGGTAGCAAAAACAATCTGTGGTACTTATCTGGGAGTCAGAAATTAATCATTGCTAGTAACCCCTAGCAACCTCTAGAGGAACCCTGGTTGACAAAGGCTGAAAAAGAGAATGCGTTTGTTGGTTTCTATACTGTTGATGAAGTCATTATGATGAAATGAAATGTGTAAGGTGGGATAATGTCATCAGTCATGCTACATCATGGTCACTGGTGCTCTGATAATCAAAAGGGAAGGGATTGTGGGCACCAAATGCAGGGGTATACCTGCCATGTTTTATTGCTTGCTTAAGTCTAGTGCAACTTACGCATTACTACAATGTGAGTTTGTCTGCAGTATGTGGTTTTAATAAGGCTAGCAATAAATACTGGATTACACTATATGGATTTTTGGCCTTATTTAAGCTATTTACAGCTGATGAGGAAGAAATTGTGTAGAGGAGAGCTACTGTATGTATCTATTAACATCTGGATTCCTGGGTTTGTCTGATGATCTGGGAAATTTGCTTGAGTGACATGTTATGACCTACCTAAAACTTGGAGGTCAAACCTTCAGGTGAGTGTTCTTCTCCCAGGTGGAGGGTCTCACATGGTGTGGTGTGAACACAATTTTGGAAACGTGTAAGGGAAGATTTCCATCACTTCACCTGGCTGTTATATGATTGTGGACACATTTTCATCTGTATCTTTAGTGCATATTTCTCCCTTATGTGTGGAAGTTTTATTATGGACACTTATATGAAGGCTGTTTATGTAAATGTTTATAATGTTGTTTTGGATTTTGCATATGTATTAGAGTGGATAATTTACACACTTTTGGGATATATACTGTAGCTTACACTATTTGATCTTATTCACTTTATGTATTTATTTACATTACAATGAGTTCATTTAATGCTGCCTTTTTTTTAGCTATATTCTGTGTGTATAAATACTTTGCTGTGATTATTCTATCACCGGATACGTGATAGTTCACATTTGTGGGGTTGTAATCAATATGTGCACTGCAAAGAGAGATCACAGAAATACTTATAAGTATAACAATAAATAAGGTAATGACTGTTACAGATGACAATAATATTAGAAAATATAACAAGAATACTTGACTAAAGATGCTGTTTCAGACATGGGTCCCCTCTATTTTATATGGCATGGTGCAGATGACCAGATCAGATGCATACATAACGCAGCTCTGAGACAAGACTGAATATTCCAGGTTATAACTGTAGTATAAATATATATATGTAGTATAGGACTTGTGTGTAATGAACGGCCAACCCCAGCCTTGCAGGCAAAATTACCTTTTAAGGACCTGGTCAGTTTGTAATGACATTTCTTTGGTATGAAGTCAGCTAAGGTAACCAGAATAACCTAGATATTAGAGGCTTTCTTAGATATAGTGGGACAACTAGACAACTGTAGCCTCCCTGGTGGTTTTCCCGAGTGTGGCTTGGGGTTAAATTTCAGCACCATTAACGGTAACCCCGAGCCACACTTGGGATTACATCTCAGGTTCCTGGTGCAGTGTACTTACCTTGTCCCCAAGGATCCTGCGAAGTCCGCCCGCTGTGTCTGCGGGCTCTGTCCTCCGCCCTGATGTCCTGTGTGCTGGGCTCCATTCCCTGCAAGCGTTGCGACGCATGGGGCGGAGCCTGGCGGCAAATTAAAAAAAGTGAAAATTCATAACACATACAGTACACTGTAATCTTAGAGATTACATTACTGTATGAAAATATTTCACATCCCTTTTGTCCCCAGTGCTTTGTCCAATGCCCTGCATGCAGTTTTATATGATGTATACTGTTCTTTCTGCCTGGAAACTGGAGATTGTCCATGGCAACCAAAAAGTGTCCCTTTACATCAAAAGTGGTTTTAGACCAGCTAGAAAACAGCAATAGTAAATTAGAACACTTGCAGAATTGAGCGATAGCGAATGGTGGGGAATTTTATTTTATTATTATTATATTATTATTTTTTATAATTATTTATATTTATTTATTATATTATAATTTATGATTTTGTGTTTCAAACTTCATCATACCCGACATATCTACTAGACTCTTGGTGGACAGATATAAGTGTGTTATTGCTAAGAATTACAAGCCTACAATATAAAACGCCAAATTTCTATGCAAAACAATTGTACCGCTTTGAGACGCAAAAATCTGAAATAATCATACCACCAGGGAGGTTAATAAGGAAATATGCAATAGTATGAAAGGCCTTAAAGATCATAAATAAAGGTGCAAAAAACAAAAAATAAAGAAATGTTGCCCACAGTAAGTAATCAGCATCAGAGCCATGCTGGGGGTGAATGCCCCCTAAGGCCCTGTTGATGGTTGCTAGGATGCTGGCAGCCAAGCTGCACAGCATCATTGGTTGCTATGGTGCAAGTGCATGGTTGATGTGCAACAGGGACCACCTACATCTCAGCAACCAAGGACACTAAGCAGGGGCTGCATAGTGTCTTTGGTTGCTAGGATGCAGGTGGCTGGGCCAAACATCATCTTTGGTTGTTATTGTGCAGGCGGCAGCTTGCATCATAGCAACCAATGACGCTGTGCACCCTGGTCACCAGCATCCTAGCAACTAGCAACTGGGATCTTAGATGACATGCCTGCACTATAGCAACCGATGTAACTGTGCAGTCCAGGGCCTTAACATACACAGGGCTGAACATGCATGGAGTATCCAGTATGAATCCTCAGGCCTCTGTGCCACTCCCACCATGTACTGCCTGAGGTGACTGCCTTGGTTTGCCTCATTGCCGGCATTGCCCTGATCTGCAAAAGAAATACATCAGTTGGAATCTGACTGTAGGCTACCACTGACTTTCCTTTACCCTTTTCTCAAACACAATGTGATCCTCTATAACACAAGTGTTTTTTTTTCCCCTCTTTACCAATTTAGACAGAGACACTTCTTCTAAAAGTGGAGCGGAGGACTCTATGTGACTGCATATCTGTGGAGGGACTGAGCTGAAGATGAACAAACAGCCTCAAGGACGTCCATCTTAACCCTTCTGCTGCTGGACAGGGCTCTGCAACACATTGCTCCGCAGTGTGGGCCAGTTCCCTCTGGCAGCGTAAGTGTTAAATGCAGCTTATATCATGAATTAAAAAATACACATGACAAATCCATCCTAACACTGAACTGTGCATGTGTGCGAGGAGGAATTTGCGTGGAGAAATTCTTAATAAAACTCATAGGATTTTTTTTATTATTGTATTCCTTTTGTTATTGTGGGGTAAAACACAGTTTTGATTAGATTTGCATTTGAATGAAAATCACGAATATTGTAATTAAAAGTACACCACACCCAAAACTGATATTTCAAGTAAAAATGGAAGATAGTGCAGTTCAACAGTCATATTCTTTCTCTAGGGGACTCCAGAAGGGAGATTTTTTTTTTTTACCATTAACTTTTCTGGTTTAGTTTTCCTTTTGTCCCCTGTACTATATAATATAACATATATATAAATTCCATCAGATTGAATGAGACTCCTTGTAATATTTGCGGCACAGAAATCTCACCACTGGAGTCCCCATGAGGAATAAATGAATTATTGGTTTTGGGTGAAGTGATTCTTTTAAAGCTTTGTGACGTCCCTTTTGAATATTGAAAGCCTATCCTCCACCTTTCTGGCAAGTTCATTCTGGTAAAATACAAGGCAATGAAATAATAAGAAACATTAACAGTATTATTTGTCTTGCAACTTTATGCTTGTACAGGCTCTTGAAGTATCCCTTGAGAGAAGAGCCTGTTCAGATTTTCCTTTTTGAACTAGAACCATAGAAAATGTTAACCGTAGGAGCATTTTATACATATCCGCAGGTAATGCTAAGCAGCCAGACATGGCAACAAGTAAAATGTGAACAACTCACATCGGTCACAAGGGATACTTCTAAAGCCTGTCTCAGGGATCTCAGAAGCAATTCCATTAGTCATTACTGATGTCCAAGTTTATTTTACTGTTTTACAAAATAAAATTTTACAGAAAGATGGAGTTCAGCTTCATTATACATTTTGCTTTTCTTCTAAGCACTGAAATCATCTGCCAGCTCACATGTATTGTCCAAAAACTGCACTGTTTGCATTTGCTGAGACTCTCTTTGCTTGTAAGCATTCTTCACCAATACCGAGCACTAGAGCTGCACGATTAATCTTTAAGAATCGTTATCACGATCACCAATATATTTGTTCACTGATGTTTACTAAAAGTATACTAAAAGTAGTGGGGATGGAGGGAGAATAGCTGGTAAGGAAGGAGTGTAGTTGGGATGGAAAGAGGTTAATGGGGAGGGAAGGAGGGTAATGGGAACGAAAGAAGGTTGGTGAGGAAGGAACAAGATTAGTGGAATGGAAGGAGGGTAGTAGGGATATAAGAAGGGTAATGTGAATGGAAGGAGGATAGTGGGGATGGGAAGAGGGTAGTAGGCTGAGAAGGAGGATATTATGAATGGAAGGATAGAGTTAAACACTGCTTCAGGTGAGTCTCCACTGTTCCCACTGCCACTGCACACAGATGGGTGCTGGCCCTTCACGTCACAGGAATCCCAATGTGAAGAAAGTCTGGCTGGCCACACTTCCATAGAATCACCTTTATTGAAAGAGCTATGATTAAGCGCCAAGAATGGCGTGAAACAAGTTAGCTGTAAGCTATGAGGGGTCATTTGTACATTGTGGACTGTCGTTGGGAATTTTCTGCATCAATAAATGTAATGTTAGTGAAGTGCGGCCAGCCAGCCTTTCTTCACATATGGATGGAAGGATAGTGAAGATGGAAGGAGGATAGAGTGGATGGAAGGAAGTGACTTTGGGGATGGAAGCAGGGTAGTGAGGATGAAAAGAACTGACGGCGGGGATGAGAGGAGGGTAGTGGGGAGCAAAGGAGGGTAGTGTGAAGTAAAGGAGGGTAGTGGGGAGGAAGGCCTGATTCACACTTGTGCAGGTTGCAGTTTGCATATTGCAGGTGCATTTTGCATTTTTCAATACACATCTTTAAACCATTAAAGTCTATGGAACCAAAAACCAGAATAAAAACCCTGGCCCTTTCCATAAAATGCACAGATGTGAACTACACACTAGTGTGTTTCTGCAAAACTGAAAATGCACTAAAAAATGCATAGGTGTGAACCAGGCCAAAAGAAAGGATGGTATCGGATGGAAGGAGTGTAGTTTGGATGAAAGGAGGGTAGTCAGGAGGAAAGGAACTGATAGTGGGGATAGAAGGGTAGTGGGGAAGCAAAGTAGTGGGGATTGAAGAAGGATAGTAGGTATTAAAGAAGGATAATAGGGATTGAAGGAGGATAGTGGAAATAAAAGGTGGGTATTGGGGATGGAAGGAGGGTAGTGGGATGGAAAGAGGGTAGTGGGGATGAAAAGAGGGTAGTGGAGATTTAAGGAGAGTGGAAGGAATGGAAGGCTAGTGGGAATGGAAGCTAGATAGTAGGGATGAAAGGAAGATTGTGGGGATGGAAGGGGGATAGCGAGGATGGAAGAAGGATAGTGGAGATGGAAGGAGAGTAATGTGAACTGAAGGAGAATAGTGGAATGGAAGGAATTAGTTGCATACAAGGAAAGAGTGGTGTAGTCTAAAAATGACAAATGATTTCCAGGTGATTGTTATTACACATGAAGATTTTCCGGCTTGATGGAAAATCTAACTGCTAGCTGATCTGAGTTAGGCCCATGTCAAACTAGCGAGCAACTCACCAGCAGCAGGTTGAATAAACACATACTTGGTTTTACTGTATTGCCCACTCACTAGCCAAAACGCTGCTCATTTGCTAGTGGAGTAGCAGCGCCAGTGCGATATCTAGCTTGTCCAGCCAGTGTTGTTGTAGAAGCAGATGAGTGGTTTCTTTGCTTTGCAAGGCCATCCTGTCACTGGCAAGTTGCCCCCCAGTACCATGATTGCTTGTTTATATTAGTGGAAGGGATCAAAGTAGTGCATGTGTACCATTGTCACCGTTGGGTGAGGATCTTGCCAGGTTATTTCTCTGATGTGACGTGTTCATTCCCCTTCATTCATCTTAATAAGAACATTTGTTAGGCACGCTCCTGTGCTTTATAAAATGTGCTGTAAGGCCATACCTCTGCCTTTTAAATGAACCTCATAGTAATATAAGAAAAAATATGTCTTAATTAGTTATGAAACATTTTCTGTGTGTTACCCTTAATGGTTTAAATACAAGAAAATTAAAGCTCATCCAATGACTGACCGTCAACATGGCAGTCCAGCCATGAACTATATCAGGAGTACAACATCCGTCACGACAGGTTTCCTTTATTTAAAGTTTAACTAAAGGCAACAATTTTTCTTAGTTTAGTTTTGGATAGAGTGGAGATGGATTAAAACACCTGCTAGGTGTTTAATTTCCATCTGAGCCCCAGCTAGGGAGATTCACCCTCTCCATCTGTCCTGTTTACTGTTATTGAAAATTAAAGTAAAAAAAAAAAATCCCACATTTTGGGTTGTCTCCGTAACAGTAATACCGTGTACACGCTAAAGGTTTTTCCGACGGAGTTTTGACGGCATTCCGCTCAAGCTGTCTTGCATACACGCGGTCACACCAAATTCCGACCGTCCAGAACACGGTGACGTACAACACGTACAACGGGACTAGAAAACGGAAGTTCAATAGCCAGTAGCCAATAGCTTCCATCTCGTACTTGCTTCAGAGCATGCGTCCTTTTTGGTAGGTCGGAATAGCATACAGACGATCGGTTTTCCCGATAGGAATTGGTTCCGTCGGAAATATTTAGAACACGTTCTCTTTCTAGGTCCGTCAGAATTTTCGACGTAAAAAGTCAGATGGGGAATAAACGGAATATACGATGAAAAGCTCCCGTCAGACTTTTTCTGTCGGACATTCCGCTCGTGTGTATAAGAGAGGGGAAATCTTCCAATTGGAACACTAGATCTTGTGACCCTCACTTTGAAAGGATTTCTTCTTTCTTCCTGTTTGGCTATGGGACAGAAAGTGAAGGGAAATCTTCCCAATGGGACACAGATGGCAAAAATAAAATTGCCAAGGGTTATAAACCTCCCTTACTCCATCCAAAATGAAAAAAAGTTATGCCTTTAGTTCTACTTTAAACCAATCTCTACCCAGTTACATAGTAAGGCTCTGTTAACATATATGTGAATCAGGATTTCGATTTGCATAACATGTGAATCAGACCGGCTTTTAATGGAGCCAGGTCACATATATGCCGTGAACCTAGCCTTAAAGATTCACAGATCTCTACCAATTTGTAGCCAATCACATCATTAGAAAAATCCTCAAGACTTTATTTTATGCGTTGATAGAGGCATTCCATCCTGTAGTTCTATCCCAGGTACATACTATCTTGTACCAAAATCAAAGCAATAAAACATTCACAGGGCTAGACCAGCATTTTGGAATTATGGCTGATGTGTTTTCAATTGAAATCAATTGAAATGCACCTCAATGCATGTATTAAAATGCACATCAATGCCTAATGATGCACATTTAAGCATCATAAAGCATGTAAACACGCATTCATATGCGTTACATTGATATCTAATACAACCTGCATTACAACGCACATTGAAAATGCGGAACCACTCATGATGATATGCATTGACATATTTTTTATGGCCTTCCAATGATTTCAATAGAACACCCATGCAGGGGACCATAAAGAATAAGAATATGCAGAGAGCTAAATCAAGCTTTAGACAGTCATAACATTATAACACCAGCAGTGCCAGTCCATCCAATCAGAACTTCAGAACACAGCTAGACCCCCCCCCCTCCCACTTGTAGCCAATCATAACAGAATATATTAATTTTTAAAATGAAGGGCCAGTCCACACTTGGGTACTTTCCCATACATTTTATAGCACATCAACATAGCTCCCAACTGTCCCTGATTTCGAGGGACTGTCCCTGATTTCGAAGGACAGTCCCGCTGTCCCTCATTCATCCTCATTTGTCCCTCATTTTGGTCTGATCTTTATAGATGTATATAAAATGCACATTTTATCTTTTAAAAAGTGTTTTCCAGTGCTAAACCTTTCATCTGATTTCTAAATTGCTGCATTTGTAAATTCCAAAAGCCAGTATAAAGAAATAGTAGTGGTAAAAAAGCACTTTAACTTTAAGTTTAACCAATCTTGTTTTTTTTTTTGTACAACTCTCTTTTAAGGGGGCGTGGCAAGGGGTGTGTCCTATGCCTGCATACTTTTGCTGATAGGTGTCCCTCATTCCCATCTCAAAATGTTGGGAGGCATGCATCAAAACTGCAGCATTCTTTAGTCCTGCAGGGTTGTTCCGCTGTCCCCATAGGGCACAATCAGAAATCATGACAGTTTGATGTGCTTTCCATCAGGAACGGTAAAAGGCATTCACAACACTGAATAGGAAGACACTGCAAGACGGGGGTCATTTTTGACCTGCAGCTTCATAGTATAAATAGGCGCTAAAACACACAATTTGGGAAGTATTACTTCTTCAGATATTAGATGAGCACTGTAACATGGCTTTGTGAATGCAATATATGTACTGCTATAGTTTTTATATGATATCAGAATTGCATGCATTTTCTGTGAGGGCGAGTCTTTAACTATTCACCCCTTAATTGTTCACTGTAAAAAAAATCTAAGACATACAGAGAGTACAAATATCTATCTTTACCACTTTTTATTATAGAGAGGATACATTAACCATGTACTATTATGTTGTTTACAGCAGTGTATTATGTAATTTTGCATTGAAAACTGATATGAAGGCACGAGCACGCTTTTATGGCAAGGAATGTTTAAAGCATACCTGTCCCCAATACAGCATAACACAAGAATGCCTGAATAAATGGGATTAATTATATTACATTGACTATATGTAGCAGTTGTATCGTGAAGATGAATCCCAGGCTAAGTACAAAGAACTGCCACAGCCTCAACACACAGAACAGCCCTGTCTGGTAGGGCAGTAGACCTGATTTTTCTCTGCTGCAATTAATAACACTCACAGCACTGGTGTGCGCAGCCTATTGCATTAGGGCGAGCACCCCTGAGCACAAACACACATGCATGTATATCAGCAGAGCAGAGGACGGTGTCAGTAGAGCAGAGATTGGTGTCAGCAGGGCAGTGGACGGTGTCAGTAGTCTTTTATTTTTATTATTTTTTGATTATTTTTTACAATATTTTTTATTAATTAAAAAAAAAAAACAGTTTTTTGTAGGAGCCCATTATGGCGCTTTGGTGAAATATCAAGGGTGGCTTTGAATGCTCATATGAAGTTTAGTGTAATAGCTCTCGCCGTGGTATTTCATGAATGAGGGAGGGGTGGGGAATTTTACAGCTGAGATCGCTCATGGAACTATACAAGGAAATTCTACTTCCCCTCAGGCTGCAGTATTAATGGCAAATCTTTTCATTTTGCATGACAGGTCTGCTTTACATCCTCCATTAGTCACTCCTGTATGTTGTATATGAAATATCTATGTGAACCCTTTATTTTTTACCTGCTGCAACTGTGCAATGTTTTTGAATGACTGGCAATGCAACAAATAAATTGAACTTGGACTAAATTCTATTGAATGACATGTTTTCTGCAATACACTATGGGCCTTCTTAGTAGAAGAGCTTAGAAGAGTCTAGGAGAAGAATCTAGCGGAAGGCACAAGGCAATCAATTAGATTAAGGCCTGTCCACACTAGCCACATGCTACAATGTTCTGTTTTATGGTGTGGGCTAGTGTCTGTTTTGTAGGGCAGTGGGAAGGGCACATTGCACTGTTTACTTTAAAAAAAAAACTTTATTGAAAGTGTACAACATTGCACTTTTCAAGTCTCCACATTGCATTGCGGTGACCTGCAGTGCCATCGGTGTTAATTTTGACGTAAAATTTTGATTTAGTTTTAGTTATAGTCTTTTGACTAAAATGCTAATTTAGTTTTAGTTGTATTGTAGGTATCTGAATTGTTTTCGTTTTAGTAGTATTCTAGTCCACTAAAATCTCCAGTACATTTAAGTCAACTAAAATCTCCAGTACGTTTAAATTAAATAAAATCTCCAGTACATTTTAGTCAACTCAAATCTAATGGGTTTAGTTAAATTGTAATGAATTATTTAAGTATTTCTCTATAATTTTCAAACTCATTAATACTCCTGGAGTAAAAATCGAATAACATGTAGTGGTGATGGGCAAGCAAATGGGAGTGAGGGAGTGCACAGGGCAGAGAACTGGTCTGGGGAGTAGGGTTTCCACCTGTCAGGGATTCACCCGGACAGTCCGGGTTATGAATCAGGTGTACAGGTTTCAGGCGGACTGAAACCCTGACATATTATTTAGACCGGGCTGTGGCTCCCAAAGTAACCAAGATAGTCACACGCAAATCTGTTGCCGTCCGGGAGCTGCGGACAACTGTCTGGGGGCAGGTTCGGCATCGCTGGGGGGCAGGGCGATGATGTCAGCAAGAGCAATTTTGGCCACACCCACCGCTCACCGCATTGCTACTCTCCAATCCAGCTTGTCAGGGGGCTGAGGCTTTAACTACTTCCCGCCCTCAATATAGCAGAATGACGGCCGGAAAGTGGTTAAGTTATCCTGACTGGATGTCATATGATGTCCAGCAGGATAAGGGCGCAATCGGTGCGGTGACACATTGTATCACTGATCTCGGCAAAGAGCCTCTGACGTAGGCTCTTTACCATGTGATCAGCTGTGTCCAATGACAGCTGATCACAGCGTAAACAGGAAGAGCCATTTATCGGCTTTTCCTCCACTCGCACTGACAGACGCGAGTAGAGGAGAGCTGATCGGCTGCTCTCCTGACTGGGGGTGTCTGCGCTGATTGATTATCAGTGCAGCCCCCCTGAGGATGCACACCAGGGATGCCCACTTGGGATACCTACCCAGGACCACCAGGTATGCCCACCCATGCGCAATCAGTGCCCATTAGAGGTGCCAATCAGTGCCCATTAGAGGTGCTAATCAGTGTCCACCAGTAATGCCTGCCAGTGCATCCTCATCAGTGCTGCCTATCAGAGACATCTATCAGTGCCACCCATCAGTGCCACCTATCAGTGCTGCCTATCAGTGCCCATCAGTGCTGCCTATAAGTGCCACCTATAAGTGCCAATCAGTGCGGCCTTTCAGTGCCCAGTGTCGCCTATGAGTGTCCATCAGTGCCGCCTATCAATGCCCATCAGTGCTGCATATTAGTGCCTCATCATCAGTGCCACCTCATCAGTGCCCATCAGTGTCACCTTATCAGTGCCCGTCAGTGCAGCCTTATCAGCGCCCATCAGTTAAAGGGAAAACTTACTTATTACAAAATTTTATAACAGAAACAAAGAAAAACTTTTTTTTTTCAAAATGTTGTGTCTTTTTATTTGTTTAGCAAAAAAAAAAAACCCAGTGGTGATCAAATACCACCAAAGGAAAGCTCTATTTGTGGGAACAAAATGATCAAAAAAATTTTTGGGTACAGCGTTGCATGACCGCACAATTGTCATTTAAAATGTGACAGCGCTGAAAGCTGAAAATTGGCCCGGGCAGGAAGGGGGGAAAGTGCCTGGTATTGAAGTGGTTAACAGACAGACGGAGCTCTGAGGAAAGCAGATGTTCAGGTGGGCAAACGTCCCTGCCTCACATTTTCGTGCGATTTTGGAAATGATTTCCGCCATAGTTTATGTCAATTGACTTCATTCAAATTTTATTTTCATTTAGTTTTTGGCAATGAAAACATGCAGCTGAAAAAATTATGCCAAAAATATTTTTGTAGACGAAATTAACACTGAGTGCCATCCAATGCACTGTCGAAAAAAATGGAGCAACGTTGTGGTGTGAATGGAGCACAAAGATAACAGTTGTTTTCTATGTGCTCCTGCGGTGACTGTTGTTGATCAGGTTCACCAATTTTCCCAGAAGTCTGCCTAAGATACAAGTCAGATTTCAGGCATCCCCTGCAACAAAAATGTAATTTTTGGTGAGATATTTCCAATAGGAACACGTCTAAAGTGATGCAGGCCCAGCAGATTTCCTCATTAGTGCCCTGCAGCTGCCACATCTGACTGATAATTATGAAACCACTCCCATTAGACCCACTCAATACAGAGGCACAGACAAACACACAGGGATTTCTTCAGAATAACAAAAGGTAGGAATCTGCAACAAAGGTTGTTATAATCTTTGCAATGTACATAGATCACGCTTTAAAGTGGTTCTTTTACCTTCATGCATTCCATGCATGAAGGTAAAAAATCATCTGTTTGCAGTGCCCCCCTCCCCCCAATCCTTACCTGAGCTCCCCCTGATCCAGCAATGTTCACGATAGTCTCGGCTGCCCCGGGACTCTCCCTCCTCATTGGCTGAGACAGCAGCTGGAGGCCAATGGCTCCCACTGCTGTCAATTACAGCCAGTGAGCTAATGAGGGGGGGGGGGGGTGGGCGAGCCGCTGCTGTATGTGTCTTATAGACAGAATATGGGGAGCAAGCACACGAGTGTCTCCAGGGCAAGCAGCTTTCTCTGGAAGCATTGCGCAAGGGGGAGGGGCCAGGAGCGCTGGCAGGGGACCCGAAAAAAAGAGGATCGGAGCTGCTCTGTTCAAAACAACTGCACAGAGCAGGTAAGTATAACATGTTTGTTATTATAATTTTTTTTAATTAGCTTTAAATACCCCTTTAACCCCTTCCTGCCCAACCCTGGCATGCAGTTTGAGATGTTACAGAGTTAGGCTGCATTTACACCTGAGCATAGCAGAAAAGCGCATTTCTGTCAGCATTTCCGGAAACGCATACAAAAGTGCCATTGTGGTAGCAGTCACCCATGTTGTTACGTGTTTTTCATGCAAAACCGCATGCCGCCAAACATGCTTGGCCCGGTGCCAAATATTGGCACTTGAGCATTTTTTGTCAATGAGCCGTCCCACCATGAAGCACTAAAACGTGCAACGACACAACATGTCTGCATCTTACCTCCCTCAAGGTGATTTTGCATTTCAATGGATTTGTTTGGAGAGAGTCATATCTGACATAAATAAAAACCCTTGTACACAGTCTCCAAGCTTGTATGCCTTTCAGTGTTAATGAAGAATTCCAGGTTCATACACCATACCTGGCTGATGCCCCTGAAGGCTGGAAATCAGTAAAGTAACGCTACTATCCGGAATTCATTTTTAAAACATAATTGTAGTCTAAATTTAAAGTGTTACTAAACCCACAACATTAAAATCAGTGTGTATATACAGTAAAGCATGCTGGAACCTAAGGGGTTATTCCTCTGCATTGTGTAAAAAGGCTGTATGATCCTTTCTTCTCTGATCCTCGCCTTCTTCCACAGTCCACAATCCATTTCCTGATGGAACAGAGCCTTGGGGGCAAGCTGCACATGCTCAGTTTGGTGTGTATTGCTAGATTTTTTTTTTCTTGGGAGAGTGCATGTGATCAGTACAGGGCCAATCAGCACTGTCCAGACAGAGGGTCAGAGGTCCTGCAGCCTCATAGGACAATCAGCGGAGAATGAAAACTCCTCCTACAAACTTTAACCAGACACTGACAGAAGTCACAAGACTGCCATATACTGCTGATGAGAAAAGGAATTTAGTGTTCCTACACTTAAAACATGCACCAAATAAACAACATATTGAGCCTACATTAAAGAGGATTTGCGACATGTGTGCCAGAAGCTGTAAAGCTGCAAATTGCACCAATTACCATCAAAGGGATGGTAAACATATTCCACACTCCAAATCTAAAGTGTTTGTTAACCCACATGTCATACTTTAAATAATCCTCCTTGTCTCCTAAGGATATGTCCCCCTGTGTGTGTGTTTTATAAAGAAAATGACAATTATACCTCATTACATAGCGCTGGTCAGCGCTCACAAGACCTCTCTCCTTTTTCCGTCTGACAGATGCAGCGGGTGGGGCCGAGATTCCCCTGCTGACATCAGTCTGGAGGGGAGGAGGAGAGGAGGAGAGAGGTGGCAGGTCACATGATCGCCAAGCTCTGCTCTGTAATGAGGTATAATCGTAATTTATTTTTTATAAAACACATACACAGGGGACATATCCTTAGGAGACAAGAAGTATTATATGAAGTCAGAAATGTTATTTCAGCAGCAGGGGTGGGGGGCTCGCCTTGCACAGGAGCCGACAGTCAGGGAGGGAGGGGGGAGAGGAGGACAAGAGAGACAGGAGATTTACTGCTGCTTTAAGGGAACAGGATCTTCTTTTTTTTTTAGGTTAACAAACACTTTACTACACTAACTGACCACCATACTACACTAACTGACCACCATACTACACTAACTGACCACTATACTACACTAACTGACTTTCTCTCTCCCCCCCAGGGCCATTAACATGACTCTCACGAGGGAGTCTCACTCACCTTCATGTCTGGCTGGCCTGCATCAGTCCGGAGGAGGAGAAGACAGCGGTGGCTCACATTGCTTCTCTCCCCCGCGCTCTAGCTGCCATGTTCAGTGTTCAGCGCAGTGCACTGTAATAGTGCGTATGGGGGTCATGTGCGGAGGTGGAACTTCAGGAGCGATCGCGGACAGGCCAGCTCTAGGCCTCACATGACCCCCATACGCCCAATCACAGGGCACTGGACACTGAACATGGCGGCCGGAGCCCGGAGACACAGGAATTAAAATTAGGAGGAGGCAGCCAGTGACACATACTGGCGCCCCCCTAAATGTGGCGCCCAGGGCCACGGCACCCCCTGCACCCCCATACTACGCCACTGTCTCCAACCAAAACCACCTTCCTTGATGCGTTTCACCACTGCTGGCTTGCTCACAAGGATAGGGGATGCTGGCTTGTAAGCAAGCCAGCAGTGGTAAAACGCGTCAAAGAAGGTGGTTTTGGGTGGAGACATTAATGGTTGCAGTTTTCATCATTTGACAAACAAAATATAGAAAGAAGAGATAAGCTTTGGAGTGCAGATTATATTTACTTTTGACTGAGAGTGGAGACGGGCTGTGGTAGCCAGCACCCAGGTCGTCCGTGTGGGTTGAAAAGAGCAAGTCTGAAGCGTAGCCACGGGTTTGGGTATGTTCTTGTCACAGGGATGTCACAGCTCCTATACACTTATATCTGTTCTACAATGTGGTGCAGATATTAGCCACAGAACTTTGCCTGGTCTGACCAGGTGCAGATCTGCACATTGAGCTATCTTTCTATGATAAGTGTCTACACAGATGCCCACCAGAGAGAGACTGACCTAGGAGCAGCTGCCTTCTCCCTCTGCCTGGCTGCCGGCAGTTTCCCTCTTCATAGTTGCCAACGTTGAAAAAAATTTTTTAGGGACAATTTTTTGTAGGCGGAGTCTTATTATAATTAGGGGACGGGGCAGGCTTTTGTAGGCGTGGCACAGGGGGGAAAGTAAAAATGCGGCGTGCGAAGCGCACCATGGCAAAAATGGGCGTGGTTTACGCAAAATAGTGGGTGCGTCTTGAGTGGGCGTGGCTCAAATGGAGTGTGGTTAGAGTCTGAGATGAATGAGGCATGGAGAGGGAAAGGGGGGGAGAGGGATGGAGGGAGAGCAGGCCCAGATCCTACACAACAATGGAAATATGTGTATTCTAGAAAGTTTACCAACCAGCAGATAAAGATACTCCAAACACCTGGTGTTAGCACTTCAATCATCCCGGCACCATGGTTGTTATGGTGTCAGGATGATTGAAGTGCATTATTTCTATTATTACATTGTAATATGAAATAAAATCATTCAACTCACCATAATGCCGAATCAGTGGGATCCCTGAGCGTGTCACCTGCCACGTCGCCTGCCACCAGCCGTCCGTCCTTGCATCAGGTGCCCCCAGCAGAGTCCATCCTTGCATCAGGTGTCCCAGCAGAGTCTGTCCTTGCATCAGATGTCCCCAGCGGAGCCCCCCCTTACATCAGATGTCCCCAGCGGAGCCCCCCTTACATCAGATGTCTCCAGAGGTGCCCCCCTTACATCAGATATCACCAGCGGAGCCCCCCTTACATCAGATGTCCCCAGCGGAGCCCCCCTTACATCAGGTGTCCCCATCGGAGCCTCCCCTTACATCAGGTGTCCCCAGCGGAGCCCCCCTTACATCAAATGTCCCCAGCGGTGCCCCACTTACATCAGATGTCCCCAGCGGAGCCCCCTTACATCAGGTGTCACCAGCGGAGCCCCCCTTACATCAGCTGTCCCCAGCGGAGCCCCCCCTTACATCAGATGTCCCCAGCGGAGCCCCCCTTACATCAGATGTCCCCAGCGGAGCCCCCCTTACATCAGATGTCCCCAGCAGGGCCCCCTTACATCAGGTGTCACCAGCGGAGCCCCCCTTACATCAGATGTCCCCAGCGGAGCCCCCCCTTACATCAGGTGTCACCAGCAGAGTCCCCCTTACATCAGGTGTCACCAGCGGAGCCCCCTTACATCAGATGTCCCCAGCAAAGCCCCCCTTACATCAGATGTCCCCAGCTGAGCCCCCCCTTACAACAGGTGTTCCCAGCGGAGCCCCCCTTACATCAGATGTCCCCAGCGGAGCCCCCCTTACATCAGGTGTCCCCAGCGGAGCCCCCCTTACATCAGGTGTCCCCAGTGGAGCCCCCCCTTACATCAGGTGTCCCCAGCGGAGCCCCCCTTATATCAGGTGTCCCCAGTGGAGCCCCCCCTTACATCAGGTGTCCCCAGCGGAGCCCCCCTTACATCAGGTGTCATCAGCGGAGCCCCCCTTACATCAGGTGTCCCCTGCGGTGCCCCCCCTTACTTCAGGTGTCCTAGTAGGAGGGGGTATATAAAATAATGTCTCTCTCCGCCGGCCGCGTGGTTACAAAAGAACCCCCGCCCCTTTCCATAACAGACTGGCAGCGGGGCAGGGGGTAGGTGGGGCGAGGTGGAGCGGGGCGCAGGGTGGGCGGCGATGCAGGAGCTTCGTCTAGCCACCCAGGCGTTCCTGGTCTTCTTAAAAATGGCGGCCACGGACCTCTAGCGGCGGCAGGGAAAAATCGTGAAAAACTGATTTCTCTGGACATTTCCCGGGAAACAATAAAATCGGGAAAAGAGTCCAAATCCCGGGAATGTCCCGGGAAATCCGGGACAGTTGGTAAGTATGCCTCTGATGGGTGTCTGGACAGACAGATAGAGAGAGCAGGCAGCGGGCTGTTCAGTGCTGCTCTGCTGCCTGCACTTCCCTCTCTTCCCCCCAGTGATCACTTCATGATTGCGGGGAGAGAGTAGAAGTAGTGATACAGTGAGATACTATAGCTTGCTGTATCACTCTCTCCCTGCACACACCCGGCGTACAGTAATAGTACTCCGGGTGTGTGCTGTTATTGTGCTATATGGGCCTAAAAAATGGAGACCTCTATGAGACCTCTACTTATTAGGCGCACTGTACCCACATTTGTGCAGGGCACTGTGCTATGTATAGTCTATTGGACCCACTAAGTCTCTTCTGTAATAAAGGATTTTTACCTTGACCAGTGTGGATAAGATGTCCCACCTTGTTTTGTGTCTGCCCGACCATCAGTACTCACCATCCCCCTTGCTATTAACTAAATTAATGAGACCACACATAAACTGGAGTAAAAAATGGCCATAGCAGCCTTTTATTAACAAAAACAACTTATCAGCCTGTTGGTCCATTGATGGCACCCAGAATTCCAACTTTGTAACACTGCGGGACCTTTTACCATACCAGGCCTCCAACCGTGACACAACAGCTCAGAGACAACCCACACCCGCTGTGCACCATTACCGTAATCCAGCTAATCTTAGTAACTGGAATACACCAGAGGGGCACATACCACTGATGAGCCCCCCGCACTTCCATCCCAAACGTATTTTCTTCCACTGTCAAAAAAGACCAACCACCGACACTGCCCAAAATGCACAATGAATGCCATCCTGCAACCCCAGGGACCACAAGTCAATACCCACCACCGATAAATGGACCCCTATCCCCTCTTAAATACCGCCCGGTATCCGACTCCAATACTAAATGGTGAGAGACCATGCCCCCGTTCCGAATAAAATTCGACCCACCACTTTATCAACTTTTTTGTTGTTTGAATTTTGTAAATTCTCAGAAATGACTGTGCCCTACACCAAGTCGTCCGAGCCACCGTGTCGTTCCACAAGACCAGCACCTCCGTGAAGGCTGTACAGAGCCGGCAGAAATCTAATTCAAACTCCCAAATGAGCTCCCTATTGAAGTGAACCCCCCAGATTGTTCCCTTCCAACCTGTAGTACCACACTGTCCATTGGCCTCTCAAGGCTTGCAAATTAATGCACCTCGGGCACATCCCTGTTCCACCACATCTCTGGTACCCTTAACCAGCGCACACCCGTCTCCCTCCTGGAAGTGCCTAGCTGCCTACCATCCATCTTAAACGGCAGCTCGCTTGGCACCCCAAAACATAAGAGTGACCCCCAGATCCAGACAAGAAGTGTTACACTCCATCTGAAAGAAAGAACCAAACCACTGGATAACCCCCACACCACCATGAATACTTGCCCAGCATGATAACTTCTCCCCCCCCATTTTCCACGATTAATCAGCCACCAGAGAGGGTGAATGTATCTATGGAATCCTCTGGAGTTCTATCTCCCAATCTGCTCAACAGCCGCCTCATCCCACCCATAACGATCAGCCTCTGTGGCCGCCCAGATATGGAAGGAGTGCGGGCATACTGTCTTACTCCAAACCCGCTGCTCGTAGACCCCTCCGAAAATTGTCTATAAACAGAAACTTGGACAAAGGATACCCATCCCCATGCCATGGCACCGCCCCCCCACTAGCGGGCGAACCTCAAAAAAAACTGCCTCACCACCCTCACCGGTCAACAGTGGAACCTGGCAAGGGAAACTGTTGCACGCATGCACCCTAGCCCTCCTGGTCCGCCTTTGACCTGTGCTGCAATATACTCCACCTGTCCTTATTACCAGAGCACGTCCTGTACCCAAATACCCCCCCCCGCCCGAAACTTCCTAGCTGTACTGACCCGTTTCTTAATCTGAAATGCCCCCAAAAAGCCAGTGAAAAACCACCTCAAATAAGGCAACTTCGTAGCTGAATGAACACAGCGATCCCAGCCCTGCAAAATTAGCCTACAAATTAACAAAGACCACAGGCAGCATAACATCCTTGCGTTTTTTTTTTTTTTGTGACTTCCGATACCCTTTTACTGCCTGTCGAACCAAAAAGCTGTTGTAACATCGACCCCACCCTGTAAACTTACAGAAAAACGCTAAGTCCGCCAGCCTCTTCTCTATAGCGGACACCGACACCCTGCTCCGTGTTCCTAGAGACGAAATAAAGGACCATCATCCTTACCTCTGACTGCACCTGATCCACCCACGCTAGTCGCCACACCTACCACCATAACTTGGTGTAGGCTGTCCCCGCAACCTCACTCACCGACCTCCTGATCCATCCCACGCTGACTCCAATAAAAATCTCCCGCAACCAACCGTGCCAAGGAACCCCCTGTTGCCACTGGTGCCAGCCCTCTGAACCTACACTGAGTCCGCTAGCATATTGTCTACCCCAGGGAGGTGCACCGCATATAGAAAGATGTTCAATTGTAGGCAGCGAAGCACCCTGTAGCGCAACAGCCTTAAACTGGGTTGGGACAAACTGAGATGCTGTTAATGATTTGAACCACTCCCATGTTGCCAGAATTCAACCTAATTTTCAAATGACTCGCCCCAGATTTCCACGGCCAGCACTACCGGAAGAAGCACCAGGAGCACCATGTGACCTAGAAAACCCACGTCTAACCAGGAACGCGGCCAAAGTGCCGCACTCAAATGCCCTGGTAGAAAGCCCCATAACTTGATGACCCTGCAGCATGCGTAAAAAGCTCCAATTCGAATTAGCTCCCATCATACTCTACCAAAATGTGTGCCACATTCTCAAGTCTTCCTGATGTTTCCGATTCAGACGGAGAAAGTGTATAGAGGACTTAACTCCCACCGTAGCAGCGGCTAACTGGCTGAAAAAAACCCAGCCCATGGGATAATGCGACATGCAAAATTAACTTATCATCAACTTATCATTAACATATCATCAACAGTGACTCACCTGTTGATGATATCCTGCTCGTCAGTCCTGTCTTCTTAAGCCGTCCAGTCCAGATGATCTCTCCCTTCGCCTTGGTCACATCTCTAGAGACGCTCTCCTGTGTTCCTGTTAAAGACTTGCTTGGCTGACATTCCTTCTGGCTCCAGATCCTGCTTGCTGTTCTACTACGCTCATCTCTGGCTCCCTAACGTTTTGGCTTGTGTGACTATCCATATAACAAATGTGACCTGCAGGCAGAACGGGTGTCAACACCCATCTGAAAGAAGCCTAAATACAGTAGAAATTCATTGTCTGAGTTTATATGCACTCTAAGTGGCATATTTAAATACCATTTAGTTGCATATTTGTCAGTGAATATTGTTTTGCACATTTGTGGCCTTCCTCCATACATTTCATTGTGCTAATTGTCAGGTAAGTGTGACAGCTCCCAACAAATGTTGTAGGTACACTCATCCGCTAAAAGAGCTATCCATAGTGCTGAAGTATGGAGTGTCTGCATGTGCATGAAATATATACACATACATACATATATACACTAAACACTGACAATGATGCAACAGATACACTATTGCTCATATTAGGATAATACCATGAACATATAGGAGAGTTCACCAGGAGTTCCCAGAACCTTTCCATGGGAGCCCATTTAAACATAGAAATTCAGACGCTTAAGGCTGTATATATATATATGGCAAAATTAAACAGCATGACGCATTCGGCGCTGAACACAACAGATTCAAGTGAATAGTGGGCTGGCATTTTTAGGGTTATACCAGACATTGAGAAATTGACATATCACTTCCCTGCTGCCTGTTGAATGCCCTCTGAAAAGCAATCCATCACTGATTGCAAAAACAGCCACATGCAAAAAGCCCTAAGAGAAGCATGATAGGATTTAAAGTGTAACTCCAGAAAAAAAAATACATTTAGAAGCTAGATTGGGTCAACATAGTTACCACCAATGATGAGTATCTTACGAGTATGGGGTTGCAGGGGATGCAAAAGTTCTTGGTTGTATTCTGTGTCAGAGACAATATGAGCTTTGATCTTCAGGGCGCTGCTGTGGCAGTTCTCACAGCAAGCCACTCGCTCAGCACCTCGTCCATTTATAAAATGTTACACATACAATGGGGGAGACTGGAAAGTGCAAAATCTGGTGCAGCTCTGAATAGAAACTAATCAGCTTCCAGGTTTTATCGTCAAAGCATAAAGCAGTTGTAAACTGCGGATGCTCAAAAAAAAAAAAAAAAAAAACCTACAAGGCAATGGAATAATGTGCTAGTATGCATCACATACTAGCACATTATGAAAATATGAAATACTCACCTTGGAAAGAAGACCTCCAGCGCTGTAAAGTCACCGCTGAGAGGGCTGACATCTTCCACCTGTCTTTCTTCTGGTTTTGCAAGCTCTGGCTGTGATTGGCCAGAGCCGCAATGATGTCACTCGTGCGCATGTGCGCGGAAGCCCTCAGTTCCAGAACGATGCTCTGAAGTTCCGGCAAGGTATTCATTTTACCTACAGGTAAGTCTTATTATAGACTTACCTGTAGGTAAAAATTACCAAGCGGGGTTTACAACCGCTTTTATTGATCAAGCTGAATTTAGAAGCTGATTGGCTACCATGCACAACTGCACCAGATTCTGAGTGCACAAGTTTTAGTAAATCTCCCCCATTGTCTATTTGCTTGCCTTTAATAATTGTGTCCCTCCCTCACTCTGTAGCTATGGGATGCCCTATGTAGTTAGTTCCACCCTACTTCATGCTTTAGCCTCCATTCACCACATGTACTGTATTTTGCTGGAGCTAGACATGGTATGATTTTTTTGCAAGCATTTTTGATGTTCATCTATGAAGATCTGCACACGTTTTTGGTTAAAGCTTTGTACGATCTGCAAGATGTCATTTGGATGGAGTCACTGTCTGCCAAGCTACTGAGACTGTAAGTTAAGTGATCTCACCAAAACTGGATCAGTTATAAAGATTACACTTTCAGTCCTTAGATTGCGGAAGCAGAACACTAATCTTTCAAAAAATGGTATAGTTCACAAGATCAAATATGGCTATGCCCAAATAGCACTTCACTTTTTTAAAGAGAAGCCTTGAAATATATCTAGTGTGGCTGATTGCAACACAGAAGCCAACAACCATGGCAGAGCCATATATACTTTATCACTGATAAAACATTGATAACATTTTTGATTTTTTTCTTTATTGTTGTGACCGTAACCTTTTCACTTTTCTTTCCTTCTTCTAGAAATAAAAAAAAAAAATGGACAGTGGTGGTAGCCTTGTCCTACTCTACTAAAGAAAAACATGTTTTATTTTTTCTGTATTGCTGTTGGAGAGTTCCCCTCACTTCCTGCCTGCTAAAACATTGCCAGAAGAACAGGAAGTGAGGGTTAAACAATCTAACGGAGCCCTAGATAGCAGTAAAAACCTTCACCACAACTTGTGGTGAATAAGAAGTACTGCAGGGAACAGTTCTGGATTGAAGGTGAGTACTGCAGCCTGGGCAGTGGCGGCCCGTTCATTAGCCGCCCCCTCTATCCATGTGTGCAGCCCCCTGATCTACATACAGGGCAACGGACTATGGATTCCAATGGCGGGGGGTTGTGGTTTTTTTAAGCATGTGATTAAAGCCAGATGAGCCAGTCAAATGACTGAGAGCAGTGGAATCATCTCAGTTACTTTTTAACCAGATACTGCAATATAATAAAAAGAAATAGTACAGAACAGAATGTCAATCTATCAAATTAATTGAAATAATAGATAAGAAAAAGGCAAGTCAGATTTTATTCTCCTTGACTTGAAAAGAAAACCACACAATGAGATAAACAACAGCTGTGTTTACATGTCTGCAGTCTAATCTGAAAAGCTTAATTGTATGTCTCTGTAAAACAATAGCTTGCAAGTGGCATAAACTGACTAAATAAATAACATAAATAGGAGTACACAGAAAAACATACTTGCTGCATCCGAAATCATAAAATGCAACAAAATTTAAAATCTGGAACAAGAACCTAGGATTTCCCTACTTCCTGTAAAAATGAAACTTCAAGCAGCATGAAGAATCAAGTGTGAATTGTTAAGTCATAGCTCCCAACTGTCCCTGATTTCGAGGCACTGTCCCTGATTTGGAGCAATGTCCCTCTGTCTCTCATTCCTCCTCATTTGTCCCTCATTTTGGCCTAATCTATATAGCTGTATATAAAATGCATTTTTTATCTATCGAAAAGTGTTTTCCAGCGCTAAACCTTTCATCTGATTTCTAAATTGCTGCATTTGTAAATTCCAAAAGCCAATATAAAGGAATAGTAGTGGTAAAAAAAAGCACTCGTGGGTTTAAACAATCTTGTTTTTTTGTACAATTCTCCTTTAAGGGGTCGTGGCAAGGGGTGTGTCCTTTGCCTGCATACTTTTGCTGATAGGTGTCCCTCATTCCCATCTCAAAAAGTTGGGAGGTATGGTTAAGTGTATAAAAACCCAAGAACAATATTGTAACATATTGCAGTTTACCAGTCTGTGAGTTGGGTGCTGTATTCATTTATTTTTTTTCAAACTTGCTTTTCCCTTTTTTGTACTCAATCTCCTATGATCCCAGCAGTAACACACTTCCTGCCTTGGAATGAGAACATTCACACTGCTCTGCATCTATGGAAGGAGGGGAGGCAATGTTGTGACTGTAGGACAGGAAGTTTGTTAGGGCTACAAAACACCTCCTCCACGGTTCTTAACCACACATAGAAGTAGGGGTTCTGTAGTCCAGACAACTGGAAAAGGCACATTAACATTGCTAACTGATACAGTAACTGATAACAGTATAGAAGAGACCTAGTGTACAGGAAGTTTTAAGCTCACTGGGTTTTGGCAGGTTCAATTGGTATTGTTTTTCGCTTATCAAATAGATGTTACAAATCACTTTTAATGGTATATTTATCAAAACCAAGAGGAAGTAAATGAGAGAAGTTCATTGATAGAATGGGCTTACGTACAATTGTTGGATTTACATATACATATACATGGTATGAAACATTATTGAACTCACAAAGACCAATGTCACATGTCTTTTAGGCTGGGTTCACACTATTGTGAAGTGGATATGGGTTTCCCCGCATCCAATTTGCATGTCAGGAAATTGTGACCGGTTCTCTATGGAGCCAGTTTACACATCTCCGGAGTGGCCCCGAATTGCACAGGAGTCCTGTGCATCTTCTGGTCCATTTCACATCTGAATTTAGCCAAAAGTTCGGGCTGAAATTGGACCTGAAATGGTGAAAAGGGAACGCACCGGACCCCTGCTGTGAGCTGCTCCCTGCTGCGGTGTTATCCCAGCCTTAATCTAGGCCTTATAGGATCTATTGGGTTTTATATTTTTCCTTGTTTTGTTGGACAATGATCATAAATTGCAGTTCTTTATCCTAGGTCTGCGAACCAATTATTATATGACTATTTTCTCATATTTTGTGTAGCAATCTGCTAGTATAGGTGGCTAGGCATATTTAGCTATGGCTCCTTCTGTTATCAGGGGAGCTGTGATTGTTTGGTCTGGTCTGGCCAGGGTACCACAGGCTGGGAGTTTAATTGCTTCCCCCTGCCTCTAGAAGACGCTACCAGAGCTTAGAGCGGGAGATTCAAATCAAGCCAATCTATGGGGGGGAAGTGTCCAGAAGGGGGTCAGAGTGTAGATAAATAGTCTGAGACATTTGAGAGCAGGGTTCCTTCTCCCCAGGAGATTTTCTGGGTGCCATGGTTCCAGAGTCCACAGAGGTGCCAGAATGGAGGACTTGAATGAACTTTGCTCAGAGTTGATTGCAGAACCACACTACAAGGGATCTGGTCCAGAGAGGCAGCTTCTCACTCACTGGGTAGTGTCTGGAGGAAGCTGGAAGGAGGCAGCTGTCTTGGGGACTTTTGAGTAGTGCCCTTGAGACTGTGTGCTGGAAGCAAGGTAATCGGTCATCCAAAATTTTGCCCTATGGTCTTCCATTAGCTACTATTGGTACTAGAAGAGACTGTTCTCCAACAATTTGCTACAGCTGAGTGTTGCAAAATATCACCTGCCATAACTGCCCCCCCTCCCCCATTTAAGTTTCTTCAAGCAATAAACCTTAAAAAAGGTATCCCCATAAACAGTTTACTGGAGCCAGTATGATTAGACTGTTGCTTATGTGGATGGACAGCCTTTGTACTTATTGGGGAATAACCGGTTGAAATCAGTGGCCGCTTCAGGGAAAGCGCTACTTTGGAATAAGCACAGAACAGGAAATGGTCATGTGATGATTTATCAGCTGCCACCTAAAATAAGTAATTTGAGTCAAAGTCAATTCCTCTGGTTCTGCACCCATCCCAGACTGTATCCTCCCAAGCAGGCCTGCCTAAATTTACCTAACCTATAAAAATCATATCTCTAGCACCTACCTACCTAGAGGGTGCTACATATACTACACGGCCTGCACTATATACTCTGAACTGTATTATGTATTCTACACGGACTGCACCATATACTCTGAACTGTATTATATATACTACACTGACTGCACTATATACTCTGAACAATATTATATATACTACACGGACTGCACTATATACAGTATCTCACAAAAGTGAGTACACCCCTTACATTTTTGTAAATATTTTATTATATCTTTTCTTGTGACAACACTGAAGAAATGACACTTTGCTTCAATGTAAAGTAGTGAGCGTACAGCTTGTATAACAGTGTAAATTTGCTTTCCTCTCAAAATAACTCAACACACAGCCATTAATGTCTAAACCGCTGGCAACAAAAGTAAGTACACCCCTAAGTGAAAATGTCCAAATTGGGCCCAATTAGCCATTTTCCCTTCCCGGTGTGACTTGTTAGTGTTACAAGATCTCAGGTGTAAATGGGGAGGAGGTGTGTTAAATTTGGTGTTATCGCTCTCACTCTCTCATACTGGTCACTGGAAGTTCAACATGGCACCTCATGGCAAAAAACTCTCTGAGGACCTGAAAAAAAGGATTGTTGCTCTACATAAAGGTGGCCTACACTATAATGCCCCGTACACACGGTCAGACTTTGTTCGGACATTCCGACAACAAAATCCTAGGATTTTTTCCGACGGATGTTGGCTCAAACTTGTCTTGCATACACAAGGTCACACAAAGTTGTCGGAAAATCCGATCGTTCTGAACGCGGTGATGTAAAACACGTACGTCGGGACTATAAACGGGGCAGTGGCCAATAGCTTTCATCTCTTTATTTATTCTGAGCATGCGTGGCACTTTGTCCGTCGGATTTGTGTACACACGATCGGAATTTCCGACAACGGATTTTGTTGTCGGAAAATTTTATATCCTGCTCTCAAACTTTGTGTGTAAGAAAATCCAATGGAAAATGTCCGATGGAGCCCACACACGGTCGGAATTTCCGACAACACGCTCCGATCGGACATTTTCCATTGGAAAATCCAACTGTGTGTACGGGGCATAAGAAGATTGCCAAGAACCTGAAACTGAGCTGCAGCACGGTGGCCAAGACCATACAGAGGTTTAACAGGACAGGTTCCACTCAGAACAGGCCTCGCCATGATCGACCAAAGACCAAAGAAGGTGAGTGCACATGCTCAGCGTCATATCCAGAGGTTGTCTTTGGGAAGTAGACGTATGAGTGCTGCCAGCATTGCTGCAGAGGTTGAAGGGGTGGGGGGTAAGCCTGTCAGTGCTGAGACCATACGCCTCACACTGCATCAAATTGGTCTGCATGGCTGTCGTCCCAGAAGGAAGCATCTTCTAAAGATGATGCACAAGAAAGCCCGCAAACAGTTTGCCGAAGACAAGCAGACTAAGGACATGGATTACTGGAACCATGTCCTGTGGTCTGATGAGACCAAGATAAACCTATTTGGTTCAGATGGTGTCAAGCGTATGTGGCGGCAACCAGGTGAGGAGTACAAAGACAAATGTGTCTTGCCTACCATCAAGCATGGTGGTGGGAGTGTCCTGGTCTAGGGCTGCATGAGTGCTGCCGACACTGGGGAGCTACAGTTCATTGAGGGAACCATGAATGCCAACATGTACTGTGACATACTGAAGCAGAGCATGATCCCTTCCTTTCGGAGACTGGGCAATATTCCAACATGATAACGACCCCAAACACACCTCCAAGACAACCACTGCCTTGCTAAAGAAGCTGAGGGTAAAGGTGATGAACTGGCCAAGCATGTCTCCAGACCTAAACCCTATTGAGCATCTGTGGGGCATCCTCAAATGGAAGGTGGAGGAGCGCAAGGTCTCTAACATCCACCAGCTCTGTGATGTCGTCGAGTGGAAGAGGACTCCAGTGGCAACCTGTGAAGCTCTGGTGAACTCCATGCCCAAGGGGGTTACGGCAGCGCTGGAAAAAAATGGTGGCCACACACAATATTGACACTTTGGGCCCAATTTGGACATTTTCACTTAGGGGTGTACTCACTTTTGTTGCCAGTGGTTTAGACATTAATGGCCGTGTGTTGAGTTATTTTAAGGGGACAACAAATTTACACTGTTATACAAGCTGTACATTTACTACTTTACATTTGTCATTTCTTCAGTGTTGTCACATGAAAAGATATAATAAAATATTTACAAAAATGTGATGGGTGTACTCACTTTTTTGAGATACTGTACTCTGAACTGTATTATATATACTACACAGACTGCACTATATACTCTCCACTGTATTATATATACTACATTGACTGACTGTACACTACACTAGCTACCTACCTAATCTCTATTCATTCATTATATACGGCTGATGTGTAAGCAGCAGCCTCTTATAGTGTGGGGCGTGGACATAGCCCCTGAGCCATGATTAGCAAAAGGCACCCTGCCTTTGACCAATCATGGCTCTCAAAGCTGATCATGCTGTGATTGGCCAAAGCATGCAGGTCAGGTGCATGCTTTGGCCAATCAGCAGCCGTCAATGTACTGCAATCTCGCAGTGCATTATAAGGCGCTCCACGGTGTGCAAACATGCCGTGAGCGCCCCATATCTTCGTTTGTTCTATGAACAAATGAACAGCTGATGCTCAAGTCAAACTTACGTTTGAATCGAACATACAGCCCATCCCTATTATTAATTTATTAAAGGTCACAAAAAGTTACCCAGCCCCCCTAAAACAGCCAAAAGACACAAAATTAGTCTCGTTGGTTAGTGCCACATTTGTGTTGCTAAAAAAATGTATTTGTGCTGTTATGGTTTTTTAGTTATAACAGCTTGTTTTTATTTTATCACACCCCTCCCACTTTGCACCCCATGTTATTAAATCTTACAAATAAACATACCATATGTTAGTGCTACTTTTGTGCTTTTTTGTGTCATAAAAATTGACATTTGTGCTGCTTTTATTTTTATGATATTAGCAAATGTTTTTTCCAGACGATGACATCATCCTGTCACGTACCTAGTTAGTGAGCTCCGGCTCGGGGGCCACTGATAGTGAGACAGTGAGGGTGATTTACCAAGAAGAAGGCACTGCACCAGTTCATACATTAATTGTTGCGCCGGAAAAGTCATTAATCGAACGTGCAAACCGGAGCACATTGAAGCGCAAATAGCGATAATAAATACCCGCATATGTAAACTGCAACTGGCACTAGGGTAACTGCGGTTTTCTCATTGATAATAGGGCACACCCAAATACAATTGGTTAATTTCATCTCATTGGATGTGTCTTGTTAGGCAATTAGTAGTTGTACTCGGTTAATTAACCCTTTTGATGCTAATCTTATTCCTATCACTTCTAATACATCTTTGAATTTTTTTTTTTTTTTTTACCCAAATCTTTTTAATACATTACAAAGAACAGAGAAGTGTTTCTAAACCCAATAAATGATTTTTTCAGATCTTGATCTTTAAAGGTGACCATACACTGTAATCAGTTAGATCTTAAATAAATTAGATTTAGTGCAAGAGCCTGTTTGGTTTCCTATAATTTGAATTAATTGTTCAAGTGCATCTTCCTATTATCTATTTTGCCTAAATATTGAGTTGTACAGAGATTAGCCAATCAGATAGCATAGTGCATGACCATCTTAAGTGCCAAATTTGGAATGTAGATGTGCCATGACCCACTTGTATTTTCCAAACGATATTTCTTGGGCATTATACAAGGCACATGAAAAAAGACCTTTTCCTGGCCCAGCCTCCCGTCAGCACATAATGGGTTAATACCTCCTTTGGAGCCCCCAATGACCACATGTTCCAAGCTGAATATAAAAGACAGCCCCTCCCCCAACTAAGATGATTTTTTTTTGGTCATGCTCCAGGCCACCTGTTGATTGCAGTTGGTAAGTAACTTGTTTGCTGTATCCCCCCCCCGCCCCGCCGCCGAACCTACCCCTCCATGTTCAGCCTCTCATGGAGTTGGAAGACCCAGAATGCTGAAAGTTAATCTTCCTAAAAACTGAGGTGCCTTGTGCCAAGGCTGCGGGCAAAATGATGCTTAAACAGCACTGATATATTGTACAGGTGTGGTATTATAGCAGCTCTGCAATGTCATCATTGCCTCTCCCTTTGTTTTTTTCCTGTCTTTTTATATGCAGTGCACCGCACTGCTCTCCTGGCTTTATTGTCAGTCTGAGAGCTGAGAGCGTCTGTGAATGGTGTCACGGAGTGTGGGGAGATGGGCAGCACAAGATGGGAACTGCCAGACACCATGCAATGGTGTAACTGATTTTGGAGGTCTGCAGTTGGGAGAGCTTCTTTCCCTCTCTCTCTGCAGTCCTGCCAGGTAAAGGACTTACCTCAGAGTCTCCTGTCTGTCTCTGGATGTACTGTCCTGGCTCCCCTGCTATACTGTGTACTTCTGTGGGTTTGACAGTCTGACTGTTTTTTATCTCTGACTCTGACTGTGTCTGAGGTATGATGCTTTTCTCCATATATTTTGTGCAAATATGAGCTTGCCACACCTGTTAGTGGCACAGAAGATTAGCAAAGATAGGAGGGGGCGACGTGGGACATGGTTCCTAAAAGAGTGCCCAAATATGCAAATTAAGGTGTTTTGCATTATTTTAGGAGCAGAAACCCTGAACGCAAACGCTCCAAAAAACATAAGACCCGCCAAGGATCACAGGATGACGACACCTAACAGGTTGTCACATTCATTAAGCATGTGGTCAATACACTCTAAAGGAGTTGTTTCCACTTACCCTGTGAAGGGACAGAATCCAGGAAATTGGCACATGCGTTTTATGCCAGCATGATAGAAGATGCCTTGCCAAGCTCAGGGTGCATTTTTGGGCCTGCATGCAGTCTGCAGTGGCAGAGCAATGAAATTGCACAGATTGCCTCACAAGGATGGGGGTTGTGCAAAACTCTAATGCCGCGTACACACGATCGGACTTTACGGCATACTTGGTCCGCCGTACTGGATTTCGTCGGACAAATCGTGTGTGGGCTCCAGCGGACTTTGCTTTCTCAAAAGTTTGATGGACTTAGATTTGAAACATGTTTCAAATCTGTCTGATGGACTCGAGTCTGGTCGAAAAGTCCGCTCGGTGTATGCTAGTCCGATGGACAAAAACCAACGTTAGGGCAGCTATTGGCTACTGGCTATGAACTTCCTTGTTTTAGTCCGGTCGTACGTCATCACGTACGAATCCGTCGGACTTTGGTTGATTGTGTGTAGGCAAGTCCGTTCATTCGGAATGTCCGTCGCAAAGTCCGTCGAAAAGTACGCCGGACAAAGTCTGCCGTAAAGTCTGAAAGTGTGTACGCGGCATAAGACCTATTAGGGCGGCTATAGCAGAAAGTATGCTGCAAATATCCACGCCACAAGCAACACCCATAACGATAGAGCGTAAATCGCTCATTCATGAAGGATGGTCTTTTCCCATAATGGCAGAGCGTAAATCGCTTGTTCATGAAGGATGGTCTTTTCCCATAATGGCAGAGTGTAAATCGCTCATGATGGAGGATGGTCTTTTCCCATAATGGCAGAGCGTAAATTGCTTGTGATGGAGGATGGTCTTTTCCCATAATGGCAGAGCGTAAAACGCTCGTGATGGAGGATGGTCTTTTCCCATAATTGCAGAGCGTAAATCGCTTGTTGATGGAGGATAGTCTTTTCCCACTATGGCAGAGCGTAAATCGCTCATTGGAGGATGGTCTTTTCCCATAATTGCAGAGCGTAAATCGCTTGTTGATGGAGGATAGTCTTTTCCCACTATGATAGAGCATAAATCGCTCATTGGAGGATGGTCTTTTCCCAACAATGATAGAGCGTAAATCGCTCATTGATGGAGGATGACAGAGACCTCATCAATTTACAGTAACAGGTTCCCTAAGCTTTATCCATATAAAATGGCTGCTGTATGTTTATGCACTACACTTCCAGGGGTGGTGATCTCTTGTGTCCGGTGCAGCAAGTGTCTTTGCCTTTTTAGAATTTGGTTGCCTTCAATGGACTTGTTCACACCAGATGCAGTCCAGTGCGTTTTTATTTCTGCATCAAGAACGCATGGATAGGGTTTAACTTTGATTCCAATTACTTAATTCACACCAGTACAGCGCATTCTAGTGTGGCCAACAAGAGTAGAATGTTGCATTGTTTCTTTATAGGAACACATTGGGAAAGTGGCAAAACGCATGTAGAATGCATCAAAAACACTTATGAAGAAACGCATCTGGAATGCAGAAACTGTGGTGATCTGGCCATCAGACTTGCACAGAATCTATACAGTGACAGATTTTGCCTGCCAATCAGCAATAGAGTTAACTACTATATATTAACTTCAGAAATGGCATTACATTCAATATTGGAAACTGCAAGATTTGGCACAGTTTCTGGAAAGAGTGGAACCTGGCAACTGACATTTGGTTGATGCTTTTGATAGACCTAGTACAAGTGCTGGCACACTCAGCCACTGCTAGGAGAGCATTGTGGTTATGCCACTGGAGGGCAGGTGGAACTTCTACACAAGCCTTCGACATTTTCTATAATGGGAGGTTATTGTTCGGCCAAACAACGTAATTAAGCGAATGACAGGAGGAAAAGTCTGGACTGTAGCCACAGACTAGTAAGAGGAAGCTGCCATCCTTCACTCAAGCCCACTGAACTTCAGAGGGTGCAGGAGGCCAAATCTTATAAGACAGGCTGCAGATTTAATAGACCACAATGGAGGTATCTCAAAGTTACTTTTGACATGAAATAAGTCCATTGCAAGCAGATGACTGGAAAGTCTCTTTTAAAGGTGTGTCCAACCAGTCCCTTCCAGTTGGGGCCTAAGTGAAGTAGGTGATTGTTGTCCAAACCCTCCAGAAGGAAGCTACAATCGCCAAAGACCAGTGGGTCCAGAAGACAGGTGGGTGGATAATGGAGAACAGATCTCAGAAGAGAAAATGTTTGCAAAATTGTTATACTGCTACAAGGCCATCAAGCCATTGATGCTGAAAACATAGAATCATCTGGGGGCCTTTCTCCCCAGTTTTTCTAGTACCTAAGGCAGGAGCCTCCTGACCTGTTTCAGTTTGAAGGCATGGAATGTGTTCATATACATCAGAGGTTCAAGATGGAGTCCATGCTGACAGTCACAGGTACAGTTCAGCAGGAGGACCAGTTGGAATCATTCGACTGGCCGACTCATACTTCCATGTACCGATCAATGCAGAACACCAGAGGCGTGTAAGATTTGCGGTTGCCAGAGGTCACTTCCAGTTGTCTGCCTTTTACAGAATTGGCACAGCCCAAGGAATCTTTTTGAAGATCTTGTTGGCAGTGGTGGTACCCTGGGCCAGGTGGCACATGAGGGCATTTCAATTTGCCTTCTTTAGCCTATGAGCTGGGCTGTCTCTGGATCAGAAAATCTTTGTGCCTATACAAATTCAGCAAGAACTAAAATGTTGGGCATCGCCACTGCGCTTCTTTCGGAGGCATGCCTCTCAGCCCAGGTGATAGGATGATTCTGAAGCCTGATGCCAGTCTCTGGGGCTGGGGAGTCCACCATCTGAAGCGACAAGTGCAAGGCCATTGGATCGTGGTGAAGCGCAGACTCCCCAAGTATCTTGAATGGAAAAAAGCCTTTTTCTAGCATTGCAAGCCTTTCAAGATTTTCAAGGGGTTGACAACAAGACAGTAGTAGCCTACATTGCCTAAAAAGGGGACACCAAAAGTATTTTTCTTGTTGCATCTTGCAAAGAAACTTTTTGTGGGGCAGAAAATCACTTAAATCAGTTAAGGTTGGTCTTCTTGCCAGGAAAGCAAAGCCAATTATTGGTTCAGTTAGGCAGAATATTTTTTTTTTTCCAACAAGTGCCTCATACCAATATTGGCCCTATGGGGCGTTCCAGCAGCAGCTCTCAGGGAGACTTCACTGAGCATGCAGCTTCTGATATTTGCAACAGGATACCAATGCAAAGACTCCGTCATATAAGAGGTTCACAGTGCCATGGAATTATCTGTTTAATGTTTGTCTCTGGTCAAATGAAATCCTTTATGGCAAGGTCAGTAACAGCACCCCAACCAATAAGACTACTGTTAATAGCCTGGCTATGGAATAGGCTACACTAGAGGTCCAGGGATTCTCATCTGAGGTTGTTCAGACCCTGGTGACCAGAAGATCATCCATGAACGCTACATAGGAGAGGATATGAAAGAAGTTTGTTTTGTCTGCTCGGCATAAGCTTTCTCTCCTATGTTCCCTGCTCTAGCCAAAATCCTTGACATTTTACAGTCAGCGCTAGAGGTTGGTCTGGCATACAACTCCATTTAAGGTACAGATCGCTACCTTATCTTTTCACAGGCTGCAGATGGGTGCAAAAGCCAGTGACCAGATGCTTCTTCCAGATGACGATCCAGGTGACCTTGAGGGAAATCCTTAAAAAAAGAGGAATGTGGGACTTTAAATGAGGCAATTGCCTTGTGGAGGTAAAGTATATAGTAATAATTTTTTATTTGTAACAATAGTACAAAAGTATTTTCATATGTATACATGCACAATGGCATAAACATAATGGATACATATACATTAGCTTGGCAGCACATAAAAGATAGTAAATGTTGATAAATACAATACAAGGTGTTGCTATGTATATGTATCCATTATGTTTATGCCATTGTGCATGTATACATATGAAAATACTTTTTTACTATTGTTACAAATAAAAAATGATTACTGTATACTCTACCTCCACAAGTCAATTGCCTCATTTAAAGTCCCACATTCCCCTTTTTTTATGTACTTGAACCGGGGATGGAGGCACAAATATTGTGCCTCATTTAAAGTCCCAAATTCCCCCTCTTGGCTTGAGGGAAATCCTGGTTCCCTCTGTGGGACTTAGACTTGGATCTGAGAGCACCCTTTGCTCCAATAGGTTCAATTTCAAAGTGGTATCCAATTTCGGAGGGACTACTTCCTAGTTTTTCTGGAGTTTTCACATGAGAGGCACTGAATGCATAGCAGGAAGACTTCAGTTTTCTTACACATGGTCAAGTTATTAACAGTGTACTTGGTCAAAAGAGGAAAGTGTACAATATTTTCATTTAGTCATCAGGCCCTCAAGAGTCATCGACTCTTGGGTTACCAGGGTGATTAGATTGGCATGCAGAAAGCACGCTTTTCTGCTCTGAAACATTTGCAAGCCTATTTAACTAGAGGGGTGGCAGCCTTTGGGGCAGTTATGCCAGGATTGCTTGGAAGATATAGGTAAGGGCTAGCTTGAAGGTCTGGTGCGGTCTTCATTCAACCTTACAAACTAAATATGCGACCAGCAAGTTTGGGACAAGAGAGATCGATTCTTTCTGGCTTGAGCAGCTTTTTTTTGATTGTCAGTATCTCTTTTCATTTGTTCTCTCCCACCCTATATTGGCTTTGGTATATCCCATTATGTGGTGACGGGAGGATGGGCCAGGAAAACGGAAAATTATTATCACTTACCGTAATTTTTCTTTCCTGGCCCATCCTCACGTCAGCACAGGACTCCCTCCCTAGTGACCTGTAGCAGGCTAGGTTATTGAACATCTTAGTTGGGGGAGGGGCTGTCTTTTATATTCAGCTTGGAACATGTGGTTATTGGGGGTTCCAAAGGAGGTATTAACCCGTTATGTGCTGACGTGAGGATGGGCCAGGAAAGAAAAATTATGGTAAGTGATAACAATTTTCCGTTTTTTCAAGACATGCTAGAGTGATCAGGAATATTCAAACTACGGCTCTCCAGCTGTTGCGAAACTACACATCCCATGAGGCATTGTAAAACTCTGACATTCATGGACATGACTAGGCATGATGGGAATTGTAGTTCCTGACCAACTGGAGGGCCGTCGTTTGAAAACCCCTGTGCTAGACCATTATTATGCCTCCAGAATTGGGAGTGTGGCATTTACCCAACTTCTCTCTGCTGGTGGACACAAGAACCTACATCTATAGATATATCTATATACACACACACACACACTGAAGCAGGAAGCAATATACATTGCCCCGGAAGTGAATCTGTACACAGGAAGTAGGTGTGTGTTTTGAGGCCAAATCATTTAGACATACACACATGACCCACACAAACACCACCCCATGTAAAAATAAATAAAAAATTATCTTAATTTGCAAATAAGAATCATCTCTTCCTCAGAGAAGAGAACAGTGAGCGGGGCATGGTGGTGGGAAGAAATTAGCAGCAGTACAAGCAACTTCCTGGAGGGGCGTGATGTCATTCCTGTGTGCTGGCCACTGCTTTCGGGAACCAGATATGCACGACGGGTACATAGCTCCACGCACACAGCAGTTGCGCATCTCAGATACACAGCGGTCACGCATCTAGATGCATTTGGCGCATCTAGCTGCAGGAGCCCAATTTTTATGGAAATTAACCGGTTCCCGACCGGCGCACGCCGATGTACGTCGGCAGAATGGCACGGCTGGGCAAATGGGCGTACCTGTACGTCCATTTGAATTGCCCGCCGTGCCATTGCGTGCCTGCCAGCGCCGGCCGGGAGCTCCGTGGGTCGGGTCGCGGGTCCCGCGGACTCGATCGCCGCGGGGATACCCACGATCGCCTCACGGAGAGGACGAACGGGGAGATACCGTTGTAAACAGCATCTCCCCGTTCTGCCTAGTGACAAGTGTCACTCGATCTCTGCTCCCTGTCATCGGAGCAGAGATCAGTGACGTCACACATACAGCCCATCCCCCTACAGTTAGTAATCACTCCCTAGGACATACTTAACCCCTCCCCGCCCCCTAGTGGTTAACCCCTTCACTGCCAGTGCCATTTACACAGTAATCAGTGCATTTTTAATTGCACTGATCGCTGTATAAATGACAATGGTCCCAAAAATGTGTCAAAAATGTCCGCCATAACGTCGCAGTCACAATAAAAATCGCTGATCGCCGCCATTACTAGTAAAAAAAAAAAATTATTAATAAAAATGCCATAAAACTATCCCCTATTTAGTAAACGCTATAACGTTTGCGCAAACCAATTATTAAACGCTTATTGCGATTTTTTTTTTTTACCAAAAATATGTAGAAGAATACGATCGGCCTAAACTGAGGAAAAAAAAATGGTTTTTTATATATTTTTGGGGGATATTTATTATAGCAAAATGTAAAAAATAATGCGTTTTTTTCAAAATTGTCGCTCTTATTTTGTTTATAGCGCAAAAAATAGAAAATCACAGAGGTGATCAAATACCACCAAAAGAAAGCTCTATTTGTGGGAAAAAAAGGACGTCAATTTTGTTTGGGAGCCACATCGCACGACCGCGCAATTGTCAGTTAAAGCGACGCAGTGCCGAATCGCAAAAAACGCTCTGGTCGGGAAGGGGGTAAAATCTTCCGGGGCTGAAGTGGTTAATAGTAAAGCAGATGCAGATTTCCAGGTCTGGACTAACAAATGTTTATAGTGAAAGGCAACTGGTGTTTTCTATTAAACAAGGTCTAAATGGGCCATTGACATGCATCACAGTTGAACTTAGGAATGTATCTTTGCAAAGTTAACCCCTTCCCGCCGACCGAACGCACATATGCGTACTCGGCTTTCCGGGGTTATACCGGGATGATGCCCGCAGCTGCAGGCATCATCCCGGTACCGTTGTTTACAGCGGGCGATCGGCTACCCGTGTATAACAACCGATGCGGCTAAAAGCATCCCCCCCCTCCCGCCGCCTCCCGCCGCTGTTACCGGGCCTCCCGTGCGATCGGGAGGCCCGGTGTCCGTTCGGCTGCCTTTGGCGGCTGGGGGCGGGCTGGAACGAAGCTGCGAGCGGCTTCGTTCCAGCCTTCTTGTTGTAAATGCGGAAGCGACGTCATGACGTCACTTCCCGTTTACTCGGCTGCCAATGGCGCCGAATTTAAAAAAGTACACAGTATTCAGAATCGCCGTTTTCGGCGATCTGAATACTTTGAAGTGTAAAGGAGGGATGGGGGGTCTTTTAGACCCCCCATCCCTCCATAAAGAGTACCTGTCACCACATATTACTGTCACAAGGGATGTTTACATTGCTTGTGACAGCAATAAAAGTAAAAAAAAAAAAAAAAATTTTAAACACAATTTATAAAGTACAAAATAAATAAATTAAATAAAAAAAAAAAAAAAAAATTTTTAAAGTGCCCCTGTCCCCGCGAGCTCACGCAGCGAAGAAAACGCATACGGAAGTCGCGCCCGCATATGTAAACGGTGTTCAAACCACACATGTGAGGTATCGCCGCGATCGTCAGAGCGAGAGCAATAATTCTAGCCCTAGACCTCCTCTGTAGCTCAAACCTGGTAACCGTAAAAAATTTTTAAATCGTCGCCTATGGAAATTCAAAGGTACCGTAGTTCGTCGCCATTCCACGAGTGCGTGCAATTATAAAGGGTGACATGTTTGGTATCTATTTACTCGGCGTAACATCATCTTTCACATTATACAAAAAAATTGGGGTAACTTTACTGTTTGGATTTTTTAAAATTCATGAAAGTGTCACTTTTCCAAAAATTTGCGTTTAAGACACCGCTGCACAAATACTGTGTGATAAAAAATATTGCAACAATCGCCATTTTATTCTCTAGATTCTCTGCTAAAAAATATATATATAATGTTTGGGGGTTCTAAGTCATTTTCTAGCAAAAAATACGGATTTTAACTTGTAAACACCAAATTTCAAAAATAGGCTTAGTCATGAAAGGGTTAAACTAAATGAAATCCCTTCCTATTTTTGCTTGGGGATAGAGTGCAGAGGGATTAGAAGTCTTGGCAATTTTGGGGGATGTCTGCACCCATGATAGGGTGAAGACACCTCTCAAATGTTGCCAGTTTCTCCTTCAAATTTATTCACTTCCTGTCACATAGCTAAACAGGAAGTGAGGGTAAAACCCTACCAATGTCTTTCCTTGGTGACACACAGGTCAATCTAAATAGTTTCCCCATTAGGCAAATTGCACTCTAGCATTTTGCTGTATACACCCCAAATTATTAGGTATCTTGGACTTTGGGGTTTATTTACTAAAGGCAAATCCACTTTGCCCTACAAGTGCACTTGGAAGTGCAGTTGCTAGGGATCCGATGGGGACATGCAAGAAAAATAGCATGTTTGCTTCTACATGATTGGATGATAAAATCACCAGTGCTTCCCCTCAGATTTACAGCGAGTACACTTGTATTGCAGAGTGGATTCACCTTTAATAAACCCAAAAATACCTAATAAATTGGGGTGTACACAACAAAGTGCTAGAGTGCAATTTGCCTAATGGGGACACTAGTTGGATTGACCTGTGTGTCCCCAAGGAAGGACATTGGTAGGGTTTTACCCTCACTTCCTGTTTGGCTATGTGACAGGAAGTGAAGCCAATTTTCAGAAAAGGGACACAAAGCCCAACCTAATAAAGACAAGCAGGGGTTCTAACACTCACTTGGTTTCCCTCAAATGCCCACAATTAGAATAGGATTGTCTTAAGATAGATTTTAGCTCAGTGCTCTAAATGAGTGCTTCTCAACCCTGTCCTCAAGTACCCCCAACAGGCCATGTTTGCGGGTTTACCTTCATCTTGCACAGGTGCTTTAAATCACAGTCAATGACTTGGTATTTTGGACAGCTATTTTAGCTAACATAAATTCCCAAAACATCTCCTGTACTTGGGGACTGAGGCTGAGAACCACTACGCTAAAATGGAAAATTGAATACTTACCTCTCTGTAATTTTCCTTTCCTGGTGCCTACCCATGGCAGCATACGCACAATCCATGCATATGCTACCATGAAGGCACCAGGAAGGTAACTTTTAGACAAATCACACTTTTTTTTGTTTTGCCACGCCAATCAGCCTAGTTAAGCTGCAGCTGGGAAAACACGCACACGCCCACACCTTAAAAACCATAATAGTACAAATAAAAATGTTAGCAGTACAAACCAGCACAAACGTAGCACTAACCAACAAGACCAGTTTTGTGTCTTTCGAGTGTTGTAGGGGGGCTAAGTGACCTTTGGTGACCTTTAATAAATCATTAATAACGCAAAAACGATAAAAGATAGAACGGAAATTTTAACCGCACAAACCAGCACAACAAACGCGCCACTAACCAAACAGCCCAGTTTCCTGTCATTTTGCTGTTGTAGGGGGGCTAGTTAATGTCATGGAAAAAACAATTGCTAATATCTTAAAAATAAACGTAGCACTAAAGAAACAAAATTGAGTTTTTATTTCTGCTGATTTTGGGGGAGCCAGCTTTGCTGAGCTCCCTCCCTGCACAGTGTCAGCAGCACCTGGCAGTAGCAGTTCCCCGCCTCTGGGCAGAAGGCACTGAAGATAGAGGGGAGGATCTAAGTGAATGAGGACACAGATCGAACATACAGGGGACTTGGGGAAGATAGAAAAAACGAGTTTGGAAGCTTCTAAATGCATACACTACAAGCAATAATACTGCTGCTGTCTTTACAGCCCTGATCCCAGGACTGAGCTGTGGCGGGACGGTCACTCACTGCTGTGGTTGGCAAGTATGTAACGTGCAGGAGGTGATTAGGGTGTGCCCAGGCACATTCAGCACATTGGGGCTCTTTGTTACAACAAAAAGGACAAAATATTGTGTTTTTTTCAAAATTATCGCTCCTTTTTTGTTTATAGCACAAAAAATAAAAAAACGCAGAGATGATCAAATACCACCAAAAGAAAGCTCTATTTGTGGGAAAAAAAGGATATCAATTTTGTTTGGGTACAGCGTCGCACGACGCAATTGTCAGTTAAAGCGACGCAGTGCCGTATCGCAAAAAATGGCCTGGTCATTGAGCAGCCAATTCTTCCGGGGCTGAAGTGATTAAGGGTGTCCGGACCCTAACCCTCTTTCCCTTGCAAAATATAAAAAGGACTGTTAAAAGAAATAAAAACTCTTTTGCATCAAAGAAGTGTCTGGCGCCCAATGACTTTTACCACCTTTGTACCCACTATGCTTCACAACCCACTACATATTGAAGGATGTTAGCGGTCTGTGGCCTCAAAGGTTCTCATTAGACTGGAAGAGGTTAGAGATTCTGCTACACTTGTATCGTTATTTTTTTGTGATAATTAGTGTATAGATATATAGGCTACTGTTGGAGGACTTAATAAGCAGAAAGCCCTTCAAATAAACCCTTTGTTGGTCTCTAAATTTGTTCTGACACTATGAGTAAAATTACTGAAATTCTGCTACCAAACAGGCCCAATGTTGCGAAATTACAACGTTCGCCTAAAAACATTCTAAAATTTCAAAAATGTTAAAACTCATTGATTTCTGCATTAGAGGCCTCCTATAACAATATCTAATGGGTCTGGGGTTAAACTGGCTGCTCTGTATGTAGCTTCTGACAGGCTGCGCAAGAAGCCCTGTGTCTCCAGAACCATAGGGGCGAGGAGCCCCAAATTTTGAACAGTGGTGGGGTAGGACTTCACTTCTATGGGTTCTCTGTGACCCCAGGCCGCCGAGCTATGACCCTTGAAGCTCGATCCTCCCCTGTCTCCCCTGACTGCACGTCCCTGCTGTAATCCCATTATACTGTATGAATACTGTTGAATCCAATTGGTACTCATGAGCCTTTTGTAGCTATAATGGAAGCTAACATTGTACAATACACAGCAAATCTGAATACCATGTCAAATATCTCATCTTTTGTACAGGCATGTGAACTTTTCATTTATGTTTGGAAATGTTATTTGTAGGCCTTTTGCTAAAATCTGCTTGCACCCATGTTTATGCATCAAGTAAAATAGCAACAAGTTATATGGATGAATAGTCCAAAATAGATGTCAGTAGGTCACCCAAGAAAGCATTACAAAATGTGCATTGCAGAAAGACATGAGCCTAGCACTGCATATAGATGATCTGGTACCCTTACAGAATGAGAAAAACATGAAGCCATTTACTATACAAGTCCATATGTATGCTTCAAGAGAAAACCCCCCAAAAAGGATGGACCTCCTCTAAAAATACCATCTCAGGGCAGAACACCTAACTCTTCCACACTTCTAGTGCCAAGGCTGGATATGGGCAACCTACTGTCCTAGTTGAGATTATGACTAATGTAACTGCCTTTGGTAGGTGCAACTATTTTAGCTATGGGGGAGATTTACTAAAACGAGCGCACAAAGAATCTGGAGCAGCTGTGCATAGTAACCAATCACCTTCCAGGTTTTATTGTCAAAGCTTAATTGAACAAGCGGAAGTTAGAAGCTGATAGGTTACTATGAACAGCTACACCAGATTCTGTGTGCACCAGTTCAGTACATTTCCTCCTATGCCTTGTTCCAAAATGGTAAAAGGTTCCTTTAAACCTTTACTCAGTGACTATAATGCATAATAAAGTAACTCAAAAGCATTGTAAAGGTTAACCAATAACCAGCTTTAACCAAAGTTGGTCCTTATGTTTGTACCTGTATTGCTGAGGCAGGGGTATCAGCAAAGGCTAGTTGCTTATGGACTAGGACCAATGGATAAGTAGAGAAACCCATGTTACAGAAGGTTTATACTGGCAGCAGCACATAATAATAGGATGCAGGGGCAGCACCACCTTCATATTTTTTTATGCATATAGAGTTGTACAATGACAAAACACTGCTCCAAACACTGTGCACCAGGGAAGGAGATTTATTCCTGTTCAAAAACAAGTGTGGGGAAAGCCATATGCTAGTCCTCACCTAAAGGAGTATTAGATTGTAAGTTCCTTTGAAAGCAAGGGGAGATGCGGTTCTGTATGTATAAATGAAGACAGCAAATAAATGATCTTGTGTGTAGGTAGAATTCTAAAGACCCCACTCACTGTGATGAATTATCCTTCTCGAATCTTTAATAATACAGAACTCTGATTAACTACCGGCTGCTTTATTTGGCTCATGAGTCATCTATAGTGAATTTACTGCAGTGGCTAAAGCATTACAGCGTTTGTCTTGGGATTGTAACTGCTATATTAAACTGTAAAAATACTGACACGATACAACACAAAGGATCAAGTCCAAGAGGAAGAGAATTCTCTCTGCCCTTCTTTATTTTGCTGTTACTTATACAATGGTTTGCACTATATTTCTCATTGCAGATTATTGTCATAATCCAGTCTAACATTCTGCAGGCAAGCAACCAAATGGTCCAGCAAGCAACCAAATGCACAGTAGTAATTCAAATAAAGTGAAGTGCCTTACCTTGCAATTCTATTTATTCAGACTTGTGAGCTAGTTGGGCCAGACAACACAGCCAAGTTCCCAACCTATCTGTGAAGCAATACAGTTGGTCAAGAACTCATTCCAAAACAACAGAAAGAACAGTAAAGGAGACAAGGCCATCACTGCTTTCTTTCTGTTGTCATTGAGCTCCCAGTTTTATTTTAATATCATTATCGATTAAACCAGAGACTTGGTTACAGGGCTGCCCTTCTCTCTCAATTTCCGTCTCTGTCCATTTGGCCCAACTGCACCTTCAAACTAAAAGCCCCAAGCATGTAAAATAATACATCAGGTCTGGCAACAATACTCACCTCCTCTTCAGTGCTATACTCCACAGACTCCTTGCTTTCAGATCCAATGGCCGGACTCTTCTTGGTTAAATGATGGTCAGTGTCATCCAATTCACTTCCTGTGAGTCTAGGCTATGATGGACAAGTTTCTGGTGGCATGTCATCACACCTGCCAGGTCTCACAGTGCTTCTGGACTTTTTGGAGCTTACATGTCATTAGGTGAGCTCAGGAGTAAGGACCATCCACTGCCACTACCAGAGGAGAAGAGGAAGGAGTTAAGATGTCACAAGACCATGCAGAACAATTAAGATATGTATACCAGGATATTTACCAAAACAGCAACAAAAGGCCTTAAGAAGAGGGAGAGTGGGGGTTAAAAAAAAACTGGAATTGGCCTTTTGAAAACTTTAGCAGGAAAAGCTTCTTCTATATGCTCCGCATTCAATGCAAATTGTATGCGGAGAAAACCAAATCCAATTCGCATAAGTGTGAGCCCAGCCTAAAATCGAATGGGTTTAGTTAAATCGTAATGCATTATTTAAGCATTCTCCAGAATTGCCAAACTCATTATATACTCCTGTAATAAAAAATCGAATGTTATTATTTATGGTATTAAGGTTTGAAAATGCACTACAGACACAGATTCAGCCGTTATGATATATAACGTCTTTATAAATCCCCAAAACTGTAAACTCTATTGGCTGTAATGCCATTGCACATATTACCTGAATGTATTACCAACATTAAAGTGTTACTAAACCCACAACAGTAAAATCAGTCTGCACATGCAGTAAAGGGGGGGGGGATAAAACACAGGCGCCACCCTAATGCCCCATACACACGATAGGATTTTCCAACGGAAAATGTTTGATAGGAGCTTGTTGTCAGAAATTCTAATCGTGTGTAGGCTCCATTGGACATTTTCCATCGGAACTTCCTTCACACAAAATTTGAGAGCTGGTTCTCAAATTTTCTGACAACAAAATCCGTCATCGTAAATTCCGATCGTGTGTACACAATTCTGACGCACAAAGTGCCATGCTTGCTTGGAATCAAGCAGAAGAGCAGCACTGGCTATTGAACTTCATTTTTCTCGGCTTTTCGTACGTGTTGTACGCCACCGCGTTCTTGACGTTCGGAATTTCCACCCACTTTGTGTGACCGTGTGTATGCAAGACAAGTTTGAGCCAAGATCTGTCGGAAAAAAAACATGGATTTTGTTGTTGGAAAACCCTATCGTGTGTACGGGGCATTAGTGTAGTATAAGAGTCAATTTAATACACAAATGGATATAGGCAGTGGCGTCGCTAGGGGGTGGCTTTTGGGGCTATAGCCCTGAATCTGGGGCCCATAGCCCCGAGTCTCTGCAGGGGTCCCCAAGGGGAGGGGAGGTTCTCTGGGGAACCTGATGTAAGCGGGAGGCTCTTTGGGGACCCTGATGCAAGGGGGGGTCTCTAGGGACCCTGATTTTAAGTGGGAGGCTCACTGGGGACCCTAATGTAAAGGGGTCTCTGGGGACCCTGATGCAAGCGGGAGGCTCTCTGAGGACTCTGATGTAAGGAGGAGGCTCTCTGGAGACTCTGATGTAAAGGAGGCTCCCTGGGGACCCTGATGTAAGTGGGGGGCTCTCTGGGGATATATACACATGCACACACGTATATTACTGTATAAACATGTGTATGCCCGCCCAAGCATATGACTTTCTGTATTACGCTGCTATGGGCTCTAGCCCCAGATCTATGGGGCCCGCAGCTGAGTGGGCCCTGTTGAGGATGAGGAATGCAGACATCATTGCTGTGACAGCCAATGAGGTGCTGAGCGCAGGCGCGGTGCGCCGCCCACCTTATCGTGACCTCGTTCCATGCTCCAGTCCCACCCACAATGGAGCAGAGGAGCCTGCGCAGTGCTTTGGCTGGCTGTCCCACACGGTCTGCACTGTGGAATGGAGGCTCAGGCTAGAGCTGAGAAGAAGAGAAGAAGGTACAGACAGTCTGATGTGTAACAGTGTCAGTGTGGCCTGTAATTGGTACAGTCTCATGTGTGTAACACAGTGTGTCAGTCAGATAGTGTGTCCTGCAATAATTGCTGCCTGGCTCAAGCTGTAGACAGACAGTTTTATACACAGTCTGTAGCTGCAGCAATCATATTCAGACTTCACAGTGTACAGTATAATGGCATCATATACGCATTTATTATAGTATGGACAAATATTGGATACTGTATTGTGGGAAACATTGGCAAAACCCACTTTACACACTAAGCTGTTGCCTGGGTACTGTGCCATATGAGTGTGGTAATCTGTTGTTCAATGGCATTAGTTCATTTTTTTTGTGGGGGGGGGGAGCTGTTTGCGGGGGGGGGGGGGGGCATACAACATTTTGCTATGGGGTCCTGTGATTTCTAGTTACGCCCCTGTATGTGTGTATATGCAGTAAAGCATGCTTGTTATACTCATTGTGGAACCTAAGGCTTTAATCCTCCACATTGTGTAAAAAAATGCTGTTTGATCCTGTATTCTCTGGTCCTCTCCTACTTTTACTGTCCCCAATCCATCTGCTAATAGAACAGAGCCTTGGGAGGCATTCTGCACCTGCTCAGTTGGTGTGTATTGCTAGTAAGTTTTTTGTTTTTTTTTTGGAAGGGCGCATGTGATCAGCACTGTCTAGACAGAAAGTCAGGGGTCATGCAGCCTCATAGGATAATCAGGGGAGAATAACAATAACAAAACAGTGCTGCGCTGCCTAAATAACGAAATTGCTGAATGAAAATCCTCCCAAAAATAAGTGATTAACTTGCAAAAAGATTAGCAAGATACAAGGTGCACAATAAATTATTCAAGTTTAAAGGGGATTACAAACCCTCCCCCCTAAGAGTGTTCCCTAAATTGGGATAATACACAATAAAAAATTACACAATTGAAGTGACATAAAAATCAATGTGATATAAAGTCCATGACAGTCCTCAATAACTTCCAACCGAAAATATTAAAAACGAAAATCCACCAATCATTGCAAAAAATTAAAAAAGTGCTGGTGTTCTCCTCCACGTCAGTATCCTTTTTTTAACTTTTTTCAGCTTTTTTCAACGTTTTTGCAATAGCGTTTTTCAGCGTGTATTAGTGTTTTTTAGCATTTTTCCGCGTTAGCGTTTTTTAGCGGATTTTTTTTTTTTTTCCAATGGATCAAAAACATTAAAAAACGTTGGTGAGCGACGTTTTTGAGCGCTTATCAGCGTTTATCAGCGTTAGAGCGTTTTTACAGCTGAAAAACGTCTCTCAGAACCCACTGGTCCTGGGTTTTTTTTTACAGCTTAAAAACGCCTATGCCATTTGCAGCTCAAAAACGCCTAGGTGGGCATGAACCCATAGACTAACATAGACTGATTTAAGCTGCAAAAAACGCTCAAAAAAGCGGCTGTAAAAATGTCCATGTGCATGAGGCCTATTAAGAAAAAAATAAATAAAAGCCTTTTGTTTTGTTTTTTCTTTCAGCAACTTAGTAGAAGCCCAATACTTATTCTTATGTGGTAGTGCAGTGTTAATTTTGACATCAATTTTCGTCCTAGTCCTAGTCTCTTGACTAACATGCTTTCAGTCATGTTTTAGTCATCTGAATTGTTTACATTTTAGTTGTATTTTAGTAGACTAAAATAATGTTAGTTTAGTCCATGAAAATATTTTTGTCAACGAAATTAACACTGCATGCAAGAATTTGTCCTATGCTTTGTCCAATGCTGAAATGAATGTATAAATGCAGTTCACTTCTTTTGCCATAATGTGCACAGAAAACTGCATTTTGTGGCTGACAAGGCAGACTTACTTGGCTGTTTGCCCTCCTCCAGTGTTGACAGATCAGAGCTGTCCATTGCATGTGCACAAAAGTGACATCTTGCAGATACCGGGAACGGCTAAAAGTGTACACTGTACTGCACATGTGCCACACAAGAAAGATATATTTTAGGAAGCAGAGAAAATATTTTTTTTGCAGACATGCTAAGTCTCTTCTACTAAAAAATTCTGCCTCCTAATATTGCGCTTTAACACCACCAAAGCTAGATATAGAAGGACTGCCTTCATTATTTTATCCTTCAATGAGTCCACGTAAAATATGTTCACACATCAGAGCTCCAGGATCTATTGCCTACAGCTGGTTGTACACAAGTAGAATTTCTTTTGAAATTTTTCATTTAAAGAACGTTCAATTTTTTAATCATTAGTGGGGTAAATTGTTCTTCATTTTTAGCCACAGTGACTAGAAAATTTGAAGGAGCAGGATGGAATAATTTTCTCAAACGAACACATTTCTAATAGTAAACATGGTTTTTCTTTTGGAAAGGCCATTCATGCCTAAATCGAATGTTAAAAGTAAGGATGAACTCCGGCGTGTTCGCATGCTGCACTAGCCGAGCCCGCCAGGAAGTCAGCATGGCGTAGCGCTAATCACAAACAGTGAGACATTTTCCCGATGTGCGGCTGCAAACATCGGGAAAATGTCTCACTGCTTGTGATTAGCGCTGCGCCGTGCCGACTTCCTGGCGGGCTCAGCACGTGCAGCATGAGAGCAAGCTGGAACTCATCTTTAGTTAAAGGCAAACAAAATTTTGTACTTTCAAACATCCATCAAGTCATCATTATATGTGCTGAGAATTTTCGGATGAATATTGTTGAACAAATTTTCTCATAAATATTGTCAAACAATTTCACACAAACATTCATTCAAAAGTCTACTAGTGTATGGCCAGCGTTTGCTATGTGCTCCAACAAACCAGGAGTTTCCTTTTGCTGATGCATTCTTCTTAATATTAAAATAACTACATTTATTATAACACTAAAATAAATATTAAAATGAAAGGAGGAACCGTAAGACCCCCTTTACAGAGCCGTAGAATGGTGGAACTTTGGTTCAGCAATTTCCCTGTGGGTGCAAGATAACAGAGGAGCCCCATTAGCGTCATGCATGGAAAATCAGAGAGAGGAAAGGTGTAGATGGTGGAGGTATTATCCACAGCAGCCAATCAGTGTCCAAGTTGTATTGCCTAGTGTATGAAAAACAGATGTAGTAACCTCTAGTGTGCTATTATTGGCAGTGCAGGCAAATTTATGCTTTTGGCTCATGTTAAAATGAGTCTCTGAATCTGGGTCAAATGTTTACTACAGTTCAGGGCTGGTTGACTCATACAGGCAGGACTATGGTGCCTTCCCCTAGTTCTAGAAGGTTGGAAAACTTTCTGGAAACTGGAGGGCAAAGGCTAGGAGGGTTGACCTGCATACTTAGGGGAGCTCAGCCAATCCCCAGGCTGTGGGCCTGGCATGGCGGCTGAGCCAGCCCTTAAATATGGAGGAGTCACACTGGCATGGATTTGGGTGGAAGATAGGTGACTATCGGTAGCCCTTGAAGAGAACCCGCGTCGGGGCGGGGGGGGGGCTCTCTGCCTTGGGCTGGCCTGGGAGGATTCTGGCAATATCACAGCCTACAGGAATCTTGTCTAGGAAGCAGCGAGAGCGAAGAGGACAGCGTGAGTAGAGCAGCACAGTCAAGAACTTACAAGGGGAAAGAAAGACTGTCATATTTAGCAAACCTTTCTGGAAGACAGCATTGGGCTTATATCTTTCCTTTACCTTGGCCTGGAAAATCTTCATTAGCAGTCGGGTGGGCTGGTAGTTCCTGCAGTCAATGGAACTGGGATAAGTGTCCACAGTAGAGTTGGGGGTCACTGCTGTATGCAACCTGCAACATTTGTGCTACTTTCAAAAGGAACAGAAAGTTCCTAGTCCTTAAGGGGCTTTTGCTTTTCTATCAGAGACTGTCAGCCTCCAGGAGTGAGATCAGAGTTGTACAAAGAGAAGAAGAAGAGACAAATTGGAGCTGTACATAGGAAGGAAGTTGTCCCTGGTTTTGTTGGGCATCCCATAATTCCTATTCCCCATCCAAGTTATTACCCCTAATAAAACATAAAAACCAAGCTCAAAGACTGTTCCTTGTGTCTGGAGAAAGTGTGGAGAATACCTGGCTGTGCATGAGTGGGGAACCGGATCACGGCTTCTTCGGGGATGAGCGCTACAAAGAGAGAACAGAAGTGTTTTCTGTAATGAAAAGTAATGTAGAAACAGCAATTTGCTGTCTATAATCCATTGATATTGAGCTGAAGTTAAACATAGACGTAGCTCAAAATCAATTTTATTGACCAGCATTTGTAGCCTTGTTGGTTACTATCACACCGGTGCATTATGTTAAATTGATTACTCTATTTATCAACAGATGTTTTGTGACATGACTCAAGGGATACACGGACACTTTGCTTATGAAGCTTCCCTGTTCACTTTTTCTTTCTGGATCATGATATGAAAATCATGTTTCCATTGACATAGTAATGCCAAAAATACAAGTCATATAGCAGTTATGACACCTGCTTGCCCTTATAGCAGAAAACCATTGCAAATGTTCAGTAATTGAACATTGTGTGATATGGAATTACACGTTTCAAAATAAGGAGTAAAAATTCATTCTTGATTGATGCTCACTCTATTTTTGACATGACAGTAGGGATGAGCCAGATGTTTGAGTCGATTGTAAGTTCGACTCAAACATTGGGTGTTCACCTGTTCGCTGAACAGCAAATTCGAAAAGCCGCGGAACACCATTAATCTATGAGACACTAACATGAAAAACTAAAAGTGCTCATTTTAAAGGCTTATATGCAAGTTATTGCCATAAAAAGTGTTTGGGGACCCGGGTCCTGCCCCAGGGGACATGAATCAATGCAAAAAAAAGTTTTAAAAACTGCAGTTTTTTCGGAGCAGTGATTTTAATAACGTTTAAAGTGAAACAATATAAATGAAATATTCCTTTAAATATCGTGCCTGGGGGGTGTCTATAGTATGCCTGTAAAGTGGCGCATTTTACCTGTGTTTAGAACAGTACCACAACAAAATGAGATTTCTAAAGGAAAAAAAGTCATTTAAAACTGATCGCGGCTGTAATGAATTGTCGGGTCTCGGCAATATAGATAAAACTCATTGAAAAAAACGGCACGGGTTCCCATCCAGTCTATTACCGGGCCCTTTGGGTCTGGTATGAATATTAAGGGGAACCCTGAACCAATTTTTTTTAAAGAAATTGTGTGGGGGTCCCCCCAAAATCCATACCAGGCCCTTCAGGTCTGGTATGAATATTAAGAGGAACCCTGCACCAATTTTTTTTTTAAATGGCGTAGGGGTCCCCCTAAAATCCATACTAGACCCTTCAGTATGGGGACCATGGCCTCATCCCCACAACCCTTGCCCGGTGGTTGTGGGGGTCTGCGGGCGGGGGGCTTATCGGAATCTGGAAGCCCCCTTTAACAAGGGGTCCCCCAGATCCCGTCTCCCCCTATGTAAATTGGTAATGGGTACATTATACCCCTGCCAAAAAAATAGCCAAAAATAGTAAAAAAGACAGGAGACACTTTGGGACAAGTCCTTTATTAAAAAAATAAAAATGTCTCGCAATGTAAATCCATCTCACGCCGCCCGACGAACGGAAAAAAGAAAAAAAACGTGGAAGGCTCCCGCCGAGTGACACTTCTTCTCAATGACATCTGTTATATCGATGAGGGCGGGGCCACCCAGTGATGTAAACGGGTGACCCCGCCCCCCCGACACCACGTGACGTCAGACATACTATAGACACACCCCAGGCACGATATTTGAAGGAATATTTCATTTTTATTGTTTTACTTTAAGCATTATTAAAATCACTGCTCCCAAAAAACTGCCGTTTTTAAAACTTTTTTTTGCATTGATACATGTCCCCTGGGGCAAGACCCAGGTCCCCAAACACTTTTTATTACAATAACTTGCATATAAGCCTTTAAAATGAGCACTTTTGATTTTTCATGTTCGTAACCCATAGACTTTAATGGTGTTCACGTGTTCAAACTAATTTTATGCCCGTTCGCATGTTCTGGTGCGAACCGAACCGGGGGTGTTCGGCTCATCTTTACATGACAGGAGAAAATTGCATTTATTAGGTGATATGAAATATACTCCCATTCTCCTAATATCATTTGACACGATTTCATGATGTGATTCTATGTAAAATGTCAATTTGATACCTTAAAAGGTAACAACTTTTGTAGAAAAAAATATAGCAAATAAAATAATAATATAGCATATTCAATTGCTGCACAAACCATTGTAATTTAATGTTATTCAAAATGCACTTCTAGAAGAATGGTCAAACTTTTCCCATAGACACACTCCTAAACCTTGTGGACAACCTTCCCAGAATAGTTGAAGATGTTATAGCTGCAAAGGGTGGGCCAACTCAATATTGAACCCTACGGACTAAGACTGATGCCATTAAAGTTCATGTGCACGTAAAGGCAGGCGTCCCAATACTTTTGACAATTTAATGTACAGTATATCATATATGTCAAGAGGTCAAGCTATTGTTGACCATCGGTTACCTAAAAGGCACGAAAACACATCAACACATTACAAAGATATATGCTTAGGGACCCAGCCAGCAGTAGTAGCCAGAGTCTACACTTGGGCTTGTTTGCTTCTGCCATCTGTTGCAGAGTGGCTATGATGTAACATGATCCAATAACCTGAGTTATAGACATTTATGTCTCCCTGACCAACCACTAGGAGGTTTATTGCCAGTGGTACATGCTGATGAAGGGTATAAATAATTGGAGTGACCATGGAAAGCTCTTATGCCTCCCAGGCTTTGCCTCCTGGGGGATGCGCATGAAGCTACTCTCCACCCTCCCAGGAATGCTGCCTGGAGAGGACACATGTGCTAAAGGAGAAGTACAGCCAAAGCTCATTTGGCTGTACTTCTCCTGTGGATCACAGGAGTGCAGTTCGTTCTGCACTCCTGGGATCCATTTTCAGCAGAAAGCGGGCTGAAGTCTGCTGTTCTGCTGACATCAGCGAGCCACTGGGAGCCCGAGCTGGCCACTCACACCTCCTCTACAGTCCAGCTCTCCAGTGAGCGCGGAGGGGGGGCAGAGCAGAGAGTGGTGATTGACAGTCACCAGCTCTCTGTTCTGGGAGCTCTGATTGGCAGTGTTAGATCGTTCAGTTCTTAGTCTTAGAGGCGCCGGGGGACAGATACAGCATCGGACTGATGCTGTATCCACCTAAGTAAGTATGATTATTAAATGAAAAAACATACTTCTCTTTTAAGAAGAAAGGTCTGAATCCAGGCCTGAAGAAAATTACATTGCTCCGCTTGAGGGCATATCTGGAGTGAAGGTGAAATGTAAGAAAGTAGATGCGCAACCCAAACAAAAAGAAAATCAAATGTGTGCAGAATAGGAACACCGATTGGTGCAATATCCCGTCAGAACAACCCAATGAGAACATGTATCAGCAAACTGATAGCAAGAAAAAATAAAATCTGAATTAAAAAAATAAATCTGAATTAAACCTGTGTTAGGATACGAAATACATATAAGAAATATATATTTATATATATAGCATATATATATATATATATATATATATATGCTAATAAAAACACGGAAAAAAGTCCAAAAAGGGTTCTATAAAGTCCAGTAAAGGATGAAATAAAGGGTAGGTGGAAAAAAAACCCCAAATGCTCCTTTCCAGAATGTAATCCCACACTATAATCAGCAGATGATAAGGAATGCCGGATGGCCGCTTACCGGAACTGTAGGACCTCTGTTACGGAGGTCTAATGGGCACAGACAGGAGGAAAACCCCAGTTGATGCCTATTCAGGGGAAAAACATTGGACAAGGAGCTAGCATTGTGGCATTTTAGAGCACAGACCATATTGCAGGCGGTTATGCTCCTGCTATTGTGTTATTTTATCTCATTTTTTTATCCGGATACCGGGCTGGAGGCAATACACACTTCATTCCATCAAGTTTCTCCTACCCTGACTGATCTTAGGCCCTGAAATCGAGGCTACTATCCATTTAATGGATTAAGGCATTTACTTATGCCCATTAGGTCAATTTTTTCATGTGGAAAGCAGTCAGAAACTACTCCAAATGACAAGTCTGCCAAGCAGTGTGAGTTTATGGATCTCCCATATGTACGGAACTCCTCTCTTGTGAGCCAGCCTTTGGAACTCAGCTGTCATTCTGCCAAGCACAGGACACCCTGAGCAAGTAAAGACTACTGCTGTATTCTTGGTCATAATACAAATCAATAAAAAAGGGAAATTTACAGGAGGGCAGAGAAAGTAATATAGCCCCCATTCCTGCTCGCCAGCGTGGATCCCACGGAGCATAGCGGAGCCAGGTTGTACCCTTGGAGGAGAGGACCTGGATGGACCAAAATAAAAAAATTGTTAAAAAGTATGACAATTAGAAAGTACAATGTAACACAATGTTATCAAGACAGCACTGTAAGATGGACTCGTTTCGCCCATATGTCAGGCTTCTTCAGGGGATGCTGTCCAGTTTTGAAGTACAAGCCTTCTATCAAGAAAAATAAAAACATGTATATATTATAGTCAATTAGTTTAGAATTGCATATTGTATATATTACACAGTGCTACATTTATTTAAATATGTAACAACATATTACATGCATGTGTGTCTCTAGTATCAGGACGTATAGACTGTGCCGCGCATGCGTGAGCCACGTCATCTCAGTCAATCCGTCCATCACCGCCGGGTCCAAAGACTCAACCAGAAAGACAGAGGGAATGACTCCCTCTGGTGGTAGGAAGGGGAAATCTCTCATGTTAAAAAACAGAGAGATCCTCGATCGTGGAGAGGCAAAACAGAACACACGAAGCTGCACAGTGAATCGGACGCCCTGCCAATGAGACACGGATGCCCTGGGCGTCCATATGGTCGCCCACAATACACAAAGGAACCGAAGGCATACAGGTTTTTGTTTTTGTTTTTCTTGATAGAAGGCTTGTACTTCAAAACTGGACAGCATCCCCTGAAGAAGCTTGACATATGGGCGAAACATGTTAGGAAGTCCATCTTACAGTGCTGTCTTGATAACATTGTGTTACATTGTACTTGCTAATTGTCATACTTTTTAAAAAAAAATAATTTTGGTTTTCAAAATAAAAAATAAAAAACTTTTAAATATTATATTTGATATTTTTGCAACTCATTCTGCACCTAAAAAATCCCCTATATCCCCCCTGTTCATCTACCAAATCTAGGGATGTGGTGCCAAAACTAAGTTGATAGGTCCATAATCAAAAAAACTTTCCCTGTAGTGGGAGTTAATGAGCGCACAAAAAAGTTAATGAAAGACTAGGTTGTTGTCGTTCCTGTTACTGGACTACGTCCTGCTAGCCCAATGGGATGGGGTTCAGTGTTCGGGTCCAAACTTTTTGCGATGTTCGGCTGTTCTGATGCAAACCAAATGGGGGGGGGGGAGGTGTTCGGCCCTTCACTAATGATGACAAAGATTGTTTGGAAAATGTTATAGTAGTGTTTCTCAACTTTTTTTCAGTCACAGTACCCTTTAAAAGTACACAAAATCTCTGTAAATTTTACTTACCGCCAACGGGAAACCTGAATCTGGGACAATGACAATGCACACAACCGCCTTGATGAAGTTACCTTCACATCAGAAGGTCCCCCTTCCCATCACATCAGAACCCCCCCATGTCATTGTACTCCCTAGCATGTCATAGCACCCCCCCATCAAATTAGCAGTGTCCCCATCATAGAACCTCTCATCCCATCAGAAGCCCCACCCTTCTCATCAGAGTTGCCCCTATACATCAGAGTTCTCCCATAACACAGTTCCCCCCATAACAGAGTCTATCTGTTACAGAGTCTCTTCTTCCCATCAGAGCCATACCTTACTTCAGCAGCATGGCAGAGGGTGGAAGGTGGACAGAGATGGACTCTGTCTCCTGAATGCTGGGGTATGCGCTGCATGCTTCCTGCATTATGCACCATGCTTCCTGGCCCTAGAGCTTCAATTTTTGTTATAGTGCTTGTGGCTGGCCTGCACCATGGCAGGGCATGAGGATGATCCAAGGCAAACTGGGTCCCATGTTCACGGCACCCCAGGAGAACCCAAACGGTAGTGTAAAATAGGTGTACTCCTAAGGTTTGCTGGCATATGGCTGGTTCTCTTTAGAAATAGTACAGTACAATACTTTGTAAGGAGAAATGAATTCCTTTCTCTTCCCCATCCCCACATAGGTGTAAAGTAACATATGGCCACGATGAAGAAAACATATGACTGCGGTAATCAAGCCCCAAGCATTGAGCACGCACAGAATTAAACCACAAGGAGAACAGAGAAGCACTCCCTTTTTTTGCTGATCAGTGATATTGATATGGAAGCGTCCTTCCCCCAATGCGGCTGAAGCAGATTGCATCAGATTTTCAGAGTCCATTAACAATTCATTTGCTGGCATTGATGTCTGCAAGATTGGATGAACACTTCTGCTTGACGCTTGTTAGAGCAATAATTGCTCTGTAAAAGGGTGTTTAGAAATCTCTATGAGCCCGAATCACAGTAGCAAGGAAAGATTTATTTTTTGTTTGTTAAAGGGTAACTTCAACAAAAATTAGTGAGATGAGTAGATATACAGAAACCATTTTGCATGCCACAGGATTTGATAATGAATACATGCACTCTCGGGATACAACCAGCTGCTAATGTGCTATAAGGCTACAAATATAAGGAGGCTATGCAAAGATTCTTCAACTGTGTCACTGCCCTACCTCAACATCATTACTGACTTAATGCTCATCCTAAGTTCTGTCCTACTATTAACACATTTAAAAAAGAACTCTGGGCAAATAAAAAGACACATAAAAAGCAGTTTTTGTTTTTCTTAATCTCCCTGTAACATATTTATATTACCTGTAGATCCTGCCAGTAGACCAGCTGGTTTTCCACTTTCTGCAACAGGGTGACAATCTGTTCATTCTGCAGTGAAATCACATCAGTGGTGTCACGCTGTGGATAAAGTTTTTAGATTGACTTCAAGTAGGCAACAAGCTCAAGTTAAAGTGATATTAAAGTCTTGTTTTTTGTTGTTTAAAAATAACAAACATGTTATACTTACCTGCTCTGTGCAGTGGTTTTGCACAGAGAAGCCCAGATCCTCTTTTTCTCAGGGCCCTCGCCAGTGCTCCTGGCCCCTCCCTCCTGCTGAGTGCCCCCACAGCAAGTAGCTTGCTATGGGGGCCCCTGAACCGCAGTTCTGTGTGTCTATTCAGACACGGATCTGTGGCTCAGCCCCGCCCCCTCTCTCTCATTGGCTCAGTGAGTTTGGTTGACAGCAGAGCGAGCCTATGGCGCCGGTTGTTTGTCTCATACAATAAGGAGAGAGAGTCCCAGACAGTCAAGTCTCTTCTGCAACATCGCTGGAGAGAGATGGGGCTCAGGTAAGTATTAAGGGGGGCTGAGGTGAGCTGCTGCACACAGAAGGTTTTTCATCTTAATGCATAGAATGCATAACCTCTTCAGGATGGCCTTCATGCACATATGCGGCCTCTTGGCGTGTGGGCCTTCACGCAGAGCGACTGCATATATGCGGCCCTGTGTAAACCACTTACCGCGTTGAGAGTGCGCTCCCAGCATGTTAGCCGGTGGTTCCTGGAAAGCTCCCAATGCATACTGCCGATCATGTGACTGCTGTGACAGCCATTCACAGTGGTCACATGACCTGAATGCTCGCTTCCGCCTCCTGGCGTTTAGAACCCTTAAAAGGCTGGGAGGCGGCTGCCAGGAAGGGGTTCGTGAAGTGTTCCATATTTAAAAAAAAAAAAAAAAAAGGTAAAAAACCTTCTGCCTTTAAACCACGTTAACACTTTTTAAGCAATTACAGCAACAGCTTTTTCTTTTGGAAAAAAGATTTAAGCTATAGGAATAAGCGTTGACTGTTGTAAGCCCCCCACCCTGCAGTGTCTACTGGTGTCAATCTTTTGTGTTTGAGATGTGTTTGGAACATACATCAAATTCATGTCAGTAAAGTTCTATTGACTTTAATTGTGTAGCACATATGGCAGTTCAGAGGCCATGTTTGACCTGGTTTGCATTGTGCTGTATTTCTTTGGACGCAGCATGTCCTATTAAGGTGCATTTGAATCACAGGTTAAGCGCATCCTTTTTTTTTTATTAAACACTGTGTTTTCTATTTAAATGCAGCTGCATGCATTCAAATAAAAAAAGGCAAAAGGGATTTCCTCTCATTTACTGTCACAGTGACAACAGTTTTACATGTCAGGAAGAAAAACAGCAACACAGACAGAAATAAATATAATTAGAATATAAACAAATACACACACAATAAGTAAATAGTCATGTAGCACCCTGTTCTAAACAGGGACTACTACCTAAATTTAGCCATGTTTGGTAGCAGACCAGTATGGATTTGTAGTCTATTTGTTCACTTGGTCTTTCCCTAAACTGAGCTGTGATTTCTCTCTGCTGCCAGTAGGCCTCGCTGGTACCTCTGACAATAGTATGAGATTCCACAGAGAAGCTGAGTTATGAATATTTATATTTTCTTCAGCCAACCAGTAGGAGGTTTATTACCACTGATGCATGCTGGGGGAGGATATAAATATTTGAGACAGACAATGTAAGCTCTCTCTTCCTACTTGTGAGAGCCATGGGAGGTGATGCTGGACTGATCTATGTAGGCCTATAAAATTGTGGATGTGTCTCTCGCGCTACTGAGAGTAATAAAAACAAAGCTAGTAACAAAACTCAAGTGATAAATAATAAATCAAAATGCAGCAAAACCTCAAAGTGTATCACAAAACACTAAACGTGGTAAAGGTAAATAGAGTGGTCTCGCGCAAACAATAATATCACTAAATAACACTGCAATTGGATGTACACACTGAAACTGGAAAAGTGGCTCCAAAAGAGCAAATGGGTGAAAAAACAGCAATAAAAGGGTCAATGCGCAAGAAATAACTATAAATTGACCAAGCTGTATTAATAAATATAATGGAATAAATGTATATGATGTGCAAAATGGCTAAATGTCTTGCACATTGACCCTTTTATTGCTGTGTTTTCACCCATTTGCTCTTTAGGAGCCACTTTTCCAGCTTCAGTGTGTACATCCCATTACAGTGTTATTCAGTGATATGATTGTTTGCGCGAGACCACTCTATTTACCTTTACTATGTAAGCCCTCATATGTGCTCTGGACAGGGAGTTAGGCCTGCAGTGGCCCTGGAGGCTGTACTACTTGTCAGTGAGGTAAGCTGTGCCAAAATGAGAGCCAGGAGGAGGACCTTGCTGGAGGAAGCCAGGATGTAGGCTGGTTTTCTTGCAGGGCCTGGTGAGTTTTTTGCAGAAGATTCATGGAAGCCTAGCAAATTGTACAGAGGGCACTGGAATGAGCACAGAGGGAGAAGTTTGTTCACCAGCTTAAGAAATGATCTACAGTTTTGCTGGTGTAGCTGTTTGGTGTCTACTTGATGTTTGGAGTGGCTCTCTTTGTCCCCCCCCCCCCCCCCTTCCTTTTCATCCGATAGTCGCTGATAAAACCAGAGGTGGCCAAAGGAAAAACACAGCCATGAGTTGCATTCTGGGACGTGTAGTCCTGTTAAGGGGGGCTGCTGTACTGTATGGAGTAAGAAGAAGATTACAGTTCCCAGGGAGCCATAGGACTGTGAGGGAGTGGCAGAGGGATTCTTACCAGACTGCCCGGAAAAGTATACAACATATGGTGCTCATATTCAACATAATACTGCCTCATTGAACAATTCTTGCGCCTAACTTGACTTGATCCAATCTCTGTTTTTTCAAACATCTTACATCTGTGCCAAAGACTATACAAGCTCCCCAAGCGCACCTCAAATGAAGGCTCATTAAATAGTCTTAAAGTGCACCAACGCTTTAAAGAGTCCCAATGGAGGCCGGCAGAACAACTTAAACACTGCCCCTGTTTTACTTCTGCTCTTGTGCACATCGCTGAATTGGGATCAGGCTCAGATGAGTATAAGAGGGGGCTGAGGGGGACGCTGCACACTGAAGGTCTTTTACTTTCCTGCAAAGATTGCAGGCTTCAGGCTTTAGAATCACTTTAATTCCTCTCAATATACTAAGTTTGCCTTTATTGATTGATTTGGTGTCCATTTCTTTAAAATAACATTACCGTTGGGTGTTTGGGTGTTTGGTTTACCATGAGTGATTTTCTTGCGATACCTAGTGTTAGTATACTCAGCCAGGTGTGTCAGGAAGGCTGAGGATCTTGAGAAGGTCAAGGTCAGCATCAGAGGACCCATCTCAACCCCTACAGGGGTAGCGCTACACTGGGTTGGCTTAAAGGCGCTTTACACTGTACAGCTGGACATGAATCTGGAAAGTCTGTAAGCATTATCTGAGACCCTAGCCCTCCCTCCTAGTGTGATGGAAAATAAAACCTCTTAAAAGACAGAATTTTAGCTGTGGACTTTGGGGTGAAATGCTGGCCCTCACTGTCCCTTGGAGTAAACTGCCAGCTTTTGGGGCACAGGACAGGGGGCGTTACACATGAATAAAATCAATACTGATGCATGTGCACATCTATAAATGATTCTGGAAGGGGCAGAGGAATCTCATATTATCACCAGATGGCTGACTAGATAGAGCTCTTATCAGTAACATATTTGTCTTTGCCATCAGTCGTCTAGTTGATGGATCAATACTAACTCTCAGCATAATGCCTCGCACAGCATTTCTCAGTAACTGACTAGTAATATATTCACACGCAGGTATTGATGTTCTATGAACAATATATTCCCACTGCCAGCAAGCAGTAAATGTGTAAAACTGCTGTGATACTGGAGAAACCTTTGGGGTCAAAAGTGATATTTCCTTTCAAGGGGTTTTCACTTTATCCAATGATCCCCCAATGAGTCCCCCTCTTGGCCCATTAATAGGTCAAATAAACTTGTCATTCAACAAATGGAAATAACCTAGAAACATTATTAAACTGGAGATACCCAGTGCTGCTAACATGTACCTTCAGCAATCTACATTACATTTGACTTTACAAGCGCAGACCCACACATTTCCACCTCCTACACCTCACTGTTGGTCCATTACTAATCATTGGCGAAAGGTGGATCAACTCTATATTAGTTGGTCAGAGGGATTTAGTTTTAGAGGAACAGTTCCCTAAAATGAGGATCAGTTGGGAACTATGCAACACATAGGACACAGCCTGGATAATATCACAATCAATCAGTTTAAGGCTGGGTTCCCGCATCCAATTCTCATAGCAGGAGATTGTGACCAGCTTTCTATGGAGCCGGTTCACACACCTCTGCAGCGGCTCCGGTGCGGATTGCATCGGAGCCCTGTGTATCTTTTGGTCCATTTCTGGTCCGAAATCAGCCCAAAATTCCGGCTAAAAGTTTATTTTTCTCTTCACTTCTTGTCTCCTTGTAATCAGGGTAGGACATGCAATTAAAACACCTTCTTAGTGGAGTGAAGAATATGGGGAGATTTTTAGACCCTGAGACTCTTTTCCAGGTTGTCACAATGTTTCTCTAGGACAGAGTAAAGAGACATCTCCCCAACAAGTACACGGACAGCAATAGAAAACCAAAAACTCCCCTATGGGCAACAGCAAAAAATTACCCTTGCAGTGGGGTCTCCTTGCATTGCAAGTGTTAAATGCCCATTATGTCTACTGTAGAAACAGAAGAATAAGCTGTATTACTTTACCTTATTCCTAACTCCCACAGGCTTCTACCAGGTTGTGCAGCTGGTCTACTGAAGCTGTTTCACCAGTCACAAGGCAGCTCTGACGTCTCTTCCGATTTCTTCTACCCTCTCCGGCTCTTCTCCCTCCTCCGGCGATGTCTTCTCCCTCTCTGGTTCTTCTCCTCTGCGCTGTCTTCTCGCTCTTTTGCCGGGTCTTCGCTGCTGTCTTCTCCCTCTGTTCTTCTTCCAATGTCGGCTCAATGCGATCTTCCGGGGAAATGCTGGGTCCACCATGTGCAATGACTTATATTGGCATGGGGCGGGCCACCTGCTGACGTCATTTGGAGGCCCGCCCCTCCCAGGGCATGATGGGGCGATGATGTCACAACGGGATGGGGCCTCCAAATTATGTCTGTGGGTGCCCCCCCATGCCAATATAAGTCATTGCACATGGTGGACTCAGCATTACATCAGGAGATCGTGTCGAGCCAACATCAGAAGAAGAACAGAGGGAGAAGACAGCGGCAAAGACCCGGCAAAAGAGTGAGAAGACAGCGCAGAGAGGAGAAGCACCAGAGAGGGAGAAGGACCAGCAGAGGGAGAAGCTATCGGAAGAGAAGCCGGAGCTGCCTTAATAAAATACTTTAAAAACCTGTGTACTTTGTTTATTTTTGACACTTTGTTTAGGTTAATGGGTAGGGGTACAAAGTACCCCATACTACTTCACATAGGGTGGGGGGCTGGCATCTGGGGGCTTGTTAAAGGGGGCCTCCAGATTCCGATAAGCCCCCTCCCACAGACCCCGACAACCACCGGCCAGGGTTGTCGGGAAGAGGCCCTTGTCCTCATCAACAAAGCACCCACCACCCCCATGTTGAGGGAATGTGGCCTGGTATGGTACAGGAGGGGAGGGGCCGCTCGCTCGTCCCCCTCTTTCCTGACCTGCCGGGCTGCACGATTGGATAAGGGTTTAGTATGGATTTTGGGGGGACCCCACGCCATTTTTTTTGGCGTGGGGGTTCCCCTTAAAATCCATACCAGACCGAAGGGTCTGGTATCGTCCTGGGGGAGAACCCACACCAATTTTTTTTTTCATTTTGGACGGGGGTTCCCCTTCAAGATCCTCAGCTCACAGGTCGCACCGCAAGTTGGATCATCATGATCCGACTACTGGTGCGGCTTCTATTCAAATCAATGGGCTCCCTTAGGGAACCATTGATTTTGAATATAGGCAGAGAAACGCCTGACGTGGCTTAAGCTCCGTTCACACCTAGGCAAATTTTTTTCAGGCAGAAAGTTGCGCGATTTGTGCCGCACTTTTACCGTGATTTTTCAGAGATTTTGTACAGGTCAAAAGGTCACCAATGTAACAGAATGAAAAACGCCTATAATCTGCCAAAAAAGAAGCTCCTGTACTTTTTTGAGTGACGGGCATTTTGCTTTAGGTGACAGAACGCTCAGATGTGAACAGGGGCCATTGAAATGAATGGGATTTGTCTTGTTGGGTGTTTTTAGAGCTGAGGCTTACAGCAGAAAAACGCTCAAAAATGCCTAGGTGTGAACAGAGCCTTAACTCTCTGTATACAGCGTTAAACCGCATTTAACAGCTTTTACTGGCTTCTGACGTTTTTAGGACTGCTCTTGAACACGATTTTAGAGCGTTCAGCCAACAGCCCATTAAAACTTCCCTGCTGATAAACTTCAATAAACGTCCATGTGTGCATGGACACATAGGATAACATAGAAGGGAGCTTAAGGGCTGTTACAAAAAACACCCAAACTTCCAAAAATGTCAGTTTATCAGCTTCAGTGTGCATGGAGTCTAAATAAAAAGTGAGATGGCCTGCTGGGCTTGTAGCTGACAGCAGACCCTTGCATTTTAGAGCTATAGAGCTATCTAATCTATTTTTTTTTTTAGGCCTTGTTCAAATGGGGCGTACTACATTGTACACATATACCCATGTGATGGATATGTTTACCTGCACCAGGATGCACAGGTGTTGCATAGATTCTCAGAAAGGCAGACCTATTCATGTCAGTTGGCTCAGGGGTGGATCCAGAGCCTAGTCTCGGGAGGGGCACTGCCAGAAAATACATTTTTTTTGGGGTAAATTTAACGGGGAAATGGCTGGTGTTGGCGCTTCAATCATCACAGCACCATGGTTGTTATGGTGTCAGGATGATTGAAGCGCATTATTACATGGTTATAAAAAATAAAATGGTTCAACTCACCACAGAATCAGTGGGAGCCCCGAGCGTGTCACTTGCCACTGTCACCTGCCACACGTTGCGGATTGTCACTTGCCATGTCACCTGTCACTAGCTGCGGATTGTCACTTGCCACGTCCCATGCCACACATTGCGGATTGTTACTTGCCACGTCCCATGCCACACGTTGCGGATTGTCACTTGCCACGTCCCATGCCACACGTTGCATATTGCCACTTGCCACGTCCCATGCCACACGTTGCAGATTGTCACTTGCCACATCCCTTGCCACACGTTGCAGATTGTCACTTGCCACTCACCCACAGCGATGCCTGCCCTGCCCACCCACTCACCCACAATCTCGGAGGGGGCAATTGCCCTGTTGCCCCCCCTGGATTGGCTGCATCCCAATTGGCAACAATGGGACTGCCTTGCAGGGGATGCAGGGGATGCATGGAACACCTGCGCATCCCCATGTGGATAAACGCATCCCTCACATAGGTATACATTGCATTATGACGGTTATGGTTGTCGGGGTCTGCGGGCGGGGGGCTTATCGGAATCCGGGAGCCCCCTTTAATAAGGGGGCCCCCAGATCCTGGCCCCCCACCCTATGTGAATGAGTATGGGGTACATGGTACCCCTACCCATTCACCTAGGGAAAAAGTGTCAATAAAAAAAACACACTGCACAGGTTTTTAAAGTAATTTATTAGACAGCTCCGGGGTCTTCTTCAGGGGTCTCTCCGGTTCTTTTCCGCGCTCTCCGGGTCTTCTGCCGGGCTCCCCCGCTATCTTCTGCTCTTTTGCAGCTCTTTTGTTAGCAGGGGCCCGGACTTCTGCCTTCTGTCTTCCGCCTTCTTCCTTCTCTGATTCTCTTCTTCTCTCCTTCTCTTCTTCTCTTCTTCCGATGTTGACACGACGCTCTCTCCAGCTGGAATGCTCTCTGAGCGCTCCGATGTTACTTATATAAGCGGTGACCCCGCCCCCTTATGCTGTCACAGTCCCTGGGCATGCTGGGACTGTGACGTCATAAGGGGGTGTGGTCACTGGGTGATGTTGACCACGCCCCTTATGACGTCACAGTCCCAGCATGCCCAGGGACTGTGACGGCATAAGAGGGCGGGGTCACCACCTAAATAAGTCACATCGGAGCGCTCAGAGAGCATTCCAGCCGGAGACAGCGTCGAGTCAACATCAGAAGAAGAGAAGAAGAGAATCAGAGAAGGAAGAAGGCGGAAGACAGAAGGCAGAAGTCTGGGCCCCTGCTAACAAAAGAGCTGCAAAAGAGCAGAAGATAGCGGAGGAGCCCGGCAGAAGACCCGGAGAGCGAGGAGAAGAACCGGAACCCCTGAAGCCGTAAGAAGACCCCGGAGCTGTCTAATAAATTACTTTAAAAACCTGTGCAGTGTGTTTTTTTATTGACACTTTTTCCCTAGGTGAATGGGTAGGGGTACCATGTACCCCATACTCATTCACATAGGGTGGGGGGCCGGGATCTGGGGGTCCCTTATTAAAGGGGGCTCCCAGATTCTGATAAGCCCCCCGCCCGCAGACCCCGACAACCAATGGCCAGGGTTTGTCGGGAAGAGGCCCTTGTCCTCATCAACATGGGGACAAGGTGCTTTGGGGAAGGGGGGGGCACAGGGCGCCCCCCCTCCCCCAAAGCACCCACCCCCCATGTTGAGAGCATGCGGCCTGGTACGGTGCAGGAGAGGGGGCGCTCGCTTGTCCCCACCCCCTTTCCTGACCGGCCGGGCTGCGTGCTCGGATCGGGGTCTGGATTTTGGGGGGACCCCACACCGTTTTTTCGGCGTAGGGGGTTCCCCTTAAAATCCATACCAGACCTAAGGGCCTGGCATGCCCCGTGACGGGGCTCGCAAGGTGTCAATCTCGCTAATAAAAGCGGTGAGATTGACTTCCTTTTCTAGTCCCGTCATACCCGGGTCACGTTCAAAATGAACAGACTTGGCCGTGTGTAGGCAAGTCCGTTCATTCTGAAAGTCCCCCGTAACTCCGGCGAAAGTCCGTCAGGAAGACCGGCGGACCTAGTCTGCCGGAAAGTCCGGTCGTGTGTAGGCATGTCCGTCCGTTCAGAAAGTCCGGCGGTAGTCCGCCGGAAGTCTGACGGCAAGTACATCGGACCTAGCTTCCCAGAAAGTCCGACCGTGTGTACGAGGCATAAGACCTGCCTTGGGAGTATACAGGGAAAGTCTGTCTGCTGGAATTGGAGTGTATTCCATATCAGAAGGACACTGTGAGTACTGGCCCAAAGGAGGAGACAATTTTAGTGACTGTCCACTTTAGCACCTCTGCTGCTACACAGACTGAAAAGCTTGCCTGGCCTGGATCATTGATACTGGTGCCTCAGTGTTGTCCATTTAGTGTCCCATTACTGAAGGGTCTGTTCAGCAGAGCTACTAGAAGGAAGCTGTTCCAGTTACTAATGTGGAGTATCCCACAGTTCTCTGAACCCTATCCAAGTTTACTACAGCAATAAATGTAAAAAACAATGCCCATGGTCTTTATTTCAGCTGACTTTATTGAGTCAGTGGGTAAAGATACTGTTTGCCTGGCTGCTGCACTAGCGTGAATTGAACCTGGGACTTTAAGTCAAGAGTCAAGAGTAGCACTACAATAGTCCAGCAAGCACAGAACATAGGTTAGACCTGCTGTCATGAAGATCCTGCCAGTAATCGGCGATCCAGATGCACGGGGACACGGGCACGGGTTCCACTGCGCATGCGCGCACGTTCGCGGGTGCTATCACGCACGGGCACACACGCGCGCACTCCCGCTAGTGCCAGGCGAGCTATTTAAACCGGCCTGTCACACTCAATCCCCGCTGTCTGCCCTACAGCGTTCCGTGTGCCTTAACCTGATCTGATCTGTGTACTCTGCTATCTGACCCGGCTTCCTGTTAGACCATCCTGCTATCCGCCTGCACCAGACCCTCTTGGCTTGCCTGACCATCCCTCTGTGTAATCCCTAGTACCTCTGCTGCTCGACCGATACCGACCTCCAGCTTGTTTGACCATCCCTCTGTCTGATACCAGTATCCAGTCTGTTTACCTGCTGCCTTGTTCCTGGTTCCAGTCCAGCGTTCCAGACTACTACCTGCTGCTTGTTCCTGGTTCCAGTCCAGCGTTCCAGGCTACTACCTGCTGCTTTGTTCCTGGTTCCAGTCCAGCGTTCCAGTCTACTACCTGCTGCCTTGTTCCTGGTTCCAGTCCAGCGTTCCAGACTACTACCTGCTGCTTGTTCCTGGTTCCAGTCCAGCATTCCAGGCTACTACCTGCTGCTTTGTTCCTGGTTCCAGTCCAGCGTTCCAGGCTACTACCTGCTGCTTGTTCCTGGTTCCAGTCCAGCGTTCCAGTCTACTACCTGCTGCTTGTTTCTGGTTCCAGTGCTGCTTACTTACTCGCTGTGGTTCCGGGTCCTCTCTGCATTCCAGTCTCCTCTTCAGCTTCAGGTTCCAGAGGGTGCCACCACTCCTGAACTTTCGGTGACTGTTGATCCTGTCAGGCACCCATACCACTCCTCACTCCTGGGCCCTCTGTCTCCATTCCAGGGGAACAGGAGTGGGAGCTGTAAGGGAGGTCTTTCTCTGCACTTCGGGCTCAAAACCTACCAGGTACGTGACAGTAGCAGACAGCCATGTCTAAGCCTGAGCAGGGAACGTCTCCCATGGAGGAACTTTGTGCACACCTGGCAGGATTGACTGAAGCAGTCAAGAATCTGCAGCAAGGATACACCAGGCTGGAAGAACGAGTGCTAACCTTGTCTAATCCCATTGGGGTCCAGGGAGTTCCTTCTGCTCCTGCTCCTTCAGTCAGGCCTTCCTCAACGCTGGTGATGCTCCCTCCAGAACCCAAGGTCCCGACGCCTGAACGTTTCTCCGGGGATCGCCTTAAATTCAGGGCTTTCCGCAACTCCTGTGAATTGTTCTTTGCTCTTCAGCCACGTACCTTTTCCCTGGAGGCTACCAAGGTGGCCCCCAGCTGTCTGTGACTGCAGAAGCGGCCAGGGTGGGTACTCCACAGACTTTAAATGCACTGATCGATCTAGCCATCCAGATCGATCGACGCCTAAGAGAACGTAGGACTGAGAGAGCTATGGGAACTTCTCGCCCAACTTGGGTTACCCCTGAAGTTCTTCATCATACGTCACCAGCACCACCTACCTCCACGTTTAACCCACCTGAGCCAATGTAATTAGGGGTCCTGCGGCCTTCTCTTACCCAGGAGGAAGACAACATCCCTCGAGTGAATAATCTGTGCCTGTATTGTGGGGAACCTGGGCACTACGTCAGGAACTGTCCCCTTAAAGTGCCTATCCCTGTCCACTAACTATGTTGCACCCCTGGCTAAGAACACTACTCACCTTGCTCTCTCTATCATGTTACAGCTTCCAGGAGAGACTCTGCAAATAACCCCCATTATTGACTCTGGAGCTTGCAGTTGTTTCATGGACTCCCTTTTTGCTACCCAACACCGGATACCTTTGTTGCCTAAGGCCCATGGACTTTCCATCCATCTAGCTGATGGAACCGCCATTAAATCTGGCCCTGTTACCCAAGAGACTGTTCCAATACCCGTCTCCATCTCCAATTCTCATCAAGAACTGCTACACCTGGATATCATCGCCTCACCCCTGTTTCCCATAATCCTCGGCATGCCATGGTTACAGGCTCACAATCCTGACATTAATTGGATCACAGGTGAAGTTACCTTTTCTTCTTCATATTGCCAACAGTCTTGCAGATTTCAGAACACTCAGGAGAACCCTACCTTGCTCTGCTTAG